>NC_092769.1:2858363-3458363 GCF_047496795.1 Chiloscyllium punctatum
TACAAGAGCGAGAGAAAGAAGAAAAACATAGTGATATCTTGAAAAGTATCTATATTACAAGGAGATGTTGGACATTTAAAAACATATAAAGGTGAACAAAGCCCTGGGACCTGATCAGTTGTATCCCAGAATATTGTGGGAAGCTAGGAAAGAAATTGCTCAGCCTATTGCTGATATATCTGTAACATTGATTTCCACAGGTGAGGTGGCAAAAGACTGGAGGGTTGTTAACAGAGTGTCATTATTTCAGAAATTAAGGAAAACCCAGGTAACTATAGACTGGTGAGCCTAATGTCAATGGTGACTAAATTGTTGGAGGGGATTTTGAGGGAAACGATGTATATGCATTTGGAAAGACAAGGACTGAAGAGGGCTTTGTACATTGGAGATCACGTCTCAGTGACTCGGTGGAATTTTTTGAGGAAGTGAAGAAGATGATTGATAAAGACAGGACAGTGGATGTTGTCTTCATGAAATTCAATAAGAAAACAAAAATGTTCTACATGGTAGACTGGTTAACAAGGTTAGACTGCCTGGAATCCAGGGAGAGCTCGCCATTTAGATACAATTTTTTCTTGAATATCGGAGACAGGGTGTGACAGTTGGCATTTGGTCATTAAACTTGGAGACCTGTGACCAGTGACGCTGCTTGCAACGATCAATTGTGGGTCCACTGCCTTTTGTAACTTATACAAATCATTTGCACTTGAGTATATGAAGTATTGTCAAAAGTTTGTAGATAATTCCAAATTTGGTGGTGTAGTCGACAGTGAAGAATGATCTCTCAGAATATAATGGGAACTTAATTAGGTGAGCTGAGCTGAGGAGTGGCAGGTGGAGTTTACTTTAGATAAATGTGAGGTGTTGCATTTTGGCAAGAAAAATCAGAGCCAGGAATATAGGTAATATCCTGTCGTAAGTTGCCAATCAAGGAGAACGCCATAGAAATTATAGAATCCATACAGTTAGGAAACAGGATGTTCGGCCCATCGAGGCCACACCGTCCCTCTAAACATTATCCCACTGGACAAATCCCTACCCTATCCCTCTCAGCCTGCAGTTCCCATGGCTAATGCACCTTGCCCTCACATCCAAGGGTACTATGCGCAATTTATGATGGCCAATCAACCCTCACCTGTATATCGTTATACTATCAGAGGGAAAAATAGCATCTGGAGGAAACTCACACAGACACAGGGAGAATGTGCAAACTCCACACAGCCAGTCATTCAAGGATGGAGTTAAACCCAGGTCGCTGGCCTGTGAGGCATCTTGTGGTGTAGGTTCTCCGTTCCTTGAAATTGCCGTCACAGGTAAGCAGCGCAGTGAAGAAGGCACTCGGTGTTCTTCCCTTTATTGGTGCGTGCTTTGAGTCTAAGCATTTGCATGATGCGTTGCATCTGTGCAGGACATTGGATTGGCCACCTTTGTAATATTGCCTTTAATTCTGGTCAACCTGCTGTTGGAAAGATGTTGTCAAACAGGAAAGGGTGCAGAAGAGATTTAAAAGAATGTTGCAGGTATTGGAGGGTTAGAGTCACAGAGAGAGTTTGAGTAGGCTGGGACTATTTTCAAGTGTTGAGGCTGAGGGTGGACCTTAAAGAGGTTTATAAAATCATGAAGGGCATAGAAAAAGTAAACAGTCAATGTATTTTCCCAGGATAGACGAATCCAAATATAGAATATAAAGGCTTAAGATGAGAGGAGAAAGATTTAAAAAGGGACGTGAGGGACATTTTCACACAGAGTCTGCTGCGTGTATGGATTGAACAGCCAAAAGAGGTGGTGGAGGCAGATACAGTTACACCTTCTAAAAGGCATTTGGATGGGTGAGTGCATGGGAAGTGTTCAAAGGGTGATGGGCCAACTGCTGGCTAGGGGGACGAGATTAATTTAGGATATTTGGTTGGTATAGATGACCAGACCGAAGGATCTTTTTCCATGCTATGCATCTCTGAGAGCCTATTGACTCTTGAGTGTTTAACATGGGAGCAGGATGAGGCTATGCAGCTTCTGAAGTCTATCAGTCAGCTTGTTTGCTCAATTACTGACAGTCAAATACAAAAATAAATCATTCAGATTTTGATGGTGTTTTACAGAAAAGCTGTAAAGAATGTGAAGAGGCCATTCAGTCCCTCAATTCCACTCCACAGGAGCAGCAGTTGAGCACAGAGCTAATGGAGCCAGTTACTCTGGAGCAGTTGGAGGACATCTATTTTCACAAAACTTCGATTAGGAGGCAGTCACTCAGCTGCTGAAGCCTGGGACACAGGAACAGGAGGAAATCAATCAACTGCTCGAGACTGGGACACAGGAACAGGAGGGAGTCACTCAACTGCTCGAGACTGGGACACAGGAACAGGAGGGAGTCACTCAACTGCTCGAGGCTGGAACACAGGAACAGGAGGGAGTCACTCAACTGCTCGAGACTGGGACACAGGAACAGGAGGGAGTCACTCAACTGCTCGAGACAGGGACACAGGAACAGGAGGGAGTCACTTTAACTGCTCGAGACTGGGACACAGGAACAGGAGGCAGTCACCTAACTGCTTGAGACTGGGAAACAGGAACAGGAGGGAGTCACTCAACTGCTCGAGTCTGGGGCACAGGAACAGGAGGGAGTCACTCGACTGCTCGAGACTGGGATACAGGAACAGGAGGGAGTCATTCAACTGCTCGAGACTGGAACACAGGAACAGGAGGGAGTCACTCAACTGCTCGAGACTGGGACACAGGAACAGGTGTCAGTCACTCAACTGCTGGAGACTGGAACACAGGAACAGGAGGGAGTCACTCAACTGCTCGAGACTGGGACACAGGAACAGGAGGGAGTCACTCAACCGCTCGAGACTGGAACACAGGAACAGAAGGCGGTCATTCAACTGCTCGAGACTGGGCCATAGGGAAATCTAGAGCCTTGTGAGGCCCGAGGATCCTGTTACGCAGGAACAGGAGGAGGGGACTCAATCCCCATCAGAATGGGACACTGGGAAAGAAGGGGATTTTGCTTGGAACAAACACAAATATATGAATAAGTTGCATTCGTGGTCCACTCAATCCTGCCCCAATATCCACTAAGACCACGGCTGATCTGATCGTGATTCCTTCATTCCATTTTACGGAGACTGCGCTCCATTTGTTGGTCATGTTGCAGACTCAGATGCTGCAACAACAGTTACCATCACTCATCCAGAGGATCTGGTCTCACCGGATGAGTCAGGGTTTGAAGGGTCCAATAACAAGAATGAAAACACAAACTGAAGGTATTTCCAGATGTTTAGTTCTCTCACATTCGCAATCCGACTCACACAACCAGCCCATCCATTATATGCTCAGGATGGAGCACTATGTAGATATGGCTAGCGTACTGCTGAATACAACCTAGCAATGTCCAGAATGGAACTCTGTGCAGCCCACACCAATACTTGATCTATAATCAAGGACTAAATGCCCAGCGTGGGGAGCTGTGCAGACCGCACTGGTTCATTCATATATAAACCCAGGCTGTTGCATTGTTCAGTAACAATGTGTTAGATCACTGCCCAGTGTTGGGAAACATGTAACCAATGCTGAAAGTGACAGGATGTGCAATTCCCATCCATTTACAGCTCCATATCTCCACTGTACCTTGACAAGGGGTGCCATGGATGTGAAAATCCCTGCGATGTCGAGATGTAAATGGAAACAGTTTAAATACCAATAGTTCAGATTAAGGCGAGTATCACACCAGTATTTAAAGTTGAAATACCTGAGATAATAACAAATGAGGTTTCGTGAATGGTGCAAAGTAGTTAGAGGGGGATGGTAATGTTATGTGGTTGCACTATAGTCAACAATGTGAATTAGGGGAACAAATGTGCAGGGGGACTGGGGAGACTTGAAGGAACAATAGGGTTGTTATAATAGGTGATTTTAATTTTCCTAACGTGGACTGGGGCTTCCAGATGGTTAAGAACTTAGATGGAACGTAATTTGTTAAGTGTGTTCAGCAAAGTTTCCACAATCAATATGTAGAGTATCGTACTCGGGAAGGGACAAACGCGACCTACTGTTGGGAAATAGGGCAGGAAAGGTGAAGGAGATAAAGTGGGGGAGCATTTTGGTAAAAGTGATCAGAGTTGAAATAATTTTAAAATAGTTATGGGAGGGACAAAATTGGTCCACAGATTCAAGTTCTAAATTGGGGCAAGGCGTATATTGTTGGAGTTAGACTGGGGATTGCAGGGGATGATTGGAATTGTTTGTTTCCAGGTAAAAGGATCTCGAGCTTTAAAAGTGGGAGGGCTTTGGAAGTGAGATAGCTCGAGTTCAAGACTTTCATTTTCCTGGGAGCTTAAAGGTAAAGTGAGACTGGAAGAGAGAACCCTGGATGTCAAGAGATATTGAGTCTTTGACCAGAAAAAAAGGAGGCGTTGCTCATGTTCAGGCAGCTCATATCAAGGGAATCCCTGGAGGGATACAGTGGATAGAGGAGTTTACTGAAGAAGGATATCAGCAAGGCCATAAGGGGGTATGAGGTAGTCTTGGCTGATAAGATTAGAGTGAATCAGTATAGGAAAGATAAAGAGCAACTAGAGAGAGAATAGGATGCTTTAAAATCCAAAACCAGCATGCATGCGTAAAAGCTCAAGAGATGGGTGAAGTCCTCAATTTCGCCTCTGTGTTTATCATGAAGAAAGACATGAAGATCTGTGACATTTAGGAGGTTAGTTGTCATATGTTGGTACTGTCCATATCACAGTAGAGTTGCTGTTGGACATATTAGAACACACAAAGTCAGAAAAATCTCTTGGTCCTGATCAGATATATCTAAGAACACTGTAAGATGCGAGAGGAAAAGCTTTGGGACCAAGATCCCGGAAGTCTGGGCGGTAGCAAATTTTGTGCCCTTATTTAAGAATGACTGCAAAGAAAAGCCTGGGAAATATAGACCAGTAAGCTTCACACCTGTTTTCGGTAAACCACTTGAGAAGGTTCTGAGAAATAAGATGTGCATGCATTTGGAAATATAGAGTTTTACTTGGAGCAGTCAGCATGGCTTTGTGCGTGGCGGATCATGCCTTACAAATTTTGTTATCGATTTTTGAGGAAGTGACCAGGAAGGTTGACGAGAGCAGGGTTGTAGACATATTCTATATGGATTTCAGGAAGGCCTTTGATAAGGTTCCACATAGTAGGCCGCTCTAGAAGGTTAGATGGCATGGAATCCAAGGTGAACTGGCAAATTAGACTGAGCTGCCGGAAGTGGTTGAAGTGGGTACCATAACAACATTGAAAAGGCATTTGGACAAATGCACAGATAGGAAAGGATTAGATTGATACAGAGCAAAGGCAGGGACATTGCAGATTGGAAGATAAGGGCCAGTTACACCATGGTTTGTTGACGGAGCACGGTGGGCGTATTGGATGTGCGAGGACAGATGGGGAACATTCCCATCCCAGAGGCTGCCACACCACCAGACCCACAGAGCATGTTCTGTGCTCACTACCGAGTTCAGTACAGTATTTGAGGTCTGAAGAAATGTCTAGCAACGCAGGACAAGTTTCAATAACCTTCCCCGCTCTGTCAGGATAAGGGTCACCGTATTCTGTCTGCCCCCTCACACTCACTGTATATCTGTGATTGCAACTAACCCCGAACAAGGCTCATGTTCCCCCACTCTCACTACTGCATGCAACACCTTCTCTCTCTCTCTCTCTCTCTCTCTCTCTCTCTCCTTTGCAATTCCTCCCACAAAGTCATAGAATATTCTGGAGAATGCCGATTATAGAATGTTCCAGATAATGTTCGAAATATTTCCCAGTTTCAAGAAAATGGTAGTGTCCCATTGTGTTACACACAAGAGTTCACTTGACTCACCTTAATGATATTATACCAAAAACAACTTCTCAACACGTCTTGTTATAAATAAAATTTCGAGCAGAGAACATTTTTACCCTCAGGCGTTATCTTGACTGTTATCTGAATTGTACCACTTTCCTTATTATGA
This sequence comes from Chiloscyllium punctatum, assembly GCF_047496795.1. Lineage (NCBI taxonomy): Eukaryota > Metazoa > Chordata > Chondrichthyes > Orectolobiformes > Hemiscylliidae > Chiloscyllium > Chiloscyllium punctatum. The sequence continues at coordinate 2,864,354 of NC_092769.1, forward strand.
ATGTTTCTCTTTAACTTTGTCTGTGACTGTTTCTGTCTGTAACAGTTACACAGTCTCCCACTCAATTGGCAGGACGGCAGGTTTGGGATGTAGAGGCAGGGCAACAGCTCAGGTTCAGTTCCTCACACTGACAGAGATTACCATGAAGGGGACACTCTCTCAGCCTCACCCCATCACCCGAGATGTGGTGATCCTCAGGATAAACCACCATGAGTGGGCTCTCTAATGAGAGTTTTTTGGGACTGTATTCTATCAATGTTAGCATTATAATTTTTTAAAAAATCTAAAAAGAGATTTTTAATATTATAATAAACCAATAACAACACAACTCAAATAACTGAAAAAAATTACATCCAATTGCATGTACACACAAAATAACTTAAAACACTACACAGACAGAAGAAAAAACAAAACTAAACAATAAATAATGAATAAATAATACAGCTCAGCATAACAAAAGGACAGCTCTCGTTCATCAAGAGCATTAACTAATACACATTTTTATGTTTATTGTTCTTCCTCTCTGGGGTTGGGTGAGTTCAGACATCCAACGCAACAGAATGTTTTTCCTAGCATGGAAAGTACGGAACGTAAGGATATAATTTTTTTCCCATATTCATCTGTGGAAAGTACCTTGGGCAGGCCCAGGAAAACAGAAACCAAGTCCATCTCCAATTCAGTCCCCTGGACCCACTCGATCACATCTGACGCAGTGCTCCAAAACAGATGAATTCTGCAGCAGGACCACAAGCAATGAGTAAGAGTGCCTGAAGTCATTCTGCATTTAGGACATGCTAAAGATAATCCCACTTTGCATTTTGAGAGACAACTTGGGGTCAGATACACCCTACGAAGAATTTTCAACTGTATGGAATGGGTCCCTATTACAGATCAAAATCCTTCGAGCATCTTCACAAATATCCTCCCATGTCGCCGAGGTGTTCTGAACCCCAACTCTCTCTTGCAGACATCACAAAGCTGCACAGTCTCGTCTGAGGGGACACACTCCAACTAATGATAAAGGGCACTGACAGAGAGTGTATTCTAAGCAATAAGCACCCTCTTCCCTTTATCAGATCTGTCAGAGTGTGGTAAAAGTGTGTTGTTTTTAAATCAAATCTCTGATCTGGGATAAAATACAGAAGAGGTCTCTAGTCGGCAGTCCATACGTACGAGTTATTTGATCAAATGATATCATTGTTTCTCCCTCAAATAACACGTGGTGGCTCAGTGGTGAGCAATGCTGCCTCACAGCACCAGGGTCTCGGCTTTGGCTCCGGCCTTGGGTGACTGGCTGTGTGGAGTTAACATATTCTCGCCGTGTCTGTGTTGGTTTCCTCCCACAGAACAAAGATGTGCAGGTTAGATGAATTGGTCATTGATAAATCACCCATAGTGTTCAGGGATGTGTGGGATTGGGCATTAGTTAGGATAAATATAGGATGGTAGGGGAATGGGTCTGGATGGGTTACTCTTCAGAGGATCGAAGTGGACTTGCTGGGCCCAAGGGCTTGTATCCACACTGTAGGGATTCTACTAATTCTAAACCACTCAAGCAAGGTACACCCCTGGCTGCCCACAGTGGAATCCATTATCTCCGGGTGACAACCCGGTATACCAATTACAGTGGTAAAAAACATGGTTTTGGCTGTATTGCCGTCGATCTGACGCATTGTCATTCATGCTTTAACAATATTGATAATTATTGGGTTATGACAAGACTTCATAAATGTTGTCAGTTTAGCTAAGAAAAACAGACTAATAAAGGTTCACATTATCTCATAAGGTTCAATATCTCACAGTATTGACGCCGAGTCCTCAGCAGCCAGGCACAAACATCGGATAAAAAAGAGCTTAATTGATAGCTTTTAATCTGGGAGTTCTACTCTCCACAATCTGAAGGGTAGTTGCAATTTGGTTAGCTTGATAAAGAGTTGCTTATGCTGCCAAATAAAAGAGCTAAACCAGCTATTATGTCTCCTAAATACCTATGTGGGAAACATCAAAGGAAGCATTCACACGGGGTATAGTAAATGAGGAAGGACATTCTTTATTAAGAGCTATCCGACCTAGCCAGGATATTGGAAGTGCCTCCCATCTTTGAAGGTCTTGTTTAATTTTGTCAAACAAATGGACATAGTTCACGTTAAATAAATGATCAAAGACGGATGTAATGAACATATTGAAATGGAGAATCTCGCCCCCCCCACCCCCGTGACCATTTAAAAGGAAAGCAGGATTTGCCCTCATCAGGTATTTCCCCCAAGACCTCCCATAGACATGGCCTCCAACGTTGTAAAATTAATCTTAAAGCCCGAAAAGGCGACAAGTGAATTATTGTATCACGTGAGCTGCCGAAACTGCGGGATTTGACAAACACATAAGACCATTCAACATAATCTTATGTTTCTTTTATCCCACTTCTGGGGCAGGAATGTTGGGGTTATATTCCCAATTGTGCAGGATGCCACCGAATCGAAGATTGTTGCAGGAATGTGGAAGAGATCAACCCTCGTGTGGCATTTCTGTCGGTTAAAGAAGAAAATAAAATCCCTACGTGTGAGGTAGATCTGCCTCCAGACATCCATCAGCTCTCGTTCTAGACATAAATCAATTAATTGCTTATATTATAACAAGGGTATTGGGGGACCTTTGGACAGTCTGTCCATCGTGGGGCCATAAGACAGTCAAAATCTCCTTCTACAGTAATGCGCCATGATGCAAGATAACTGAATTTGGAAAATGCATCTACCAGGATTTTAGGAGGGTGTATCGGGTGGCAATAAACATTTAAAATACTGTATTAATTCCCGTAGTTCAAGACTTTGAGGATTATGATCCTTCCATGGGTGTTAATACAATCTAGTAATTTAAATGGAAGATTCTTCCTCTCCATTATGACTTTTCCCCCACTCTTAGTATTAAAAGACGAGAAATAAACCCGATCAAACCCGCCCTGCTGTAACGTCAAATGTTCCTTGTCATCAAGGTGCATCTCCTGCAATAGGACAACTCTCTCTTTTTTCAGAAGAGAAATTATATTTTTCCTCTTGACTGGCAGATGGCACCCCTTAATGTTCCAGGTACACCATTTAAGCACATCATTATCCATAACACACTGCAGCAACATTTGAACTCTAGAGAATTTCATATCGAATTATACATCGCTGAGCATTAATGACAAAAGAATCATCGACCTTAAATCTGTACAAACTAAAACTACTGTAACTAACAAGCTCTCAGAACTTTCCAAAGCTAAAAACATAAAAAAGAACGAAACAAAATCCAAAGTGCCAATGACACTTGATAGGGTTTTTACCCACCCACCACCCTCACCCAATGGGGACGCTGACGGCCTACGTCTCTGTCCTACAACACTGACAAAGGCCCTGCTTTTAATTGTATAGGTCCTGCTCTTGTTTGATTTACCAAATCCAATACCTTGCATTAATCCAAACTAAACTCCATCTGCCACTCCTCAGCCCAGTGAGTGATATTACTGCCACCTCACCTTCCCCGTTTAATTTTAAAATTCCCACTCCCTCTCCAGGAGGCCTGCACATGTTTGCCTTGATTTTCACAAAGACCCTGATCTTGGTTTGCTTTGTGTGGTTAGGGGGAGGAGCGACAGATTGCAGACACAGTCAGTGGGGAGGAGAGGCTGGACAGTAATCAGCGGCCTGGTGTCATTTCATGGTTTTAGGAAGAAGGCAGTCACACGTGAGAGTTGGGTAATACTGATCGGTATTTTGGGGGCCAGAAATTATGGTCTTTTTCCGTCTCTGCTGTTCAGTAATGAAAATCTATTCGAGACCCTTCATTGTGCAGAGTGTGTCTACAGGATTTCCTTCCCTAATATTGCAGACGACAGATAATAGCAATTAAAGCTGTTCATAGTTAACTTCGATGGCACAGCACGCACATTCAACAAGGTAAAAACAATGCTGGAAACCAGATTCTGGATTAGTCGTGCTGGAAGAGCACAGCAGTTCAGGCAGCATCCGAGAAGCAGTAAAGTCGACGTTTTGGACAAAAGCCCTACATCAGGAAGTGCTTTTGCCTGAAACGTCGATTTTACTGCTCTTCGGATGCTGCCTGATCCTTTGTGCTCTTCCAGCACCACTAATCCGGTATAATCAACATCCGACAGTTGAGACAAATATTTTGCATTTGTTTAAAAATGCAAAGTGTTTTGTGTAATTCAGTAATGGTAACCTGATTATAATAAATCCACACCGAGCTGAAAGCTGACACTTAAAATATGACCAAAAATCTGGATATGGTAGTGTCGTGGGTAATGTCCCTGCCTCTGAGCCAGGGCCTGGATTTGATTCCTGAACGTGCGTGGTGGGGTTCCAAGCTCTGGACTAGAAGCTCTGGATTCAAGTCCTGCCTGTTGCAGAGGTATGTCACAGCATGTCAGAATAGGCTGATGAGCAAATACACAGGAGAATAATGTTACAGCTTTACGGGTATTGCTGAGTGGTGCTAGTGTCCTGACATCCAGGCACAAAGGTCTGGCTGCAAATCCCACACTAGTGTTTCATAACGCACCTGAACAAACTGATTAAAACGGATTTAGAATTGTGGCTTGATGGAGAAGGAAGAGGTGTCAGTATTGCATTTCAGAATTTAGGCCTAAGATGATTTGAAGCACAGCCATTCGTGTTGATTGGAGTCACATTTTGCAGCAGTAAAGGTTTATGAAATCAATATGGTCATGGATAGGGTGAGTAGTCAGGGTTTTTCCCCAGATTGGGGCGTCCAAAACTCGAGGGCATTGGTCGAAATTGAGGGGAAAGGTTCTGACGAGCCCACGAGCAACATTTCACGCAGAGGATGCTGTGCATGTGGAATAAGCTGCCAGAGGAAGTGGTGGAGGCTGGTACAAATACAGCATGTAAAAGGCATCTGGATGCTGACAGATCTGCCGAGCTTTTCCAGCAATTTCTGTATTTGTTGCAGAATGCATTCATTTTAACACAATATTCTGAATACATTAAACATTTTTATTTTTTTAATGATGCAGCGACATATAAACATATCTTCAAATCGTCCGACACCATTTTCTGCTAAGGATATGGCTCTGTGTATGACAACAGCAATGATGCACCTACATGGAACAGGGAAAGTAATGGAGACATAGTTTGGACAATGTACAAGGAGACCTCACATGGTCCAGTTTGGGAGTGGATGACATTAATGTGTGATTCAGCTCTGAAAGGGAGAAAATGTCATCTGCCTGAGAAGGAACGGCCGATTACACTCTCTCTCCTTCATTGTTCCTCATGACAGCAATGTATGCGAGCTAAAACAAAATATCTACAGTCATCGTTACCATTCTTATTTTTATAGGATCCCTGCAGTGTGCAAACAGGCTTTTTGGCACACAACGTCCATACCAACCTTCCCAGGCTCGCTCCCTTACATTTACCCCGACTGATGCACCTAACCTAGAAACCTCTGTACACTTCGGACAAATTATCATGACCAATCCATCTAACCAGCACAGCTTTGGACTGTGGAAGGAAACTGGAGCAACCATTAGAAGGGGAGAATGTGCAACCTCTACACAAGTAGTCATCCGAGTCTGGAATTGAACGCAAGTCCCTGGTGCTTTGATGCAGCGGTGCTAACCACTGAGCCACTGTGATACCCTTGGGCGATCCCAGGCCAGAATTCATTGGAATCTCTTCACTGCCTAATGCAAAGGGAATTCAGCCAAATCCAATTGATCCAGGATGAAGTCCCATTGCTAGCAGCTTATGAGTAGAATGTCTTCAGAAGCAGAATATTTTGAACAATCTCTCAATTGTGTGTGTGTGTGTGTGTGTCAGTGTTTATAGAAAGGGAAATATCGATTCTTAATTTGGAATATCCAAACAGTTTGCCATTCATTTTTCCATCACAGTTTGAGGAACATTGCTGTGGATCCTAAAGGTGCTATTTGAGAAGGTTAAAAAAAAAACTAGCCTGATTTGTTGCTAAAAGTGACATTGACCCAGTCTGATACCGATATCATCGGCTATATCACCAATCTGGTAACATTTGACATGTATTGTGAGCAGTGGAGCATTGGGAATGGAAAAGAAAGCAGTGACCCCAAAAGTCAGGGAACTACAGACCGGTCAGCCTGATGTCAGTGGTGGGTAAGTTGTTGGAGGGAATTCTGAGGGACAGGATTTACATACATGTTTATGCCGAAACGTCGATTCTCCTGCTCCTTGGATGCTGCTTGACTGCTGTGTTTTTCCAGCAACACATTTTTCAGCTCATACATTTGGGAAGGCAAGGGATGATCGGGGTTGTCAACATGGCTTTCTGCATGGGAAATCATGTCTCATTAATTTGATTGAGTTTTATGAAGATGTGACAAAGAAGATTGATGAAGGCAGTTTGGTAGACATTGTCTACATGGAACTCAGTAAGGTGTTCACAAGATTCCATTTGGTAGGCAGATGTGTAAGGTTCGGTCACAGGAGATACAGAGGAAGCTAGTCACAATTGACTTGAAGGAAGAGGGATATTTTTCCGACTGGAGGCTTGTGAGCAGCAGTGTGCTGTAAGAATCGGTACTGACTTCACTACATTTCATCATTTATCTAAAGGATTTAGATGTGAATATTGGGGCCATAGTTAGTAAGGTTACAGATTACATCAGAAAGGTGGTGTAGTAGATTATCTCAGAGTACAACAAGACCACAATTAGATGGGACAAAGGGACAAGGAGTGACAGATATAGTTAAATTTAGACAAATACGAAGTTTTGCATTTTGGGAAGGCAAATCAGGGCAGAAATATTACACATAATTGTCAGTTCCTGGGGCGTGTTGTGGATCAAAGGGACCGAAAATGGAGTCCTTGAAAATGGAGTCGCAGGTAGACATAGTGGTGCAGAACACATTTGGCACATTTGCCTTAATCAGTCAGAGCGTTAAGTATAGGAGTTGTGGTGGAATGTTACCTCTGTACAGGAAGTTGGTGAGGCCACTTTAAGAATACTGCGTACAACTCGATGCAGAACTGGAGGTTTGAGCTTCAGTGAAAGGTTGATTAGGTTGAGGTGTTTCCCCCTGCAGTGTCAGGGGCTGAAGGGTGACATTATAGTGCTTTATAGAATCATCAGAGGCATGGATATTCTGAACAGCCATGTTCTACTCCCCAAGATAGGGGAGTGCAGAACAAGAGGGCATAGTTTGAAAATGAGAGGGCGAATAATTTAGAGTGGACCTGAAGGTAAATGTTTCACACAGAATGGTGTGTGTACAGAAAGTGCTGTCAGAGGAAGTGGTGAAGGCGGCTAAAATCGCACATTTAAAATGTATCTGAAAGAGGAGGGATATTGGCCAAATGCTGGCAAATGGGACTCGGTCAGATTTGATATCTGATCGGAGTGAACAGCTTGGACTAACGGGTCTGTTTCCGTTCTGCATGACTGTCCGATTCTATAAGAGTGATGGCGAAATATTCTGAAAGGACGTTTCAAGTCGGAATTCTCTTCACTGGAAGTTTATCGTGCCTCTATGTTCACAAGGATTGAAAGCTGTTTAGTTAAATATTTGACAGGGAAGTGAGTCACAGGTAATGGTATACAGAGAGGAAAGTTGGTCTGAGTCCACAATCTAAGTGCCTGGTGGAGAAGGATCAAAGTAGCTCATGTCCCTCTCCTGCTCCTCAGTCCCATGTTTCTGTATTCCATCCAGCCTCGCATACCTGCTAGATAGGAGGGGTTGGAGGCCACTTACTTCTATAACCTGTTGAACAGAAACAGAGGAGACCATTCAGCCTCTCAAGACTGTTACAAACGCTTTGAAGTGATTTGAGAAATGCAATTGGAAAATCCAGGCACGGGTATGAAAGAGGCCCCTCATCTCTCTTTACAGAGCTTCCCCTCTCTGCAACTTGTGATTCATTTGTTGGTCATGTTTAGACCCAGATACAGTGAGAATACAGCCGCCATACCTCACCCAGAGATGGCTCTCAAAATCCTCTGGTTTCCCTGCCTGCAACATTCCATAACAGACATTCATGAAAATAACACCCACTAACTTTCCAAGAACAGAATGTGAGAACATCAGAAACAGGGGCAGGTCGTTCACTCCCCAAGCCTGCCTTGCCCTTCACTAAGATCATGACTGATCTGCTCTCTGTGTCAAATCCTCTTTCATACCCAATTCATAATTGCCCTCAACTCTCTGACAGAACAATATCCATCTACATTCTCTTCAAATACTTTCAGTCATTTTGCTCCCCAACACTCTTGAGAAGAGAAATCTACCATTCAAGACCACCTGTTTGAAGAAAACACTTGCTGCTCCTATATCATGGTTTATCGATATGAACAAAAGAGGTTGAGATAAGGGTTCAGATAAAAATGACTGGCCCCGATATCAAGGCAGTGGTTGACTTCTATTGACATCAAGGAGCTTAACAAAACTGGACTTAATGGGAATCAGAGTAAACTCTCCAGTGTTTGGTTCAATCATGGCACAAAGGAAGATGTTCATCATCTCAGTCCTGGGTCACCTCTGTGCGAGATCCTCAGGGTAGTTTCGTCTTCACAAACGTCTTCAGCTGCTTCATCAATGTCTCCCCTACCCCCCCCCCCCCCCCCCCCACCCTCACCCTCCCCACCATAATATCAGAAGTGGGGATGTTCACTGAAGATTCCACAATGTTCAGAACATTCTGTCCCCCCTGAGTTCCTGAACTGGTCTGTGTCAATGTGCAGCAAGACCCAGAATCCATTGAGACTTGTGCTGTTAAATGGCCCGTAACATTCAGGTAACAGCACTGCCTGACACTGCGCATTGCCACAGTAAAAAATGAACCCAAGCCCTCCATAGCTGTTTACTCAGTGGCCTTAACTAACCAGCTTGGTAACAATCATTCAATCTCTCTCTGAAAAGGAACCAGAACAAAATAACCTCTCAAAGCCTGCAGCATCATCACACTTGTCAGTACACCGAGCTGTCAAACAGGAACCAGGGGTAACCCAATCAGGTCCTTGGTCCTGTCCAATCGGAAGAGGAAGAAGCCATTCATATCCTTGAGTCTCTTACACAGGAACAGGAGGAGGCCATTCAGCCCCTAAAGCCACTTCCACAGCAACATGATGAGGCCATTCAGCTCCTTCAGTCTCTTACACATGAACTGAAGGAGGCCATTCAGCCCCTAAAGTCACTTATACAGGAACAGGAGAAGGCCATTCAGCCCCTTGAGTCACTTACACAGGAAGAGTACGAGGCCATTCCCCCCTCAATGCACTTGCAAAGGGACAGATGAGGTAATTGATGCTGATTTCTGATGAATGGCCTATGCCCAAAACGTGGATTCTCCTGCTCCTCGGAGCTGCCTGACCATCTGTGCTTTTCCAGCATTCTACTCTCTACTACAATCTCCAGCATCGGCAGTCCTCATTGTCTCCAGATTCATGCTCTAACATGATGAACAAGTGGAGCAGAGGCTGCACAGACAGACTGTTCCACGTTGTTCCTCCTCGCTCCGTTGCTCATGACAAACACGTGGGACTTTAACGTGGTTTTCTAGTTTTGAGGACGGAAGCCATATGTCTTGGGTGAAGTCTCAAGAAGGCACCTTCCATCTCCGAGAAGCCAGCCTGGTGTTCTCTTTGTAGGGCGGAAGTTGGTTAGAATGGCTACCTGTTTCAGATCGAAAGTATTGTGGTTGCTGTTGGGGATTGTGAACAACATGACGTTCAGTACGGGTTCACATGCCAACTGCACAATAACATGGGGAGAGTTAATTTAGGCATATAAACTATTAGGAAAGTCACGTTAGATTGATGAATCGACTCTCTATGTTCAATTAATGCTGATCTTGCTCATGTTGACCTTGTTTAGTGCATGTCCTGTTCAGTGTAACCTGTGTGCCTTACTTTGTCCAAGTCTATTTCCACCCTGTGATCCGTCTGGCCATGCTTACTATGATCTGTCTCTACTGCTCATAAATAAAGTGCTTCCCTGTACTGCGAGACACCTGACAATAAATCACACCAATCAATCCTGGGTAAAGTATGGAATTTCTCACCCTATCTATTTGTCTTTTCGAAATACACCTGCTACACCTCATGTTTCAGCATCACCATTACTTCGTATTTCTCAGCTCTGCAGATTAAACTCTCAGGTTCTTCACTCTACCCTCATGATACCACCATCTGTATCTGTGGGAAAAATATCATTCCTTACAAAGGAGATCAAATCTGTAGAGAGTATCCAAAAAGCTCTCTCAGCAAGGCTCTACAACAGCAGGAAGATGGCTTTACTTATGTACTCGAATAATCTTTCAATGAAGGATAGCATACCATTGACTGCGTCCATTACGTACACAGTGTTTGATTCAGAGAAGTCAGCGTAGACTTGTGAGTGGAAGATCATGCTTCCCAAATTTGTTAGAGTTCTCTGGTGAAGTGACCAAGAAGGTTTACGAGGACAGAGCTGTAAATTTAGTCTGTATGGATTTCAGTAAGGCCTTTGATAAGGTTCCACATGGCAGGCTGCTCTGGAAGGTTCCATCACGTGGAATGCTGGGGGAACTGGCCAATCGGATACATAATTGGGTTGATGGTCCGAAGCAGAGGGTTGAGTGGAAGGATGTTTGTGAGACTGTAGGCTGTGTCCATTGCTGTTTGTTATCTATGATTTGGTTGAGAATGTACAAGGCATGATAAGTAAGTTTGCAGATGACCCTAAAATAAGTGGGAGCATGATCAGTGAGAAAGTTTATTAGAAATTGCAGCAGGATCTTAATCAGGTGGGGAAGTGGGCCGAGAAATGGCAAATGGAATTTAATATAGATGTGTCAGGTCTTGCATTTTGGAAACTCAAATCAAGGCAGGAGTTTCACTGTGAATGGGAAGGACTTAAGGGGTGCACTGGGCAGAGAGACCTTGGTTTTCACGGGCACGGTTCTCTAAGAGTGGAGTCACAGGTAGACAGGGCAGTGAAGAAGGCTTTTGGAACAATGGCCTTCATCAGGCAGGATACTGAGTATAGAAGTTGGGAATTTATGTTGCCGTTACACAGGATTTCGTAAGGCCGCACTTGGAGTATTGTATTCAGTTTTTGTCACCTTGTTATAGGGAGGATGTTATTAAATTAGAAAGAGTGCAGAAGAAATTTACAAAGACGTTGCCAGGACCCAATGGTCTGAGTTATAGGGAGATGTTGGACAAGCTAGGACCATTTCTTTAGAGTGTAGAAGACCGAGGTAGTCCTTATAGAGCTGTATAAAATCACGAAGGGTTTGAAAAGGGTTAATGCTCTCAGTCTTTTTCCAAGGTGTACAGAATCAAGGATTAGAGGGGATCAGTTTAAGGATAGAGGGGAAGGAATAAAAGGGAACCTGAGGGGCCATTTCCTTACACAGGGGACAGGTACATGGATGAGTTGCCAGCAGATGTGTTTGGGGGAGGGGTGTACATTAAAAACATTTCAATGCATTTGAATAAATATGTGGATAGGAAAGGACTGCAAGGATATGGACCAACTGCAGGCAAATTGGGCTAACGTGGATGGACATTTACAAGGTGGAGATTAACCCCTCTGTTAATTAAACCCAAACACCCAGAAAAGTTCGCCTCATCTCGTAAACTGTTAAAATATGAGCGACACCGATCTCCTATATTCCACTATTTAAACAAAAATTAACAAGTTTGTTTCTTAACTTTAATAATGAACACTAAACAACAACTATTCACAAATACAAGCCCCTCTTTTCTTAGCTACTTACTATCTGACTCCAACTCTGTAAAAATATGCTGTTCCATGGAGGAGTACTGCTTCATCAGTTGAAAGAGGCTGGTACATGATAATCAGCAGGACGTTTCCTTTCTCATGTGTAACCTAATGCCATTAGACTTCATGGGATATGGAGTTACTGTTGAGGACTCCAAGAGCAATTCTCTTCCAACTGTATCCCAATGTGACGCCACTTCTGCTGTGTCCGTCCTGCTGATGAGACAGGAGAAATTCAGCGAAGGTGAAGGGGAGTCTGGGACATAGTCTGCACTTCTGACTGAAGATTGTTACAAATGGATCAGCCTTATCTTATACACTGAAGTGCTGGGCTTTTCCATGATGGAGGCAGGGGTGATTTGTGGAATCTCTTCCTCCAATGAATTGTTTAATTGTTCCCAACGTTTCTTGACTCGATGTGGAATGACTTATACCTTACAGAAGTATGCCTTACAGACAATGTCAGGCTGTTGCTTGACGAGTCTGTTTATTTCTATTCACTGTTTCCTGCCAGCTGTCCGATTCTAGAAAAATGGCCATACATTAGCCCCAATCCACTCAGATTTGATTTTGTAAACTGGGCTTGGAGCTTTACAAAACTTTTTCTGAAAATCAAAATGTTTTCCATCCATTGTTTCTCTTTCATTTGTCTCCCAGTCTGTTTCTCAAACATAATTCCCATTTCATAAATCTATGTTAGTGTTGTCTATGACCATTACTTTCAGCCCCAATAATTTCTCCTAAACCATTTCCTTACAATGTACTGTGTTCCATGTACTCTATCGTTTTCCCACACCAGACTTGGTTTTCCTTGTATTGTTGGAAAGTTCTGTAAAGACAGAACTGAAGTCGTTGCTTCATAGTTCTGCCATTTCCTTGTTCCACATTCTCCATTCTCTGGTTTCAGCCTGTAAGGAAACTGCACTTGTTTTCTCATATTTCTCACATTGACATGATTTAACAAGTTATTACAGTGACTGGACAGGTTAATGGACTAGTTAAGAATTGAACCTTGGGTGTAGCGTTTCCTCATCAGGGTGTAGATTATAAGAGCAATACAGGGCTTTGGTTTGTCCAAAATGGAGTACTGTATGAAGTGTTGGGAGCCGCATTTCAGGAAGGATGTGATTGTACTGGAGAGGGTGCAGAGGTGATTCAGCAGGATGTTCCCTGGGATGGAGTATATCAGCTATGGAGAGAGGCTGGATAAACTCGGGTTGTTTACTTTGGAGCAGAGAAAGCTGAGGGGTCCGTGAGTCAGAAGGATAAGATTATGAGCAACATGGACAGGGTGGATAGGCAGCCACTGTTCCTTTTAGTCAGTGGGTCAAGAACAATAAGGGACACAGCACTGATCCTTGTGGTACACCAGGGGACATTGATCTCCAGTCACACAAACAGGCTTGTCCCACCACCCTCTGGCTCCTGCGACTAAGGCAATTTTCGTTGTAATTTGTCAACTTATTCATCATATTGTGAGATTTTACTTTATTTTTCAGTTTCCCAGGTGGAAATTGGTCAAAGGCCTTCCTCCAAAACTAAACAATCGACCTCCTCAAACTAATTCAATCAAATCCATTGGATGTGACTTCATTCTGATAAAGTCATGATAATAATCCCTGATCTAACCTTGCAACACTGATTGGAGTTCAGTTTTCTCCTTCCCTATTTTCTCCAGTAGTTTCCTTAACAGTGATCTAATACTCGCTCATCTTTGGTTCCCTAGTCTATCTCTCCCACCCTTATTGTGAAGTGGAACCATATTAGCAGTTCTCCAGTTCTCTGGCACCTCCCCTATGTTCAGATTCTATTTAAAATATTCAGTCAGGGTCTTTCCTTCCTTGACCCTGACAGCCGCCTGTGATACAACTCATTCAGACATGAAGACTGGTCCAAATGTATACAGAACAAAGCCTCAAATTCTTTCTCGTATTTTACATCAATCTGTTTAAGAGCTTCCCCATCCATCTTCTTGAATTCTGTACCGGCCTCCTCCTTCACCCAAGTAAAATAGATGTTAAGGTCTCATGTAACAATCCATCAATGTTCTCCAGCTTGACACATAGATTGCCCCTTTGGTTTCTAATGGACACTAACTGCTGATTATTCTGTTCCACTTGTCCGTGTAGAATATCGTGGGATTCTCCCTGATCTCGCCTACTTGTACTTCTCCATGTCCCTCTCTTATTCAGTCCCCGCTATGTTTCGAAGATTCACTGCAATCATCTCTCATGTTTTGAAACTCGAGATCACAGGCTGAGTTTCCACATCAGAGAATCTTGCGATCTTAGGGATTAATCTGGATAATACCTTTTGCAGTTCCTCTGTAGTCAGTACATTCTTTCTTAGATTGGGACTCCGAAAGATACACAGTAATCTAAGTGTAGCCTCATGAGCACTCGATGCAACTGACACGACCAGCTATCCTTAGTAGCCACACACACAGACGAAAAGCAACATGAGTTCGACTGGGACAACACTACCATTATAGGGCAAGCCAAACAGAGAACAGCCACGGAATTCATCGAGGCATGGCACTCATCCACAGACTCTATCAACAAACACATCGACCTGGACCCAATATACCGGTCACTACAGCGGACAGCTGGAACTGACAACCGGAAGCGGCAGAGACAGGCCACTATAAATGCCGGAGGAAACAGCACAGAAGCGCTTCACAGGAGGCTCCCAAGCACTGAGGATATCACCTAGACAGGGGACGAAACGTTTGCAAGACAAATTCCCAGCTCTGCGAACGGAACTGCAACATTTTCACAAATATCCCCCCATATCCCCGAAAATATCGAAACCCCCAACTCTCTCGCACAGACGTCACGAAGCTGCACAGTATTGTCTGCGGGGACACTATCCAACAAATGGTAAAGGGTACTGACAGAGAGTGTATTCTTTACAATAATCACCTGCTTCTCTGTATTGGATCCATAATTGTGTTTTTTAAATCAAATCTCTAATATGGAAAAAAAAACAGAAGAAGTCTCTCCTAGGTAGTCCATACTTACGAGTTATTTAATCAAACGGTATCATTGTTTCTCCTTCAAGTAACACGTGATGGCTCGGTGGTTTACACTGCTGACTCACCGCACCAGGGTCACAGGTTTGGTTCAAGCCTTGGGTAACTGGCTGTGTGGAGTTAGTATATTCTCAACTGTGTCTGCGTAGGTTTCCTGCCACAGTCACAAACATGTTCGATGACTTGGCCATTGCTCAATCGTTCATTGTATTCCAGGATCTTTAAGTTGGGGCATTAATCAGGGTAAATATAGTATGGTCGGGGAATGGGTGTGGGTGGGTTACTCTTCAGAGGATCAAAGTGGACTTGCTGGGCCCAAGGACCTGTTTCCACACTGTAGGGGTGCTACTAATTCTAAATCACCCAATGAAGTTATCCCCCTCGCTGCCCACATTTTACACCTGGAAACTATTATCCCCGGTATACCAATTATAGGGGTAAGAAATGTGGTTTTCGCTGTATTGCCTCGATCTGACACATTGTCCTTCAAGTTTTAACAGTATTGATAATCATTATTCTATGACAATATTCCATGAATGTTGTCATTTTATCTAACAACAACAGACTAATAAGGGTTCACTTTGTCTGAGAGGGCTCCATGTCTAGCCATATTGATGCCGAGACCTCAGCGGCCCAGGCACTAACATACGATGAAAAAAAAACTTAATTGATTGCTTTTAATCGGGGAGATCTACTCCTCCCAATCTGTGAGGCAGTTACAATTTTGTTAGCTAGATAAAGAATCGCTTATGGTGCCAAATAAAAGAGCAAAACCAGCCATTATGTTTCCGAAATCTCTGTCTGGGAAACATCATAGAAAGCATTTGAACTGGGTGTAGGAAATGAGGAAGGACATTCATTTTAATAACTGCTATCTGATCGAGCCAGGATATTGGAATTATCTCCCATCTTTGAAGGACTTGTTTAATTTTGTCAAACAAATGGACATAGTTCACGTTAAATAAATGATCAAAGACAGATGTAATGAATATACTGAAATAGGGAAACCACCCACGTTACCATTTAAAAGGAAACCAGGATTTGCCCTCAGTATCAGGTATTTCCCTAAGACCTCCCATAGGCATGGCCTCCAACTTTGTAAAATTAATCTTATCGCCCAGAAAGGCACCAAGCGAATCAATGCATTGCATCACATGAACTACCGAAATTGCGGGATTTGACAAAAACATAAGACCCTAATCTGCATACAATGTAATCTTTCGAGACTTCGATCCCACCTCTGGGGCAGATGTGTTGGCATCCCTACGGATGGCCTCTGTCAATGGCTCAATCCCCAACGTCAACAAGAATGGTGAAAAGTGTCAACCTTTGCGGCTGCCTGGAGAAATATAAATATTACTGATTGGCCACACCATTAGTGAGAACCACAGCCAGAGGATCGCGGTAAAGGACCCTCACCCACTTGATAAAAGCTTTGTGTATACCAAACCGTTCTAACGTACAGAAGAGATCCGGCCACTTAACCCAATCAAATGCCTTCTCTCATCTAAAGAGATCAATAATCCCTGGACAGTTTGTTGTTGACACTCTTGGATCTTAACATTGTAGGAAGATCTGCGCCCCTTTATCAAGCATGTTTGGTCCTCTTTGGTAACGGAAGGCAGCAAAGTTTCCAGCCTTAATGCATGGATCTCAGACAGGATTTTGAGACCCACATTTAAAAGTGAGATTGGCGTGTCAGAAGCACAATCCTCCGGGGTCTTCCCTTCTTCAGCATCAGAGAGATATGAGCCTCTCTTAAAAATGGAGAGGTTGGTTTGTGACTGTATGAGTGACGGAACATGTTAAACATCAGACCTGACAATAGGTTTATAAATTATTTAGAAAATTCACTCGGAAATCCGTAAGGAACTTGTAACTTTACGTTCTGAAGCTGCTTCACACCCTCCTGCGCTGACAATGGTGCATTAAGGCACAACACTTCTTCAGGGGTTACTCCTGTAAGACCCAGGTTCTTGAAAAATGACTCCATCTTAATCCATCTATCCTCAAAATGTTCAGTCTGAAATAATTCGGTGAAAGATCTCGGACAGGAGACATTAATCTTTTTTGAATTGAAGGTAAGGATCCCAATACCTTCCCTAATTGAGGTAATGGCTTGAGAGGGACGATCGTTTTCCTGGCAAGATAGAATAAATACCTGCCTGGCTTATCACCATGTTCAAACAGCCTTTGTTTTGCAAAAGTAAGTTCCTTCTTGGCTGTCTGTGTGAGCGTGGTATTCACTGTAGGCCGAAGTGTTGTAATCCTCTGCAGCTTAGCCACTGAGGGACAATCACAGTATGCCCTCTCGGCTGCCCTCAGCCTTGCCTCAAGCCAGCGTTCCTGCTACCCCTTCTGCTACATCATAAGGAATAATTATTCCCTTGGCATAAGCCTTAGCAATTACCCTTAGAGTGGATGAGTTACTGGTTGAATCTGAATTAATGGCAAAGAAAGATCTGAATTCATTGCAGTGGTTTGCACAGTGGCTCAATGGTTAGCACTGCGCCGGTGACCTGGGTTCAATTCCTGCCTCAGGTCTGTGTGGAGTTTACACGTTCTCCCCGTGTCTGCATGGGTTTCCTCCCACAGTCCAAAGATGTTCAGGTTAGGTAAATTGGCCGTGCTAAATTGCCTGTAGTGTTTGGTGAAGAGGTAAATGTCCGTGGGTCGGTGTGGACTTTTTGGGCCGAAGGGCCTGTTTCTACACTGTAAGTAATCTAATCTAACTACTCAATTAACCAACTAGTCTTTAGAATAAAGGGATACATTCGCTAGTGTCTCGAATCTATTATATTGCCCTTAATCTTAATCAAAAAGGATACTGCTTCAAGATCAGAAATGATAATCCTCCCAATTGTGCAGTATGCCACCGACTCTAAGATTGATGCAGGAATTGGGAAGATATCAACCCGCGTGTGGCCTTTCTGCCGGTTAAAGAAGAAAATAAAATCCCTACTTGTGATGTGGATCTGCCACCAGACATCCACCAGCGCTCGTTCTGTACACATATCCACGAATTGCTTACATTATAATGAGGGTATTGGGGCACCTTTGGACATTCTGTCCAACGTGGGGTCCACAAGACTTTTGAAAACTTCTACAATAATGTGCCACGATGCAAGATAACTGAATTTGGAAAATGCATCTACCAGGATTTTAAGAGGGTGCGCCGGGGGTGGGGGGCAATGAACATTCAAAATACTATATTCTTTACTATAGTTCAAGGCTTTGGGTATTATAAGCCTCCCGGGAGTGTCAAATAAAATCAATTAGGTCAAATGGAAGATTCTTTTTATCCATTATGGCTTCTCCCCTCCTCGTAATATTAAAAGACGAATAATAAACCCGACAAAGTCCGACATGCTGTAATATCAAATGTTTCTTGTCATCAAGGTGCATTTCCCGCAATAGGAGGACATCCACCCTCTTTTTAAGACTAGAAAGTAAATTCTTCCTCTTTTCTGGCCAATGGCTCACCTTAATGCTCCAGGTAGACCATTTAAGCACATCGTTACCCAGAACACACTGCAGCAACATTTGAACTCGAGAGAGGAAGAACTCGAATTACTGATCATTAATAAACAAAGTTTCATAGAGCTTAAAAACTACACAAACAAAGGCTACTGCAACTGCCAACTCTCAAAACTTTCAAAAACTAAGCATTTTAAGTAAATGGCTGGGATGGAGTCGGTTAGGGAACCACTTTGCCCGTGCTGTGATGCAGAGCCCAACAAAGCAGACCTTCCAGATCACCACCATCTTGGATTTCCCGTTAACATTTTATCGATATTATCATTTCATTTTGCATTATATTCCTGGATGTGCTGGAGCAGTGTGATTTTTTTTTACCTGTCAGCATTTCCCCAACACTGCACACTCCTACCATTCCCCGATAAACCTTGTCTCCCTTATTCTTTATGAACCTCATGCCTGTGCCTCGAACATATTCAATATCTCTGCCTCCATTGCTCTGCAGGGAAGAAAGTTCCAAATACTCTCACCATTGAGAAAATAAAAAGTAACTTCATCTGTGTGAGAGATTATTTTTGTCTCCTTACCTGAGAAAGAATATAAGTAAATTGGAAGCAGTTCGGAGATGTTTCACTTCATATATTCCAGGAATGATGGACTTATGTTATGAAGGCTTTAACAGGTTACTCTTGGAATCAGAGGCGATCTTATTGTAACATATAAAACCTAGAGGAGAGTGATCAGATAGATACCCACTGGGTGTTTGTATCGTACAAACTTCTTGTTGTTTTTATAGAATCTCTACAGTGTGGAAGCAGGACATTCCGTACATCAAGTCCACATTGACCCTCAGAACAGTATGCCCCCTGGACCGGCCCCCCTACTCTATCCATGTAACCCTGCATTTCCCATGACTAACCTTTCTAACCTACACATGCCTGGGCACTATGGGCAATTTAGCATGGCCAATCCGCTCTAAGCTGCATATCTATGGACAATGGAAGGAAGCTAGAACACTGGGAGGAAACCCACACAGACATGGGGAGAATGGTCAATATCCACATAGAGGGTTGCCCGAGGTTGGAACTGAAGGCAGCTACTTAGTGACCTGAGGTATCAGTGCTGACCACAGATCCACCATGCACATCCGTAAGTTTTATTAATTACTTGTGGCTAACTAAAGAAATCTGCCTGGCTTGTTCCTGTCACTGAACCTGACTCGGTCTGAGAACTTTATCATCGGCCATATCACCAACCTGGTTACATTTAAAATTTGGTGTCAGCAGTGGAGGAATGGGACAAGAAAAGGAAACAGTGACAACCTCCAACCTTCGTCAGAGCAGGAATTAGGATAAATCCACAAAGTGGGATTTCAGTCAAGTGGGAATTCTCTTCCCCAGTAGTTTGGGGTGGCTTGACCTTTATAATACATCGAAGCTGGCTTTGTCTGATTTTCCATGGACAGGTGAATCAGGGATAATGGTGCATGGAAAGAAAAGTGCAGCTGGGATCATAATGAGATGAGCCATGACCTTATTTACTGTTGGAGTAGTGTGAAAGGGCCGAATGGCCCACTTGTGTCCATCAGCCCTATGTTCTAACATTCCATTCAGTCCTCGGACATGCTAAACAGAGGCAGATCGAGGCCACTCCGATGGTTAGGTGTAGTATTGGAAATGTACTTGGAAAATCCAGGCTGGATTAGGAAGTGACCACCACCCCCACCCCCCAGTCCCTGTTTCCAGGCTTCCCCTCTCTGTAACTTCTGCTCCAGATGTGGGTCATGTTGCAGACCCAGATACGCTGGGAAAACAGCCACATAACCCACCCAGGGCTAAAGCAACAAATCCTCTGCTCTCCCTGAATTCAACATTGTACAACACGATTTCCAGGGAAATAACCCGTTTCCTTCCAAAAGCATAACATGTGAAATTAATAAATAGGAACATGAGTAGGTCAATCGGCCCCTCAAGCTAACGCTGTCATTTAATAAGAACCTGGCTGATCTACTCCAAGGCTCAACTCCACTCTCTTGCCGTCTCCTTTTATCCCTCCACAGCTCTCTGGGTTGGACAAAACGTGTCAACATCTACCTTCTCCAACCCCTTCTGTGTCTTGTAGGTTTCAGCGTTATCACTCCTCATTCATTTAAACCCCAATGAATTATCGCCTCACCATCTTAGAGATTCTCAATAACACAACCCTTTCTTCCCAGGAAACCACCTACTTGCTGCATCAGCATGCTGACTTGATGTTTCATACACAGGAAGACTCCAATGCCTTTACTGTTACTTTTCTGGAAGTCCTCTCCTTTAAGTAACAGCCTGCCTTTTGATTCTCTGTGTCATCCTCAAACTCGGATGCATATTGTACTCAGCTGCCTCCTTCAGGCTGTCAGCTTAGATTGCAAATAACTGATGCCATCAGACTGATATTTGTGCCACTCCAGCAGATAAACCTTTACCATAAAGATCTAATAATCCTGACTCTCTGATTTCTGTGTGAACCAATCATCATCCCATGTTAATACAGTATCCGACATCCTGGAGCTTCTGTTTTGTGTCAGAACGTTTATTTTATAATAGCTTGTGGAAAATCTCTGGAAAGCCTAGTGCCCACCAGATCCCCTTTATCAAGTCCGTTGTTACATTTTCAGGCATCTCCAGAAATACTTTGCATTATTTTACAGGGAAAAATACAATTTCCCTTTCACAAAACGACCTTGACTCTGCGTGAAGCTTTTCTTAATGTCCATGCATGCCAGGTTTTCCAAAGTATACTAGTCCCATCTGTTTTCATTAGGTCCATAGGCCTCTAAATATTTCCCATTCATATATTTGTCCAAATGAGTTTTAAATGTTGTAGCTGTCCTTGCATATCTCACTCTTCCTCTGGAAGCTCATTCCATACCCACACCGCCCTCTGTGTAAAAAAAGCTGCCCCTTAGTCCCTTTTAAATCTTCTCTCTTTCACCTTAAACCTATTCCATCTTTGTTTGGATTCCCCTACCCTTTGGAAAATACCTTGGCTATTCACCTTATCCATACCTCGCATGATTTTATAAGTTTCTATAAAGTCACTCCAACTGATGCCAACTTCAAGAACAAGCGTTTAAAGATAAGCAATGTAAAATTGAAACAAGATTAAAAATGACAGTCAACCAACACTCAGCCAAAACGTCATACTGTGATTTGTTTTTTCTCCATATTACAATACTAAGGCAGCATGATACGCTTACTACACTCCATCTGATGCCAACTTCAAGAACAAGCGTTTAAAGATAAGCAATGCAAAATTGAAACAATATTAAAAATGACAGTTAACCAACACTCAGCCAAAACGTCATACTGTGATTTGTTTTTTCTCCATATTACAATAATAAGGCAGCATGATACGCTTACTAGTTCCAATAAGAAGTCAAGCACCTGAATTACTTTATCTAAAGGGGGTGATGATGACGACAGTGAAAACGTATCTGTGGCTAGATCTATATAATACCACATGGTCAACATTCTCCCTCCTGGCCTACGTATACCTTTGTGTGTCTGTCTTTTATTTATCTTGCATTCAATCGAGAGAACCCCTATCCCCCATTCACACCTCAAATTCGACCGGTTATACAGAATATTTTCGTTAACACTGCTAAAAGCCTGTTTTGCTTTTGCCACACCCTCTTTTCCCTGCCACCCATCCTCCACATCTGGCAAGTGGTTAAAAGACCATTTTGCAATTGTATTCAGTTTTGAAGAATTGTCACACTGGACTGGAAACGCTAACTCTGTTTCTCTTTCTCTGCAGATGTTGACATACCTGCTGAGTTTCTCCAGAAATTGATATGCACAGAACAATTTTTCAATTAAACAAATAATGATGGATACTGGAAATAGAAATAAAAAAAAAATTATAGAAGGTTCACTGGACCTGAAAGTTTAACTCTGCATTCACCCAAGAAATTTCTGCAACATCTTTCGCAATTTCATCTGCAATTTCTGTTTATGAACAATTTCCAACGACATATTGTCAAAGATGCCCAAACATCCTGTCCATCATGGAGTGCCGTACACTGGGAACTGAACAGTAACGCATGGTGACACTCTGAAACTGCATAAGGTTGGCATCACTGACACTGCGGAGCTCTGAATCATGGTCAGGGAGAAAAACAGAAGGAAACATATTCACTTCAAATACACAAGATGACATTACTGAAAGGAAAAGATTCAGATTAGTACCTTAAATGGATATTGTTTATGTAACAAATTGGAGGCGTGACACCAAGGGAAGACTTCCAGCAGAATGTTAACTTGAAAATGGAAGTGTTTCCGCACCAGAAATCAGAGTAGGTCCCTGAGTACAGGGCTGATGAGTGAATAGGTCTCGGTGTGAAATGGGGTCAGTCAGTAGAATTGAATTGTAGATATTGCAACTAAAACTGGGTTCTCATCTGATGCTGTAGATTTCAATGACAATCTGTAACATTTCCTCCAGAATAGTCCATCCATCTACCATTTCCATCAAGACGATCCATGGGTCAGTGATGAGTGTGGGTGAACATGGTCAGGTCGGAATCACATGCACCTAAACCTGATGACAGTCCATTAAAGCTACCGCACTTGACTGGTTACACGACGAACAGCAGGACTAACATCTGATACAGAGAGAGAGATGATCCCAAGACTAACCAATCAGATCTAAGCTCTCTCGTCCTGTCAAATCCATGCATAAACGTCGATGGACCATTAAACAACTTACTGGAGGAGAGGACTCCACAAATATCCCCATCCTAAATAACGGAACAGCCCTGTGCATCCATGTAAAAGATACAGTATCTGCACCATCCTCAGCCAGAAGTGTTGAGTCGATTACCCACCTCACCCTCAATATGATACACTCAGAATCACAGATGCCCGTCTTAACCAATTCAATTCACTGCACGTGACATGAAGCAACAGCTGGACACTGTAGATACGACAAAGGCATTTGGCCCTGACACCATTCCTGTAATAGGACTGAGGACTTTTGCTACAAAACAAGCCGTGTACCTGAGGAAGCTGTTTCATTCCAGCTCCAACTCTGACAACTCCCTGGCAATGTGGGTAATTAGCAACTGTAGTCCTCACTTTCTCCTAATGTAATTACTCAGCTGTGTCCCATCCCCTAAGAGGGGAATAATTACAATCGGAACACTTACCACGCCCTCAGTGTCATCACGATAGTCAAATTGGTTGGGGTTATTTTTGATAGAGCTGTCACACAGCACAGAAATAATCGATTCAGTGTGGTTTCTGATAGGCCCTCATGTGGAGATGGCGCTGTTGTGGAATTGTCATTGGATTGCTAATCCAGACCAGGATAATTCTCTGGCAACTGGTGCAAGTTAAAAACAATTAATAAAATATCGAGGTCTAACACCTGGTGTCAGTAATAGTGATCGTGTATTCAATGTCGATTATAGATGTTGATCTCCTTCCCCAGGGTACTTTCAGGAAGTGAATCTCCCGAGCTTTCCTATCTGTCCTAAAAGTGACTCCAGACACACAGACATGTGATACACTCTTCAATGGTCTCTGAAACGAGCAAGCAAGGCACTCAATTGTATCAAACTGCTCCGAGGTCTTCAAGGATAAACCCGGAGAGAACAGCCGGCACCAGCCTCGTTATCAGAAAAGGGAACTGGAAACACAATCCTGTCGACCCTGCAGTGACCTCCTTCCTAACAGCTGAGAGCTTGTGACAACATTTACAGAGCTTTCCCACACACTGCACAGAAGCATCGGGAAAGGAATACGTCATACAACTCATTGAACTTTCCCTATTCTAGTTAATTGCCGAAAACCTCCTCAACGCAGTTTTCCCCATACAATATACATAACCCTTAATATGTTTAAATATTGTGAAACATAAAATGAGAACTGCTGTAGTCCATTCAGCCCATCAGTTTTGCGCCACATGAAGCCTCTATGTACAGACAGTTCAGTGATAACGTGTGTTGATAAAATACATTTCAGCTGCAATGCAATTCATGAACCTTTTTCTATAAAGTGAACTGGCGTTCACTGTGACGCGATTCCTTGTCGGGCACCAGCTGAACAGTAAATCCTGCCTCAGAAACCGTCTGTTGACAAAAGGTACAATCAATGTGTTCAGCAAAAACAGGAATGCAATCGGCTCTGCAGGCCTTGAAACTGAGCCTGAAACTGGGAATTGTAGTCTATATTTCGAAAGAACCTTATTTCAAACTGTGGGGAAAATCTTGGAGGGAACTGGAATTCGGCATCGGCATCACATGGTCAGTCAGCCCCCGCGCGCTTTCTGGTGAAGATTGTGGTAAAAGGTACGTTGTTCCAGTGAGTGACTGTAGTGTGGACGTGTTACATTTACAGCACTGTTCCATTTCAACATGTAATTTAAAGATTTATTTAGACTGTCCTATTGTGTGTTAGAACAAATTTAATTTTTGGTTTTTACTGATATTTTTGGGGGTTCGCCATTTACTCTCTTTTTTCCACAGACCCCATTATTAATATTGCACGATTTTGTACAACACAGTGTTGCACAGGAACACAGTTATTGTGTTATTGGAGAACAACCTGGAATGATAGCTGATTTTCTATATTCACACCATACTCCTGCTCTCTCCCTATCTCTTTAGTTTCCAGATATCCTTAATTATGTTCAGCCCCTTGACTTCCACACCCTGATCTGGGAGAGAGTACCCCTGGTTCACCAGTCTCCGACTGCAGGCATTTATTCTCATCTCAACGGAAAGTGGCCTGTCTGTACCTAATATTGTGGCCCCTTGTTTTAGATGTCCCAGCCAGGTGAATTACCATCCCTGCTTCTACTCTGTCCCGCTCTGTCAGAGTGTTATATATTTCACTGCGATTTCCACTCATTTTCCTAAACCCGATTGAATACAGGTCCAGTTACCCCAAACCCTGATCCCACAACAAGTCTGTCATCCCAGAGCTCAGCCTGGTCATCCTTTGCTGCTCTCCCTCAAAGTCAGGTTTGACATTTGTTAGGAAAAGAGACCAAAACTGCACACAATACTGCACAATGTTCAAGATGGCGTCTCACCAAGGCCCTGTACAGCTGCAGTAAGATACATTTGCTCCTGTACTCAATCACCCTAAAATGAAACTGAATACAGCAGTTATCTTCCATCCTGCTTTCTGCTCCTGCAATATTGCTTTAAGTGACTGGTGTACAGGGAGATCCAGATTCCTTTCAAAGTTCCAGTTCCCCACGTGCTGGGCCTACATACAATGTTCAGCGTGCCAATGCCATTCCCAGTATTGACTTCTGGCTTCAGAACTCACTGCCACACATGGACTCGAAGGGCTACGCAGAAATAAACAAAAATGCAGCTTAAGTTCATTTATAGTGTAACATTTTTCAACCACTCCTTTTTCAAATGAGAGGCTACAAGTCCATTGTTCCCATCAAAGTACACAACATCTCATCTCCCCCATTACTCTCCACCTGCCACGTATTTGTCCAGTCACTCCACTTGTCTCAATCACCAAGGAACGTTTTGACATCCTCCTCATCCACTCACAGGCTGACACCGTTTAGTGCTGTCAGCGGACTTGGGAATATTGCGTTTACGCCCCTCACCCAAAGATATGAAGTGTATTGGGAATAGCTGGAGCCCAAGACACAAACATTACAATATCATCCAAGCCTTCCATTTAAAAATAAAACATTGTTTTATTCCTACTCACTGTTTCCTGCCAGCTCTCCCAATCTAAATCTATGACCATATATTAACCCGAGTCCAACAGGATTCGAATTTGCACAATAGGCTTGGGGCTTTATCAAAAATCTTTCTGATAATCCACTCATATTGCATTGATACCTCCTACATAATTTTACTAAAAGCCACTTTCTCAAATATGATTCCCATTTCATAAATCTCTGTTGACTTTGTCTATGCCCATTAATTTCAGTCCAATACTTTCTCTAAACTGTTTAGTTGCTATTTTCATTCTATTCCCTTTTTCTCACAAGATTAAAGTTCCCTATTATTGCTAGGAAGATTTCATTTTTTGCTTTGTTTTCTTCTGTGAAGGCATAACTAAGGTATTTGCTCCATAGTTCTGCTACTTCCCGGTCCCCAATTATCTGGTATCAGACTGTAAGAAATCTGCAACTTTTTTCTCTTAGTTTTGCCATTGACATATTTCCACAAAATATTACAAGTTCTCTCTTATCAACTTTGTTAAGATAATCTTCGGAAACCCATAAATTCCTACCTTAAGCTACTCAATGATTGACCTTCCACAGACATACAATCACAGAAGTACAGACTCTGTACTACCAGAAATACAGCACAGTCTACATTCGGCCCACTTTCCGACGCAAGACCTTAACCGTGAATATTAAAGCATTTGAACGGCACAACCGTGTCGTTTCTAATGGTTTGAGGTTCGCATGACAACTCCACTCTCTAGAAGTGCATTCCAGACTCCAACACGCTCTGGTTGAAAAACAATTCGCAAATCTTCACTAAACCGCAAACCCTTCACTTTTAAAGTGTGTCCCTTTCAGTAACAGCAACAGCTGCTGTCTATCCACCCTGTCCATGTACCTCGTCATCCTATCCTTCTGAATCACATACCTCGCAGCCTTCTCTACTCCAAACTAAACAACCTGAGGTTATCCAGCCTCTCTCCATAGCTGATGTGCTCCATCCCAGAGAACATCTCTGCACCCCCTCAACTGCAATCACATCCTTCCTGTAATGTTGTTCCCAGACCTACACACAGTATTATATCTTGCCCTCACCAAAGTTCCGCATAGTTCTTATAATCTATGCCTCGATTAATAAAGGCTATGTTTAAATTCCCCTCGTCTTTCCCAGATTCTGTATTAATCTGTGCAATCACATTCAGCGATGTCTGGAGAAGCACCCTCTGAGCTTTCTAGTGTGCTGCCATTCATTGAGTACGCCCCCTGTCTGGTTCCTTCTTCCAAAGTGCATCACCTCATAGTTATCAGGGTTACATTCCATCTGCCATTGATCTACCCATCTGACCATTCCATCAGTATCGACCTGTAACATAGGCCTTACTCCTCACTGCCAACCACCCGGCCAATCTTTGTATCAAATACAAACTTATTTATTACACACCCCACCACTCGTCCATATTCACAGCTGCATCATTTATGAATACCACAAAAAATAATAAGGATAAAAATCTCTCAACATCAGTTATATCACGTGGTTGTGCACGTTGATGAAGAAGCAGGGTATCGAAAGCTCGTGCTGCCGAATAAACCTGTTAGACTATGGTCTGGTGTTATGCTATTTTAAGATTTGTCCACTGCAGCCCAACACTCACACCTCCGAATCACAAATAATAAGGGACCCGGCACTGATGCCCGTGGTACAGCATTGGACACTAGCCTCCAGTCGCACAAACAGCCTTCTACCACTCTCCTCTTTCTCCGACTACTAAAGTTGATTTAGATGCAACTTGGCAAGTCACTAATGAGTCCTACGTGTTCACTGGTTATTCTGTTCCGCTTGACACACTTGTAGGTTATCTGGAGATTCTCCGTAATCTTGTCCTGCCTTGCCCCTGTGTTAGTCATTCCCCTCCACGCGCAGAATTTCCTCCTTATTGCAATCTGAAATGATTTTTCCCTTATCCTGTCATTATGTGCCTTGAATGTGGATTAGACAGCCTGATAAATTTTCTGTTAATTTCCAACTTGCCGTATGTTTTGTGAGTTTTATAAAGTTCACAGTGACCCACCGCTGATTCTTTGAAACTCAAGAGAACATAGACCGAGTTTCCTCATCACACAATCTCGCCATCTGAGGGATTTATCTGGATAATGGCCATTCCACTTCCTCTGTTGTCAGTACATTTCTTCTTAGATTTGGTCACCAAAACTGTTCTCAATACTCCAGGTACAGTCTCAGCAACACTCTGTGAAACTGTTTCAACATGTTTTTACATCAATATTCTGACTCCCTTAAAGGAAGGCAAACCAAACTTTAAGTTTCCACTTACATATATTTCTCCAAATACCCTTCACATCATTGCATTTTCGAACTCACTGTGTGAATTCTTAGAGAAAGCCTTCTGATAATCTAAAATATGCCGATTCTACTGGATCCCCATTATCTATGCTGTAAGAATCAACTTCAAACAATTCCAAAGTTTGTCAAGTATGATTTCCCTTGCAGAAATGCATCCTGAGTCTCTCAAAGTTTGCTGTTAATGTCTAATTATCCAATATTATATCCTATATAATATATTCCAACAGTTTCCCGATAAATGTCAAGTTAATTTGTCAGCGGTTCTCCACACTATCTCTTCTACCCTTTGTAGATGCTTGGATCCCTACCATTCATCTGTAGTGTTTGGATCACGTTTACTGATGTGCATTCATCTACACCAGCTTCCAGACTCTGCAGAATGTACAGGAAAATTGAACGCAGTCATCGACAATGCAATTAATACTTCTATTTGCGATTTATTTCTGAAGATTTTGATATGAAGTACATCTGGTTTGTCAAGCTTAGCAATGCTCAATCCAGCTGCATGTTCAATATTGCCTTGTTACTGATATGAATTGACTCTATGTCTTTAGTCCTATACGATCATTTCGTATTTCTGGGTGATTTTCTGGATATTACTCCATTAAGACAGATGTAAAGTAACTGGACATTTGCTTTGCCATTTCCCTGTTATCAACCATAAACTCGTCTCTGCCGATTGCAATTTTCCACATTTGACTATTTTTTCCTTTTGAAATATAGATCATAGATTTTTGCCGTCTTTGTGTTCCTGTTTGTTAGCATGCATGTTCACTTTTTGATTTCCTGATCAGTTTCATGGCCCTTCTTTTCTGGATTGTTATTTTCTGAGAATTCTTAGGATTCCAAAATGTCTGGAATTCTTTTGAAGTCACTTCCTGTGATTAATATATTGTTTAATTTGTTATGGTAATCATCATTGAGTCACTTACTCACTCTTTGATGTTTTCACCTGAAATAAGTAGACATATCTTTCAGACTATGCAGTATTTCTATAAATCTCCTGGTCCTGACCAGATATATTCAGGAACACTGCCGGAGGACAGAGCAGTAATAGTGGGGGCCCTGGTTGGTACTTCTGTATCATCGGTAGCCAATGGGTGAGGTACGGAGGACTGGAGGGTAGCGAATGCTGTGCCATTATTCAGAAGAGCTACAAAGAAAAACCTGGGAATTATAGACCAGTAAATCTAACATGTCTCGTAGGTAAGTTTCTTGGGAAGACTCTGGGAAAGACGATATAGATGCATTTGGCAAGGCAGGGTGTGATTATCAGCAGTCAGCACGTCTTTGGGCATGGGGGATCATGGCTCAAAAATTTGTGAGAGTTCTTTAGTGAAATGACAGTAACTTTGACAAGGGCATGGTGGTGTATGTAGTGTATATGGATTTCAGTAAGGCCTTCAGTAAGGTTCCACATGGTAGGCTGCTCTGGAAATTTTGATCATATGGAATTCAGGGGGAGCTGGCAAATCAGATCCAAAATTTGTTGATGATAGGAAACATAGAGTAATAGTGGAAGCATGCTTGTCGCACTGAAGGCGTGTGATGAGTGGAATGCCTCAGGAGTCGGTTCTGGGACTATTACTGTTGGATTTATGCATGCATATTGTGTATATATTTCCAGATAAGTGTCAGTTCTCGCATCTTAGAAAGTCAAATCAAGGTAGGAGTCTCATGGTGAATGACAGGGTCTTAAGGAGTGTATTGAGACAAAGGGACCTTGGAATTCAGGTTCAAGGTTCTCTGCAAGTGGAGTCACAGGGAGATAGGGCAGTGAAAAAAGGCATTTGGCACACTGGCTTTCATCAGTCAGAGTAATGATTATCGAACTTAGGGAGTTATGTTACAGTTATACAGGATGCCGGTGAGGCAATACTGGTAGTGTTATGTTCAGTGTTGTTCACTTTGCTTAGGAAGAATGTTATTAAACTGGAAATAGTGCAGAGGAAATTTACAAGGATGTTGCCCGGACCCAATAGTCTGAGATATAGTGACAGGTTGGGCAAGCGAGGAGTTTTTACTTTAGAGTGTATGAGACTGAGGGGGATCTGATGGAAGTGTATAGGATAATGGGAAGCATGGAGAGAGTAAATGCACTCTTTTTTTCCACAGGATTGAGCAACCCATGGACTAGACGGCACCAATTTATGATCCGAGGGGAAAAAGTAAAAGGGAACCTGAGGGGCAATTTATTTTACACACAGGGTGGTAAACACATGGAATGAGCTGCCAGCAGAAGTGGTTGAGGGAGGTACATTCACAAAATTTAAAATGCATTTGGACAAATACACGGATCTGAAAGATTAAGAAGGATATGGAGCAAGGGAAGGTAAATTGGGTTAATGTGAATCGACATTTTGTTTTGAATGGACCAGTTTGGGCTGAAGGGTCTTTCTCCGTGCTGCCGGACTCTATGACTCTCACAATCGTTGCTTCTCCCATTAAATGTTATAGTATACTTCTCCAATTCATTGGAGCGTATTTGACCCTCTAGCCTCCGGGCTTCCATGATATTTGACCAGAATGTTCAAACATTCGATATTGTATTCAGACGCCGTGTAAAAATGGAACATCTTGATGTCACTATTCCTCCAAAGCTGCTTCAGAGCAAGGTTATTAATTAGTCCTCCTGACAACACAACACCAAATCTGAAATAACCTGCTCTCTAGTTTTGTTCACAACATACTGTTCAACCTACCTGATATACACTTCTAGAAGTTTTTCTTCACAGTATTAGTAGTCACTGCAGTTTCGGTGCAACTTGAGACCATCTAGTATTACTGCAGCAACCATGATTATTTGTTACTCATTCACAGGATGAGAGCTTCGCTGGATAACCAGTATTTATTGCCCATGCCAGAGGGCAGTTAAGAGTCAGCAGCGTTATCTTGAGTCTGGAGTCACATGCAGGCCACACCAGGTAAGGACAGCAGTATCCTTCCCTAAAGGACATCAGTGAACCAGATGAGTTTTTCCAACAATCGACAATGGATTCCTGGTCATCATAAATCCTTCAAACCAGATCCATGTTGAATTCAAATTCCACCATCTACCATGGCAGTATTTCAATCCATGTCCCCAGAATATTACCTGGGTATCTGGGTTAAGAGCCCAGCGATAATATCACTGTTTCATTGCTCCCCCTTGCATATAATTGCATACCTAATTTCCACAGCATATGTTGTTAAGTATTTACGTGACAGATTTGGTTTTGATATAGAACACACTAATGTTTGCTTCACATTGCTATTTATAAGATCCACCCAAACTGATTCTGTGGGAAGTGAGGAAAAGTGTCTGTGGCATTATTACCGATAGACTTGGATAAGACGTTCAGGGAGACTCACCTCAACGCTGAGATAATCTGAGGAATTCGTCTGCAATGCAGGACAAGCATCAATATTCTTTCCCTCCACTTTGCCAGGATAAGTGTCACCATATTTTTCTGCGCCCTCGCACTCACTGTATATCTGTTATAACACCTACCCCCGAACAAGGCTCACACTCTATCTCCAAATAAGGCTCAAGCACGACCACACTCACTGTTCAATTCAGCACCTTCCTTCCCTCACGTTTTCTGTCACTGACGCAATAGCCCCGCACACTAATGCATGGATACAACACTGTGGTCAGACACCCTCCGACTGTCTCACCCTTCCCCCTTCCCCTAAACCAGCATTAACAGCAGGGACACCCACTCCCACCCTCACTCCGTCCCTCCTCTTCTCCCATTCCAGGAGGAACATCCTGGAATAGGACATAAAAGGCCAAGGCAGGTGTTAGATTGCCCGATATTCGTTGCCTCACCCTCTACCTCGACATGTGGGGAGGATCCTGGAAAGACCCAGAGAGGACCACGACACCTTGTGTGGAGATTCTGAAACATCGACGTCCCACCAACCAAGTAAGCAGCAGTGTTCAGTAAAGAGCAATTCTCAATTTAAACTCGCTGACATTTCCAATCTCATCTCTCTCACTTTTCAGGCTTAGTTAAAAGCATTAATGAAAGACTAAAAATAAAAATAATGTTTATTCTCTTCAGTAAAAATGTTAAAAATAAAAAAAATAAATGATATAAGTTTATTACGAAAAATCTAAAACATGACGTTCATTCAAAATTATGGGCAATCCTCGTAAATACTCGACATCATTTCTCTCACTAAAGCTTCTTACCAGTGTTTGTATTCCAGCGTCTGCTTCTTTAATTTAAACAGAATATCATGCCCTGCTATCAAATGCTTATAGTAAATGTCCCTTCCTCTCTGAGCTTTTCGTAAATTTTCAATATATTTCCAAATAACTAGATGTTCCACATCAAGTTCGCATTGTCAAATCCTGTGGGCAGCTTCTGCATTATTGTTTGTTTTGTCCTCATTGTTTAAAGTTCTTTCATATACATTCCACATTCCAACTCGAAAAAGCGGTGGATGCCGACCATTTCCTCTGCGTAATTCTCTACCTATATAGTTATTCTCGAACCAGTCCAGCAGCGGTTGCAATTCATCTGGAAGCGCATCAGTCAAATGTTCAATAGATTCTTGAATGTTTTCAATGTGAATAAATGCAAGACCAATTATCATTTTAGCTCTGAAAGAAAACTCTGAGTCAATGTTATACTTACTCAAGTGTCTTTTTAACATTTTTACTGAAGGGAATAAACATTATTTTTATTTTTATTGCTTTGATTAATGCTTTGATCAAAGCCTGAAAAGGAATAAATATGATCTGCGCTGAAATAGTTCTGCGCCTATTTGGG
Organism: Chiloscyllium punctatum; assembly: GCF_047496795.1. Taxonomy (NCBI): domain Eukaryota; kingdom Metazoa; phylum Chordata; class Chondrichthyes; order Orectolobiformes; family Hemiscylliidae; genus Chiloscyllium; species Chiloscyllium punctatum. The sequence continues at coordinate 2,897,429 of NC_092769.1, forward strand.
TCTGCGGTAAAATGGACTGCACCAAACAGGCCGCACCAAACATAAAGAAGTATCAAGTAAATTACACAACACAGGGGGACGCCATATAACCATCCCAGGCTGTTATGCAGAAGCAGAGACGCCCTGGGTAGCTGTCAAGAAATGCAGAGTAGAGATCATTACTCATTTTGTGTTTGAAAAGCAGTAGCGAGTGGAATTCTTCAGGGATCTGTGTGAGCTCATCAACAAATTACAATCTATGCTAATAAACTGGATGAAGCGGATGGAGCTCGGTTTGCTCATGCACCAAGATAGTCATTCAATAAGATGTCAAATGGAGACAGAGCATCTGCAATGGGGTACAGACAGGGGGAGGGCAGAGCGTCTGCAATGGGATATAGATGGGGGAGGGCAGAACATCTGCAATGGGATACAGATGGGGAAGGGCAGAGCATCTGCAATGGGATACAGACAGGGGGAGGGCAGGTCGCCTGCAGTTGGATACAGACGAGAGAGCGAAGGGTGTCTGCAATGGAATACAGACAGGGTGAGGGCAGAGCGTCGGCAATGGGATACAGACAGGGGAGGGCAGGGTGTCTGCAATGGGACACAGACAGGGTGAGGGCAGAGTGTCTGCAATGGGATACTGACGGGGAGGCAGAGCGTATGCAATGGGATACAGACAGGGGAGTGCAGAGTGTCTGCAGTGGTATACAGACAGGGGAGGGGAGAACATCTACAATGGGACACAGACAGTGGAGAGAAGACCGTCTGCAATGGGATACAAACAGGGGAGGGCAGCGCATCTGCAATGGGATAAAGACGGGGGAGGGCAGGGCGTCTGCAATGGGATACAGACGGGGGAGGGTAGAGCGTCTGCAATAGGATACAGACAGAGGAGGCAGAGCATCTGCAATGGGATACAGACGGGGAGGGCGGTGCGTCTGCAATGGGATACAGACGGGGGAAGGGCAGAGCATCTGAAATGGAATGCAGATGGGGAGGGCGGTGCATCTGCAATGGGATGGAGAAAGGGGAGGGCATTACGTCTGCAATGGGATACAGACAGGGAGGGTAGAGAGTTTGCAAGTGGATACAGACAGTGGGAGAGCAGAACGTCTGCAATAGGACACAGACTGGGGGAGGGAACAGCATTAAGCACTGGCTTACAGACAGAGGATGGCTGTGAGCAAAGCTTCAGCAGAAAAAAACCAGTACAATACATATGTGATGGAAATCTTCTGTTTTATGGAAAAGACAAAACAGCAGAAATTTATTTAAATCCTTGGAGAATGCAGAACTCAGTGTTATCGAGGGATTTGTGTGTCTTCGTACATGAATCACATAAAATTCAACTGAAGATGTTGCAAGTGATTTGGAAGGTAAATGGAATGATTCTGTTTCGTGCAAGGGGTATTGGGTATGAGCTTAGCAATGTTTTCTGCATCAGTACAGGGCATTGCTGAGATTACATCTGCTGTATTATGTGTAGTTCCAACTGCTTAGACTGAAAAAAAAACAAAGTTGCTTTCGAGACGTTTCAAAGACGTTTCTATTTACGCATTCTTGGGATGAAGGCATTACGTTATGAAGAATTAACAGTTCAGCCTGAGAATGAGGCATGTTTTATTGGCCATATAAGATCTTGAGAAGAGTGTAGTTTGTGAATACCGGATGGATATTTATTCTTCTGTGGGAGAATAAAATTGGGGAAATACTTTACGAATAAGTCAGTTTCAAAGGAAAGGTCATTGGACAGTAAAATTGATCTCTGAATTCTGTTCCGACATGCTGACAGACAAGCTGAGCTTTTCCAGCTTTTACTGTATATGTTTAAGAATATTCATTTTAACACAGACATTGTGAAGACATGAAACGCTTATTTTTTACGTTATGGAAGCACATATTAACACATCTGCAAAACAATTATGACCATTTTTTGTTCATGAATTGATTCTGCAATAATGCACTGACCTGGAGTCGAGAATGTGATGGAGTCATATAGTTCGGACAATGTTCAAGAAGAGCTCAAGGAGTCCAGTGTGGGACTGATAACGTTACTGAGTAGCCTATCTGTGTAGAAACATTCTATTGCTCCCTTTCTGTTTCCCTATCGCTCATCACAGCAATTTGTGGGAGTGAAAAAAGCCCAGTCGTCTTTCCCACTAATGGAGGATTCCGGACGAGGTTTCATCGAAATCTACCGATTGCCTGAAGCAAAACAATTCAGCCAAATTCAACTGTTTCATGAAGAAATCCCATTGTTTAAGTTTGTGCAAGCAGAATAACTACAGAAGTAATTATCTGACTCGATGGTGAGGGGAACAGATAGGCGATTCTGTGGCTGCAAAAGGGAAGGTGGAATGGTGTGCAGCCTCCCACATTCCAGGATGCCAGGATCCAGGATGTCTCAGAACGGCTGCAGAATGTTCTCACCGGTGGGTGGGGGATGGGGTGGGGGGGAGTTGTGAAGCAGCCAGAAGTCATTGTGCACATTGGTACAAAGGACAGCGTGACACAGGTAGAAATAGTGAAGACATCCTACAGCGTGATTGTAGAGAGCTAGGGAAAAGGATAAAAGACAGGACCATGGCAGTGGAAATATGCAGTTTACTTCCAGTGCTCCGTGCTAGTGAAGGTAAGAACAGGAGGATATGGCAGATGAAGGGGTGGCTAAAGAATTTGTACAGGGGGCAGAGATTTTTGGATTACTGGGATCTTTTGTGGAGCATGTTGACGTGTTCAGGAAGGACGGGTTGTACCTGAACCGGAAGGGGACGGTTTTTCCTGGCAGGCAGGTTTGCAACTGCTGCAAGGGAGGGTTTCAACTAGATTGTCTGGGGTTGGGGAGTGGTGGGATCCTCAACGGCAAGGAAGGCAAGTGCGATGCCGGAAGGAGACACAGTAATCAGAAAAAGTAAAATGAAGAGACAGGTCAGGCTAGACAACGACAGGGAGCAAGGAATGCCTGTTGGATTAAATTGCAACCGTTTCAATGCAAGATGGCTGACAGGTAAGGCCGATGAACTCAGGGCATGGATCGGTGCGTGGGACTGGGATATTATAGCCATTCCTGAAACATGGCTAATGGAGGGACAGCACTGGCAGCTTAATGTACCAGGGTACAGGTGCTTTATGCGGGACAGAGATGGTGGAAGGAGGGGACGGGGAGTTTCATTTTTTGATTAAGGCAAGTAACAAAGCAGTAATCAGAGATAAAATAACTGATGGATCGTCCTGTGAGGATTTGTCGTGGGAGCTATGAAATAAGAAGGAAATGGTGATAGTATTTGTATTGTACTATAGGCCCCCCAATAGTAAACGAGGAATTAGGGGAACAAAAATATGTAGACAGACTGGGGAGACTTGCAGGGCCAATAGGATTGCCATAGTAGGAGATTGCAATAATCCTAACATAGACTGGGAATGACAGAGAATTAAGGAAGAGATAGGCTGTATCTATTAAGTGTGCTCAGAATAGTTTCCTCAAACAGTAAGTGGAGGGTGCAACTCGGGAAGGGACAAAACTTGACCTACGCTAAGATCTAGGGCAGGACAGTTGACTGAGGTGACAGTGGGGGACAACTCTGGGACCCGTGAACATAGTTCTATTAATTTTTAAATAGTTATGGAGAAGGACAAAACTGGACCACATGTTCAAGTTCAAAATTGGGGAAAGGCGAATTTTGGTGGCATTAGACAGGAGCTTATAGAGGTTGGTTGGAAGAGTTTGTTTGCAGGCGAATGGACCTCCTGCATGTGAGAGGCCTATAAAAGTGAAATGTCTACAGTTCAAGGTCTATATGTTACTGTGAGGGGAAAAGGCAAGGTTGGTAGGAAGTGGGAATCTTGGATGTCAGGAGATATTGAGGCTTTGACCAGCAAAAAGGAGGCATGGCTCAGGCTCAGCTGGGATCGAGAGAATCCCTGGAGGTATACAAGGGATACAGGAGTTTACTGAAGAACGAAATTAGGAGTGTGAAAAGTGGGCACAAGATAGACTTGGCTGAGAAGATTAGGGTGCATTCAAAGAGGTTCTTTAAGTATATTATAGTAAAAAGAATAGCGAAATGAGAATGTGACCCCACGAGGTCCAAAGTAGACATGCATGTCCAGAACCGTAGGAGATGTGTGAGATTATTAATGAATATTTCTCCTCTGTCTTTACTGTGGAGAAATACATGAAGACTTGGTCGGTTAACAAAGGTCGTGGTGTTATCTTGTGGTGAGTCAATATCACAGGAGAAAACCTGTTGGATGCATTAAAATGTATGGTCCTAAACAGATACATCCAAGACCACTGCAAGATGCTACAGAAGAAACTGTGGGGACCCTGGTTGATATTTTTGCATTATCGTTAGCTACAGGTTAGGTTCCAGAATATTGGAGAGTAGCAAATGTTGTGCCATTATTCAAGAAGGGAAACAAAGAAAAATCTGGGATCTTCAGACCAGGAAACCTAGCATCTGAGGTAGGTAGGTAGGTTACTTGAAATGTCTCAGGGATGAGATATACATGCATTTGGAAAGATATGGAATTTTAAGAATTTTTTTTTCAGATTCCCTACAGTATAGAAACAGACAATTTGGCCCAACAAGACCACACCGATCCTCCAAGCAGTAACGCACCCAGTCCCATTTACCCCTGACGAATACCTTATATTTACCAATGACGAATGCACATAACACTGTGGGTAACTTAGCATGTCCAATTTACTTAAATTTACTGTACATCTTTGGGTTGTGGGAGGAAAATGGAGCACCCAGAGGAAACGCACACAAACACAGTGAGAATGTGTAAAGTCCACACAGAGAGTCACCCAAAGCTGGAACCAAACCTGGATCCATTACACTATGAGGCAGCAGTACGAGCCACTGAACCACCATGCCAACCTTGCTTTTTTCAAAACAGCTCAATGACACAGGGACAAAATCTTTTCTGCCCTTCACCCATGATGTCCTTTCCAATATCACATACCATGGATAACGTATTCTCCACTGAAAATCTCATTTATTATTTTTATTCATACGTTTGTTATTAATATTAATAATAATGATTTATAGTACTGTTATTATTTTTAATAGTAGTTTTTAGACTGGGAAGATTGCATGGCTTTGTGAGTGGAAAATCATGCATCTCAAATTTGTTTGAGTTCATTGATGAAGTGACCAGGAATGTTGATGAGAGTAGGGCGGTAGACTGTGTGGTTTTCAGTAAGGCCTTTGACAAGGTTGCCATTGATAGGCTTGTCTGGAAGGTTAAAATCGCATGGAATCCAGAGGGAGCTGGCAAATTGGACACACATTTGGCTTCATGGTCGTAAGCAGAGGGTAATAGTGGAAGGATGCTCTCAGACTGGAGGCCTGTGACACACGAAGTGCCTCAGGGGTCGCTGCTGGGCCCATTGCTGTTTGTTTTCTGTATCAATGATATTCTTGAGAATGTACAAGGCATGATTAGGAAACTTGAAAATGATGCTAATATAGGTCGTGTCGTGGACAGTGAGGAAGCATATCAGAAATTGCAGCAGGACCTTGATCAACTGGAGAAGGGGGCCGAGGAATATTTGGGCAAAGTTAGATCAAGGTAGGAGTTTCATAGTGATTGGTAGGACCTTAAGGAGTGTAGTTGAGCAGAGGGACCATGGAGTTTAGGTCCACCGTTCTCTGAAAGTAGGCTCATAGTTAGAAATGGTAGTGAAGAAGGCTTTTGCCACAGTAGCATGCATTGGTCAGGACATGGAGGAGAGCAGTTGGGAAGTTATGTTGCAGTTTTTCAGGAGTAGGTGAGGTTGCACTTGTAGTGTTGTGTTCAGTTTTAGACACATTTCGATCGGAAGGATGTTTTTAATTTGGAATGTGTGCAGACGGACTTTACAAAAAAGTTGCCAGGACTCGACAGTATGAATTATAGGGAGAGATTGGACAAGCGAGGACTCTTTTTCTTCAGAGCATAGGAGACTGAGAGGAATCTTATAGAAGTTTACATGGATAGGATGAATGGACCAAGCCTTTTTCTTTCGTAGAGTTGGGGAATCGAGGAGGAGAGGGCATCAGTTTGAGGTGAGAAGGGAATGAATAAAAGGCTGAATGAATAAAAATTTTACACAGAGCGTGGTACACAAAGGGAATGATCTGCCAACGAAAGTGGTTGAAGCATTTACATTAACGATTTGTAAACGGCATTTGGGCAAGTACATGGACAGGAAAGGACGAAAATGCTATAGGCAAAATGTTGGGAATGGGGTCAGTGTGGTTGGATATTTGGGTCAGCATGGATGAGTTTGGGTCAAATGGCCTCTCTGCCTCTCTCCATGCTATAGGACTTGATGACTCTACAAATAGAACAGCATTTGGGTCAAACTCTCATTTTTCCTTTGGTCGTCAGTTAGAATCATTTTTGTTCTTTAAAGTTAACTTTTCAGATATTTTGCTTATCAGTTTGTTATCGACAATACGTGTGTGTTTGTGTGTGCGTGTGTGTGTCTGGGTGTGTGTGTGTCTCTCTCTGTGTGTCTGTGTTTCTCAATATTTTTCAAAGGGAAATATCAATGTACATATTTGCAATATCCTTTCGTCATTCCTCTTGCCATCATAGTTTGAGCAACTTTGGTTTGGTCATAAACGTATTGGTTTAGCAGATTAAAGAAATCTGCCTAACTTATTCCTAACACTGATCCTGACACACTCTGAGAACTATATCGTTGGCCATATCACCAACCTAGTTATAATTATTTTTTTGTGGCCAGTGGAAGATTGGGGCTAGAAAAGGGAGCAGTAAGTCAAAAAAAAACCACAGGGAATTATCGACTCAATCAGCTAACGTCAGTGTCGAGGAGTTCGTTGGAGGGGATTCTGAGGGATACGATTTACATCTATTTAGAAAGACAAGGACTGATTAGGGATAGTCAATATGGATTTGTGTGATGGAAATCATGTCTCATGTGATTGAGTGTTATGAAGAGGTGACAAAGAAAATTGAAGAAGACACTTTGGTGTACATTTTTGCCCCATTGTAGACAGATTACTAAAATTAGGTTATATGTAATCTAGGAAAAGCTAACCAATTGGATACCAAATTGGATTGAAGGTAATGGATTGTTTTCCAGACAGAAGACCCGTGGCCAGCGGTGTTCTCAACGAATCAGTGCTGAGCTCACTGCTTTTCAGCAAGAATATAATCAACTTTGATGAGATTATCGGAGGCATGGTTAGTAAATTTACAGATAACATCACCAAATTGGTGCAGTGGAGAGTGAAGAAGATTATCACAGAATATAACGGGATGCTTGACCATCAATGGGCCAAGGACTGGCAGATGGAGTTTAAGTTCGATATTCGTGAGGTTTTGCATTTTGATAAGTTAAAGCAGAGTCGTATCCAGGGGATTGTTGCTGAACAAAGAGACCTACGGGTAAAGATTCATAGTTCCTTGAAAGTGGAGTTTAGGTCGGTAGAGTGGTGAGGAACGTGGTTGGCATGCTTGCCTTAATCGGTCAGAACATTGAGAATAGGAATTGGGATAGAGTGTTGTGCTTGTACAGGACGTAGGTGAGGTCACTTTAAGAATACTTTGTACATGTCAGTTGACTCTGCTGAAGGATGGATGTTGTTACGCTTGAAAGGGTGCAGAAAAGATGTACAAGGATTTTCTGGAACCAGAGGGTTTGAGCTACAGCGAGATGATGAACAGGTTGAGGCTTTTCCCCCCTGGACTGTCAGAGGCTGAAAGGTGACATGACAGAGTTTTAAAAATGTCCTGAGAGGCATGGATAGTCTGAATGGGCAAGATCTTTTTCCCAGTGTAGGTGCATCTAGAACTAGACGGCATAGGGTGAAGGTGACAGGGCAAAGTCTTAGAACGGACCTAAGGGGAAACTTTTTCATACAGAAACTGGTGGGTGGACTGTCAGAGAAAGTGGTGAAAGCGGGTACAATTACGCGTTTAAAATGCATCTGGATAGGTACATAAATAGGAATGGTTAAGAGGGATGTGGGCAAAATACGGACAAATGGGAACAGACCTGATTAAGATGCCAGATTGGCATGGAAAGTTTGGACAAAAAGGATCTGTTTCCACTCTTTATGATTCTCTTATTCTCACAGAGGGATGATGAAAAAATTTAAAGGGCCATTCGAATGGGAATTCTCTTCCCCAGAGGTTTGTGGTGCTTCTCTGATTACAAGTATTCACAGCTGAGTTAGTTAAAGATTTGACAGAGAAGTGAGTCACGGATAATGGTACACAGACTGGACGATGAGGCTGAGACCACAATCTGATCAGCCACAATCCTAATGCCTGGTGGAGAAGGCTCAAATTCTCTAATGACCCACTCCTGCTCCTCAGTCCCATGTTTCTGTGTTCCATTCAACCCCTCTCACCTGCTAGACAGGAGCAATTGGAGTCCACTTACTGTTATAGCATGGTGCACAGAAACAGAGGAGACCATTTCGTCCCTCCAGACTGTCCCACACGGTTTGGGAGATTTGGAAAATGAATTGGAAGACCCAGGCTGGATATGGAAGAGGTTGCTCATTTCTCTTTACAGGGCTTCCCCTCTCTGTAACTTTTGCTTCATTTGTTGATCATGCTGTAGTCCCAGATTCACTGTGAATACAGCAACCACATCTCTCCCAGCGATGGCGCACACAATCCGCTGGTCTCCCTGATTGCAACATTCCATAAAAGACCTTCTAGGAAAATAAAACCTATTAACGTTCCAGTAACAGAATGGGAGAATATCAGAAACTGGGGCAAGTCATTCACATTTGAAGCTTGCCTTGCCCTTCACTAAGATCATAGCTGCCCTGCGCCTAGTCTCAAAGCTTCCTTAATGTCCAAGTTTTCTTGAGCACTTCCATAGAACACAGAACAAAGAAGAGTACTGATTTGCAGATGCCGGTGTTGGACTGGGGTGTACAAAGGTAAAAATCACGCAAAACCAGGTTATAGTCCAACAGGTTTAATTGGAAGCACACTAGCTTTTGGTGCGTTGCTCCTTCATCAGGTGATAGTGGAGGGCTCTATCCAAACACACAAGTTATAGCAAAACTTTACAGTGTGATTTAACTCAAATTATACATTGAAAAATTGATTGTCTGTTAAGCCTTTCATCTGTTAGAATACCCGGATAGTTTCAATTCTTTCATATTTAAATCACAAAACGTTTTCATAAAGTTGCATTCTCAGGTTAGCTGTTAATAATGGTGATAGCTAGACAATATGTTGAAGGTGTTAGCCCTCTGTGTTCTCTGTCTGTGCCATGATGTTTAGATTGATTCTAATCTAAAAAGTGAGATAACGGAGTTTTACATGAATTCATGTAGTTTTTGAGCTCAGAGTTCTACATGAATGTATGCAGTTAGGACCTTCAGTACTCGATGTTGTGCCGTTTATCCTGCTCTAAGATCAGACTAACCTACATGCTTCCGTTCACTTTGTTCCATGTGCCTATCCAAGAGTCTCTTATGTTTCCCTCACGTAATTGACTCTACTACCACCACTGGCAGTGCATTCGACATACCCACCACTCTGTGTAAAGAATCTACCTCTGAAATCTCCCCTAAACCTTCCTCCAATTACCTTAAAATTATGCCACCTCGTGATAGACGTTTCTGGGAAAATGTTTCGGGCTATTCACTCTATCTATGCCTCTCATCATCTTGTACACCTCTATCAAATCATCTCTCATCTATTCTTCCTCCAGTGAGAAAAGCCCTCGCTCCCTCAGGGTTTCTTCATAAGACTTGCCCTCCAGTCCAGGCAGCATCCTGGTAAATCTCCTCTTTTCCCTCTCTAATGCTTCCTTATCCTTCATATAATGAGGAGATGAGAACTGAACAAAATATTCCCTGTGTAGTCTGAGCAGGGCTCTATCGAGCTGCAGCATAACCTCTCGGCTCTTAAACTCAATCCCCCTGCAACTGATATCCAACACACCATATGCCATATTAACAACCCGATCAACTAGGGTAGTAACTTTGAGGGATCCGTCGACACGGGCACCAATATTCCTCTGTTCCTCCACACTGCCAAGAATCCTCCCTTTAACCATGTATTCTACATCCACATTCGAACTTGCAAGGTGAATCACTTCAGTTTGAACTCCATCTGCCATTTCTCAGCCAAGCTCTGTATACTGTCAATGTCCTATTGCAACCTACAATAGCCCTCCACATACATGTACCACTCCAACCACCTTTGCGCCATCGGCAGACTTACTGGCCCACTCTTCAACACCCATATCCAAGTCATCTATAAAAGTAACAAAGAGCAGAGGTCCCAGGACGGACCCCTGCGGGACACCACTGGTCCCTTTCAGTGATCTAGCTCCCCTAAAGCTCTATGTAAGAGAATTCCTGACAATCACTACCCTCTGTTTGAAGAAAGTCTGCTCTGCTTCTGCACCATGACCAATTGATATGAACAAAAGAGTTAACGCAGGGGCTCAGGTAAGAGAGACTGGCCCTGACCTCAAGGCAGTATTTGACTGAGGATGACATCAAGGAGCCTGAACAAAACCACACTTAATGAGAATTAATTATGACATCTACATTTTTTGGAATCATTCACGGCACAAGGGAAGATGATTATCATTGGTGGTGCATCAATCATCTCAGCCATGGGACACATCATCAGGAGAACCTCAGCGTAGCTTCCTCAGCCCAGGCATCTCCAGTTTGTCATCATAGAATCCCTACAGTTTGGAAGGAGTTTTTTCAGCCCATTGAGTCTAAACTGAGCAGTTCGGATTCCCTACATTGTGGAAACAGACCCTTCAGCCAACCAGCCCACACCATGTACATGATGACATTTGTTGTTCATATCTGAATCAATTGTACACCTTGTGAACAGCTATTGCCCAAACACTGATCCTGTTGCCACCATCAAGCCTTCAGTCCAGAGAAAAACAGTATTTTTCTCGTATCTCCATTACCCAATTTTTAATCCATGTGGTATGTATTCCACCCCTACCTACCCATGGACTCTAACATTCCCCACTCACCTGTATTCAAACATGTCAAGCGTCTTCTAAAAATACAAATACTCCATTCCCATTGGTTCTCAACAGTTGATGTCACAACGGACCATCTCCACAAACAGGTTTATCAAAGATCCTTTCCCTTTCCTGAATCTAGGCCGAATGTACCAAATCATATCATTGTTCTCCAATTATCTAGTTGCCATGTTCCTTATAAAAGATTCCAATGTATTTTTTTCTCACAGCTGACATCAAGGTGTTTAGTTTTCTGTTTTCCCTCTCCATCTTGTTTTAAATAATTAAGTTTGCAATTGTTGTTTTCCAGTCTGCAGCATCCTTTCGAGAATCTCACTAGCTTTGAAAAATAAACAGTAATTCTTTCATTAGATCTATTCTCATCTCAATCACTCTGGGATGGAGCTCATCAGATGCAGCAACTTATGAAATTTCAATTCAATTAGATTTTCAATAACATACACTTCATTAATTCTGATTTCCTGCAGTTCCCCTTTTTTTATCAGTCACTGTTCCCTCGTATTTCTGGAAATTAGTTTCTGTACCTTCCTCTGTGGAGATGGAACCAATGCATTCCTCTCAGCAAGTAGATGGCTTCAGTCAGCTCGTGAATACATTGGAGGACTTCATTTCAGAGGTGGTCGATATATTACCCACTGCTGCCTGCAAAGTTTCAGAATCAATCCAGTTTAATTCATCGTGAGTGTCATCACAGTCCTGTTCCTGGTATGAGACAACAGGTTATACTGAAGGAGGGGATGCAGATCAGTGACCACCTCAATTTTGAGACAAGCTGGTATTACACTTTACACCTGAATGGGTGCAGCTTAGACAAATGTGCCTCGAAATCCCAGAGAGTTTAGTATAGTGCCCTGTTCCTCCCTGTTTACACAGCTTCCCTTCCCTTCAGCTCCATTTATTTACTATGAACCCAGATACACTGTAAATGCAGTATTCGGAGTGGGGTCACCAGACCCTCGGGGCTCCCTGAATGAACCCAGTAGCTCACATCACTATCCTGAGAACACCATCCACAGAGCCTCAACTGACTTTTTAGATGACAGCAGCAAGTCAATTCCCCACACCCGTAGTGCATCCATTCCGTGTTGAAAATGCCGCGGTCTCCTCAATTTCTCTCCTTGCTGAGAAAGCTCTTAAATCTCCACAGATTCGCACAGTAACAGTTCCTCTCTCCAAAGAAGCAGTTGACAATGGAACATTACATTTCTCTATATCTCAGCGACTATAAATATTGCTGATGGAGTTGATCACCACACTCAGAGACGAGAGATAGAGGGGACATAACTCACGGTAAGCAGGGGCATTCCGTAATAAATATGATATTCAGGAATATATGAAAAGGGGAAATGTTAGAACAACTTCCCATTCTGTTTTCCTTTCAGTCCCTCATCAGCAATTCTTTTGCTTGCTTTGAGTTTCTGTCTCTCTCTCTCTCTCTCTCTCTCTCTCTCTCTCTCTCTCTCTCTCTCTCTCTCTCTCTCTCTCTCTCTCTCTCTCTCTCTCTCTCTCTCTCTCTCTCTTGCTGGACATCATCCACTCAACACAAACCTCCTGCTAACCCTTCCAACCATCCCTGATATAATAATATTGTTTCTCAGTTGCATTCAGTTTTGATAGGTTCACTGAACTCGAAATGTTATTTGTGTTTCTTCCGACAGACTGCCATACCTGCTGAGATTCTCCAATATTCTTTCAGACGGTGGAGCATTTTATTTCAGTTCGCCAGCATCCACATTTCCTTGGTTGTATCACTTTTATTGATGTTGTTTTGCGGGGTGCCAGCATCACTGGCAAGGGCAGCATTTGTTGTCCTTCCTAACTGCCCTTGACCACGCGGCCATTTGTCAAGGCAATGTGGAGGCAACTAAATTGTTGTGGATCTGAGGTGACACTTAGATCAGACAGGGCAAAACTGTTAGGTGTCTTTACCAAAGGTTATCAATAAAATAAGAAAAGAAATCCTGATGGTTTATGCTTGCCATGAGTGAAATTAGGTTTCATTCCAATTTTTGTCATTGGATTTAAATTTAGCTATCGACTCTGATAGGATTTCAGACAATGCTTCTGGAGTCATAACCTGTGCCACTGAATCACACAGTCACTGACATTATTACTCTGTTTAAGAATCCCTTTTGTGAAGTTACTGTAGAAAGAAGAACAATTTGTGGTCAAACTATTTGTAACTGGAAGAGAGGTCAGAAGAGAACTGGAGTCCCATAATCTGTCGTTAACGAAGGGGTAGATGATGGCGAAGTCAGCAACAGAGCTCAGGGAGAGCTGGAGATTGGGGATATTATGTAGGTGGGTGTCAACAGGTTTGATCACACACAGAGAATATGGATACATAAAACAATTCACTGTAAAATGGAGACTCAAGGTTCCGAACAGTCTTATTCCTTCTCAGATGTTTCTGAGTAAGTAGTTTGGAAATGCATGAGAAGGAAGTGGCATTTGTGACTGAAACTTTATGTATTTGTTAAATATAATCAACCAGAATAGCAATAACATTCAGCATCCTTTAAAGAATTGACAGAGATAGACTTACCAGGAACACCAATAATAGCGAGGATGGGATAGTACCCAGCTTGAATAATCATCATTACGGCTCGAATCCGCAACTCCAACCATAGCCAATCCTGAGAAAGCCAATAAAGACCCAAGGATAAGCTCCTGACCATTGTTGGAATATTCCAGTGTAATGATCTCAGATTCTGATCCATTGTTGAGAGATTCCAGTCGAAAGTTCTCAGATTCTGATCCACTATTGGAAGATTCCAGTCTAATGTTCTCAAATTAAAATCCATTGTTGTAACATTCTAACGTTCTCAGATTCTGATGTCTCTCTCTTTCAAAGTAGTTGCTGATCCCAACCTTGTGGAGTTTGACTCTGCCTCGAATACTATGGCATAACAAGTTGAAAGAAGTCCCTAATTATGGAAGAGGGAAATCCTCCAGTGACCCAGTTAGGTCCAGGAAGACTGATATTGATCACAGTTACTGAACATACAGCTCCAGTCAACCCCATTTCACGGCAACTCTGATATATCAAACTAATACTTGGTGTGGGTGGGATTTTGATATCGCTGATTATTGGGCTAATGGCACATCTGCAGTTATAAACATAGAGGTGAGGGAGATACATAATTCTTTTTCTTCACAAGCTCGATGATTCTGCTGTGTTTTGGCAGTATAGGAATTGCTGGGCTCCCGAGGCCCTCTGTGTCTGATCACCAGGCCTGCTGCATCTTTTCGTTTTATTTATTTATGTTTAACTTTAACTTTTGTTTGTCCAGCATGAAACGGCTTAGGTATGTTTAGACATTTTTGAGAGGCACCTACAGAGCCATAGACGATGTAGATACAGTTCATTCCTTGTGCTCTTGCAGCTGCGGCCTGGTCCTGTGGAGTGATAGTCAAACTCTCACGGAAATAGGATTCTTAGTTTTACCTTTCGCCAGTTATTGTTGGAGTCTCAACACTGTTGCAAGGCAGTAAATCTCTCCCGGGTGCTACACACTGTCTCTGTGATTTCTCTCGGAACTGTCTTTTGATGCTCTTTCCTCCTGGATTGGAGAACTGCATGTCAGCCAATCTGTTTCCTGCATTTATTTTTTGACATTTGCGTGCTAATCGGCTGATGCCATATTGGAGCAGTTACTGTTAAGTAGTTAAATATACTATTATTCTGCTAAATTTTCCAACAGAATTAAGTTGAAAGTTCCTTTTCCTTTTGTTGTTTTTTCTCGACAGTGTTCAAATAAATAGTGTTTTGCTTAATGTCGAAGATTTTGACCAAGTAAATTCTATCTCAAACACAGCACCTCACATTTATCAGCGGATTAGGCCGAGCTGGAGAAATGATAATAATGTCAGGAATTATATCGGTTACCCAATCCACCTCTCAGATCCAGCCCGGACACGTATAAGCCTAGATAAGATACCTGCTCAGCATTAAGCACTGCATAGACCAGGCTAGTGCACTGCTCAGCAATCCGTCCAGGATCGAACGCTGTTTAGAGCTCACCAGTTCATGACTAATCTGTCCAACAGTGCACGGATCTATAAACTTGGAGTCGATGATCTGTTCAGCACAGGGCGTTGTACAGAACACACAAAGGCATTGTACTATACACACGGACAGGATAGATGTGCAGCATGGGGAGCTGTGCAGTGAATAGCAGGGAATTTATCTATTAATCTGGAGCAGTTACCTTCCCAGCATACACAGCTGTTTGCACCAATCACTGCATTGCTGAGTAACACTGTGTGAGATCACTGCCCAGCATGGGGAAACTTGCAGCTCATGCTGCAAGTGACAGGATGTGCAGCTCCCTCCATTTGCAGCTCCATATCTACATTGTGGCATGACACAGGGGTGCTGTGGGTGTGAAACTCACTGCCAGAGGGAGATGGCGGGGGAATCAGTTTAAATACCAACAAATGGGAGGAGCTTTGTTAAAAGAGAGGGGGAGATTGAGAGAGAATTTCTGATGGTAGGTATAAAAATTGTGAAAGGAAAACATAGCAATATAGGCCACTGTTTCCAGGAATGATGGGTGAACAGGATATTGGTGTAAGTTAAGATGATGAAGAGTTTTGGATAAGCATTTGTCCTGCAGCTTTGTAACTGGGAGTAGGATTAGGACAGTCTTCGACTCATTGGGCTGAATGGAACAATAATTTGTCTCAGTGCCATTTTCATTGAGTGTGAGAGAAGGAATGTCTGCTCGAGACAGAGCTAGTTTCCTGGTGTTATCTTAACGAACTCAGCTGATTAACTACCCAGCCCACCCCATGGTGTCCCTCTCATTCAATGCCAGCCGGATTCTCCCACCCATAATGGTTGGAGGTACTCACCATCTCCCGGATGCCCCTGGATATTCAGTAATCCCTGGTACTGCTGGCATCATAAAAAGGCCAATGGGCACAGTGTTGTCCTTTCTCAGTTTGGAGCTGCCCTGCATAGTTTACCGAGCAAGACAGATAAGGGGTAATGACATGGGCATGGAGGCCCTGGTGAATAGTCTAGTACAGAGGGGGGCAATTCTCTTCCCAGAGGCAGCCGCACCACCAGACCCACCGAGCATGGTCTGAGCACACCATCCAGCTAAGTGCAGTATCTCCGGTCCGAAGAAAATTCTTGCAATACTGGAAAAGCACCTTCCCCGCTCTGTCAGGATAAGGGTCACCGTATTCTCTCTACTCTCTCACACTCACTGTATATCTGTTAGTGCCTTCCCCAGAATAAGGCTCCATCACTCTCACCACTGCAATGCAGCACCTTCTCTCTCTATCTCTCTCTCTCTTTCTCTCTCTCTCTCTCTTTCTCTCTCTCTCTCACCAACGCAATATCCCAACATGGTGATAAGATGTTGTTATGAGTACAGTTTCTAGAATTCTCTGGATGATGTCGTTTGTACAATGTCCCAGATAATTTTCAAAATAATTCAACTTTAGCAAAATATTCATCCCCAATATGTAACGCATCAGAGGAAGGAGCAGAGTTTTACTTTTTTCAAAATCAGTCAGGATGAAAGTGCCTCATGAGGCCATGAAGCCTCTCAAATATGCTCCACTGTTCAGCCAAAGGGAGAACCTAAACACTTGAAGACTCACTCTCTTCTTGAAGACAGGCGCCACATTGGAGTTTCGCCAGTTTCACTGGAAAACGCCTGTAATCCAGAGAGTTATGAAATATTTCACATAGTGCCACCGGTCAGTCTGTAACCACTTCTATTAAAACCAGCTATGAATTACTGATGAGCTGTTTACCCTTGGTCTTTTCTGCTTGAGAAAAGCCTTGTCCGTTTTGTTAGAGACAGTGCAAAACTTTCATCTGACTACAATTTTGTTTATAATATTGAAACACCTCGTGCCTTCCCCGTGAGGAACGATGTAAAATACTGTTTTAAATTCTCTGCCTGTTCCCTGAAGCCAGTTCCCAAGTCACATCCTCCAGGTGTCCCACATATTCTTTCCTGCCTTTCTTCCAAGGGTCGCACATACATCATGAACGTTTTTAATTCAATATGGGATAACGCTCGTGGTTAGTTTTTTTTTCATATTTCTTGCCAGTTTTGGAATATTTTTCTTTGTATTTTGATTTATACAATCTACTTCTGGTTCCAAAAGCAATCTTCCCTAATGTGGCCGACGCTAAAACTCACCAATTTGAATTATTTATTTTGTGATTGATTAGTATCCTTCACAGCCTTTGTGCATCATGGGTGGTTTATCTTCACATCTTCATATCATTTTATTTTTGACCAGATTCAATAATAGCTGAAAGTTATTAAGCAGTACCTGCTTAAATGTTCCCCCACCCCCCTCACATCTGCTGACCTTCACCTGTGTCTATTTTCACACTCCGTATTTGACCAGATAAATCTGCATTTCAAATGGCTGGCTCTTTTCAGTCATTCAGGGGGAATCTACGTCTGTGGCTGAACACATGGAGAGTGACTCCATTCTCTCAGTTTTTCTGGATCTGTGATATCTGTTCAATGATGTCATATTCCAGTGGGAAGCTTCCTACATGACATCCTTTTCTCTCAAACGAGAAATCCCCTCAGTCTGATGTACTGAGCCTTCAGCTGTGACTGTCCCGTCTCCCTCACTTCTGCCCTCACTCCATCCCCTCCTTTGCAGAACCATGATAGATCTCCCCTTGCCCTGACTTCCTACTGCACTGGAATCTGCATTCACAGAATCATACTCCGCCACTCCCACCACCTCCAGCAGGACAGCACTATTAAGCATATTTTCCACTCCCGTCCACTTTCAGTATTTCACAGGTTCTCTTCCTTCTGTGGCACACTCCATAACCCCGAAAAATTCCTCACAACCCCATGGCACCTTCCCATGTAAATGCAGAAGCTGCAACATTTGCCCATTCACCTATTCCCTCCTTAGTGTCCAAGGCCCTAAACACACCTTTCAGGTGAATCAGCATTTCAATTGTACTCTTTCAATCCAGTCTCCTGTCATTGCTGCTCACAATGCAGTCTCCTTTACATTAGTGAGCCAAACAGAAACTGCTTTGAGGAACATCTCCACTCTCTCTGTAGGAATGACCCTTTCCTTCTGATTGCTCCCCATTTCAATAACCTACATTGCTCTCAGGACAATGAGAATTCTTTGAGGAGGTAACGACGCGTTGAACCAGAGAAAGTTATCTATCTGAACTTCCAGAAGGCCTCTGATATGGTACAGCACACGAGGCTGCAGAGTAAGATAAGGACCCCTAGTGTCAGAGGCCAGGTACTAGAATTGATAAAAGGTTGGCTGTTTGGCAGGAGGCATAGTGAGGATAAAATTGTCCCACTCAGGATAGCAGCCGGTGATTAGCAGTGTTCCACAAGAGTCAGTGTTGTGACCACAACATTTCACTTTATAGGTTAATGATCTGAGTGGTGGGACAGAAGGATTCTGACTACGTTTGCAGATGATGCAAAGATAGGTGGACGGGCATATAGTATTGAGGAGGCAGGGAGCCTGCAGAATGATTTAGACAGTTGAGGAGATTGATAAAAAGTGTAGCAGATGGAATTCAATGTGGGACAGTGTGAGGTCATGCATGATGGTATGAAGAATACAGGCATGGAATATTTGTTAAATGGGGAAAAAAATCAGAAATCTGAGTAACAAAGTTACTTGGGATTCCAAGCGCCGGATTCGCCTTAGGTAACCTTGCAGGTTGAGTCAGTAGTTAAGAAGGCAGATACAATGTTGCCATTCATCTTGGGAGGAGTAGGATATAATGGTGGGGATCCTGAGGCTTTCGAAGGCTCTGGTCAGACCACATTGCCAGTATTTTGTGCCTCATACCTCAAGAAGGATGTATTAGACTTGGTGTGTGTCAAGAGAAGTTTTAGCAGAAATGAAAAGCTTAACACATGAGGAACGTTGGAGAACTCTGGGTTTATACTCTGGGAGATTTGAAGGATGGGGGGGATCCAATTGAAGCTTACAGAATACTGAATAACCTGGATACAGATAAAATTGGGAGGACGTTTGCACTGGCAAGAGGGCGCAGGGTTAGGGCAAAGGGAAAACCCATTAGAACGGAGATAAGAGAGTGGTGAGTCAGAGAGTGGTGAAATTGTGGAATTCCTTAACACAGAAGGCTGTGGAAACCAGATCATTTGGCACCAACGATGTAGCCAGGAAAGGGACTGAGGATCTGAAAAGTGACTCCAGAGAGTTAGTTTGGAAGCTGAAGAGCAGGATGAGTAGAGTAGTGATCTCAGGTTTGCTACCAGTGCCAGAGCTAGTTAGATGAGGTACAGTCAGCGAATACAGCTTTACACGTGGCTCCAAGGCTGGTGCAGGAGGGAGAGCTTCAGGTACCTAGACCATCGGGATACCTTCTGTGTAATTTGGGACCTGTACATGAAGAATGGGTTGCACCTGAACTGGAAGGGCACAAATGTCTTGTTTGGGAGGTTTGCTCGTGTGATTCTGGTGGGTTTAAACTAGTTTGGCAGGGGGTTAGGAATAAGACCACATGTTTGACAGGGGGTTAGTTGCAGACGGGACAGTGACAGGATATATTGAATCTATCAGGAAGGTTTCTCCCGCGACGAAACCAAAGGATCTGTTAAAGTGCGTCTGCTTTAAAGCAATACATGTCCGAAATAAGAGTGACCAACTTAGAGCATGGATCAGTACTTGGGGCTACGATGTCGTGGCCATAACGGAGACGTAGGTTTCACAGGGGCAGGGATGGTTGCTTGATGCTCCAGGGTTTAGAACGTTTAAAAGGGCTTCGGGGCAGAACGGTGGCACAATGGTTAGTACTGCTACCTCAAAGCGCCAGAGACCCGGGTTCAATTCCAACATCAGGTAACTAAGTGTGCGGAGTTCGCAAATTCTCCCCATGGGTATACTCCGGTTGCTCCGGTTTCCTCCCATGATCCAAAGATGTGCAGATTAGGTGAATTGGCCATGCTAAATTGCCCGTAGTGTTAGTTGAAGGGGTAAATGTAGGGGAATGGTTTTGGGTGGGTTGCTGTATGGAGGATTGGTGTGGACTTGTTGGGCCGAAAAGCCTGTTTCCACACTGTAAGTAATCTAAAAAAATAACAGGGTGGGTGGAAAATGAGGAGGGGGTGTAGAATTGCTAATCAGAGAGTGCGTCACAGCTACAGAAATGAAGGTTGTTGAGGAAGGTTTGTCTACTGAGTGAGTACGGGTGAAAGTTAGGAACAGCAAGGGAACAGTCACCGCATTTTGGGATTTTCTACAGACCACTTAATAGTAGTAGAGAGATTGAAGATCTCATAGGCGGGCAGATTCTGGAAAAATTCAAAAGTAGCAGGATTATAGTTATGGGTTCCAATATCGACTGGAACCTCCTACGCGCAGATGGTGTGGATAAAGCCGTTTTTTTCAGGTGTGTTCAAGACGGTTTCCTTGCTCAGTCTGTAGGCAGACCGACGAGGGGAGAGGCTATTTTGGATTTGGTGCTCGTCAACGAGCCAGGACAAGTGTCAGAACTCACGGTGGGAGATGACCTTGTTGAAAGTGATCACAAATGCCTCACATGCAGCATAGTCTGGGAGAGTGAAAGGAGCAGTTTCCGACGGGAAGATATTTAATTGTGGAAAAGGAAATTATGATGCTATCAGATAGGAGTTGGGAAGTAGAGACTGGGACCTATTGTTCCACGGAAAGGGCACAGCAGACATGTGGAGACTGTGTAAGGAGTAGTTTCTTCGAGTAATACACAAATTTGTTCCTCTGAGACATTTAAGAAGGTGTAACATTAAGGAACCTTGGATGACGAGAACAGAGCAACGTCTCGCAAAAAGGAAGGAGGCAGCATACGTAAGATGGGGGAAGCAAGGATCTAGCACAGCTTTAGAGGATTACAGGCTTGCGAGAAAGGAGCTCCGAAATCGATTGAGGCGAGCCATGGTAGGGCACGAAAAAGGCTTGGCAAGAAGGATTAGGGAAAATCCAAATACATTTTTCCTAAACATGAGGAATAAGAGAATAATCAGGGAGTAGGTAGGGCCGATCAGGGACAGCTTAGGGAACTTATGTGTGGAGTCTGAGCAGATAGGGGAAGTCCTAAATGAGTTTTTTGCTTCGACTTTCACGAAGGAACGTGTTGTAAATGAAAACTTAGAGGAGCTGGGCCAGATCAGTCTTGACCAGGTCAAGATTGATGAAGTTGATGTGCTAGCAATTTTGGAAAACATTAAGATGGATACATCTCCAGGGCCAGACCAGATTTATCCTAGACTGCTCCGGGAAGCAAGAAAGCAGGTTGCTAAGCCGCTGGTGAGGATATTTGCCTCCTCACTCTTCACAGGAGTCGTACTGGAGGATTAGAAGGAGGCGAATGTTGTTCCTTATTTCAAGAAGGGTAATAGGGAAATCCCTGGCAATTACAGACCAGTCAGTCTTACGTCCGTGGTCAGCAAACTTTGGAAAATGTTCCGAGGGATAGGATTTATGACTATTTGGCAAAGCATAGTGTGGTTAAAGGCAGTCAGCATGGCTTTGCGAGAGGCAGGTCATGCCTCACAAATCTTATTGATTTATTTGAGAAAGTGTCAAGACAGGTCGACGAATGTCGGGCAGTGGATGTTGTGCATGTGTACTTCAGCAAGGTATTTGATAGGGTTCCCCATGGAAGCCTCATTCATAAAGTCAGGAAGTATTGGATACAGAGAGATTTGGTTATCTGGACTCAGAATTGGCTGGCTGGCAGAAGGCAGACAGTGGTTGTAGACGGAAAGCATTCTTCTTGGAGGGCAGTGTTGAGAGGGATCCCACAGGGCTGTGTTCGTGGGCCTCTGCTCTTTTTAGTTTTTATAAATGACTTGGATGAGGAGGTTATGGGGTGGGTTAATAAATTTGCTGATGACACAAAGGTTGGAGGTGACTTCGATAGTATCGAGGGCTACTGTATGCTGCAGTGTGACATAGACACACAAGATGCAGAGCTGGGCTGAGAAATGGCAGATGGAGGTCAACCTGGATAAATGAAAAGTGATGCATTTTGGAAGGTCAAATTCGAATCCTGAATATAGCATTAAAGGCAGGATTCTTGGCAGTGTTGAGGAAAAGAGGGATCTGGGTGGGCAAGTGCATATATCCCTCAAAGTTGCCACCCAAGTGGATATGGTGTGAAGAAAGCATATTGTGTTGGCTTTCAGTAATAGGGGATTGAGTTTAAGAGCTTTAAGGTTTTGCTGCAGCTCTACAAATATCTGGTGAGACCACACTTGGAATATTGTGTCCAGTTGTGGACGCCCTAATATAGGAAACATACAGAGGCTTTTGAGGGGGTGCAAAGAAGGTTTACCAGGATGCTGCCTGGATTGGAGAGCTTGCTTTATGAAGGAATGTTGAACGAGATTGGACCTTTCTCTCTGGAGACAAGGAGGAGAGAGAAGAGATGATCGAGTTGTACAAAATAATGAGAGGAATAGGTAGAGTCAATAGACAGAAACTTTTCCCCAGGGCAGATTGACTAGTACGACAAGTCATAGGAAGGTAAAAGGGAGACGTCGGAGGTAGGTTCTTTACGCGGAGAGTTGTGAATGCGTGGAATGCATTGCCATCTCTGATGGTGGAAGCAAAGTCATTGGGGACATTTCAGCGACTGTTGGACATGCACATGGATAGCAGTGAGTTGAGGGGTGCGTAAGTTAAATTACAACATTTTACTTTAGGATTAAATCTTGGGACAACATCGCGGCCCAAAGGGCCTGTTCTGTGCTGTACTGTTCTATGTTCTATGTTCTATTTAGCATATTTAAAACAAACACAGATAAGTTTTGATTGACAAGGGGATCAAAGGTAACTGAGAGGAAACAGGAAAATGGGGTTGAAAATCTGTCATCGTGATCGAATGGCGGAGCAGACTTGATGGTCCTAATGGCTTCATTTCTGCCCGTATATGGTTGTGGCCATATAACATTTCGGTCCAGGATGGCACGGTAGCTCAGTAGTTTGCACTGCTGCCTCACAACATCAGGGAACTGGGTTCGATTTCCTTGGATTTTCTAGTTTCCTGCCACAGTTCAAAGTTGTGCCGGTTAGGTGAACTGGCCATGCTGAATTACCGATTGTGTTCAGGGATGTTGATGTGAGGTGCAATAGTCAAGGGTCTATGTATAGTATTATGGTAGAGAATGGGATTGGTTCGCATACTCTTTGGAGAGTTAGTATGAACCTGTTGGGCTGAAGGGCCTGTTTCCACACTGTAGCGATTCTAAGAAAATGCAGGCTGCTGCAATGTTCCAATGAATCACAACCCATGCTCGAGTAACACCTCACTTTACACTTTGGTACGTTACAGTCTGCAGGAGTTAATATTCAATTCCATAAATTCACAGCCTGAACCCATTATGGCTGTCATCCATTTTCCATACACTCTCCCTCCTGGGCTCCCTAAGATCGTGTCTTGTTTATGTTGCATTCAACGGAGAAAATCAACTTCTAATATTTACATATTAGTTTACACCCATTATATATCTGTGTCTCTTTCACCACAATTTAAAGCCCATTTGTCTTTCACATTGGGGTTCCAAATACTCTTTCCCACCTCTACAAAGATACTAAAACTCTCGCTTCCCAATCCTTTACACGTCTAAAGAAAATTTACACTGGACTTGAAACATTAACATTGGTTTTTCTATCTCTGCAGATGTTGCCAGACCCACTGTGTTCCTTCAAAAATGAAAAGGTACAGAATAAATTTTCAATGTAGGTTACTGGGTGCTTTGAGGAACAATCTAAGAATCCGAAAGATTACCTCCGCTTTCACTCCACAGATGCTGTCAGACTTGTCAGTGTCTTCAGCAATTTCTGTTTTTGAATAAGTTTCAAACATGTGTGTCAAAGCTGCTCACACGCCCTGTCCAAAATGGAGCGCCATACACCAGGAAGTGAATTATAACGCAAGGTATACAAATTCATCTGTTCTGGAACTACATAAGGCTGTCATCACCGACACAACAGAACTCTTAATCATGGTCATGGTGATAAACAGAGGATAACACATTCGCTTTGAACAGAAGATACATTACTGGAGGGGAAAATATTCAGGTGAAAACGTTCAATGCTTTTGAGGAATGCGACAAATTGGAGGCATGGCATCATGAAGATACCCAAACAGGATGAGATATTTAAAAAACGGAAGCGTTTCCACATCAGAAACCAGGAAAGGGCACTGTGTGCAAGGGAGAAGGTTGACCGGGTCCCCGTGCAAATTGAGGACAGGCAGCAGAATTGTATTGCAGATATTGCAGCTCAAAGTGGGCTTTCATGTGATGCTGAAAATCATAACAGTTGTAGTAGCAGCAGCAGCAGTCGAATTATATTCAATCACAACATAATCTCTCAGTCTACCATTACCATTAATCCGATCTCCGGTTCAGTGATGAGTGTGGGTCAGAACCATGTGTACCCAAACCTGATGACAATCCATTTAAGCTACTGCACTTACTGCTGACATTAACAAACAGCAGAACTAACATCTTGGAGAGAGGGCGCCATGACCCGAAGACAGTGACAATTTCTTTTAAAACCAGCTATGAATTACTGCTGGCCTGTCTATTCTTACTCTTATCTGTTAGAAAAATTCTTGTTCCTTTTGTTAGAGACGGTTCAGGATCTTCGCTCCTGTTACCATTTTGTTTACATCATTGAAATACGTACTGTGCCTTCCCCTGTGAGAAAAGATGTAAAATATGGGTGTAGATTTTCTGTCTGCTCCCTGTAGCCAATTTTTCAGTCACACCCTCCAGTTATCCTCGATATTCTTTCCTGCTTTAATTTCTACCTCAGGTCACACACTCATCTTGAACTTTTTTTATATGCTCGGAAAAGCTCGTGCTGCTTGTTTTTGTATTTCTTGCCAATTTACTACATCAAGTCTTTTCTCCCCTTTTCCTCGCTTTCTAGATTCATACAGTCAGATAGCGCACAAACAGGCCCTTTGGTCTAACTTGTCCATGCTGGCCAGGTTTTCCAAATTAACCTAGTCCCATCTGATTGCATTTTGCCCATATGCCTCTAAACTGTTTCCATTCATATGTTTGTCCTAATGAGTTTTAAATGTTGTAGCTGTACTTATATCTCCCACTCTTCCTCTGACAGCTCATTCCATCCATATACACACATCACCTAAACATTGAGCCTTCGTTCATTTCGAATCTTCCCTCTTTCACCTTAAAGCTATGCCTTCTATGATTGAACTCCCCCATCCCGTGGAAAAGACCTTGGCTGCTCACTCTATTCATACCTCTCATGATTTTATAAAATTCTGCAATGTCATCCCTCAACCTCCTACACGCTATCTGACACTAACTTCATGAACAAGCATTTAAAGATAAACACTACAAATTTGAAACAGTATTCAAATGACAGGTAAATAAAATTCAGCCCAAGCTTCATACTGTGATTTGTTTTTCTCCATGTTACAATACTAAGGTAGCAGGAAACTGTTACGAGTACCCAATAAGAAGTCAAACACCTGAATTGCTTTTTTCCAATCATCCAGGGGGAACATCTGCATGAGGCTGTACACATGATCAGCGGAGGCTGACTCCATTCTGCAAGTTTCTCCAACACTGTTATTTTTGTTTGATGATTCACGTTCCTGTGAGCTGCGTCAAACGTGACCTCATTTTCCTTCAATCCAGAAATCCCATAACTCTGGTGGCCAGGGCCCTCAATCCGTCCCCTCCATCCAAGAACAATGATAGATTCCTCCTTGTCCACACTTCTTGGGGGAATGGAAAAGATTCAGATGCGTGTGTGAAGGGATTTGAGTAAAGTAACAAATTGGAGGCGTGACACCAGGGAGAGCAGAATGAGAATAGGAAAATGGAAGTGTTACGACATCAGAAACCAGGTTAAGACACTGAGTACAGGGCTAATGGATGAATGGGTCTTGGTGTGAACTGGGGGATAGTCAGTAGAATTGAATTGAACATATTGGAGCTCAAAGTGCACATTCACGTGGTGCGGTAGAATCACAGCAGCAGCAGAATTGTATTCAACTACAATCTGTAACATTTTCCCCAGGATAATCCATCAGCCTACCATTAACATCAAGCTGATCTATGGTTCAGCGATGAGTGCGGGTGAACATGATAGGATCAGAACCATGTGTACCTAAATCTGATGTTAATCCATTAAAGCTACCGCACTCGGCTGCTTACATTCGAAACAGCAGGACTAACATCTGATACAGAGGGCGAAATGATCCCAAGACTAACAGATCAGATCGAAGTTGCGCAGTGCTGCCACATCCAGACATAAATGTCGATGGACTATTAAACAACTCACTGGGGGAGATGACTCCATAAATATCGCCATCCTAAATCATGGGACAGCCCTGAAAATCAGTGTAAAAAAAAGATTGTATTATTTGCACCGTCCTCAGCCAGAAGTGTTGAGATGATGATCCACCTCACCCTCGCCATGCTGCCCGCAGAATCACAGATGCCAGTCTTTAATCAATCTGATTTGCTGTATGTGACATGAAGAAACAGCTGAACACAGAAGATACGACAAAGGCAATGAGCCCTGACACCATTCCTGCAATAGGACTGAAGACTTGTGCTGCACAACAAGCCGTGTCCCTGGAGAAGCTATTTCATTCCAGCTCCAACTCTGACATCTCCCTGGCAATGTGGAAAATTACTCAGCTTTGTCCAATTCCATAACAAGGGAATAACTACAGTCTGACCATTCACGACGCCCTGAGTCCCGTCGCGATAGTCACAGTGGTGGGAGGTCTTTTTGACAGAGCTGTCAAGCAGCACAGAAATAACCAGCTCAGTGTGGTTTCAGATAAGTCCCCATGTGGAGATGGTGCAGTTGTGGAAAAGTCACTGGATTACTAATCCAGACCAGGCTAATGCTGTGGCAGCTGGTGGACGTTATAGTTAATAAAATATCGAGATGTAAAACCTGGAGTCATTAACAGTGACCTTGAAGCCAATGTCGATTGAAGACACCAATTTCCTTCCTCAATGTCCTTTCAGGAAGTGAATCTCCGGTGCTTTCCTGGTCTGGCCTAAACGTGACTCCAGACACACAGACATGTGAAAAACTACAATAGTCTTGGACACGGCCAAGCAAGAAATTCTATTGTATCAATCTGTTCTGGGGTCTTAAAGGACAAAACCGTACAGATCACCTGGCACCAGCCTCAGTATTGGAACGGGAAATACTACCGTGTTGAACCTTCAGAGGCCTCCTTCCTAACATGTGAGAGCAGGTGGCAGCCTTTACAGAGCTTTCCCACAGACTGCACATAATCATCGGGAAAGGAGTAGGTCATTCAACACACTGAGCATCCCCCATTCTAGTTCATGCTGAAAATCTCCTCAATTCAGTTTTCCCCACACAGTGTTCATTTCCTTTAGCATATTTAAACATCGGAACATATAAAATAGGAACTACTGTATCCACTTTGGTTCATCAATTTTGATCCTCCATTCGATATGCAGGCAGTTATCCAGTAAAGGTGCGTTTATGAAACGCAATTTCGCTGCAACACAATGAGGGAATTGTGTCCCTTTCTTATTAAATCGAGCTCCCGTTCACTGTTATGGGAGTCCGTCTCTGGCACCATCTGAATAGAAAATCCCAGCCTCAGGATCCCTCTGTCTGCCAAATGGACCCTCAGTGTGTTCAGCTGAAGCAGGAATGTAATCCGCTCTGCAAGCGTTGAAACTGAGCCTGAATGTGTGATTTGTAGTCTACATTTAGAAGGAAATTAATTTCAAACCAGTAGGGGAACATCTTGGAGAGAACTGGAATTCTGCATCGGCATCACGTGGTCAATCAGCTCGCGTGCTTTTTGGTGAAGATCTTGGTGAAAGGTACAGTGCTGTAGTCAGTGACTGTAGTGTTAAAGTGTGACATTTACTGTACTAATTCGTTACAATATACGGTTGAAAGATTTATGTAGCCTATGCTATTGTTTGCAGGCACAGGAACAATGTGCAAACTACACACAGTGACCCGAGACTGAAATTGAACCCAGATCTCTGGTGCAGTGAGGCAACAGTGCTAACCATTGAGCTACCCACTGTGGGCAACGCAACTTGCCTGCACAATTCAACACTCGAAATGTGGCATAAAACCAGAGAGATTCCATAAGTCCCCAAACTTGTCACTGAGCAACACAAGCAGGATATTGAGATCATGAGCGGCTTGGTCAGGAACAGGTGTAGGACATGCGAGCCATCGAAACTAGAGTGGAGGAACATCAGGAGGACATTCAGCCCATCGTGTGTTTAAAGCAGGAACAGAATCAGCCAGCCATGCCTCATACACAGCAATTGGAGCCGATCTTTTACAGCCTCATGCCTATTTCACAGAAGTGAAATGGACTGTCGAGGTTATGGAAAGGGAAGAACTTAGAATAACTAACTTCTATCGGGAATGGAAAGGTATGAGCAAACGATTGGGACTGAAGACAAATTGTTCGAATCTGTTATTAAGGAATTAATAACAGGAGACCTGAAAGTCAAACCACAATCCATCAAAGTCGAAATGATTTTATTAAGGATAAATTATGTTTGAATTATTTTGCTATTTTTTTTAATTAAGAAGTGTGACAAACAAGTTGAATTACAGGGATCTGAAAGATGTATTATATCTGGACTTCAAGAAAGCAATGCATAACATGCTTGACAAAAGATTAATATGCAAGACAAGAGCACACGGGGTTAGGACAATTTATTTGCTTGGAGAGAAAATTGGCTAACCAATAAAAACCACAATATGGAGGTGCTAACTTTGGCCTGGGTTGAGTAAGGTCAATAATCACATGGCATCAGGTTATAGTCTGATGGGTTTATTTGAAAACACAAGCTGTCATTGTCTTGCTCCTTCGTCAGGTGTTAGAGAGAGAAGACTTTAGGCACAAAATTTATAAGGAAAAGATGAAAGGATTGTACAACACATGCACATGAATTGAACACATCTAAGATGGCTGCTAAATCTTTAATCGGTTAGAATAGAGATGCAGGTATTGATTGAAGAATATGCAAATCCAAGAGTTCCTTTCATGTCCTGCCTGGAGACAACTTCAGGTATTATCGATGTAAAGGAGGTGACCCCTCCAGTCCGACAACTGGCATGCAGTCTTGTTTGGAGTCTTTATGTGTTACCTGCTCACTCTCTCGGTGGAGCAGGTAACGGCTGTCTGATGGTGTTTATTTTAAGTCGCGGTATAGTCCAGTTATTGTTTTTTTTTAACGGTTAAAAATTAAAGTTTTTTAAGCGCCTAGCGGACCCGGAAGCTGGTGTCGCGTAGTTGACCTGGGAAGGTTATTTTTCTCGATAAAAGCGCGCAGGCGAACAGAGTTGTTGTCTCTGGTTTGTTACCCGTGCCACATGATAGAGAGTCGAGGAATATGGAGAGAGAACAGTTAAATGCGTGGCTACAGGGATGGTGCAGGAGGGAGGGATTCCGGTTTCTGGACAACTGGGGTTCTTTCTGGGGAAGGTGGGATCTCTATAAACAGGATGGTTTCCACCTGAAACTGAGGGGCACCAGCATCCTTGGGGGGAGGTTTGCTCGTGCTCTTTGGGAGGGTTTAAACTAACTCTGCGGGGGCATGGGAACCTGGGCTGTAGCTTTAGGGTACAGGACCTTGAGTGTAGGGAGGTTAGGAACAAGGCATCGATCGCGAAGGAGGGTGCCGGTAAACAGGAAGGTGGCTTGAGGTGTGTATACTTCAATGACAGAAGTATAAGAAATAAGGTAGGTGAACTTGCAGCGTGGGTT
Organism: Chiloscyllium punctatum; assembly: GCF_047496795.1. Classification (NCBI taxonomy): domain Eukaryota; kingdom Metazoa; phylum Chordata; class Chondrichthyes; order Orectolobiformes; family Hemiscylliidae; genus Chiloscyllium; species Chiloscyllium punctatum. The sequence continues at coordinate 2,927,197 of NC_092769.1, forward strand.
GGTACCTGGGACTTCGATGTTGTGGCCATTACAGAGACGTGGGTAGAACAGGGACAGGAATGGCTGTTGCAGGTTCCAGGGTTTAAATGTTTTAGTAGGGTCAGAGGTGGGGGTATAAGAGGGCGAGGTGTGGCATTGCTTGTCAAGGATAGTATTACAGCAGTGGAAAAGTCGATGGAGGAAGACTTGCCATCTGAGGTAGTTTGGGCTGAGGTTAGAAATAGGAAAGGTGAGGTCACCCTGTTAGGAGTTTTATACAGGCCTCGTAATAGTCCGAGAGACGTTGAGGAAAGTATTGCAAGGATGGTTCAGGAGAAGAGTGAAAGTAGTAGGGTGGTTGTTATGGGGACTTGAACTTTCCAGATATTGACTGGGAAAGCTATAGCTCGAGTTCGTTAGATGGGTCGGTGTTTGTCCAATGTGTGCAGGAGGGGTTCCTGACACAATATGTAGACAGGCCAACAAGAGGTGAGGCCATACTGGATTTGGTTCTAGGTAATGATCCAGGCCAGGTGTTAGACTTGGAGGTAGGTGAGCACTTCCGGGACAGTGACCACAACTCGGTGGCTTTTACTCTCGTGATGGAGAGGGATAAGTGTGCACTGCAGAGCAGGAGTTATAGCTGGGGGCAGGGAAATTATGATGCGGTGAGGCATTACTTAGGATGTGTGGATTGGAAAAATAGGCTTCAAGGGAAGGACACAAATGATATGTGGATCTTCTTCAAGGAGCAGCTATTGGGTGTCCTTGATAAGTATGTACCAGTCAGGCAGGGAGGAAAGGGTCTTGTGAAGGAGCCGTGGTTTAATAAGGAATTGGAATCCCTTGTAAAAGGGAAGAGGGCGGCTATGTAAAGATGAGGCGTGAAGGTTCAGTTGGGGCGATTGAGAGTTATAAGGTAGCCAGGAAGGATCTAAAGAGACAGCTAAGAGCAGCGAGAAGGGGTCATGAAAAGTCCTTGGTTGGTAGGATTAGGGAAAATCCTAAGGCTTTCTATAGGTATGTCAGGAATAAAAGGATGACTAGGGTAGGTATCGGTCCAGTCAAAGATAGTAATGGGAAGTTGTGCGTGGAGGCAAAGGAGATTGGAGAGACACTAAATCAATACTTTTCGTCAGTATTCACTCAGGAATAGGACATTGTTGCTGATGTGAATATTGTGTCACAAGTGATTAGAATGGATGGCTTTGGGGTTTGTAGGGAAGAGGTCCGGTGAATACTGGAAAGGGTGAAATTAGATAGGTCCCCTGGGCCTGATGGCATTTATCCGAGGAATCTAGGGAGGAGATACCGGAGCCATTGGCCTTGATTTTTATGTCGTCGTTGTCTACAGGAATAGTGCCAGAAGACTGGAGGATAGCGAATGTCGTCCCCTTGTTCAAGAAGGTGAGTAGGGACAGCCCTAGTAACTATAGGCCAGTGAGTCTCACTTCTGTTGTGGGCAAAATCTTAGAGACAATTGTACGGGATAGGATTTCTGAACATTTGGATAGGAATAATGTGATCAAGGATAGACAGCATGGTTTTGTGAATGGCAGGTCGTGCCTCACAAACCTTATTGAGATCTCTGAGAAGGTGACCAAGGAAGTGGACGAGGGTAAAGACGTAGATGTGGTGTATATGGATTTTAGAAAAGCGTTCGATGAGGTACCCCATGGTAGGCTACTGCAAAAATTACGGAGTATGGCATTGAGGGTGCATTAGAGTTTTGGATTAGGAATTGGCTGGCTAGAAGGAGACAGAGGGTAGTAGTTGATGGTAAAGGTTCATCTTGGAGTGCAGTTACTAGCGGTGTTCCACAAGGATCTGTTTTGGGACCATTGCTGTTTGTCATTTTTGTAAGTGACCTGGAGGAGGGGCTTGAGTGCTGGGTGAGCAAGTTTGCAGATGGTACGAAAGTCGGTGGAGTGGTGGACAGCGAAGAAGGATGTGGCAGGTTACAGCGGGATACAGATAAGTTTCACAGCTGGGCAGAAGTGTGGCAAATGGAGTTCAATGTAGCTAAATGTGAAGTCATTCACTTTGTAGGAGTAACAAGAAGATGGATTATTGGGCAAATGGTAGGCTACTTGGTAGTGTGGATGAGCAGAGAGATCTTGGTGTCCATGTACATAGATCTCTGAAGGTTGCCACCCAGGTAAATAGTGGTTTGAAGAAGGTATATGGCGTACTGGGCTTTATTGGCAGAGGAATTGAGTTCCGGAGTCCTGAGGTCATGTTGCAGTTGTATAAGACTCTGGTGCGGCCTTATCTGGAGTATTGTGTACAGGAGGCACTGGAACAGGTGCAGAGGAGGTTTACCAGGAAGTTGCCTGGCATGGTAGGAAGATCGTATGAGGAAAGGCTGAGGCACTTGGGGCTGTTCTCATTGGAGAAAAGAAGGTTTAGGGGAGATATGGTAGTGGTGTACAAGATGATTAGGGATTTAGTTAGGGTTGGCAGTGAGAACCTTTTTCCACGTATGGAGTCAGCTGTTACTAGGGGACACAGCTTTAAATTAAGGGAAGGTTGGTATAGGACAGATGTGAGGGGTAGATTCTTTACTCAGCGGGTTGTGAGTTCATGGAATACCCTGCCAGTATCAGTGGTGGACTCTCCCTCTTTATGGTCATTCAAGCGTGCATTGGATAAGCATATGGAGGTTATTGGGCTCGTGTAGGTTAGGTAGGCTTCAGTCGGCGCAACATCGAGGGCCGAAGGGCCTGTACTGCGCTGTATTTTTCTATGTTCTATGTTCTATGTCTTCACCTAGAATTAGTTTGGGTTTATTTCCAAAGTGGGAGTTCATAAAATATCGCATTGACTGACTGTCTACAAATTGTAAATACGTTTCAGAAAATATAATGTATCTGGAAATACAAAGCAGCAAATGAAAATTCATCTTACAAATTAGATGTGTGTGTGTGTGTCTGTGTGTTTGCGCACACGTGCGTGTGTGTTTGAAAACAAGGTCTGTGGGAGGGAGAGAGACAGAGTGTGCGTGTTTTTGGGAGAGTGAGGGGAAGTATGTGTGTCTTTAGGATGGAGAGGGAGGGTGTGCGTGCGTGTGAGAGAGGGGTGAGTGTGTGTGTGTGCGGGGAGGAGAGGGTCAATTTACATGAGTCTATTTAAAGGAGAGAGGGAAAGGATGTGTGTTTCCTCGTTAAAACACGGGCAGATTTGGCAGATCCCTTTACCTACACACACTCTGTGGCTTCAGATCTTCCCGTCTCTGCAGTCTCTGCTCCATTTGTTGTTCATGTTACAGACCCAGATGCTGTAACTACAGTCCCCATTCTCTATCCAGAGTTGGTTCACCAAATCCTCAGGTCTCCCTGACTGTCTGAGGCAGCTCACAGCACAACCTCCAGCAAACCATCCACATCACCTCCACTCACCTTTCCATAACAAGAGTCAGTCAGAAGGCCCTCAGCTACAACTTAGCGAACTGTGCCTTGACAATAATTCTCGAGGGGTTTCCTCATGTTATGGACCGCGCAATCATCTGAGAGGAACAAACACAGGCCTTCAGTGGTCATGCACAGACCAAGTTTCAAAGACGTGTCTCAAAGCTGCTGGGACCACCGTCCAACTTGAAGCAACAGCCTGCCACATACCATTGCATTATTTCTGAGCTTCACAATGCCAAAACTCGATACACTCAGGATCCAAAAGAAATAACACCAGGGAAAGGTACAGAAGAACAAATAATTAATTAATTGATAATATATTGTGAAAATATGGATAAGGAGACTGGGGAGTGGGAGTAACTGGAGACGTGAGACAATGGTGCGTCCAATCACATAAATGAGAGCATTCAATAAAATTATTGCCAGTTCAGTTGAAATGGTTAGTTACATCAAATTGTGAATCTGCCTCATAGAACTATCCCAGACACCATAAACTGGGACAAGGGACCAGCCAGAATGGAGAGCTATGCACACCATACTAGAGGACTACTCTTTAAACGGGACTACCTGCCCAGCATGGGGACCATTGCAAACCTTTGCCAGTGTATTGCTAATATACTTGCACGACAGAAATGTCTTGCACGGGAAGATTTGTAACCCATGCAGTGAGTGACAGTAAATGGGCTCCCACAAATGTATGGCTCCACTGCTGACATATAAGAAATTATTATTTGAGAGAGAAAAGACACAGAGGAAGTCTGTTTAAATGTGAACAACTGACAGGGCTTTGTGTCATTAACAGAGGGATACTGAGGACCGTGTCATAGACAGACGTGTTGATGTGCTTGTGAATAGTAAAGTAAAGGCATTGCCAGACTCAACAACAATATAAAGCAATCCGTAGAGGAATGATAGGATTTTGGTCTGCCTTCAGATACAATCCATGGAATAACGACTCAGATTTGGTTAAGGAGCAGCAGATTATTAGCTTTATTAAGACTGTGTTTCATAGCTGAAGGTTCAAACAGCAGATGGGATGAACCAGTGAAGTATAATCTGCAGTTGTCAATAGTTAAAATTAGGAATAGCCAGGATATGGTGTCAGTAATCAGCTTGTGGCCAAAGGGATCATCACAGTTGTGACTCGTTTGTTTCAGCCTCAGTTATTGGCCAGGAATGGGATGGAGTCAGAGGAAGGAAATGGAGTTTGCATCCAGAACAGAAGACAGTGACCTCGAGGCTTTCAATATTTAAATAGCAAGGGCAGTGATGCAATGCATCCTGGTTGATACCTGAAAGTGAGTAGGTCAAGTAACAAGGCTCAGTGCCAGAACTAACGAAAGAGAGAAAGAATGAACAAGTTCACTGTTGTTTGTTGTGGTTTGGAGCGTGCATACTTACAGAGTAGATTAAATGAAAAGAACAGTAATACAGTCGCACATCGTTAATGCAAAAAATATATCGACAGTGAAAATTACCAGGGACACCAACAATAGCCAGGATAGGATAATAAAAACATTGAATAATATAAAGTGCATATCTGATCCGCGATGATAACGGCCACCAATAATATGTAGAAAAAATCCAAACATAATCGGATAACCTCCTGTCCATTGTTGGAACATTCCAATCTATTGTTCTCAGATTCTGATCCATTGTTGGAACTTTCCAGTCTAATATTCTCAGTTTCTGATCTCTCCCTCTCTTTCTGGAGCAGCCGATCCCTGTTAGTGCTATCGGTGATGCTCCCGCCCATACTATGGTATAGCATATTGAATGGAGCCCTTTTATCATTCAAAGATGGAAACCCTCCACTGGCATAATTAGAATTTATGGAGACTGATATTAGTCACAGTCACCAAACAAACAGGTTTCAGTTAACCAGTTCCTTACATAATTTTACATAACACAATAAAAGGGAACATTTGGTTGGTTTGGATGGAATGGATGAGGGTTTCTGAGGGATAGACCATAAATCTTTCAATCTGTCTTCCCTGTATGTGGGAGTATTGTCGGGACAATACACTGTTGTATATGTTTCACCCTGTTTATAAAAGGAGTCAGGAATAAAATAACAGACGAGCTGCATAAAATGTTTGGTGGAGATGTTTCTAGATACCTTTGTGTAATGCTGCTCCAAGTTTGAAATTCCCTGTTATCGAGTCCTTTCTTAACCTTGTGACATCATTCAGAGCATTGAAACTGTTGCTCAGGGACAGGGAGAAACAGGAGGTAGTCACTCAACTGCTCGAGACTGAAACACAGGGACAGGAGACAGTCTTTCAACTGTTCGAGACGGCGACACAGGAACAGGAGGTAGTCACTCAACTGTTCGAGACTGGGATACAGGGACAGGAGACAGTATTTCAACTGTTCGAGACTGGGACACAGGCACAGGAGGGAGTCACTCAACTGGGATACAGGGAAATCTGGAGGCTAGTGAGGCCCCAGATTTCTGTTCCCCAGGAACAGGAGGAGTTGACTTACTACACACAACTGTGAGACACTGGGAGAGAAGAGGAAATGGCTTGGTACTAACAGAAATATCTAAATAAATTGCATGAGCGAGCCATTCAATCCTGCTCCAACATACTTCAAAACTATGGCTGATCTGATTGTAATTACCTCATTCCATTCTACAGAGATTCCCCTCTCTGCAGCTTCTGCTCCATTTGTTGGTCATGTTGCAGATCCAGATACTGTAACTACAGTCACCATGCTTCATTCAGACCTGGGTCATCAAAGCCTCTGGTCTTCCTAAATTTCCACAGCAGCTTAAAACTCAGCCTCCAGGAAACCATCCCCAGAATTTCCACGAACGTACAAAAACTAGAGTTAAATCAAATGTCAGTCAAAGGCAAACGAGGCCTGGTCTGAATCACTAACAGTTGTGGGGATTCCTCATGTTACTGAGCACATGAGCAGCAGAGAGTGATTAACACAATCGTTCAATGAATAGGCACAGAGCAAGCTTAAGAGGTATGACTCAAAACTGCTAAAACCCCACTATCCAACACTGGGAAGTCAAAGAAAACGCAAGCAATGCTTTTTCAACACTGTTTCTAAACTTCTTAGTGTTGGAAGCTGATGCTCTTGGGTGAGCAACATTCAAGGGCAGGAAAAGATACAGGACAGTCATTCACATTGAAACTGGACAAGGAAAACTGGATGGCGGGGAAGCAGTTTAAACACCAAAAAATGGGAGGGCTTTGGGAAATAGACAGAGGGAGAGAGACTCTGAGTCAGTGTTATGGAAGGATGTGTTTGCAGGTTTCAGTATGTTGTAATGAAGACATTTCGATTATATCGAGCAACATAGGTTAGCATGTCCGGAAATGATGAATTAATACGATATTGGTGCAAGGTCAGATAGAGTCAGAGTCTCGTAGATGTACAGCATGGAATAAGACGCTTCAGCCTAACTCGTCCATGCTGATGGGATATCCCAAATTCAACTAATCGCATTTGGCCAATATCGATGTAAACCCATCCAAATGCCTCTTAGACGTTGTAATTGTAAAACCCTCCACCACCTCATCTGACAGCTCATACCACACATGCACCACCCTCTGAGAGAAAAAGGTGCTCTTAAGGTCATTTTAAAATCTTTTCCCTCTCATCGGAAATCCATGCCCTCTCGTTTTGGGACAAAAGCTCTTGGCTATACACACTATACATGCTCCTCACGCTACAGGAATAAAAGAACCGAACCTATTCGCGTGCTCCCTATAGATTCAATCCTGGCAAAATCCTTGTAAATCTTTATTGACTCTCTTGAAGTTTCCCAATATATTTCCATAAGGAGTGAGAACAGAATTGAATGCAGTACTCTAAAAGTGGCGAAAGTAATGTGCTATACATTAACAACATGACCACCCAAATCAAAGCACTGGCCAATAAAGGCAAGCATACCAAATGTCTTCTTCACTATCCCATCTACCTGCGACTCTGCTTTCAATAAACTATGAACCTACACTCCAAGGTCTCTTATTCAGCAACACTCCCCAGGACCTTACCATTCAGTGTATATGTCCTGCCCTGATTTGCATTTCCAAAATTCAGCGCCTCCCATTTATCTAGATTAAAAACCATCTGCCATTTATCAGCCCATCTGCCCATCTAAATAAGACCCCATTGTACTCTGAGGTGAACCTTCTTTGCTGTCCACTACACCATCAATTTTGGTTTCATCTGCAAACTTAGCAACTATTGCTGCAATGTTCACATCCAAATGATTTACTTGAATAGTGAAAAGCAGTGGAGCCAGCACCAATCATTGTAGCACACCAATGGTCATAACCCTCCTGTTCGAAAAACAATGCTTCACCACCACCCTCTGTCTCCAGCCTTCGAGCCAATTCTGTATACACATGGCTAGTTCTTCATGTATTCCACATGAACTAAACTTGTTAACCAATCTACCATGCAGAAAGTTGTCAAATGCCTTACTGAAGTCCATATCAACAATGTACACCTCTGCCTCAATGAATCCTCTTAGTCAATTCTTCAAACATACTCAGTCAATTTAGTGAGACACAACTTTCCATGCTTCGAGCCATGTTGCCTATCACTTATCAGTCCTTGCTTTTCAAAATCCATGCAAACCTTGTGCCTCATAATCCTTATCAACAACTTGCCCTCCACTGAAGTCAGGCTCACTAGATTTTCCTTATCATCCTTCTTAAATGTTGACAGTAATCGCACCAAGTTCGCAAACCTCCTGTCTTCCGGAACTTCGTCTGTGACAATTGTCGATACAAATATCTCAGTAAGGGGCCCAGCAATCACTTCACTCGCTTCCCACAGAGTTCTCGGGTACATCTGCTAAGGTCCTGGAGATTTTCCGACCTTTATGGGCTTTACGAACTCCAGCATCTCCTTCTCTGTAATAAAGGCACTTTTCAAGATGTCACGGTTTATTTCCAAAGTCCTTTAGCTTCCATATCCTTCTGCACAATCAATCCTGACACACGATGCTTGTTTAGTATCGCCTCCATCTCCTGCGGTTTTGCACTCCACAACCTTGCTGATCTTTAAGTGGCCGAAAACTTTCCTGACTTCCTCTTTTGTCCTAAATGTTTGTGTAGAGTCCCTTTGAATTCTCCTTAACCCTATTTGCCAGAACTATCTCATGTCCCCTTTATGGCCTCCGGAATTCCCTCTTATGTATACTCCTACTGGCTTTAGACCCTTCTCGACAGTCACTTTAAATCTGGAATTAAGAGCCAAATGACAATGATGAATCCATTTTCGATTTTTGGAAAAAGCCCATCAGGTTCGCTGATGGCCTTGAAGGAAGCAAACTGATTCCTTACCAGGCCTGGGTTACATGTGACTCCAGACCGAAAACAATATGTTTGAGTCGTAACTGCCCGCTGGGCAATAAGTGATGGGTAATGAATGCAGTCCCAACCAATGATACCCGCATCCTGTGAATGAGTACTGAAAAAAACCTTGACTCCTGCTCTCTCTACCTGACATATGCTTCCCTCTTATCCGTGACCAGACACTTCATTTCTCCAGTACTTCAGCATTCGTTACACCTATCAGCCTTACCCTTCACCCTAACTGGGGCAGACTGTCTCTGTGATTTTGACATCTCATTTTTGAAGGCTTCACTCTTCTCAGCTGGCCCCTAACTGCGAATATCTGTTCCAATCCAGTTTGAAAGTTCTTGCTCATATCATCAAAGTTGGCCTTCCTCCAATTTACAACATGTTTTTTAGACCCAGTTCATCTATTTCCATCTCTGTTTTAAAACTAATAGAATTATGATTATGTGTCTCAAAGTGCTTCCCCACTGATAACGCAGTCGCCTGTCCTGCCATATTTCCCAAGGGTAAGGTGACGTTTTGCTCCTTCTCTGTGATGGAGAGCATTGGTCAAGCAGCTGCAGCGTTATGACTGGGATTGGGCTCAACAGTGTCTTCATCTCATTGGGCTGAATCGAACAATAATTTATCTCAGTGCCATTTTCATTGAGTGTGACAGAGGGATTGCCTGCACGAAGCTGAGCTAGTTTCCTTGTGCAATGTTATCGAACTCACCTCATTAACTACCTACCCCACACCATGGTGTCTCTCTCATTCAATGCCAGCCCTATTCTCCCACCCATCACGGCTGGAGGTCCTCACCATCGCACTGATGCCCCTGGGTATTCCGTGATCCCTGGCACTGGTGCCAACTTTAAAAGGCCAGTGGGAACGCAGTTGAGCTTTTTTGATGTCGGAGTTGGTTTGTACAGTTTATACTGAACATGGCAGATAAGGGGCAATTGCACCACGGTTAGTCGACAGGGGCATGGAGATCCTGGTGGATGGGCTAGTACAGAGAGGGACCATTCTCTTCCTAGGGGGGGGGGGGTCACACTATCAGACCAACCTGGCATGCTCTGAGCTCACCACCCAGCTCAGTGCAGTATCTGTGGTCTGAAGAAATGTCTAGCAATACAGGACAAGCATCAATAACTCTCCCCGCTCTGTCAGGACAAGGGTCACCATATTCTCTCTGCTCCTTCATACTAAGCGTATATCTGTTGCAGCAGCGACCCAGAACAACGTTCATGCTCCACCACTCCCACTGCTGCTTGCAGTACCTTCCTTCTCTCTCTCCCCATTATCCCCTCCACACACCCCCGCGCGCACACACACACTAATAACATTGCATGAATACGACACTGTGGACTGACTCCCTCCAGACACCTCACCATATCTCCCCTCACCTACACCGGCACTAACAGCAGGGGTACTCACTCCCATCCTCCCTCCCTCTCTTCCTTTCTCCCATTCCAGGAGAAACAGCCTGGAATAAGACAGAAAGTGCCAAGCCGGGCGGTGGAGTGCCCGATATCTGTTCCCTCCTCCCCGCCCCCCGCCATGTGGAGAGGACACTGGTAGGAGCCGGAGAGGACTGGGACGCCTCGTGTGGAGATTCTGAAACATCAACGTCCCACCGACCGAGTAAGGAGCAATGATCAGTGAAGTGCAATTCTCACATTATACCCACTGGCAGCTCCGTTTCCCCCCGGCACAACATGGAAGTCGTATCACTGATGCCATCTCCCTTTTGTGTCGAGCTGGTACAAATGGAATACCCACGGTCTCGGTGGGCAAGAGGGTGGGCTCACATCACATCGTCACCACCAACTCCCAGGAAGGGAGCACGGAGACTCCCTCCTATACCTCCTCCTGTAAACAGCTCAGATACGGAAACTAATATGTGAGATTTACTGCTCTCCCCACTTGTCCTGACATCTTCAATTATCTGTTCTCATATACACCCTGGGACCTCTGTTCCTGCACTTCCTTTATAACGGTACAACCTGTTTTATATTGTCTTTCAATGTCCTTCCTACTAAAGAGCATCACCTCACACTGCGCTGCATTGATCCTCATCTGCCATACACCTGAACACTACACCAACATATAACTTTCCTGTTTGAGTTCCACACAGTCCTCAACAAACTTTGCAATTCTTTCAGGTTTGGTATCTGAAAATATTGAAATTGTTCTACAGTCACACTCCACTCAAAAATATTGACACACACCAAACAGAGCGAGTGAAATATTGACACACTCTCCATGTCTGTATTACTGTCAATGTTTCGTGAGTGCTTCTATATGTCTGTATTCGTGTGTGTATCTGTGTGGGGCAGGTCTGGCAGTCTCTGTGGTGTTTAAAGTGATGTAATATCCCCCGATATGACTTCTGAGTAAGGAGAACTCAATCCAAAACTCAACTTGCATTTTTGTACAAAGATGAGTCCAGAGCTGCTGAGATTTCTGTTGTTGTCAAACTCTGCTGCACCCCCACCCCGATCCCCCACCCCCCACCCCACTGTAATCGTGGTGCTGAAGTGTGTAAACGATCAGGGATTCAGTCTGGGAGGGCGAGAGGGAGGGCAGCAGCTCACAGCACATTCCAACCAGAATTTTGATTGCATCAAACACACACGCACACACACACACACACGCACACACACACACACACACACACACACTCACACACACACACACGCATACACCCGCGCAGACACTCTCACGCACATGCACACACTAGGTTGGTTTGGAGAGGATTGTCATTGTACTTAGGCCCTCAGTGTGGTACATGTTTGTGTGGAGAAATGTCTGCGCTCCTTCTGCAACGTGGAAATGGTTTGTCATTGGATAATATTTCCAACACACAGTGTACTCATTAATGCCTATTTCCATTGCAATTATATCCAAGCAATTCCGAGTGAGCCACTTTCCAAGGCGATGAGATTAATTTTAATGCACTTCCTGTGGCTTGGAATTTTTAATGTTTTACTCTTACAAGTAACCTTACATGTGAGAAAGGATTGAAAAGAACTAAATCAGACCAGCAGAGTGTGGCTTTGTATCGCTTTAAAGAAAAGAGGGAAAGGGAGCGGAAGGGAGAGTGGTTTTGATCCGGTTTCAGTGATTCACACTAAAAACAAGAAGAGTTCCCATTGCACAGAGATGCAGAGACAGAGATCCACACACTAATGCAGGAACACATGTAACAAACACAGAGCGATAGACATGCGCACAGAGGTTAACAGAGACAGATATAGACACACAGGAATAGATAAACATGAGCAGAAATATGCAGATACATACTTGGATATAAAAACACACATAGACTCATCGAGTTATACAGAGTATTTGCAAACAGGCCTATCGGCCCAGACAGTTCATGCCGACCATAATCCCAAGCTAAACCAGTCCCAGCTGCCTGCGCTGGCCCAGATTTGTCCAAATGTCCTCTTAATCGTGTAATTAACCAAATGCGTTTTAAATGCTATAACTTTAACCACAATTTATCACTTCCTCAGGAAGTTCATTCCCTTCACGAACCACATGCTGTGTAAAAAATGAATCATCTCACAGGTCCTGATCAGGTGGACCCAAAACATTTGTAGGAAGCTAAGGATGTGATTGCTGGGTCCCTTGTTGAGATGTTGTCATCATCAATAGCCACAGGTGCGATGCTGGAAGTCATGACTAAAGTTTTGCTATTAAACAAAATGGAAAGAAAGAGCCAAGCACTATAGATTGGGGAACCTGACATCAGTGGTGGGCACGGTGTTGGAGGGAATCATGAGCTACAGGATTTACATGCACTTGGAAAGGCAAGCACTGATTAGGGATAGGCAAAAGTGAGACTGTTGATGCTGGAGATCAGAGTCTAGATGAGAGTGGTACTGGAAAAGCACAGCAGGTCAGGCAGCATCTGACGAAAATGAAAATCAACGATCTGGACAAAAGCCCTTGATCTGCATAGTGAAATGGTGTTGTGCGTGGATAATCATGTCTCACTAATTTGATTTTGTTTTTGTTGAGAAGTAACGGACAGTATTGATGACGGCAGAACGCTGGATGTGATCTATATGGAGTTCAGTTAGGCATTCGACATAGCTCGCCATAGAGACGAGTTAGCAGGATTAGATCACATGGATAATAGGGAGAATTACCCAGTTGGATACAGAACTGGCTCAAAGGTAGAGGACAGAGGGTTGTGGTGGGGGTTTGTTTTGCAGACTGGAGGCCTGTGACCAGTGGAGTACCACAAGGATCGGTGCTGGGTTCGCTACTTTTCGTCATTTTTATAAATGATTTCGATATGAACATAGGACAGTTAGTACGTTTGCAGATGACATCAAAATTGGAGGTGTAGTGGCCAGCAAAGAAGGTACTTCAGATTACGATGGGATCTTAATCAGATGGGCCAATGGACCGAGGAGTGGCAGACAGAGGTTAATTTAAATAAATATGAGATGCTGCATATTGGAAAGGCATATCAGGGCAGGACTTATACACTGACTGGTAAAGGCCTGGGGAGTATTGCTGAACAAAATGACCTCAGATTACAAGTTTATAGTTCCTTGAAAGTGGATTTGATGGTAGATAGGACAGTGAAGAAAGTATTTGATATGTTATTGGTCAAGTTCATTGTGTATATGCGTTAGGAGACTCGATTGCGACTGTACAGGACATTGGTTCGCCACTTTTGGAATACTGCATGCAATTCTGATCTCCCTGCTCTGTACGAAGGATGTTGTCAAACTTGAAAGGGTTCAAGAAGGGGTTACACTGAGGTTGCCATGGTTTGAGGTTTTGAGAAACAGGGAGTGGCTGAATAGGCTGAGCCTGTTTTCCCTGGAGAAGTAAAGAATGTGGGTTGACGTTAGAGGTTAATAAAGTCATGGGTGCAACGGATGGAGTGAATAGCCAAGGTCTTTTCCCCAGGGTAGGGCAGTCAAAAACTAGATGGCAAAGGTTTTAGGTGGGATTGGAAAGAGAAAAAAGGGCTCTAATGGCAACATCTTCATGTAGAGGATGGTCCATGTAATGAGCTGCCAGAGGAAGGGATTGAGACTGGCACAATTACAACATTTAAAAGGCATCTGGATGGATAGATGAATGCGAAGGGTTAAGATGTAAATTGACCAAATGCCGGCAAATGGGAGGAGAATAATTTTAGCTATCTGGCTGACATGGACACGTTGATGCAAAGGGTCTGTTTCTATGCTATACAGCTCTATGATGCTATGTCTTTTAAGAAACTTCCTCCTCTTATCTTAAAAAATCCCCCACTTGAGGGAAAAGAAACCTACCATTCAACATTAACGATAACTCTCATGATATTATAAACCTCTGCAAGGTTACCTCTCCAGTAGAAAAGGTCCGAGTCTGTTGAGCCTGTTCTTATAAATCAACACTCCATTCCCAGCAACATCCTGATAAATCTCTTCTGAACTCTCCCGAACTTGATAATATTCTCGATATAACAGGGCTACCAGAACTGCACATAGTCCTCCAGGACATGCCTCACGAATGTCCTGTGCAACCAGAACATACCGTCCCAACTCCTTCACTCAGAGGACTGTCCACTGCTAATCGTCATTCATATAACCTATTTGGATGTGAACATAGAAGATGTAGCTGGTAAATTTGCAGATGACACCAATATTGGAGGTGTAGTGAACAGTTAAGAAAGTTACCACAGAGTAAAATTGAATCTTGATCAGGTGGGCCAATGGACTGAGGTGTGGCAGGAGGAGACATATTTAGATAACTGCCAGGTGCTACATTTTGGAAAAGCAAATTAGAGAAGGACTTATACACTTAATGATGAAGACCTGGAGAGCATTGCTGAAAAAAGAAACTTTGGAGTACAGGTTCGTATTTCCTTGAAAGTAGAGTTGCAGGTAGATAGCATAGTGAAGTAGGTGTTTAATATGCTTCCCTTTATTGTTCAAACCACTGGGTACAAGCGTTGGGAGGTCATGTTGTGGCTGTGCAGGACATTGGTTAGGCGACTTTTGGATTATTGTGTACAATTCTGGTCTCATTCCGAATGGAAAGATGTTGTGAAACTTGGAAGGGTTCAGAAAAGATTTTTAAAAATGTTGCCAGGGCTGGAGGAGGTTAGCTGTAGGGAGAGCCGGAATAGGCTGGGGCTGTTTTCTCTGAATCATTAGAGGTTGAAAGGAGAATTACAGATGTTTATAAAATCATGAGAGGCATGCATAGGGTAAATAGACAAGGTATTTTCCTCGGGGTGGGCGAGCCCACAACGAGAGGGCATAGGTTTAAGATGAGAGGGGAAAGATTTAAAAGGGACCTCAGGGGCAATTTTTATGCATAGAGGGTGTTATGTGTATGGAATGAGTTGCCAGAGACTGGTCAAATTAAACTACTTAGAAGACATCTGGATGAGTATATAAATAGGAAGAGTTCAGAGGGATATGGGCAAGTGTTGGCAAAATTGACAAGATTATGTTAGGGTATCTGGCCAAGTTGTATCAGAGGGTCTGTTTCCGTGCAGTACATCTCTATGACTCATTGTCTCTGTCATGAAGGCCAGCAAGTGAAACATCTTCATAACCGCCCTGTCTACATATGAAGCAAACTTCGAAGACTTATTCCTGAAACCCTAGGTTGCTCTGTTCTACAACACGAGCAACGGCTCAACATTCAATTGTATATGTGTTTTTTTAGTTTGTTTTACAAAGTCCAATACCATGCGTTTATCAACATTAAACTCAATCTTCAATTCTTTTGCCCAGTGAGTAATAATATTGGGGAAGAGGGGCTGGAAAGTAATTAGTTGTCTTGTATCATTTAATTGTTTTAGGAAGAGGGCAGTCACACGTTAGAGATGGGAAACAGTGATCGGTGTTTCAGGCCAGAAAGTATGCCCTGTCTTAGTCTCTGATATTCAGTATTGATATCTATTCGAGTTCCTTCACAGTGCAGAGTGTGTCTGCAGGATTTCATTCCCTCATATTGCAGCCTACAGATAATAGCCATTTAAACTGGAAATAATAGCCAAGTATTTAAAGATGTTTATAGTTTATCTCGAAGGCAGAGCACATAAACTCGACATCCTACAGTTTAGGCAAGTACCTTGCATTTTTAACAACGTTTTTATTTTAACTGGGAAATTCAGTAAAGTGAACCAGATTTCAAAGAATCCATACCGATCTGAAAGTTGGCATTTAAAGTTAAAAATTTGGGCATGGTTTAGATCTTGTGTAGTCGTTAGTATCCCTGCCTGTAAGGCAGAGCTCTGTATTCTATTCCATTTGCTGAACTTGTCTGGTAATGTCCCTAGCTCGAGACCAGATTGTCTAGATTCAGGTGCAGAATGTCAGAACAGGCTAATGAACAAACACACAGGAGAATAATGTTACAACTTTTGGGGTTATTGTGGAGGGGTGGTAGTGTCCCTGCCTCTGGCCCCAAAGGTCTAGGTTCTAATCCTACTAGAGGTGTTTGATAATATGTCTGAACGTGTTGACTAAAATGATTTTAAAATAGTGGTTTGATCGAGTTGGAAGAGGTGTCAGTATTAAATTTCAGAATTTAAGCCCCAGAAACACAGACCCTGGGTGGGAGGCGCATTTGCACCTCCTAGAGGTTTATAAATTCATGAAGTGCATGGATAGGGGGTGAGTGTCAAGATCTTTTCCCCATGCTTGGAAGTCCAAAATTAGAAGGCATAAATTTAATGTGAGAGGGGAAAGACTTTAAAAAGACCTCGTGGCAACTTTTTCACTCAGTAAGTGGAGCGTGTACATAATGAACTGCCAAAAGAAGTGATGTAGGTTGGCATAATTACAACATTTAAAAGGCAGCCAGATAGCTATATTAATAGGAAGGATTTGGAATGATTTGTTCCAATTGCTGGCAAATAGATTAGATTCCCTACAGTGTAGCACAAGTCCACACCAACTCTCTGAAGAGTTACCCACCCAGAACCATCTCACCACATTTACCCCGACTTATGCACCTGACATTATGTGCAATTTAGCATGGCAAATTCACATAACCTGCACAAATTTGGACTGTGGGAGGAAACCCACACAGACACAACGAGAATGTACAAGATCCACACAGTCAGTCACCAGAGACAGCAATCAAACACAGGTCCCTGGTACTGTGAGGCAGTAGTGCTAACCACTGAGCCACCGCAACGCCCCAAGTACGGCATGATTAATTTCAGAAATCAGGTTGACATGAGTTGGTCAAAATGTACAACTCTAAGATTCATCAAACCATTTTATGTAGGTCCCTGTGTAATCTTCATTGTCCACTATATAGCCAAACTTGGTTTTATCCACGATCTTTCTAACCACGCCTTCTATAATTCTCATCTGAATCATTTGTCTAAATGTCAAACAAAAATGGATTGAGCAGAAGTCCCTCTGGAACACCACTGAGCACAGTGTCACAAAGCTGGTCCCTTTTCTCTAAAAGCTTCCTTTTCTCAAAGATACTGTGTCCTTGATTTTTTTTTCAGAGGCGTCGTAAATGGTTCCCGGCTCCAAGGTGACTGGTTTGGTGCAGAGATTAAACGGTTTTGTGATTAAAGTTATAATGAAAGAGGAGTGGCCAGCTCTCTAGGTGAGCAGTTCAGTCCAGAACCAATTTGTAGTTCAGCTGTGTGGACAGGCTCTCTCTCTCTCCTTCTGCCCTGCTAAATTCAACCTGCAAGTATTTGTTCCATTTGTACTGTTCGTAAGTGGGGCGGGGGGGGGGGGGGGGTTGCTTATTGGGATGGCTGTATACTTCCAGAACAGCTAATTAAGTCTAGTTTGAATAGATTGAATTCTGTAGGGATCTTTATTCTGTTCTTTGTGTTTCATTGTGTGGTTTTGTGAATATTTTTTGTCTATTTTAAAACCTGATAATTTTCACTGTGCACTTACTGAAACAAATTACAAAGTAATGGTCTGCTCTGCCTGCTTAAGAATATTTTGAGTGGTCTGGCCTAGTCCATAACAACAGGTCTCCAGTCTGAAAAACAACTCTCCTTGATAATGTTGTCTCCTATTATTAGGTAAACACACACACATACACAGAAACGTAAACAGACACACGCAGAGACACACACACACGGTCACACACACAGAGACACACATACGCACAAATGCACATACACAGATACACACAGACAAAGGCACGCACACAGAGAGACACAGACACATGCACATGCATAGACACACACACAGAGTCAACGCATACAAACAGACATGCACAAACCCATAAAGAAACATACACACAGCGACATGCGCATATATGTTCAGACATAAACACAGAGACACACGTGCATGCGCGTGCCACACAGTCACACATCTTAACATCTTTAGGATATAAATCGATAAGTTATGATTAAAGATGGGCTCAAGGCATGTTGTGAGAGGGTAGTAGAACTGGCTTGAAAAACATGTCAGCCATGATCAAATAGTTCAGTAGACTGGGTGGGTCAAATGGCCTTTTTACTACTCTAATTTTGTACGCTCTATGCTACGTGCATTTGTCTGTGATAGTGTGTGTGTTTACATGTACATATCAACGTATATTTTTGTAATTACTATACTGTTTGTCATTCATCTTTCCATCATAGCTTGAGGAACGTTGTTTTCATCATGAATCTGTTATTTTAACGGCTGAAGGAAATCTACATGACTTCTTCCGAGGACGAACCTGACCCAATGTGAGACCTATATCATAGGCCATATCATTAAACTGGTTACACTGATAATTTGCTGTGACCAATAGAGGAGTGGCTGTAGAAAAGAAAACAGTTACTCAACAGTCCAGGGAACTCTGGACCAGTGAGCCTGACATCAGTGGTGGGTGAGTTGTTGGAGGGGATTCTGAGGGATAGCCAATTGCAGGCATTTTCAAAGGCAAGGATTGATTGGGGATAGTCAACATAGATTTTAGCATGAGAAATCGTGTCACACTAATTTGACTGAGTCTGTTGAAGAGGTGACAAAGCAGATTGATGAAGGCAGTGTTGTAGATGCTTTTTATATAGACTGGAGCAAGTTCTTAGTCAAGAGTCTGCATATTAGGCAAGTTGGTAAGGTCAGGTCACATGGAACCAGCGCGTCCAAGCCAATTGAATGCAAAATTAGATTGAATGGAGGCGACCGAGGTTGGTAGAGGATTGTTTTTCAGACTGGAGGCCTGGGAACAGTAGTATGCCACAAGGATCAGTGCTGAGCCCACTGCTTTTCGTCATTTATATAAATGATGTGGATGTGAGCATAGGTGGTAAAGGTAGCAAATTTGCAGATTACACTAAAATTATTGGTGTTGTGGGTAATGAAAAAAAATCTCAGAGTGCAATGAGACCTCGATCAGATGGGCCAATGGGCTGACGAGTGGCAGATGGTGTTTATTACAGATAAATGTCAAGTGCTTCAGTTTGGAAAGCAAATCGGGGTACTTAATGTAAATGTCTTCGAGTATGTTGCTGAGCAATGTGAGAGAGAGAGAGAAAGAGAAAGAGAAAGAGAGAGAGTGATGTAGGTGCAACGCTCCTTCAAAGTCAACAGGATAGTGAACAAGGTGTTTGGCATGTTTGCCTTCATTGGTCAGAGCATTGAGTTTCGGAGTTGGGATGTCATGTTACAGCTGTACAGGATGTCAGTGAGGCCACAGTTTGGAATACTGTGTGCAGTTCTGGTCTCCCTGCTGTACGAAGGTTGCTGTGAAACTTGAAATGGTTTAGGAAAGATTTATAAGGATGTTGCCAGGTTTGGAGAGTTTGAGCTATAAGCAGAGACTGAATAGGTTAAAGTGGTTTTCCCTGTAGAATCACGGGCTTAGGGCTGACCATATAGAGGTTTATAAAATCATAAGGGTCATGGATTTTGTAAATAGACAAGGTCTACTTCCCAGAATAGGGGATTCCAAAAATAGGGGGTATAGGCTTAAGATGCGGGGGAAAAATATTACATTGAACTTCGAGGCCATGTTTTCATACAGAGGGATGTGTGCATATGAGATTATCTGCCAGAGGAAGTGGTGGATTCTGGCAACTTGATGGGTATCTGAATAAGGGGGTATAGCGGAATATGAGCCAAATGCTGGCAAATCAGACTCGATTAGATTGGGATGTCTGAGCAGCACGGACAAAGTTGCATGCTATATGACTCTATAAGAGGGATGAGGAGACATTCGAAACAGGCATTTCATGTGGGAATTCTCTTCCCCAAAAGTTTGAGATGCCTCTTTGTTTAAATTGATTCAAAGCTGAGTTAATTAAATATTTGACAGTTACGTGAGTCATGGATAATGGGATACAGTCAGGAAATTACGGCTGTGACCATAACCTGATCAGCCACAATCTTAGTGCCTGTTGGAGAAGGCTCAAAGTGTCTTATGACCAACTCCTGCTCCTCAGTCCCATGTTTCTGTGTTCCATTCAGCTCCTCAAACCTGCTAGACAGGAGTAGTTAGAAGCTACTTACTGCAATACCCTGGTGCACAGAAACAGAGGATACCATTCAGACTCTCAAGAATGACCCACACGCTTTGAGGTGATTTGGTAAATGTAATTGGAAAACCCAAGCTCGGTATCAAAGAGGCCCCTCAGCTCTCTTTACAGCATCTCTCCTCTCTGCAACTTGTGCTTTATTTGTTGGTTACGTTGTAGACCCAGTTTCACTGTGAATACAACCCCCATACCTCAACCAGAGATGGTCCAAACATTCAGGCAACATTCAATAACAGAGCTTCCAGGAAAATAACAGCCTCTACTTTCCAATAATAGAATGTGAGAACTCAACAAACAGGGGTATGTCATTCAACAACACCCCCCTCCCGCAAGCAGGCCTTCACCAATAATAAGATCATAAGGTCTAATATCTTCTTTTATGTTAGATTCTTCGCAGCCCTCAACTCTGACTGGTCAAAAAGCACTCTCTGCCCCCACACTGTGACCTATTGATATGAGCAAATGACCTGAACACAAGGGCTCAGGGAAGAGTGACCGGCTCTGACATCAAGGCATCGTTTAAATAAGGACGGTCTCAAGGATCCTGACCAGGATTGCACTTAATGTCAATGAGTTGTAAACTTCCCTGGTTAGAGTGATTTAAAGCATAAAACACAATGATTGTGGTTTGTGCACAAAAATCCAAGCAGTCCTGGACATGTCTGCAAAAGGTCCTCAAGTTAGGTTCCTCAGCACAAACTTCTTCAGCTGCTTCATAAATGTCTTGTCCCACCATAAGATTAGAAGTGGGGTGTTCACTGAAGGTCGCACATGATTCAGGAAAAATGACCCCCTTCAGCTCCTGACCTGGACAACATTCAGGCTTGTGCTGTTGGAAGTATTGGTAACATTCATGTAACAGTGCTGCTGGACACTGCTCATTTCCACAGTTAAAAGGAGGACATTATTCAGCTCCTCACGCTAGCTTCACAGGAATGAGGAAGTCATTCAGCTCAATGAAATTATTGGAGAAGTGTACAGATAGCCCATTTAGTGCATCCAACCAATTATATAGGAAGAGAAGGAGTCACGTGTTATGGATGACAGCAGAGCTCCTCAAAACTATTTGAAGGCGTTGGCCTAGACTCTATCAATAATTAAGTGTTCTGATATAGTACTATCCCAAAAAACATGTACTTGGCAAAACGGAAAGATCAGACACAGATTCTCAGATGCAGTTCTCCAGACTAGGAGGGAAAACAAATCAAGTGAAAATTTAGAGAGAGTTGCAGTCAGGAGACTTCCACTGAAGCTTCCAACTCTATGGAGCCCCCAATAGCTTCTGATGTTACTGAGAAACTAAAACACTTCCTGTAATGAGCCTCCAGAACTGTGCACAGTATTCTATCTATTGCCTAACCAATGGCATGTTTAACTCATATTATGTCACCTCGATGAATGAACACTATGCCTACAGTCCTAAGTGATTGCTTAACTGGCCATTACACTGTACAGTCACATTCACGGATGTGTGCAGAAACACCCTCTGACCTCCCTAGTGTTCTTTTATTCATTGAATACTTCCCTGTCTGGCTCCATCTTCCAAAGTGCATGAGCTCATATTTATCAGGGTACCATTCCATCTGACATTGATCTGACCATCTGACCATTCCACCTGAATCTTCCTGTAACATAAGGTATTCCTCCTCACTGCCAACCACCTGGCCAATCTTTGTGTCAAACACAAAATTTCGTATTATGCTCAGCCCCCACCCCCCACCACCCCATCCACATTCACATTTACATCATTTATAAATACCACAAATAATTTGATACACTGCACTGCTCGCTGTGGTACACCACCAGACACTGGTCTATCTCTACCACCTTTCCAGTAACTTGGGACCACATAGCTGTTCTCCATATTCGACTTAAACATTTAGATAAGGACATTTCCTCTCTTGTCTCCAACAGCATCCTGTGATACAACTCATCTGGACTTTACATCATGCAAAACCATTAATCAAAACCTGCATCTTATATCAATCTATTCGAGAGCTTCCCAGTCCATCTTCTAGAATTCTGTACCTGCATCTTCCTTCTCCCAACTAAAACAGATGTGAAGCTCTCATGTTACATTCTATCAATGTTCCCCAGTTTCACATACTGTTTACCTCCTTGGTTTCGAAATGGATCCTAATTTTTCCAGGTTATTCTGTTTTTGTCGAACATTTTGGGCTCCCCCTAACATTGCCTGCTGCACTTCTCCATGCCCCTATATTAGTCAGTCTACTGTGGGTGAATTTTCTAATCTTCTATGAGATCACCTCTCATTCTTTCAAACATCCAGAACACAGGTATAATTTCATCCACAATGCATGCAATCTGTGCAGAACGCCTTTACTTCAATATTCCAATTTCCGTTAAATGAAGGTCAACTTCCCATTTACACTTCCATTTCCAAAAGTCGCTCCTGAACCACGTTGGTTCAATTTTATTTTCTATTCACTTTCTGAACTCTTAAACATCCACCTGAATATCTAACTATATCACATTCAATAGTTCTCCATTGTCTCCCCCTATAAAAAACATCTTCTGATGTATTCCTGATGAAGGGCTTTTGCTCAAAACGTCGATTTTACTGCTCCTCGGATGGTGCTTGAACTGCTGTGCTTTTCCACTCTAATCTAAACTCTGTTTTCCAGCATCTGCAGTCATTTTTTTTACCTAAGGAACATCTGCAAACCATTTCATAAAAAGGTTTGTCAACATTGATTGTTCGGGTGACATCCAAGATGTCGGTGATCCAGTAGGTCTGCTCTGCTGAGCTCTGCACCAGAACTAAGGCAAAGCGATGCATTCACTCTCTCTTTCTTCCTTATTGTGGTAAAATCGGCCGTTTTTGATCCCCAGTATTGCTCTATGCTATTTTAAGTGACTCAGGAAAATGACTAAGGGAAAAGGACCATGAGGATCACAACCAGAAGGGCACTGCAGCGATAGATACACCCGCGGCTGTGACATCGGCCTCTGCGAACGCCCCAGGGGACTTATCTGTGGAGTAGAGCCTGGTCTCGGAGTTCAGAGCCTGCGAGAGAAGATGGTTTCAGCGATCGAGGAGACCCGAACCAGGCTGAAACTGATCTCAGCCAAGGTGCAAAAGCAGGACCAGGAGACCCAACGTCTCCGGCCGCGCATCGTCGAGGTGGAACTGTGAACCGTGGCTAAGGAAACCACGGCAGAATCCTCTGTGGTTTGGGTCCAAGCCCTGGAATGGTAGGTAAGGGCCTTAGTAGAGTAGGTCGACGACTTCGAAAATCGGGGCCGTCAGAAGAACAACAGCCTGGTCGGGCTGCCAAAACGAGAAGAAGTAAGCCAGCTCATCAGCTTCTTGGAGCAATGGCTCATACCATTTTTGAAGCTGGAAATCAGGGGCAGACTGACTGCGTATTGAGTGGGTGCAGCGAGTCGCAGGGTGCAAGAGCGGATCAGATCAGCGCCCCCACCCGGTCCAAGTGCAAGTCCAACACGATAGAGAAAAAAAAGTGCTGTCAGCTTCTCGAGCTCTGGGGAAGGATCCATAGGCTCTGATCTACAAAGGATCACAAATTATGTTTTTCGAAGACCTTCCTACGGCTGTGATCTGCAAGAGGGAGGCCTTTGATAAGGTAGAAAGGAGCCTGAGGGATGTGAATATTCAGGTAAGATAGCCAGCAATATTATGTTTCAGCCATCGAGGGTCTGTGTTTAATTTTGACTCACCGGAAAGCTCAAAGGACTTCCTGTACACATTAAAATAGACTGGCTGGTTGCAATAATATGGATAATTATGTTCTCTTTGATTTCTCTGGGGTTTGTCTGGTTTACCTCCTTTTTTTTAGTACGTGGAAGTCCCATTTTTTCCCTTTTCTCCCTCTTCTCCTTTCTTCCTCCATTCCCATTATCCTTTGTTTTTCTATCATTTGCTTTTCGTTTCTCTCACTTAGCTCGGAATGATAAGGGGTGTTTGGGGATGGTGGGAGTGGTTACATTTTGTTTCACCAGGACTGCCTCGGGTCAAAGTATGTATGGGATGGATTGAATGCACACTTTTAATTTTCTTGTTGTAAGACGCTGCAACGTTTTTTTAAACTGTTTTGCCTTGGTTTGGGGAGCGGCTTCAGCTAGGAGGAGCCATGGGAGATTAATGTGTAATATGAACACCCTTTACAGGAAGGGGCAAATTCTCCACTTATTTGTGTTATATACTAGTTCATTGCAGAAATAGTTGTTAGAAGTTTTGATTTGTTTGTTATTGCAGTTATATTTTCAAGATAGTATGAACTGTTTACTGCTTTCACTTAATGCGGTATAATGGGGTTTTTCTCCCAGTGGGTTATGGGCTGCTTCGGATGGCTATTGCTAACTGCTCGTTTAAATGGTGCACGTGGAACGTTAAGGAGAGTCACTCGCCGATTAAGAGAAAAAGATACTTTCAAGCCTCAGAAAGGAAGGGGTCGATGTAGCCTTGCTGCAAGAAACACATCTAACTGATAAGGAGCACTTAAAGTTACAGCAGGGAAGGTTCAACCGGGTGTTTATTTCATCCTTTAATTCAAAAAGTAGAAGAGTAGCTTTACTCATTCATACAAACCTTACCCTTCAGTTGTTTGATCAAATTAAGGATGAAGGTGAGTGATTTCTGATCCTTAAAGCTTTAAAACATGGAGAGGAATATGGGACATTGTATAATATTGCCCCAAGCACATCCCCTCAAATTTATAATGGATGCGCTCTCCAGGTTGATGATTATTGGTAAACATCGTACAATTAAATGGGAGACATTACCGACTTATGGACCCCGAAGTGGACAGGATGTCAAGGGGTCTCACGGGTATTTCCCCGCCATCAAGGCAGCTGGTGGACCTGAACAGGGAGCTGCGTTGGTGGACGTTTGAGATGTCTTCACCCTGAAGGTAGGGACTTCACCTTTTTTTCTAAACCACGTAAGTGCTATAGCAGGATTGACATATGTTTTGCCCCATTGACCTTTTTAAATTCCATGCTCCCTGCAAAATTCTGATCATGCAGCAGTGTACGTGGATGTTCAGGTCGATGGCGATGGGACAGGCTCACAGCACTGGCGCATGGAGCCTTGCCTCCTGAAAGATAGCAAATTCATTGAGTACTTTTCGCGGGAACTTAAGTTTTTATTGGGACATTAACTTGGGTACGGCCAGTAATCTGTCGGTGTTCTGGAAGACTGCCAAGGCCTATGCAAGGCGTTTGATTACTTCTTACTCGGTTACTCGGAAGCGGCAGAAGGGACAGCAGTAGCGTATGCTCAAGGATTGGCTGAAGGCAGCTGAGACAGCATACTTTGACAGACTCTCTGTAACTATGTTGCAGCAGATTACAGCCCTCCGGGCTGCTCTGATCACTGCGCTCACCCAGACAGCAAAGAGGGAGATTTCCTTTGTGAAACAGACATTATTCGAGTATGGTGCTAAACCGAGAAGGTACTTGGCGTACTTGGCCAGAAAGAAGAGTGCCCCCAATCTATTACATCCATTAGAGAGGGTGCTGGTACGATCTGAAAAGGTTTAATGCAGCATTCAGTAAGTTCTACTCTGGGTTGCTCCAGTCATAGGATTGTGCGGACAGATTAGTGAAGACGGAATCCTTTTTAAGACCCTGGACCTCCCAGGTGTAACTTCAGAGCAGGAGTCTCTTTTGAATGCCCTCTGACAATCCAACAGATACAGGATGTGGTAAGGCAGCTCCAGAGTGGCAAACAGACCGGCCCAGATGGCTTGTGGACATGGATTTGAAAGGAGTTCATAGATATGATGGCTGTGCCAATGTTGGATAGATTGATTTATTTTTGTAGACAGGACTGCCTCCCATCCTGTCAGAGAAAAGCAAATATTTCTCTTATTCTCAAGAGAGGGAAAACCCCAGAGGATTGCCTATTGGTACAGGCCTATACTGTTATTAACACAGTGGACTTTAAACTTTTGTCGAAAATACAATCGTAGAGGCTGGAGAAGATCTTGTCCTTCGTTGTGAAAGAGGAACAGGCAGGTGTTATTAGGAGTCGCAGGTCCCCTATTAATATTAGGACAGTGCTAAATCTGGTTCGGGTGTGCCAGCAAGGTCGATTCCACGCTTGGTCGTCTCGCTGGATGCAGAGAAAGCATTTGATTGGGTGTAGTGGCCATACCTCTTTCATGTCTTGGACCCGTGTGGCCTTGGACGTGTCTTTGCCTGGTGGATGGCAGAATTATATTGTGACGCTAAAGCAGCAGCAGTTCTCACTAATGGTGTAAGGTCTGATGGTATAATTTTAGCATCGGCAGAGGCAGCCGTTATTATTTGTATTGGTGATTGAGCCGTTGGCAGAGGCCACCCAGAGGGGTCCCAATATAACTAAATGGGTGGTAGGGTCAGGAAGGCATAACATCATCCTTTATACAGATGACGTTCTTCTCTTTCTAACTAACCCGATGATATCTTTGCCCCGTTTAAGAGAAGTGACTGATTTCTTTGGATCTTTCTCGTGGTATAACATCAATTTTATGACATCGGAGGCCATGCCTGTTGGGGTGTTATTCGAGTGTTGATCATGGTGGGGGGGGGGGGGGGGGGAGGTGCAATCCGATTCCCTTTCAGATGGTCACAAGTAGGTTTCCTCTATTTAGGCATTTTTGTCCCACCAGCCTTCGGTCAATTATATGAAGCAAACTTCATGCCGGTGCTTAACAAGATAAGACAGGACCTTCGGCTCTGGGAAGGTATTCCAATATCCTGATTGGGTAGAATACCTCCGGTTAATAGGAATGTACTTCCTCGTTTCTTCTATCCCACGCGAATGGTCCTTTTGATGCTCTCCAGGTCGGTGCTATGGAGGCTTTACAGTTTGTTTAGCTTGTTTATCTGGCATCAAAGGTGGCATCTTATAAAGCTCGCCAAATTACAGGTTCTGCAGGAGATGAAGGGTGTGAATTTTCTGGACTTTAAGAAATACCAACTAGGTTTCCTGCAATCGTATGTGGCTGATTGAGCTTGCAAAGACCTGCAGTCAGTTTGGCTGGACATTGAGGCATCCCAAGCAAAATGCCCCCTCATTAATCTGTTGTTCGTGGACAAGATAAGGACTGTTATGGGCCATTGCAGAGATCCGATTGTCCTTAAAATAGTTAAAGCCTGTAAAATGATGCGACAAAGTGATGGCAATTTACAAAAATAAACTTCCCCTTTTATTCCCATTGTAGGATTGGTAGGATCCCAGCTGGGATTGATGGATTCTGCCTTTCAGCTCTGAGAGTCCAGAGGAGTTTCCTGTTTGGGAGAATTATTTGACGTGGTGGTCAGGATGGTTTTCGAGCAGCTGAGCCAGAAATATGAGTTATTTTGGAGGGGCCACTTTCGTTACTTTCAGATAAGGAATTCCATACAGGAAAAAAAGACTACATTAATGGTTAGTCCCCATAGGTCGGAAATGGACAGGAGAGTGCTCTCTCGGTCAACACCCTCTATCATTTATTAAGTGGGAGTGTTTCAAATGATATAGAGCGGCTGCATGAAATCTGGGCTCAGGAATTGTGGGTGGACATCTCACCAGAGGTGTGGGAAGATTTTTGGGAAACCGTAAGGAAGATTTCATTTTGCAATAGGACGTAGAATATGCAGTTGAAGGTACTCCACATGGTTTAATTGACACTGGAGCAGCTTGTCAAATTTAAGACAGGAGCGTCCCCAATATGCCCCAAATGTACAATAGATGTTGGTACACTTACGTATTGCTTGTGATCATGCCACAAACTTCGTAGGTATTGGTGCACAATAGCAAGTGTTTTGGAAGGGGTTTTGGGAACCGAGGTCATGGCAAATCTGGTGCCCCTCCTCTTGGGTTCACTGACCCTTCCCTCTTTGGACTTGCATGGGAATAAATTGTTTAGTATTCTTTCATTTTGTTCGAGGAAGAACATTCTGATGAACTGGGTTCCAGGAAACCTCCCAGGACTCTGATCGTGGTGGGGTGTATTATGGAGCCCATCCACCTCGACTTCCTTATGAGTATGGGCACCAGAAAAAGGAACATTGCTATAGGACGTGGCAGCCCTATTTCAACCATATATACATGGTTCCATTGGCTATCCTGGTCAGGGCATTTGTATAACAGTGAGGGCTCTGTGAGGAAGAATTCTGAACAAATACAGGTATTGCAACTCATGTTACCGTTGATAGGGAGCTTTGGTAGGATTGTGCTGGGTGTTGTAACTTCATGTAATTTAATTTAATTTGTTTTAGTTCATCTCCGTTTAATCTATGTTTTGATTGGTTTTTGCTTTGACATCAGCCCATTGATTATGTGCACAGGGAAGATAATGAGCCCATTCAGCCACTCATGCCTCGTACACAGCAACCAGAGTAGGTCATTTCACACCATGCATAAATTATACAGGATTGGAGGGAACGAAGAGAATATAGAGAGGTGCGAATTCAAACTTTTCACCTTCACGAAGGAATTATAAAGTAGTGAGAAAACTGCTGGAATTTAAGAAAATTGTTAAAATCGATTATTCAGGAATTAATGAAAGGACATTTGCAGAGTCAAGCAACAATCCATCAGAATCAACATAGCTTTACAAAGGATGAATCGTATTTTAATTATTTATTTGAGTCTTTAAGAATGTGACAAGCAAGCTGCGTACTGGGGATCCTGAGAGATGTAAAATCAGGACTTGCAGAAGACATTGAATAAGGTGTGCACAGAAGACTAATCTGCAGAATAAGATCGCATATGGTTAGAAGTAATTTATTAGCTTGGATGTAGGATTGGCAAAACAAAGAATTGCAATGAGATGGAATAACTGGTTCGTTATCTGTTTCCAAAAAATACCACAGGGCTCAGTCCCCAGGCCCCAAATATTAGCAATCAATGCTATCACTTATTTGAGGGGATGGACATGCTATAATCAGTTTTTCAGAAGACACTAACTCAGGTAATAAATTGTAATGAATGGTTAAGAATAGGTTGGGCCATTATTTGGCAGATGAAATGAAACAATGAAAAGTAAGAGGCCGTTTTGTTCGGTGTAACAGAAAGGCAACTTACTATCCAAACAGAGGGAAACTACGTAGTGGTTAGGTACAGAGGGATCGGGTATCCTCATCCATATCGCAAAAGACACAGATGCAGGTATAGCAGATAATGAGAAAGGCAACTGCAAATTTGGCATTTATATCTGACAGAATAGATTATAAAGCGAGGGAGGTACTGCTGCAATAATGCCATGCATTTGTGAGATCGCAATTGAGTACTGTTTACAGTTTCGGTGTCCTGACTGCAGGAGGGATGTAATTACCATGGAGGCAGTTCAGAAGGGGTTTACTAGACTGATTCCAGAGATAAGGAGTTTGTCCTCTGAAGAGAGATTGAGCAAATCAGGCCTATACTCTCTGGAGTTTAGAAAAATGAGAGCAGATGACACTGAGGACTGGACAATGCCTCAGTCCTTGACATTATCAGTAATTGATGATGTCGATATGCATTGGGTATTTACTCATGTGGGGCTATCTACAACAAGAGAACATAGTTTTAGGATAAGTGGAGAGGAATTAGAACAATGATGAGAGAACTTCTCTCAAAGGATTGTGAATCTGTGTAATTCACTGTACAGAGTGCAGTGGATGCTGGGATATTGAATAACAGAAGGAATATGGATAGTGGGCCGGAAAGTGGGACTGAGACCGAGATGACATCAGCCATGATTATATTCAATGGTGGAGCAGGCTGACATCAGCCATGAATGTATTCAATGGTGGAGCAGGCTGACATCAGCGATGAATGTATTCAATGGTGGTGCAGGCTGACATCAGCCATGATTGTATTAAATGTCGGAAAGCGTTGACAGCAGCCATGATTGTATTCAATGGTGGAAAGCGTTGACATCAGCCATGATTGTATTCAATGGTGGAGCAGGCTGACATCAGCCATGATTGTATTCAATGGTGGAGCAGGCTGACATCAGCCATGATTGTATTCAATGCTGGAGCAGGCTGACATCAGCCATGATTGTATTCAATGGTGGAGCAGGCTGACATCTGAAATGATTGCATTCAATGGTGGAGCAGGCTGGAGGGGCTGGATTGCTGACTGATGTTCCTCGTCCTTATTCAGCTCTTCGAACGTGTTACACAGGAATGGGGTAGGGCTGGTTATCAGACAGAAAGCAGGCGCTCTGGATAAATCAGATTTTATCAGTTTAAAAGAATGTAACCAGTAGGGTCACACAGTGACCAGTGCGGGGTCCTCAGCTATTTACCATCTATATCAATGATCTGGAGGAGTGGAACAAATGTAGTGTAGCTAAGTTTGCCAATGGAACTAAGATAAGCAGGAAAATAAATAATCAATGGAAGTTGTAGAGTCTGTAAATGGATATGGACAAGTTAATCAATGGATAAAATTTGGCAGGTGGGATTTAACGTCATATATAAAATGTCATTTTCTTCCAGGAAGAACGACAGGCAGTATGTTACTGAAATACAGAGGGATTACAGGACTTAGTGATACCGTGTGTAGTGGAGAGTTCACTCTGAGCCGTTCTGACATGGCATGTGTTGCTCCATCACCCTGATTGTCTGCTGCCTGATGTTCCCAGCGGGACTATTGCTCTCATCAACCATACATAAGGTTGAGGAGGCAAGGGTTAGACAGTGCTCTAGAAGGTTGCAAGATAACCAGGCTGGAACTGAAGAATGAACTCAGGAGAGATCAAAGTGTGCATGACGGGCGGGTAGGATTATCGTAAAACCTAAGACGTTCTACACTTATGTGAGGAACAAGAGGATGGCCAGAGTAGGGCTGATCAGTGTTAGTGGAGGGAACGTGCGCCAGGAGTCGGAGGAGGTAGGGGAGGTTCTTAATGAATGTTTGCTTCAGTACTCACTAATGAGAGGGACCTTGACGTATCTGAGTACAGCATGAAACAGGCGAATATGCTAGAACAGGAGGATGTGTTGACAAGTTTGAGAAACACACGGATAGATAAATTTATTTGGCCAAACAGGATATGCCGTAGGATACTATAAGAAGAGACAACAGATTGCTGCGCATTTTGCGATGATCTTTGCATCCTCACTGTCCACTGGAGTCGTGCCAGATGACAGGAGGCTAACAAAGGTTAATGCCTAGTTCAAGAAAGGGAATAGGGATAATCCTGGGAATTATTGACTAACCAGTCTTACACCAGTGACGGGCAAAGTATTGGAGAGGATTTGAGAGACAGGATTTATGAATACTTGGAAAATTATAAATGATTAGAGACAGTCAACATGGCTTTTTGAGGAGCAAGTCATACCTCATAGATCTTATTGAATTCCTTAAGGATGTGACAAAACACGTTGATGAATTAGAGCAGTGGATGTGGTATATATGGATTATAACAAGGCGTTTGATAAAGTTATCCACGGTAAGCCCATTCACAAGATAAGGAGGCATGGCTTACAGGGAGATCTGGTTGCCTGGATAACAGAATTGGCTGGCCCATGTAAGACAAAAGGTGGTAGTAGATGGAACAGATGCAACTTGGAGCTTGGTGACTAGCTTGGTGATCTGTTCTGGGACCTCTGCTCTTTGTGTTTTTTTTATAAGAGAGTTGGATGATAAATTGGAAGGGTGGGTTCATAGGTTCGCCAATGTCACGAATGTTGATGGAGTGTGTGGTTAGTATGGAGGGCTGTTGTAGTTTGCAACAGGACATTGACATAACTGAGCTGATGAGTGACAGATTGAGATAAATCTGGAACAGCGGGATCTTGGGGTCCATGTCTATAGATCCTCAAAGTTGCCATCCAGGTTGGTGCTGTTGTTTAGAAGGCGTATGATATATTGTCTTTCACAGCCGGGGAGCTCAATTTCAGAGCTGTGGGGTTTTGCTGCAACGCCATAATTCCACTGTTTAACCCACTGTGATGAAGTTGAATGCTGTTCTTCATTGAGAGCTTGCAAGTACTTGTCATATGACTAGCTAATATTTTCAGAGTGTACTGGACTGAAACTATGTAACGTCTGGCTGTGAAACAGATATGTTGAGCTTTGGTTGCTCTTTTGTTTAAATTAGAATTGTTGTCAATCATGTTGAAATTCTGACCCACTATACTAAACCCAATCGATTGTAAATTTATTATTTTGCCAGCATCAAACCAAGGAGATGAGTTGATGTTGAGGGAATAAAGAGGCACGCATTTTGAAAGTTAGACAGAGAGTAAAATACCATCGTGAGAATCTGCCATGAACAACATTCTTTATGCAAGATTCATTTTTTGGACGAAAAATCCTTTCATTAACAGAAAGAACATGACCCAGGGAGATATTCAGTGGAAAGAAGGGGGGCATTGGAGACTACAGCCACTCTCTGGTTGATGTAATTTTAATACAGTTTTTCTTTAATTGGAAGAGTATATTGTTAAAGGTGGAGGAAGATAACAAACCTTTCAGAGAAAGGGAAGCTTAGAGTTGGGAATAACTGTTGTTGTTCAATGTTCACATTTAGAATTAAGGAATACATTGATATTATTTCCTGTTAAGTTGTGGAATTTGCGAGCTTTCTGTCACTCGGCTTTAACGGATTATGAGCGAGGTGAGCTTTTCTGAGTGTTTGATTTCATTAGCAGAAGGGTTCATCGCTGTGTCATAACACCACACTTGTAATACCGTGTTCTAGTCACCTCATTAAAGGAAAGAGGTGGAAGATATAGAGAGGATGCAGCGAATTACCATGGAACAGCAGAAAGGTTGACACAAGCCACACAGAGTGAGTGAAATATTGAGAAAGTCACCACGTGAAAACATAAACACTGGCAGATTCCTGATGTCTATATAAACGTCAGTGTGGCAGTGGGTGTAGTGCGTCTGTATTGATGACTGAGTATCTGTGTGTGCATGTGTATTTGTGTATTCGTATTTGTCTATGTGTGCCTGTATTAGTATATGTGCTATTGCATCAGTCTCCGTGTGTGTCTGTGCATCTATATTTATCTCTGCGTGTCTGTACATGTCTGATTTTTTTCACTGTGTGTATCTGCATGTCTGTATTTGTCTCTGCGCATATCTGCATGCCTGTAGTCATGTCTGTGTGCAGCTGCATGTCTGTATTCGTCTGTGTGTATCTGACTGTCTATATTCACCTCTGTGTGTATCTGCGTGTCTCTATTCGTCTTTGTGTGTATCTGCGTAGCTCTGTGTGTATCAGCGCATCTGTTTTTGTCTCTGCATATCCGTTTATCTGTGTCCAACTCTGTGTGTATACGTGTATTTTTAATTGTCTCTGTTGGTATCTGTGTGACTTTATTTGTCTCTGTGTGTAACTGCGTGTCTATATTTATCTTTCTGTGTATCTGCGTGTCTATATTTGTCTTTCTGTGTATCTGTGTGTCTGTATTCATCTCTATGTGCATCTGCGTGCCTGTATTCATCTGTGTGTGTCATTAAATTCATCTATGTGTGTATGTGCGCGTTTATGTTTGTCTCTGTGTGTATCTGTGTGTCTGTTTTCATCTCTGTGTGTATCTGTATGTCTGTATTCGTCTCTGTAGGCATCTGTATGAATCTATTCATCTCTGTGTGTATCTGCGTGTTTGTGCTTGTCTCTGTGTGCTTCTGCGTGTCTGTATTCATCTTTCGTGTATCTGCGTGTCTCTACCCGTCTCTCTGTCTATCTGCGTGTCTCTGTGTGTATCTGCGTGTCTGCGTCTGTCTCTGTGTGCGTGTTTGCATTTTTGTCTTTGTCTGCGTGCGTGTATTCGTCTCTATGTCTATCTGCATGCCTGTATTCATATCTGTATCTTCCTGCCTGTGTTCATGGGTGAGTATCTGTGTGTCTGTATTCGTCTCTGTGAGTATCTGCGGGTCTGTGTTTGTCTCTGTGTGATTCTGTGTGTCGTTGTTCATCTCTGTGTTATCCTTGTTTCTGTATTCATCCCTATGGGTATCTCTGTGAGTCTATTCATCTTTGTGTGTATCAGCATGTCTATATTTGGCTCTGTGTGTATCTGCGTGCCTGTATTCATCTTTGTTGTGTATCTGCCTGCCTGTATTTGTCTCTGTGTGCCTGTATTTGTTTCTTTGTGTCGCTGCACGTCTGTATTTGTGTCTCTGTGCTCCTGTGCATCTGTATTCATCTCTGTGTCTTGTATTTGTCTCTTTGTGTATTTGCGTGTCTGTTTTCATCTCTGCATTTTCTCTGCGTGCCTGTATTCGTCTTTATGTGTATCTGTTTTTTCATGTGCACAGCGGATCGGTCAGCCTCTCTGGTGTTTAAAGTGATGCAATGTCTCCCTCTGCTGGCCTTCACACTCCTCTGCGTTGACAGCACCGCAGGGTGACAACCATCAGGGAATTCAGTCTGGGAGGGAGGGAGGGGGAGACAGCTCATAGCGCCATCCAAACTGACAGAACCATCTGCACACGCACACACCCACAGTTTGGTATATGGAGGATTGTAATCGTACTGAGGACCTTTAGATTGTAGAATGTTCATGCAAAGTTTTGTCTATGGTCGCTCTGCAATGTGGAAGTGATTTGTCTTTGAAGATTATTCATGACACAGAGTGCACAAATTAAAGAGTATTTCCACTGCAAATGCATCCAAGCAAGGTTGACGGAACCATTTGTAAGTCGATGCAATAAATATATTGCACGTTCACTTTCTTGAAATGTTTTACAATATACTCCTACAAATTATAAATGAGAAAAGATTGATAAGTCCTGAAACTGACCCAGTGGTGGTGATAATATCTCAGGAACGATATCGCTAGGTATCAGATGAAACTGCTCTGTGCTTCCAAAGACGTTATTTGAAAAACCAAACAGCCATGCAATGTGAGAAATTGACAGTATTTGATGCCCTCTGAAAGAAACAAAAAAAAACTGACACTAGTGCAAAGGCATGGGGAGGCGAGCAGGAGGTGGCATTGCGTAACTACAAACTTAACAGAGACAGATGGAGAGATGTGGGGGTGGTGCCGGGTTGATCTCAATTTCAATGGATTTACCCCAGAAAACGGCAAGACCTCGTCTCACGGAGATACACACAAACATACACAGACACGTTAAACACACAACACATATGCATACAGATATGGACACACAAAAACAAACACATACACTCTTGCACACAGTTTCTTTGAAATAAGTTGAATAAGCTTTTCATTAATTCGGGAATCAATGATCATTTGGCGAAGGCACCTGGAATTCCTTTAACTTCAGTGGAGGTTAATCTGGTCAGTGTTTGATTGTCGAAGGTTAATGGAAATTTGGGGAGGGTTGAGGTGTGGAATGGTCTATATCTATTCAGCACCTTTGTGTCAAAAGAATGATGATTGGTTTGAGGGGAACTCATTTTGAGAATAAGGGCATTCCTATTTCAGACTGGGAAAGAAATGTTCCTTTCTCTTTAGGATTGTGTGGTCTATGTTCTTCTCATGCCCAAGGAGCAGTGAAGACTGGGTTAATGAAAATACTCAAGGGGGGGGGGGGTTATATAGATCGTTGATGAACAAGAGAATCAATGTTTGTTGGGAGCAGACAGGAAAGGGATGCTTAGTTACAATCACGTCAACAATGTGCATTCTGATTTGTGCAGCAGGCTCGAAGGGCTGAATGGCCACCTGCTGCTCTTGTTTCATGTGTTTTTCACTCACTCAACCTCGCAATGCTGTTACAGAAGCTGAGGAAGATCGCATTCAGCCATTCTGGATCGATTCAATGAGACATGAGGAGACCTTTCTGTCCCTCTAAGGATTTACAAAGGAATAGGATGAAACTCTTCAGCCATTTCAGTACATTACCCAGCACAAGACGAGGTCACACCTATTTTCTAGATTGCTACACAGGAAAAGGGGAGCCCTGGGTAACTATCAGGAAATAGATAGTCGGGAGAAATGTATATTTTCGGGTCGGAAATCTTTAACTTGGTGAAGTGACTCAGAGATCAGTGCAACATCAAAAGCTATTTAGAATCTGTAAATGATCTGCGTGTGGGGACTGATTGAATGGAACTCAATTAGCTCAACCGCGAAGATTCGATAAGATGTCAAGTGGAGGTAGAGAGTCTGTAATGTGATATAGACAGGGAAGGTTAGTGTGCAAACCTTCAGCAGAAACATGATAACATGGGTTACCGAGGTTTCTGCTGTGGCAGAAGGGTAAAACAAAATTAAAGGAAGAGAGAGCACAAAACTCAGTTGTACAAAGGCATTTGTTGACCCTGGTACATGCATTACACGGGGTTAGTATGCAGATGCAGCAAGTAATTAGCAAGGTATATGGAATGATTACTTCATGAAAAGGCTATCAGGATGTTTTACTGCATCTGTACAGGGGATTTCTGAGTCAACATCTGATGTATTGTGGGCTGCAAACTGAAAATTAAATGTACTCAATCGCTTTAGAAGCTTTGCGAAGATGTTTCACTGCACTTGCTCCTGGCAAGAAGGCCTTATTCTGTCATACAACACAGAAACAGACCCTTCACTGCACCATATACATGCCGCTCAATTGTCCTAAATTAATCACGTTCCATTTGCCAGCACTTAGCCCATATCCCATAAAACCTTCGTGTTCACTCAAATGGCTGCATTCAAATGGCTTTAAATACCGTATTTGTCCCAGCCTCCAACATTTCCTCTGGCAGTTCATTCTATACACTCTGTGAATAGTTACCACTTTTGTCCCTTTTATATCTTTCTCCCCTCACCTTCAATCTATGTGCACTAGTTTTGGATTGCTCTAAGCTAGGAAAATGTTCTTGGATCTTCACCATTTTCTTGCTCCTCATGATGTTATAAACCTCTTTAAGGCGAGAGCACTTCAGGGTTGAGAACGAGAGACGTTCGTATTTAACCATATAAGATATTGAGGAGAGTGTATCTGGTGCATAGTCTATCGACATTTTCTCTGGTATGGGAGTCTAGAACTGAGGATTCAAATTTAAGAAAACCACATATATATGTTATATACTCTTTTCATAGTATAAGAAAACAAGTACTATGAAGACATCATTTTATTGGACACATAAAAACCTATCTTCATTAAAACTCCTACATGGAGCAGAGAATAAGGACATAGTCCTACAGTTCCTAGAATGTTCAAGGAGGCCTCACGTCGTCCAGTTTGGTGTTCAGATAACATTATTGTATATTTCTGCTCCGAGATGGAGAAAAAGCAACATGCTGGAAAAGCCACTGCTTATTGTTCCCTCTCTTTTCTTGTTCCTTCTCGTAGAAATGTATGAGATGTGAAAACCGTTCAGTCATCTTTATCATTATCAACGGTCTTTTCGCAGCAGAGAGCGGCGGGAGCTGGGCGGAAGTTCAGACGGAGCGCAAAGCTGGTCGGGTAGGTAAGTGATTGTTATTAGAGTGGGTGTGTTCTAAACCCCAGACCCTACAAAGTAGGGTCTCCCTCCCTCCCTCCTCCTCTAACCTTAATTAAGAGTCCACAGAGTTGCCATAGGAAGACGGTCTAAGGAAGTTTAGATCGAAGAGTGAGGCTTCAGCTTAGGAATCTTGATAAAGAGGTTGAGTAAAGAGATTACACCACAGTTGAAGAGGGTGAAGACATGACTGCTCAGCTGGTTCAGTGCGCTACGTGTTTGATGTGGCAAGTCAATGACTCTGGTGTGTCTGGCTCGTATATGTGTGGAAAGTGTGTGCACATTCAGCAATTGACCGAGCATATTGCAGCACTGACGAAAGAACTCGAAGACCTTAGGCTCATCCGAGAGAACGAGATCTTTCTGGACAAGACCTTCAGTGATGTTATTACACCAATCATGCCAGAAGAGAGCAGAAGAGTGCAGACGATGAGGAAGGCAGAGAGGAGACCGGTGCAAGAGACGCCGGGAGAAGTACCTGTCAGGAACAATTTGAAGCTTTTGGAAACAGTAGAGTCTGATGACACTACCAGTTCGCAAGGCGGCCATGTTTGTCCATCAAAAGTTGCCGCAGAAGCAGAGCGGAAGAGTCGGACATCACATAGAGCCGTGGTAATAGGGGACTCCATCGTGAGAGGAACTGACCGGGGTTTTTGTGGCAGCAGACGGGATTTAAGGATGGTGTGTTGCTTTCCTGGTGCTAGAGTGAAAGACATCGCGGACAGAGTGCAGGACATCCTCAAGGACGAGGGTGAAGAGCCCGAGGTGGTGGTACACGTCGGCACAAATGATGTCGGGAAGAAGAGGAGGAACATACTACAGCGAGACTTCGCAGAACTAGGAAGAAGGCTAAAAAGCAGGACGTCCAAGGTGGTTATCTCCAGTTTGCTTCCAGTTCCTCGGGCTAGTGTCGCCAGAAACCGGGAGATAATGGACTTGAACGTGTGGTTGGGGAACTGGTGCAGGAAGCAAGGTTTCAAGTTCTTGGATCACTGGGGTATATTTTATGGTAACCATAAATTCTACAAGAGAGATGGCTTGCACCTTAATAGAACAGGGATCGGCATTCTGGCAGGCAGGTTTTCTGCTGCAACACCGCTACATTTAAACTAAGTAGCGGGGGGGAGGGGACAAGCTGGATGTTTAAAAAGGAAATTGAAGGGGTAGTTAGAACAAGAGAAGTCAAGAAAGACAACTGTATCAAGGAGGCAGAAAACTGGAAAAGGCATCATGCTGTAAAGTTGAGTGAAATAAGGGTTGAGGGGAAGGGTGAGAGCAGTAACAAATTAAAAATTCTATATATGAATGCACGAAGCATTAGACACAAGGTGGATGAGCTTGAGGCTCTTTTGGAAATTGGCAGATACGATATTGTGGGGATAACTGAGACGTGGCTTCATGGGGACAGGGCCTGGGAAATGAATATTCAAGGCTACATGTGTTATCGTAAGGATAGACTGACGGGCAGAGGGGGTGGGGTGGCCTTGTTGGTAAGGGAGGATATTCAGTCCCTTGCGCGGGCGGACCTAAAGTCAGGGGATGTAGAGTCAGTGTGGATAGAGCTTCGAAACACTAAGGGTAAAAAGACCCTCATGGGAGTCATCTACAGGCCCCCAAACAGTAGTCTGGATGTTGGAGGTAAGTTGAATCAGGAGCTGAAATTGGCTTGTCGCAAAGATGTTACTACAGTTGTTATGGGGGATTTTAACATGCAGGTAGACTGGGAGAATCAGGATGGTATCGGGCCTCAAGAAAGAGACTTTGTGGAGTGCCTCAGAGATGGATTTTTAGTGCAGCTGGTGCTGGAGCCGACCAGGGATAAGGCGATTCTGGATCTGGTATTGTGTAACGAACCAGAATTGGTCAGTGACCTCGAAGTGAAGGAGCCATTGGGAAGTAGTGACCATAATACAATAAGCTTCAATCTGCAATTTGAGAGGGAGTGGGTACAATCTGAAGTGACAATATTTCAGTTGAATAAAGGGAAATATGGAGCTATGAGGGAGCAACTGGCCAAAGTTCAATGGTTTAATACCTTAACAGGGAAGACCGTGGAGGAACAATGGCAGATATTTCTGTGTATAATGCAGAAGATGCAGGATCAGTTCATTCCTAAAAGGAAGAAAGATCCCAGGAGGAGACATGGGCGGCCGTGGCTGACAAGGGAAGTAAAGAAACATATAAGGTTAAAAGAGAAAAAGTATAACTTAGCGAAGATAAGCGGGAAAACGGAGGACTGGGAAGCTTTTAAAGAACAACAGAGGATTAGTAAGAAGGAAATACGCAGAGGAAAAATGAGGTACGAAGGTAAACTGGCCAAGAATATAAAGGAGGATAGTAAAAGCTTTTTTAGGTATGTCCAAGGCAAAAAAATGGTTAGGACAAAAATTGGGCCCTTGAAGACAGAAGCAGGGGAATATATTACTGGGAACGAAGAAATGGCAGAGGAATTAAATGGGTACTTCAGATCTGTGTTCACTGGGGAAGACACAAGCAATCTCCCTGAGGTAACAGTGGCTGAAGGACCTGAACTTAAGGGAATTTCTATTTGCCAGGATTTGGTGTTGGAGAGACTGTTAGGTCTGAAGGTTGATAAGTCTCCGGGACCTGATGGCCTGCATCCCAGGGTACTGAAGGAGGTGGCTCGGGAAATCGTGGATGCGCTGGTGATTATTTTCCAGAGTTCAATAGAATCGGGGTTGGTTCCTGAGGATTGGAGGGCGGCTAATGTTGTGCCACTTTTTAAGAAGGGTGGGCGGGAGAAAGCAGGAAATTATAGACCAGTTAGTCTGACCTCAGTGGTGGGAAAGATGCTGGAGTCTATTATAAAGGATGAAATTACGGCACATCTGGATAATAGTAACAGGATAGGACAGAGTCAGCATGGATTTATGAAGGGGAAATCATGCGTGACTAATCTTCTTGAATTTTTTGAGGATGTAACTCGGAAGATGGACGAGGGAGATCCAGTGGATGTAGTGTACCTGGACTTTCAGAAAGCTTTTGATAAAGTCCCACACAAGAGGTTAGTGAGTAAAATTAGGGCGCACGGGATTGGGGGCAAAGTACTAGATTGGATAGAGAATTGGTCGGCTAATAGGAAACAAA
Source organism: Chiloscyllium punctatum (assembly GCF_047496795.1). Taxonomy (NCBI): domain Eukaryota; kingdom Metazoa; phylum Chordata; class Chondrichthyes; order Orectolobiformes; family Hemiscylliidae; genus Chiloscyllium; species Chiloscyllium punctatum. The sequence goes on from NC_092769.1 coordinate 2,967,857, forward strand.
GGGTAGTGATTAACGGCTCCATTTCGAAATGGCAGGCAGTGACCAGTGGGGTACCGCAGGGATCCGTGCTGGGACCGCAGCTTTTTACAATATATGTAAATGATATAGAAGATGGTATCAGCAATAACATTAGCAAATTTGCTGATGACACAAAGCTAGGTGGTAGGGTGAAATGTGATGAGGATGTTAGGGGATTACAGGGTGACCTGGACAAGTTAGGTGAGTGGGCAGATGCATGGCAGATGCAGTTTAATGTGGATAAATGTCTGGTTATCCACTTTGGTGGCAAGAACAGGAAGGCAGATTACTACCTCAATGGTATCAAATTAGGTAAAGGGGCTGTTCAGAGAGATCTGGGTGTTCTTGTCCACCAGTCAATGAAGGCAAGCATGCAGGTACAGCAGGTCGTGAAGAAGGCTAATAGCATGCTGGCCTTCATAACAAGAGGGATTGAGTATAGAAGCAAAGAGGTGCTTCTGCAGCTGTACAGGGCCCTGGTGAGACCACACCTGGAGTACTGTGTACAGTTCTGGTCTCCAAATTTGAGGAAAGACATTCTGGCTATTGAGGGAGTGCAGCGTAGGTTCACGAGGTCAATTCCTGGAATGGCAGGATTGCCTTACACGGAAAGACTGAAGCGACTGGGCTTGTATACCCTTGAGTTTAGAAGACTGAGAGGGGATCTGATTGAAACGTATAGGCTTATGAAAGGATTGGACACTCTGGCAGGAGGGAACATATTTCCGTTGATGGGGGAGTGCCGAACCAGAGGACACAACTTAAAAATACGGGGTAGACCATTTAGGACAGAGATGAGGAGAAACTACTTCACACAGAGAGTGGTGGCTGTGTGGAATGCTCTGCCCCAGAGGGCAGTGGAGGCCCAGTCTCTGGATTCTTTTAAGAAAGAATTGGATAGAGCTCTTAAAGATAGTGGAGTCAAGGGGTATGGAGATAAGGCTGGAACAGGATACTAATTAGGAATGATCAGCCATGATCATATTGAATGGCGGTGCAGGCTCGAAGGGCAGAATGGCCTACTCCTGCATCTATTGTCTATTGTCTATTGTCTATTCATGTAGGATTACTGTTGAGGAATCATTGGCATCTCCCTACTGCCTACATTCAAACGTATTTCAGCCAAATCCGACTGTTCCAGGAATAAATTCTGCTTGTGTGAGCAGAACAACCTCAGAGGCAGAATAACATATAATTATTTTACTTTTGTCTTGACTTTAACTATTGCTTGGACAAAGCTCTTTCAAGCTGATATTTTGCAGCTTTTTTTCCTGCTTGTATTTAGGTATGTGTATGTGTGTGTCTGTGTGCACTTGCGTGTGCGAGACACTGTGTATGTCTTAGTGTGTGTGTCTGTGTGTATGTTGAAAGATAAATATTAATGTAAATATTTGTCCAAACTGTTTGCCATGTATTTTTCCATCTTAGCTTTGAGTAACTTTGCTTTGGTGAATTATTTTTGCAAATGTAAGATATCAAGATGACTTGTCCCCAGCAAAGAATCTGATCTAGTTTGAGACCTATATCATTGGTCATATCATCAACCAGGTTACATTTAAAATTTATCATGATCAATGGAGGAACGGGACTAGTAAATGAAACAGTGGTCGGGCCAACCCCAGTAAGAACATGGATGAGGAGAATTTCACAAAGGGTTGTTTGAGTGGGAATGCTCTTCCCCAGACGTTTGTGGTGCCTGTGTGTTTGCATTTAGTCAAAGCATTTACATATTGGACAGTAAAGGACAATGAACTACAGATATGGAAGTGGGACTGAGACCACATCCAGATCAGCCACGATCTTACTGCCTAGTTGAGAGGGCTTAATGTGTCTAATGACACACTCCTACTCCTCAGTCCTACGTCCCTATGTTCCATTCAGTTCCTCCAAACTGCAAGACAGGAGCATTTTGAGTTCATTTATTCCGATAACCTGGTGCACAGATACAGAGGAGACCATTCAGTAACTGAAGACTCGAGAGTATAGCGCTGTAAAAGCACAGCAGGTCAGGCAGCATCCGAGGAGCAGGAGAATCGCCGTTTCTGAGCATAAGCTACTGCCCGACACTTGGTTTCAACAGAATACAAGGACGCCATTCAATCAATTGAAACTATTGGACAAGAATAGGGATAGCCCATTCAGACCCTCCTGCCTGTTACACAAGGAGGGAAGGAGTGTAGTCAGCACATCGAGATGTTTAACAGGAATGGAGTCGCCAAGTCAGGTCATCGAGCAGCTTCCAGATGACCAGGAGGTGGCCATTCAGCCTATCAAACCACGTGTAAAGATATAGGAAGATGTCTTTGATGACCCAACATAACAAAGAATGAAGCAGAGTCTACACAGATAGACTGCTCTATGTTGTTCCTCCTGGTTCCTTTGCTCATGGAACATATGTGTCACTTTAACTTGGTTTGCTGAACGTGAGGGGGAGAAGTGAATGGTTTGTTTCCAAGTCTCAAGGAATTGCCTTCTATCTCCGAGAAGCCATTATTGCACTCCTATAGAGGTCAGAAGCTGGTGGGAATGGGGCACTATTTCAGGAGTAATGCATTAAAGCTGCTGATAGATTTATGAACAGTGCAGAGACACACATCAACTGCACATTGAGACGGTGAGAATTCATTCAGAGCCTCGAGCTCCCTCTCAACCAACATGGGGTCTCCACACTGGTACGAGAACTACAGGGAATAACATATCATGGGGAAAATGCAATTTCTCACAAAATCACCATCTTTTTTCTGTTCGTCCATAATCCTCAAATTTAAATGTAATTGCTTGTTATTCTCTCGCTGTTCTACGGATTTTGCTGGATTATACTCTCATATCTTTTACAGTTAATTATCGTTTACACAATGTAATTCAATAATTTGCTTGCAAAGGTGGAAACATGTTATTGCAAGTTTGTATGCCTTTTCTTTTTTTAGATTTGTTGTAGCCTTAGCACAAAAGTACATGTTTGCTTACTGAATAACCTTGGGCAACTGTTTGTGTGGCATTTGCACATTGGCCCTGTGTCTGCGTGGGTTTCCTCTGGGTGCTACGGTTTCCTCCCATAGTCCAAAGATATGCAAGTTAGATGAATTGGCCATTCTAAACTGCCCATAGTGTCAGGGATGAATAGAGGGTAGGGGAATGGGTCTAGGTGGGTTTCTCTTCGGAGGGTCGATGTGGACTTGTTGGGCCGAAAGGCCTGGTTCCATACTATAGGTAGTCCAAAGAAAGGTACCTGTTTATCGGGATTCAAGGGTAATAGGCTAAGAAACAGAAATGAATAGAAGACAGTGACTGTGGAGACTGACGTGGAGTAAAGTGACATCCCGCCAGTCCCCAATGTCTTCTTGACAGACAGAATAAAATCAAATGTAGAGAAAGAAACAGAATATATTCAGAAGAAGGAATTACAAGTGACAGTGTAAATAAAACAGGACAATTTGAAATTGAATGGCCAAACAACGATTGATCAGTGTGTGTGTGTGAGAGAGAGTGTGTGTGTGTCTCTGTGTGTGTATGAGTGTGTGCGTGTGAATGTGTGTGTGCCTGTGTGTGTGTCTGTCTGCGTGAGTCAGTGTGTGTCAGTGTGTGTCTGTGTGTGAGTGAGTATGTGTCTGTGTACGTGTGTGTCTGTGTGTGAGTGTGTGTGGGTGTCTGTACGTGTGTCTCTGTGTGTGGGTGTGCGTGTCTGTGTGTGTGTGAGTGTGTGTGGGTGTCTGTGTGTGTGTGTCTCTGTGTGTGTGTCGGTGTGTGTGGGTGTGTGTGTGCGCACGCACGCGTGCGTGCAAATACATAAGACTGTTCATAAGTGTGCACCATATTCAGAATGAACAAGAGAGACATAGTTAACAAAAATGATGCATGTGATGTAAAAAATTTATTAAACGTTAACATGTTATTTAGTCTTCAGCTGAAATGTTGTGTTCCCCTTCTTTCAACGTACACTCTGCCTCCTGCCTCTTCCTTGCATTCTTATCAGGATGTATGTTATACATTCCTGCTTCTTGTGTTCCAATTTATTTCAGTTAATCAATTTTCTACCAGGAAACATATACATTGGTCTGCTGGGTTCTGGCAACAGCTGTTGCCTGTCATGTTGCTGGAGATAAAAGTTCTGGCATCAGGCCGACATTTCAACATATTATTCTGTTGCACGTACACTGTACAAAGGACCACATCACACAGGAATTGTCAATCCAAATACAGAAGTACATCTATATCTATCAGTCATGTAGACTTCTCTATTTTTATATCTCCATGTCGAACTTCTCTCTCTCTCTCTCTCTCTCTGTCTCTCGATTTCTCTTTTAATCTAATTAATACATTGTTCAATCGTTCTTTCTGTCCCATGCCTCAGACTTCCCTCCTTCTGTTTACAGCTATTGCTCACTTTTGGTTGTGATGTCTTATAACTGAGTAATGTGACTACAAGACATGAGGGAGCAGTTGGCCAGAGTTAGGTGGAAGGGCAGCTGAGCACGGGAAGATGGTGAAGCAGCAATGACAGGAATTTCTGGGGATAATTCAGCAGCACATTAGAAATTCATCCCAAGTGAGAAGAAAAACATTCAGCAGAAGACAAGGCAGCCGTGAGTCATAACAAATTCAGGGAAAGCATAAAAACAAAAGAAAATGCACACAATGTGGTGAAGATTATTGGGCATCCAAAGGATTACGAAGTCTACAAATTCATCACGGATAACTAATAACAGCAAATGGGAGGAGAGGGTAAAATATAACATTACGCTTCTTAATCCTGTGAAAGAATAATGAAATAGATTTTTAGATATATAACAAGGAAGACAGGGAGTAAAAAACAAACAAAGGCTGTTAGAAAATGAGGCTTCAGTAGTTATGGAAAGCAATGGAATGGCAGAGGAATTGAATAGATACATTACATCAGTCTTCACGGTGGAAGACACCAGCAAAATGCCAGAACTTCAAGACAGTCAGGGTATAGATGTGTGTATGCTGACCTCAGTAAGGAGAAGGTGCTGGGGAAGGTGAAGTTGAATCAATCAGCGAGACCAGTTGGACAACAGCTCGTAGTTCTAAAGAGATATCGAAGGTAATTGTGGAGGCATTGCTGGTGATCTTTCAGGAAACGTTGGAGTGAGGGAGGACTGGTAAATGTAACCTCCCCGTTTAAGGAGAGAGGGACACAGAAGTCAGGGAATTATAGAAGGACTTATTGGATCTTTGGGTTTATGAAAAGATGTGTGGAGTAAAAGAACAAGGAAGTTGTGAAGCACATTGGAAATGGTGTAATTAAGCGACAGCATAACAAGAGTTACGTTCACAATGCCATTGCAAACAGCAAAGATGAAAAGTATGTTTAAAACAAAGGAAATCAGTTCGAAGCAGACCGGAGCATTAGTGACAAAAAGAATGTTTCCTAGATCCTGCAGTGAGAATGTTGAGATAAGCTTGTCAGTAATCAGACAAAAAGGAATGCATAACAAGCACAATAAAATCTGTTGCTGATAAGGTCTCAACGTGCAACTATATAGCCAATACATATGAAGCTGAAAAAGCAAAGCAAGTGAGACAGCATATTAGGAACAGGAAAGCCAATATTTCAAGCTGAAAGACTTCATCAGGATTGGGGTGAGGGAAGAGGAGAATTTTCCTTTGAAGCTGATAGCCCAATGGCCTCAATATTGACAGAAGCTGCTTCAAAATCCCTCCACCCACAGCCTTATCCCATGTCCCTTTTCCCTGACCAGACCCATCTGTATCTGCTCCATCCTTCTCACTGACCAATCACAGAAACCTCATACCTGCATGTACCTATCACCACCATACCTACCCACCGCCCTTCCACATCCCATCACTCCATTTCAGGGCACCCCTCCCACTCAGCAGTCTTGACGAAAGGTCCAAGATCAAAATATTATCTTTGCTGCTCCTCTATTCTGTCTGGTCTGCTGTGTTTATCCAACTCTAAGTTTATTAACTCAGCCTCCCGCACCTATAGTACTTCCTCTCTCCAAGCTGTGGAACTAGCTGGTCTATATATAAGAACAAATAAATTTGGACATTTGAAAAGAATGCGGACACACTCGTTATTTCATAACAACCCAATACACACATTCCAGATGAAGCAGTATTTCAGTTGTATTCTTTCAATCCAGTCTCCTGTCATTTCTCCTCACAATGCAGACTCCTTTACATTGGGAAGACCAAACAAAAGCTGTTTTGAGGAACACTCCCACTCTGTCTGTGGGAATAACCCTGACCTTCTCATTGCTTCCCATTTCAATAACGTACCTTGCTCTCATGCTAACATTTCAATCCTGAGCTGCTGTAATGCTCCAATGAAGCACAACTCAACCTCGAGTAACACCTCACTTTAGACCTTGGTGCGTTCTATCCTGAGGGAGCATTTAATTCAATTCCATACTTCCACAGCTTGACTGCATTATGGCTGTTCTCCATTCTTCACACATTCTTTCTCCTGGTCTCCCAATGAACTTGCCCTATTTGTGAATCGTTTGTCTTGCACTTAATTAAGGAACCTATATCCCCCTTCACAATCTAATTAATACTTATTTTACATTTGATTCTCTTTTACCAGAAATAAAAGTCAACTTGTCAGTGGCATTGCTCCTTCACACCATCTTGTTTCCCATCACCCCTCCTCTACCTCGGTCAAGGGATTTAAAAGCCCATTTTCCAATATTTTTCTGTTCTGAAGAGGAGTCACACTGGACTTGAAATGCTAACTGTGTTTCCCTCTCTCCACAGATGCTGCCAGATCTGCTGTGTTTCTCCAGAAATGAAAAAAAAACACATTTTCAATTAAATAAATAACTCTGAAACGAGAACAAAAAAGAAACTGTGAGCCTTGAATAATGGTCACCGCACCCAAATGATTAAGTCTGCTTTCACTCCACTGATGCTGCAAGACCAGCTTAATTTCTCTAGCAATTTCTGCTTTTCACCACGTTTCAAAGACATGTGTCAACTTGGCTCAAACGCCCTGTTCAACCTGAAGCGCATATACCGAGAAGTGAAAGATAACACAAGATGTAAAATTTTCGTGTCTCTGAAATGACTTAAAGCTATCATCACTGAAACTACAGAGTAATTACTGTTAGTCAGGGAGAGAAACAGAGGGACATGATTCACTCTAAACACAGAAGGTAGCACATACTGGAAAGGAAAGGATTCAGTTGATTATGTTAAAGGGTGTTGGACGATGAGACTAATTGTAAGTGTGAAACCATGGAGAGACCCTCAGTAGAATGAGAATATAAAATTGGAAGTGTGCCACATCAGAAACCAGAGTAGGTCACTGAGTACATGGCTGATGGTGTGGGCCTAAATGTGAACTGGGGGAGAGGCAGCAGGACTGTATTGGAGATATTGCAGCTAAACCTCTGTGTTCTATGTGATGTTGTAGACCACAACAGCAACAGAAGCAAAATTATATTCAAGCATAATCTGTAACATTTTGCCTGGGTTTATCCCTCAGTCTACCATTACCAATAAGCGAATCTATGCTTCAGCGACGAGTGTGGTGAACATACCAGGGCTGAACTATGTGTACCTAAAACTGATGGCAAACCACAGAGCTACCACACTTGACTGTTTACATTCCATCAGCAGAAGTACCATCTGATAGGGAGGGCGGAATGATTGCAAGACCAACAGATTAGTTCGGAGCTCTACTGTCCTGCCAGATCCAGCTATTATTGGATTAAACAACTCACTGCAGGAGAGGACCCAACACATGTCCCCCTCCTTAATAATGGAACAGCCCTGCACATCAGTGCAAAAGACAAGCATGTAGTTATCTGCGACTTACTCAGCCAGAAGTATTGAGTCGATCCTCTACCTCACCTCGTCAGGATGCCTACAAAATTACAGATGACAGTTTTCAAACAATCTGATTTGCTCTATGTGACATGAAGAAACATCTGAACACAGTAGATATGACAAAGGCAATGTACAACAAGCCGTGTCCCTGGGAAAGCTGTTTGATTCCAGATCCAACTCTGACATCTATATGGCAATGTGGAAAATTACTCAACTATGACAAGTCCCTTAAGAGGAGAATAATTAGAGTATGACCAACATCACCCCCTCAATTCCATAATGAGAGTCAAATTGTTGGGAGTTCTTTTTGACAGAGTTGTCTCGCAGCACAGAAATAAACTGCTCAGTGTGGTTTGCGATAGGTTACTATGTAGAGATGGAAATGACACTGGATTTCTAATCCAGACCGGGCTAATGCTCTGGCAGCTGGTGGAAGTTAATAACAATTAATAAAATATCGAGATCTAAAATCTTGAGTCAGTAATAATGATCTTGAAGCCAATGTCAATTATAAACACCAATTTGCTTCCCCAATGTACTTTCAGGAAGTGAATCTCCTGTGTTTTCCTGGTCTGGCCTAAAAGTGACTCCAGACACACAGACATGTGATATACTCTTCAATGGTCTCTGAAATGGCCAAACAAGACACTCAATTGTATCAAACTGCTCTGAAGTCTGAAAGGATAAAACCGGTCAGGACACCCAGCATCAGCTTCTGCATTAGAAAGGGGAAACACAGGCCTGTCAACACTGCAGAGATGTCCTTCCTAACATCTGAGAGCTTGTGACTACATTGACAGTGCTGATCCACAGAATACATAGAAACATTGGGAAAAGAGTAGGTCATTCAACGCAGTGAGCCTCCCACGTTCTTATCATGGCCGAGAACCTCTTTCAATGCATTTATCCTACAGCAGACTGAGATATGTTGCAATTGATTCCATCAACCAAATGTTTGAGGTGTTTGCTAATAGCTGAGACCCAAGGAAATAATTCTGAGATACTCCACGAACCTTAATCTCCAAAAAAAGGATCATTTTATTCCTGTTTTTTTCCGGTCCAAGGGCTCCTTTGCTGACCTGCTTTCTTTTTCTTATTTTCTCCTCCAACTTTCTTTTTGTAATTTACTGACCTCCAACTGGACCCAGGGTTTGGAACTCAAGCTAAGCCCAATGCAGAGGAGAATGAGTCCTTACTTTTCTGGAGCAAGCACATGATCTGGAATTGGCAGCTGCAACATCAGCAGAGTCAACGTGAGTGAGATAGGGCCCGGTAGCAAAAGGTGATGCCTGAAGATTGGAGACATGTTGTTGGTTGGGTCCTGCACTGGTTGTTTGAAGCGGATAGTAGAAGGCCATCGTGGTAACATCGATGAGGTGGGCCCAGCAGTAAGAGACATGGCTCTAACTTTGGAATGGCCTGGCAGAGGAGACAATGAGCTGGTGATGGAGGAGTATCTGCCCAGTAACAAAGATGGTGCCTGAGGATCAGCAACTTCGATGTTGCTGGGGTCTGGTGAAGATGGGGATGAAGCTGTCATGAAGGTGTAGGGTTGCAGGGGTGGTCGATGAAGAGGAGCTGTCTCACAATCCATAAACTCTCTTCGGGCTGTATCCTCTATTTATTCCATTGTCTTCAGTTATCCAAAATGGCACCACTTTGTGGCAACAAGTGAAAGCATTTCACTGTGTTTTATTCTATTTATCCTGGAAAATACACCTGGTCATAAAATCAAAATCAAAAACTTTTACTCACTCTTTCCTGTCAGCTGACCCATTCTGTAACCATGTCCAAATATTTGCCACAATCCATAAGATATGATCATGAACACTGGTTATGTGACTTCAGGAAAAATCTTTCTGGAAATCCCCCTTGTAATCTTATCCTTGAGAATCACCTCTCCCTCAGCCTTCTCTGCTCCAAAGTAAACAACCCGAGCTTATCCAGCCTCTCTCCATAGCTGATATGCTCCATCCCAGGGAGCATCCCGGTGAATCTCCTCTGCACCCCTCCACTTCAATCACATTCCTTCCTGCAATATGGGTCCCAGAACTACGCACAGTTTTCCAACATGGCCTAATCATACACTTGTATAGCTCTGACAATCTATATGTCGGTGAATGAAGGCTCTGCCTCCCGTTCCCTCTGCCTTATTAACTAACGTATTAACCTCAGCCAAAAAGTATATTGCTGGAAAAGTGCAGCAGATCAGCCAGCTTCCGAGAAGCAGGAAAGTCTACTCTTTGAGAATATGCTTTTCATCAGGAATATGGCCACCAATCCTGATAAAAAGCTTATGCTCGAAACACCGACTCTCCTGCTCCTTGCATGCTGCCTGACCGACTGTGCTTTCCCAGATCTCCACTTCTTGATTCTGATCTCAAACATCTGCACTCCTAATTTTTTCCCTAACCTATTACCCTGTACCGTCACATTCAGGGATCTGTGGAGGAACACCCTCTCAGCTTCTTAGTGTGCTGCAATTCATTGTATACCCCCATTTCTTCACCACATGTTTATCAGGGTTATATTGCTGCCGACCATCTGACCATTCCATCTGTATCTTCCTGTAACATAAGGCCTTCCTCCTCACTGCCACCCGGCCAAATTTAATTAGCACACTCCCTCATTACCACACCCCCTCCCCGCTAACACATTCACATCTAGATCATTTATGAATACCACAAATAATAAGATACACTGCACTGATCACTGTGGTACATCAGGGGACACTGGTCTCCAGTCACACAAACAGCCTTCCTCCACCACCCTCAGTCTCCTGTGAATAAGATAATATTTGATGTACCTCACTAAGTTACCATTAGCATCATGAATTTTTTTTATCAGTTTCACATATGGGGCTTTGTCAAAGATCTTGCTGAAAAACCAGAAGAACAATATGCTCGAAAACAAACAATAACATTCACTTGGTATGACCTCCTTCCTATGATGTCATGCTGACTCCCCCTGATCAAACCTTGCCTCTGCAAATAGAGATAACTTTTTTCCTTTCCTATTTTCTCCAGTACTTGCCCTAACATGGACCTAATACTGACTGGTTAACAGTCAGGCTATTTCCACCATCCTTTCTCTAAAGTGGGACCATATTCGTTATTTTCCAGTCATCTGGCAACTCCAACTTCGCTGTAGCCAGATTCGACTTAAAGATTTGAGTCAGCGCCTTTTCTCCTTTGCCTCAACCAGCAGCCTGTAACCCAAATTATCCAGACATGGCAATCAGTCCAATTTTACACCAGCCAAAGTCTCCAATCCCTGCTCTCATCTTATATCAGTCTGTTCAAGAGCTTCCCAACCCATATTGTTAATTCTGTCACTGCATCCTCCTTCTCCAAGTATAACAGATACGGAGCTCTCATGCAACAATCGATCAATGTTTTCCAGCTTCGCACACAGAGTGCTCCCTTGGTCTCTAATGGGCCCTAGTTGTGTCCTGGTTATTTTGTTCTGATTGATGTACGTGGACAACATCTTGGGATTATCCCTAACCTTGCCTGGCAACACTTCTCCATGCCCCTGTGCCAGTCCATCTCTCTGTGTGAACTTTCTAAGCTTCACTGCAATCTCCTTTCGTTTTGGCAATAACCGGAGAACACAAACTGAATTTCTCCATCAGTCAATCTTGCCTCTAATAAGATTGACATGAAAGTAACTGTTTAGTTTCTCTGTAATTTCCTAGTTCTCCGCAAGAAATTATCTTGTGTGGATATTCCCCATTCCACATGTGTCCTTGCCTTCACTTTCCCATCAAGTATCGAGAGAAGCGTTTGGTCATCCTAATGTTTCTTTTTAGTTTGCATTCATTTTTAAAATTTCATTATCAGTTCATTGGTCCTCAAATGTCTGAATCCATGACTTACAACAATATCTGATTTTTTTTTCTGAGCTGCTTCCTTTGATCTAATGCAATCTTTAACTTCTTTTGTGATCTATTGTTAAGTCACCTCACCCCTTTGCTGTTTGAACTGTGGTGGTCATGTGTGTATTGTACATTTTAAAGTGTTTATTTAAACAACAACCATTACCTGTCTTCCAGTAAATCTTTTTCATGTACTTCTCCAATTCACTGAAGCTAATTTGTGCCTCATACTTTCGTGATCTGCATGACTCAGATTTCTAACTACAATTTCAAAAACAACTGTTTTGTATTCAGACGTCATATAAAATTCAATATATTGTTATTATTATTCCCGAAACCTCCTTTTCAGCAGGGTTTTCAATTGGCTCTTCTGATCACATAGCATCAATTTCAAAACAGCCTCACCTCTACTTCAGTGATCAACATACTGTTAAAGGAAACCATCTCAAATACGTTAATGAAATCCATTTTCTCAGTATTATTATTGACGTGGGTTACCACAGTTTAGATGTAACTTGAAACTGAATATTATTATTGCAGTACCAACAAACCTGGATATCTAATTATCTGTTTTATAACATACCCAACTTTGAAACTTTCACTTTGACATATAACTTCCATCACTCTTTGCTTCTCCTTGCTGTTTCCAAGTTTCACCTTACTAGATTTTGTGGAATCTGAGCGATGTGGCCTCTTGGGAGATCAATGGTAGATTCAGGTGAGATATTTGGTGAAGGCTATTTGGACGATGAGATAAACTCGTCACGTTATTCATTCTTCTCAAGTGTTATTATGACATTTTCACCAGATCTCCCGTTATGCTGGTGGGGTAGAGAAGGACAATTAATTTTCAACAATGCTATGCATTCCCCCAGACAGCTGAGCGTGCTCTAACCTGCCTGGGAACCTTACTTATAAAGAGCTGCTGTTACTGTACAGGATCATAATCAAATCACATCTAGAGTAGTGTGCACAAATTTAGTCTCCTCACTGAAGAAAGGATATTGCTATATTGGAAACAGATCAGAAATGCTTCCTCCATCTGATTCCTGCAATAAAGCGGATAACTTACATTGAAAGGATCATCAGGTTGATCCAATACGCAGTAGAGTTTACAAGAATGAAAAGTGGCCTTATTTTTAAATAGAACACCAGAAAGAGTCAGCAACACAAACCAATTACATAGTCAATTCCATTTCTCCAGCCTGTAACACAGGAACAGCAGAAGGGTATTCAGGACTTCGATCCTGTTACACCAGAACAGGACGAGGTTATTCAGCCCCTGAATCCTGATATACAGATACAGGAGGAGGCCAATCTGACCCTCGAGTCTATAACACTGCACGCAGAGAGGGTCATGAGGCACCAGTATACATTTATGCAGCAACAGGATCAGTCTATTCAGCCTCCTCAAGTCTCGAACACCGGAACTGGAAGAAATTGGTACACTAGAATAACAGAAGGCCATTCAGCATGAGAATTAAAGAAGGAGAATCAAATTGTTTGAGACATTTTATGGAAAGTTGGAGGAAATTCACCCATGAGTCTGTTGTACGGGAACAGAAGAAGACAAACCACTCCTTCGATCCCATTTCAGGGATGCAGGAGGTGATTGTTCAGTATCTTGGCCTGTTGTGAAGGAATATGAAGAGACCATTCAGCCCCTCAAAATGTTGCACAGCAACAGGAAGATTCCACAATCTCTCAGGCTTCTGACATATTATCAGAAGGAGGAGAAGCAGATCTTGAACCTGTAAATCAGGACATTCCGGCCATCGAGAGTATAATGTAGGAAAACCATTGGGGCATTCAATGCATAGAGCGTATAAACCAGGAACTGAGTGAATCCATTCAGACACTCATGTTTATGACACGGCGATTGGAGCATAACTTTTAAAGCTTTGAACCTGTTACAGAGAACCTCGGGAAAGGGAACGTAGAGTGTATAGAAAAGTTAGGAATTAGGATAATCATCTTCACTTGTCAACAATAGGTCGTGAGCATTCTGTTGGGAATTAAGGGAAATAGTGAGACTCCATTATTATTTAATTAATAACGGGGGATTTGCAAAGTAAAACCAGAATACATCAGTATCAGCATTTTTAAAAGCATTTGTTTGCTCAAATTCTTTAAAGATGTAACATGCAAAGTAATCAATGGGGATCCTGGAGAATTAAAGTAGCTGGACTTTGGAAAGGCATTGATTGAACGCTGCACAAAATATTCAGCTGGAAAATAGGACATGGGTTTGGAAGGAGAGAATTCACCTGGATAGAGGGCTGGTGAGCCAACAAAATGCAGAGACATGCAATAGTTGTTTCGTTAGTCGTTGTCAACTTTTGGGATTCCATAGAGTTCAAACCACATGACCCGACAATTTACCATCCATTGCCTTATATGGATGGGAGGAAAGAAAACACAACAACTACATTTTCAGCTGACACTAAAACAAGTGGAAAAGTAGGTTGATGTGATGAAGTTGTCGAAAAATCGCAAATGGGCATGAACAGTTTAGATGAATGTGCCATCATCTGGTGGATAAAATTTAACGTGGATAGTATGGGATTAACCATTTTGATCAGAGGAATCCAACATGATATGACAATGGAGATAAACTTCAGAGTGCTTACTTGCAGAGACATCTGGGTGTCCTTATGCAGATCACAGAAAACTCACATGCAGGTACAGCAGGGAATAAGAAAAGCAAGTGCAATTTCAGAATTTACTTGTAAAAGAATAGAGTGTAAAGGGAGGGAAGAATTACTGCAATTCTGCAAGGTATTAGGGAGACTGTAACTGACATACTGTGTTCAGGTTTGTTGTCCTGACGCAGAAGTGATGTTGTTACAAAGAAGGCAGTTCAGAATAAGTACTTTAGATTGATTCCAGGGATGAATTTGTCTTTTGAAGCGAGTTCGAGCAGATCAGGCCAATGCACTCTAGGTTCAGAAGAATGAGAGGAGACCTCATTGAGGCCTGGAGGATGTTAAAGTTGTTTAACAATGTCGGTGTGGAGTGGAAATCTCCTCATCTGGGGCAAACTAGAACAAGAGATCATAGTTTTAGGATTAGGCAGAACAGATTTAATACAGGGGTGAGGAGGACTTACTTCTCTCAATGGGTTGTGAATCTGTGGAGCTCACTGTCGTAGTGTGCAGGGGATGATGGGACATTGAATAAATGAAGGGATATGGAGAGCAGGCAGGGGAATGGACCTGAGCCGGCGATTACATCAGCCATGACTGTATTCAATGGCGGAACAGACTTGAGGGGCTGGATTGTTCCTCTTTCTTATTCAGTCCTTCGACTGTGCTCCACAGGAACAGGTGAGGACTGTTTATCTATCAGGAAGCAGGCACTCTGGATAAATCAGTCTTAAATAATTTGACAGAATGTAACCAGTGGAGTCACACAGGGACCAGTGCTGGGTCCTTAACTGTTTTCAATCGATATCGGTGATCAGGACGATAGAACAGATGTACTGCTACTAAGTTTGGTATTAACACTGAGGTAAACAAGACATTAAACTATCAAGAGAATGTGGAGAGTCTGCAAATTGATATGGACAGGTAAAGTCAATGAATAATACTTTGCCAAGTGGAATATAATGGAATGTATAACCCGCCAGTTTTTTTTTTCTGGAAGAATGGAAGGCAGTATGTTACTGAAATGGAGATGGAATACTCAATATAGAGAGACAGTGTGTTCTGGAGGGTTTACTCTAACCCATTCAGACATGGGGAGTGTTGCTCGATCTCCCTGATGGTCTGCTCCCTGACATTGCCAGTGGTCCTCCTACTCTCAGAACACCCGGGATATTTTGATGTGGTTGGTTGGCGGTGGGAGTGGTGAGGGGAGGTTGTTTTGAGATGTTTATCAAAGGCCGAGAGCCTATCCTTTCTTTCCGAATGGAGACCCAAAGACGATGGGAATGGTAGACTGCCTCAGAAATAAGATGCAGTGGCTGCTGCCAGGGCAGTCAGTATTCATCAACATGATGTACTGTGCATGGGCAGTCTGTAACATTAATGGAGTGAGAGCTCCTTCAGTTCCTCGAGGTCTCCTCATTAACATGGGAAGCCCACAGAGCCATGAACATCATTGGGAATCCTGCAATACTGAGAAAACATGGATACACCTGGCAACTCTCTGCTGAGAGAGAAAACATTCACTTCATCCACAATACATACCCTCCATCACCAAATGGTGACATTGATGTTCAGATTAAATTACTTACAGTGTGCAAACAAGCCCTTCGGCCCAACAAGTCCACACTGACCCGCCACTCACTCAGACCCATTCCCGTATAGTTACCCCTTCAACTCCCACTACGGGTAATTTAGCATGGCCAATTCACCTAACCTGCACATTTTTGGACTGTGGGAGGAAACCGGAGCAAACCCACGCAGACATGCGAAGGATGTTCAAATGCCACACAGCCATTCACCTGAGGTGGAAATTGAACCCGTGTCTCTGGTGTTATGAGGCAGCACTGCTAACCACTGTGCCACCGTGCCGGCGGGAGATAAAGCACATGTCATCCACAACGGCCTGGAAAGTTCCAGATCATATAAGCTGAATGAAACAGTGACCCTGTCACCGGCAGCACCATCCTCATCCTGGTGTGAAGCTGCAGGTCGTGTTGAAGGCGGTGACACCGCTCTGTGACGAGATCCTTATTCAGTCAGGGTCTCCTCACACTCTGCTCCAGGTTTAAGTGGAACTTGGCAAGCTTTTCCTGGAAAACACGGGGTGGATGCAGTAGGTCCCTTTCCCCAGACACACTCACTCCGTGGTTTCAGAGCCTCCCCTCTCGACAGCTTCTGCTCCATTTGCTGTTCATGTTACAGACCCAGATGCTGTAACTACAGTCCACATGCACCATCCAGAGTTGGGTCACCAAATCCTTAGGTCTCCATGAATGTCTGAGGCAGCTCACAGCACAACTTCCAGAAAACCATCCCCAGCACTTCCACGAACTTAGTAATAGAAGGAGACAGTCAGAAGCCCCTCAGCTACAAGTGTTATGGACCTGACCAGACCCCGTCAAAATATTTTAAGCAGGCAGCCTCGACCCTAACTTTCCCTTATTTTAAATGTAGATGCTAACTGTGTCTTCCAGATGTGTTGCAACTGGTCACCTCACTCAACGTTAAGCAAAATGCAATCCATTCAAAAGCTCCAGTTAAGACACAATCAAAGAGAAGAACAATTTTGGATAGCTTCTCTACTGGAACACCTACGTTACCATTAGATACAGTGCCTTCTACTAATTAACTGCGCTAATACAGGAACATCCCATAAACACACCCCTTGGCAAAAAGGTAAATTGAAACACAGAATCTTATGTGCAGTTCTCCAATCCAGGAGGAAGCAACTTTACGTGAGTTTTCAGAGAGAATAGCAGCTGGGGATCATGCATTGAAACTTCCAACCCTTCTGGGATCCCAAGCAGCTTCTAAATGCTGCAGCAAAAACAAAACGAGAAAACCTGGCCACTCCTCTTCCATTGTTCCCAACGCTTTAATAAAACCGAAATGCCTCCTCAGTTATTTACTTAAGCTGTTTTCAGGTGACAGTTCGGCATCTCTGCCTTAAAGACCTCTCTTTTAAAAAAAAAATAGAGAAAATAACCTTTTTTAATGTGAAAAAAAACCCATCAATTTACAAAGATGGCCTCATTTAAACCCTTTATTCTTATTGTTCCAGTGGACTGCAATACATATATAACATTGACACTAAGTGTGCTAACATTCACAACTCTATTCTATTTCAGTCAGTTTACTTCTGCGACTGAATGCCTCTGTATTTCTTCATCTAAGATTCGACAACTTGTCAGCAAGTACGGGTTCTCGTCCGGTCACCTGTATAACTTGCAAATTGAATGGCAACAATAATAACCTCTGTCTGAATGGACTGGAAGTATTCGCCCTAAATTTGTCCAAAATCGTTCAGGCGTTATGATCATTATATATATTTGTCTTGACACGGTATTGGCAACTTAATTGCTGAAATGTTGTAACATCAACACCAAGCTCAAGGCCTCCTTCCCAATTGTGAAATATGTTACAATTAATGGCGTCACCGGACACTCCAAACAAATTTACATAATGGAGCATTCCCATCTCTAACATAGTCCTTCTCAATGACATATCTCCTCATGTCTCAGCTTAAAGGATTTACATCTTCCCGTACATTTTAATGCTGTAACAACTTTACCTGCTAATCCTGGCCTATGCCACTAAATCTTAGACACGGGTATATATTTTAAGAACTTGCAGATTCTCCTCAAGCCCTCCCAAAAGCCAAACTTTGATTTATGGACCAACTGATGATCATCAGCCATTTCAGATTCGAATCGTGCAATTTCAACTCTCTGCTCTTCCCCACGCATTCTCACGACTGCAGGAAGTGAGTTTTTGAACTCCTCCAAAATATGAGTCTGCCTAAGAGTGTCATAGGTTGCTCTGTTTTTAATACCCTGACTCACCTTTCAAAATTACTTTGGTTCATCCTTTCAAACTCAATGTACGTTTCACCAGGGACACAATTTTACATTCTAAATCACCGTCAATGGGCTTCTGGCACAAGTTCATATGCCCTTCAAATGTCTTCCTTCACCTTCTCATATTGTCCAGATAACTCTTCCAATCGGGATACACATACCTCACTCATAATACCGACCAGCTTTGTTTGGATTAACTAAACCCACTTGGTCAGTGGTCAGTGCATCCGTTTAGCCACTTTCTCAAATGAAATTAAAAAGACTTCTATATTCTTTTCATCAAATTTCGACAATGTCTGGACAAATTTAAACAGGTCCCCCTCAGGCCTTTGGCTACCATAGAGTTGTTCATCCTCACTATCCTCCTCATCCAGCCGACCATCTCCCTTCATCTCCACCCTGCTAAGTCGACTTTCCTCTCAAATTGCTTACATTTGAAGTCGAAACTCTCTCATTCTGCTTTTCTTCATTCTTTTTCTGTCTTTCTTCTTCCTCTTATTTTAATTCTACTTTAAATCATATTTAAAACTGTCTCAATTCCTTTTTGTAAACAAGCTGCTCGATCTGTAAATTCATTCTAGCCATTTCCAAAAATTCTGATGATCTTTCCACAAAAATTTAAATGTCAAGCTACAGCTGTATTTATCTCCTTTTCTCACAGACAAACACAAACCCAACTCCAGCTTGTTTGCCAATCCTAAACGCTTTGCCTTGCTCACCTTTTGTAAAATCTCCAACTTCACTTTGTTCTCACCCAGAGAACTCTTAGTGACAGAAATAGCCATTACTACACAAAACATTGTACAAGCCAACCGAATTCAACACCCACAACAAAAGATACTAACAACTACAAAATGCTGCCTTTGATCCCAACAATCTCCCTGTTCACATTCTCCCCATCCCTACTTGGGTTTTCACCAGGTGCTCCAGTTTGCTCCCACAGTACAATATATGTAGTTTAGGCGAAATGGGTACGTTAAATTGCCCGTAACGTTCAGTGCTGTGGAGGTTTTTTGCGCTAGTCAGGGGTAAATATGGAGTAATAGGGGAGGGGAATACGTCTGGATAATTTACTCTTCGGAGGGTTGGTGTGAACTTGTTTGGCCAAATGGCCTATTTCCACTCTGTAGGGATTCTATTGCTGAACCCAATTTGGAATTATCGATTTTGAACTGGACAAGTGTTCCCACTTTGCTATGGAACAGACCAGACTGCCTTAAAATGCTTTAAGATGGTTGCCTGGTCGCCAACCTTGTCTTAGGCTAGATTCCCAACTGTATGGAAACAGGCCATACAGCCCAACAAGTCCACACTGACATACCGAAGACTTAACTACCCAGCCCCGCCCCCCCACCCCATATTCACCCCTAACTAATGCACCTAACACTATGGGCAATTTATCATGGCCAATTCACCTGACCTAAACATCGTTGCATTGTGGGAGGAAACCACAGAACCCAGAGGAAACCCACGCAGATACAGAGAGAATGTGCAAACTCCACACAGTCATCAGTGGGAATTGAACCTGGGTCCCTGGTGCTGTTGCCCCACTACCTTTTAGTAAAGGTAGATGTGAAATGGGTGCTCCAGATGTGATGCGGCTGGTCAAACCACTCAACCTAAACCAAAACACAATTTATTTAAACACCATAATAAAAATACATACAAAAAGAAGAGAAGTTTAGAATAACTTAACGATTGGAAATCTTAACAGAATATTAGATAAGTGCATTCCACTAATGGAGAGTTCCAATGTACTAACATCCCATAAACTCGTCCCTTGGCAAAAAGACACATCCAATCCAGGAGGAAACAGCATCAAGACAGATTTCAGAGAGAATACAGCTCGGGATCATTTACTGAAGCATCCAACCCTTCTCCCACCCCAGGCACATGGTGATTGTTACAGCTCAGCAAACCTGGAAAGTCTGGTCTGTGAGAGCTGGCCATTGTTATCACTATTTATTAAAAAAAACACCCTAAAAGCCTCCCAAGTTATTTAATTCAGACGTTTGCAGTAGAAAGTTTGGCCTTTACGATCTCTCTTTAAATAAAAGGAGAAAATAAACTTTTTTTAAAAGTGAGAGCATTGTCACAGATGTTAGACACCTGGTCTTTTACAATAATACTCAAAGGGATTCCTCGTGTTACTGACCACACAATCAGCTCAAAGGGGCAGATACAGAGGTCAGACGCTCAGTGGGCAGGCACAGAGCATCTTTCACAGACATGAGTCAAAGGTGCTGTCACCCCGATCCAACATGGAGCACCACTTGGGACTCACTGGGAAGTGAACAACCGACTGATACGCACACACACACTCCTTTCCAATATGGAACACCACATGGAAGTGAATAACAGGCTGACACACACGACCTACATCTTTCCCAACTCCCACCCCCCATCCGTGGAACACCACATGGCACACACTGGGAAGTGAACAAAAGCCAGACACACACCATTTCCTTGCTTCTGAGCTTCACCATGCCAGCACTCAACACACTAGAGATTCAAAGCCCAAGGCTAGGGAAAGATAAAGGGGGATAGAGAGATTCACATTAAAGACAGAAACAGACAATTAACTAACTGACAGCATGTTGTGGAAATATGGAGAAAAAGACTGGGTAGTGGGACGAACTGGAGAATTGACCACTTAGAGAGCAAAATTACAAGAACGAGATCATTGAATAAAGGTATTTTCGGATCAGCTGAAATGGATTGTTTCATCAAATTCTGAATCGGTTTCATGGAACACTTCAAACAACATACGCTGGGACAAGATGACAGGCCAACATGGAGAGCTGTGCAGACTGTGCTAGTGCATTGCTCAGTTGACTGGATTATCTGTCCAGCATGAGGAGTATTGAAAGCTATACTTAAAGGAAACCATGTTAAACATGACAACTGTCAGGGATTTGGATAATCCACACAGAGGGACTGTGGGAAGTTTCATGGACAGATGAGTTAAAGCACTTGAGAATAGTAAAATAAAGGCATTGCCAGACACAATAGCGATACAGATCATCGTGCACACGAATGTAAGATGGATGAAAATTTGGTCTGAGTTCGAATCAGATTTGTTTCTGCAGGTTTCAACCCGAAAGTGTCAGCAGCAGATTGTTGTCATCATTAAGTCTGTGTTACACAGCTCAAGGTTTAAACAACAGATGGGTTATGCCAGTGAAGTATATTCTGGAACAGTGAATAGGTAAAGTTAATAATGGTCAAGGCATGGTGTCAGGAATCAGCTCATGGCCAAAGGGATCACCAATGTTGCGATTCGTCTGGTTTAAACATCACCTGCAGGTTCCCCTCCAAGCAACTCACTACCCTGACTTGGAAATATACCGTTGTTTCTTCACAGTCATTGGGTCAAAATCCTGGAATTCCCTCTCTACCAGCATTATGGTCAACCGACAGCAAGTGGACTCCAGCGATTCAAGAAGGCAACTCACCACTACCTTCTCAAGGGCAAATAGAGGGAGGCTATCAATGCTGACCACCCAGCAACACCCAACTTCCAGAAATGAATGAATTTAAATATTGGCCAGGGATCAGATGGAGTCCCAGGAAGGAAACGGAGTTTGCAAACATAATACAGGACAATGACCTCCACGCTCCCAATACTTAAATAACAAGGACTGTGAGACAATGGTTCACATCTGAAAGTGAGTAGGTCAACATAGAGACCCCTGCGTAACACTGCCAGAAGCAAGGAGGGAATAAGTGATTGAACAAGTTCACTGATGCAGTTAGTCTCAACATGGACAATAATAGTGGCAAGAAGTGAAGACTATATGAAAGAACAGTAATGCAGTCGTAACTCGTTTAAAGGAAAACATATCTGGACAGTGAGACTTACCAGGAACACCAACGGTAGACAGGAGAGGATAATAAAAATATTAATAATGCCATGAGCACAATAAATCTGCGAATGCAATGACAACCAATAATAATTTGAAGAAGAAAACCAAACATAATAAGATAAACACCTGTCCATTGTTAGAACGCTCAAGTCCAAAGTTCTCAGATTCTGATCCATTGTTGGAACATTCAAGTCTAATGTTCTAATGGGCGGCACAGTGGCACAGTGGTTAGCACTGTTGCGTCACAGCGCCTGAGACCCGGTTCAATTCCCACCTCAGGCGACGAACTGCGTGAAGTTTGCACGTTCTCCCCGTCTCTGCGTGGGTTTCCTCCGGGTGCTCCGGTTTCCTCCCACAGTCCAAAGATGTGCAGGTCAGGTGAATTGGCCATGCTAAATTACCTAATAGTGTTAGATAACGGGTAAATGTAGGGGTATGGGTGGGTTGCACTTCGACGGGTCAGTGTGTACTTGTTGGGCTGAAGGGCCTGTTTCCACACAGTAATGTAATCTAATTTAATTCTGTTCCATTGTTGATACACTCCAGTCGAATATTCTCAGATTCTCATCCATTGTTGGAACACTCCAGTCCAAAGTTCTCAGAGTCTGATCCATTTTTGGAACATTCCAGTCTAATGTTCTCAGATTCTGATCCATTGTTGCAACATTCCAGCCCAAAGTTCTCAGATTCTGATCCATTGTAGGAACATTCAAGCCTAACGTCCTCAGACAATGATCTCTCCTCCCCCTTCTCTCTGGAGCTGCTGATCCCTGTTAGTGCTGTCGGTGATGTTTCTGCTCATACTATGGCATAACACATTGAATGGAGCCCATTGATCATTAAAAGATGGAAACTCTCCACTGGGGATAATTACAAAACATGGTGACTGACATTAATCAAAGTCACTAAACAAACAAGCTCAATTAACTCTTTCCTTACATATCCTTTCATATCACAATAAAAGGGAATATTTACTCAATCTGACTGGAATGAATGAGGGTTAGTGATGAATGGCCTATAAATCTTGCAATTTATAAAAGCTTTTTCATTGTATGTGGGAGTATTGCCAGAGCACTGCAGGGCTGTATATGTCCCACTCTGTTTTTCAAGGAGAAAGGGATAGTGATAAATTAACAGCCAAGCTAACTAAGATGTCTGGTGGTGAAATTACGGGATGCATTAACTCAAGCGACAAAATTAGGATTGCAGATGCTGGAGATCAGAGTCCAGAATGTGGTGCTGGAAAAGCACAAGATGTCAAGCAGCATTGGAGGACAATCGACGTTTCTTGTGTAAGCTTTTCATCAGAAATGAGGTTTGTGGCCCAAGGATACTGAGAGATAAATGGGAAGGCGATGGTGCTGGGGGAAGGTAGCTGAGAATGTGATAGGTCGATGAAATTGGGGTTGGAGTTAAAATGTCGGAAAGGAAGGTGGAGTGGATCGGGAGAAGGAATATGTACAGGTAGGCCAGGTCATGGGGCGGTGCTGAATTGGTAGGGTGGATCTGGGATAAGGTGGGGGGAGGGGAAATTAGGAAACTGGTGAAATCCACATTGTCCCAATGTGGTTGCAGGGTCACAAGGCAAAAGATCAGGATTTCTTCCTCCAGGCATTGGATGGTTAAGGTTTGGCAGTGGAGAATGCCCAGGACCGGAATGTCTATGGCAGAATGGGATGGAGAGATAAAGTACTGGATTAGTGGTGCTGGAAGAGCACAGCAGTTCAGTCAGCATCCAACGAGCAGCGAAATCGACGTTTCGGGCAAAAACCCTTCATCAGGAATAAAGGCAGTGAGCTTGAAGCGTGGAGAGATAAGCTAGAGGAGGGTGGAGGTGGGGAGACAGTAGCATAGAGTACAACGGGTGAGTGGGGGAGGAGATGAAGGGGAAAGGTCAAGGAGGAGAGGTTGGAGTGGATAGGTGGAAAAGAAGATAGGCAGGTCGGACAAGTCCGGACAAGTCAAGGAGACAGTTACTGAGCTGGAAGTTTGAAACTAGGATGAGGTGGGGGAAGGGGAAATGAGGAAGGTGTTGAAGTCCACATTGATGCCCTGGGGTTGAAGTGTTCCGAGGCGGAAGATGAGGCATTCTTCCTCCAGGTGTCTGGTGCTTACGGAGCGGGGGTGAAGGAGGCCCAGGACCTCCATCTCCTCGGCAGAGTGGGAGGGGGAGTTGAAATGTTGGACCACGGGGCGGTTTGGTTGACTGGTGCGGGTGTCTTGGAGATGTTCCCTAAAGCGCTCTGCTAGGAGGCGCCCAGTCTCCCCAATGTAGAGGAGACCACATCGGGAGCAACAGATACAATACATGATATTGGTTGATGTGCAGGTGAAACTTTGATGGATGTGGAAGGCTCCTTTAGGGCCTTGGATAGAGGTGAGGGAGGAGGTGTCGGCACAGGTTTTACAGTTCCTGCGGTGGCAGGGGAAAGTGCCAGAATGGGAGGGTGGGTCGTAGGGGGGTGTGGACCTGACCAGGTAGTCACGGAGGGAACTGTCTTTGTGGAAGGCGGAAAGGGGTGGGGAGGGAAATATATCCCTGGTGGTGGGGTCTATTTGGAGGTGGCAGAAATGTCGGTGGATGCGAAGGTTTGTAGGGTGGAATGTGAGCACCGGGGCGTTCTGTCCTTGTTACGGTTGGAGGGGTGGGGTCTGAGGGCGGAGGTGCGGGATGTAGACGAGATGCGTTGGAGGGCATCTTTAATCACGTGGGAAGGGAAATTGCGGTCTCTCTTGAAGGAGGCCATCTGGTGTGTCCTGTGGTGGAACTGGTCCTCCTGGGAGCAGATACGGCGGAGGCAGAGAAATTGGGAATACGGGATGGCATTTTTGCAAGAGATAGCGTGGGAAGAGGTGTAATCCAGGTAGCTATGGGAGTCGGTGGGTTTGTAAAACATGTCAGTGTCAGGTCGGTCGTCACTAATGGAGATGGAGAGGTCCAGGAAGGGGAGGGAGGTGTCAGAGATGGTCCAGGTAAATTTAAGGTCAGGGTGGAATGTGTTGGTGAAGTTGATTAATTGCTCAACCTCCTCGTGGGAGCACGAGGTGTCGCCAATGCAGTCATCAATGTAGCGGAGGAAGAGGTGGGGAGTGGTGCCGGTGTAATTACGCAAGATCAACTGTTCTACATAGCTAACAAAGAGACAGGCATAGCTGGGGCCCATACTTGTGCCCATGGCTACGCCTTTGGTCTGGAGGAAGTGCGAGGATTCAAAGGTGAAATTGTTAAGGGTGAGGACCAGTTCGGCCAAATGAATGAGAGTGTCAGTGGAAAGGTACTGTTGGGGACGTTTGGAGAGGAAAAAATGGAGGGAATGTAGGCCCTGGACATGGCGAATGGAGGTGTAGAGAGATCGGATATCCATGGTGAAGATAAGGCGTTGGGGGCCGGGGAAACGGAAGTCTTGGAGGAGGTGGAGGGCGTGGGTGGTGTCGCGAACGTATGTGGGGAGTTCTTGGACTAGGGGGGATAGGAAAGTGTCAAGGTAGGTAGAGATGAGTTCAGTGGGGCAGGAGCATGCTGAGACAATGGGTCGGCCAGGGTGGTCAGGCTTGTGGATCTTGGGAAGGAGGTAGCACCGGGCAGTGCGGGGTTCCCGGACTATGAGGTTGGAAGCTGTGGGTGGGAGATCTCCTGAGGTGATGAGATTCTGTATGGTCTGGGAGATGATGGTTTGGCGATGGGGGGTGGGGTCATGGTCGAAGGAGCAGTAGGAAGAGGTGTCCTCGAGTTGGCGTTTGGCTTCAGCGGTGTGGAGGTCAGTGCGCCAGACTACCACTGCGCCCCCTTTATCCGCTGGCTTAATGGTGAGGTTGGGATTGGAGCAGAGGGATTGGAGGGCTGCGCGTTGTGAGGGTGAGAGGTTAGAGTGGGGGAGGAGGGACGACAGGTCCGCTGGCTTAATGGT
This sequence comes from Chiloscyllium punctatum, assembly GCF_047496795.1. NCBI lineage: Eukaryota > Metazoa > Chordata > Chondrichthyes > Orectolobiformes > Hemiscylliidae > Chiloscyllium > Chiloscyllium punctatum. The sequence continues at coordinate 2,993,846 of NC_092769.1, forward strand.
GAGAAGGAGAGTTAAAGTCTTCAGCCACGGGGTGGTGGGGTTTGTTGGTGCCGTTGTCCCAGTGATAGTCTCTGAAGTGTTCCACACGTTGGCATACTGTCTCCCCAATGTTGAGGAGACAACAGGAGCAACGGATACTGTAGGTGACTTGTGTAAGTGCAGCTAAAACTCTGAAGGATGTGAAAGTATCCTTTGGGGTCTCGGACAAAGGTTAGGGTCCTGGTTTTCCCATTCGTGTGGTGGCAGTGAAAGGTGCCAGGAGGGAAGGCTGGGTTGGTGGGTGGTGTGGACCTGACAAAGGAGTCGCGCTGGGAATGTTCTTTATGGAAAGCAGATCAGGGTGGGAAGGGAAATATATCCATGGTGGTGGGATCGGTTTGTAGGTGGCGCAAATGCGGGAGGATAATACGTTGTGTCTGGAGGTTTGGTGGGATGGAAGGTAAGGAACGGGGTGTTCTTTTCCTGTTGAGTTTGGAGGGATGGGATTCGAAGGCGGAGGTGTGGGAAGTGGATGAGAAACACTGGATGGCATCGTCGATCATGCGGGAGGACAAATTGCTGTCTTTGAAGAAGGGGGCCATCTGGGATATATACTGGGTTCAAAGAGTGGTGCAGGAAAAACACAGCGGGTCAGGCAGCATTCAAGGAGCTGGAAACTTTGACGTTTTCACTCTCTCGACTCTAATCTCCTGCATTTGCAATACTCACTTTCGCTAGTTATAGTCACTTCTGTAATACTGCCTTTAATTCTGTTCACACTGCTACAGGCAAGATGTTGTTAAACTTGAAAGCATGCAGAAAATATTTCCACGTATATTGAGAGTGTTGTGCAGGGTGGTGGTGGCGAGTGATGTTAAGCTATTTGGAGAGTATGAATGGGTTTGGGGCTGTGTTCCCTGGAGCGTTGGTTCTGAAACCAGGGTCCTCCCCACATGGCAGGGGAGGTTTATTGCGGTGAATTCGAATGCTCCAGGATGAGCAAGGTCAAAGGCCAGGGAAATAGACAGAATAGTTATTCACATTGAAACTGGACAATTACTCATGGGACCACACGTTGCTGAACTATTGAGTTAGACTGAAGAATGGCACTGGCTGGCGGAGTCAGAATTTGGAGGGTCCAATCTATAGATTGCGAACAAAAATAAAGGCATTGCCATATCAACTGAAATGGTCAGTTATATCACATTCTCAATCCACCTCACAGAACCAGACCAGACATTTTCAACCCAGAGGAGATATCAGTTCAGCATGGAGCACTCTGCAGACCAGGCTAGTGTACTGCTGAACACCACCCTGCAATCAGTCCAGAGCGGAACACTGTGCACATCATAGCAGTGCATTGATCTATAAACCCATATAAGCTTTGTGACCAGGGTGTGCAATTGTGTCCATCACCCTAGTACATTGCTCAGTAACACTGTGTGAGATCACTGCCTAGTGAGGGGAAACTTGCAGCCTATGCCAGAAGTGACAGGATGTGCACCTCCCATCCAATTACAGCTCCATATCTCCCTTCTGCCATGACAAGGGGGTGCTGTGGGTGTGAACATCACTGCCAGAGAGAGATGGCGAGGAAATCAGTTAAAGTATCAACAAATGCGAGAGGTTTGGGGAATAGACAGAGTGAGCGAGATTGAGAGACAGTGTCATGGAAGGATGTGTGCATGGTTCCAGAATACTGAAATGAAGAAATTTCTACCGTATCTTGCACCATGAGCCAATGTTCCCAGGAATGATGGGTGAACAGGATATTGGTGAGCATGGTCTGAGCTCGCCACCCAACTCAGCGCAGTATCTGCAACCTGAAGAAATGTCCACCAATAAAGATCAAGCATCAATAACCTTCCCCGCTCTATCAGGAGCAACAAAAATTCTCAGCTCGGCGAACAGAACCACAACAATCAGGATATTCTCACCATATTCTCTCTGCTCCCGCAAACCCACTGTATATTATAGCACCTACCCCCGAACAATGCTCATGCTCCGCCACTCTCACTACTGCATGCAGTCTCTCTCTCTCTCTCTTTCTCTCTCTCTCGCTCCCCTTTACTTCCCACACAAATAACACTGCATGGATACAACACTGTGGACCGATTCCATCTGGACACCAACCCACCTGCACCAGACTAACAGCAGGGCCACCCACTCCCACCCTCCCTCCCTCCCTTGCTCCCATTCCAGGAGAAACAGCCTGGAATAGGACAGAAAGGGCCAAGCTAGGTGGTGGAGTTCCCGATATCCGTTCCCTCACCCCCTCCCCCTGCGATGTGGGGAGGACCCTGGTTTCAGCCGGAGAGGACCGGGATGCCTCGTGTGGAGACTGAAACATCCACGTCCAATCGAACGAGTAAAGAGCAACGTTCAGTGAATGGAAATTCTCACTTTAAAACCACAGGCAGTTCCGTTTCCTGGGCACATCTTAGGAAGCCGTAGCCCTGATGCCATCTCCCTTTTGTGTTGAGCTGGTACAAATGGAATCCCCACGGTCTCGGTGGGCAGGAGGGTGGGCTCAAAACACATCGTCACCACCACCTCCCAGGAAGGGAGCACGGAGGCTCCCTCCTACACCTCCCCCTGTAAACAGCTCAGATACTGAAACTAATCTGTAATATTTCCTGCTCTTCCCACTTGTCCTGACATCTTCAATAAGATGTGCACATATACACCCTCTGCTCCTACACCCCTTTATAATGGTCCAGAATTTTTTATATTGACTTTCCGAGTTAATCTTCCCAAGGTGCATCATCTCGCACTGATCTGCATTGCTCTTGATCTGCCATAAACCTGACAACTACACCAATGTGTCACTGTCCTGTTAGAGTTCCACACTGTCCTCTACAAACTTTATAATTCTTCCAGGTTTAGTATCTGCGAACATTTAAATTGTCAGACAGTCACACTTCACACAGAAGTACTGACTCACTCACTGTTGTGAGCAAGTACAATATTAACACACTCCCTAAGGACAGAATTAAATATTGACACACACCAGACAGAAGAATTGAAATATTGACAAGGTCACCGTGGAGAGAGAGAAATACTGACAGACACTCCATGTCGATATTAGTTTCTGTGCATTAGTGAGTCTCTCTATATCTCGGTATTAGTGTGTGTCTATCTGTGTGTATCAGTGTGAGGCGAGTCTGCAGTCTCTGTGGTGCTTAAAGTGCTGAAAGCCCCGACATGAGTTCTGAGGAAGGGTCCTTTCATTTCTGTCCACAGATGCTGTCAGAACTGCTAAGCTTTCTGTTGCTGTCATTCTCTGCTGGCCTCCCTACACCACAATACAGGTGGGAGTGGAGGGTAAAAATCATCAGGGATGCAGTTGGGAGGGACAGAGGGAGGGCAGTCTCTCACAGCACCATCAACACACATACACACATACACATACACAAACACTGACACACACGCACATCCAGACGCACAGACTCACACACAGACCCACAAACACACAGACACGCACACAGACACACAAACACAAACACACATACACGGACACACAACACAAACAGTCACACACACACAGACATACAAAAACACACAATCACACACAGACACATACACTGACACGCACACACAGACACACAGAAACAGGCGCACACAGATGCAGACATACACACAAACATACACAGTGTCAGACACAGACACACACTCACAGGAACAGGCACACACAGATGTAGACACACACACGCAGTCAACCTCAGATACATATACAGATGCATACACACTCACAGAAACAGACACACACGCAGGCACACATACAACAGCACACAGACACAAACACACATACTGACAGAAACCCCCCTCCCACACAGACACATGCACACACACACACCCAGATGCAGAGACACAAAGACGCAAAGACATACAGAAATGTACACACGCTGAAAGACACACATACACGCGCATGCGCACACGCACAACACACACAGCCAGATTTCACCAGTTTCATCATTTACCCTCCCCCCACCTTATTCCAGATCCATCCCTCCAACACGGCACCTCCTTCTTGACAAGTAGTACATGTCCATCTTCCTTCCCACCTATCCACTCCACCCTCTGCTCCGACCTATCACCTTCACCCTCATTTAACAATCACCTTCCCAGCTAACTTGCCCCCAGCACCACCCCTTCACATTTATCCCTCAGTTCCCTTGGCCTCTTTCCGAATGAAGGGATTATGCTCGATATTTTGACTCTGCTGCTCCTTGGATTCTGCCTGAATGGTTGTGGATTTTCAGCACCACACTCTTTCAACACAGACACACACATGCACACACACAGACGCAGAAACACACACATAGACCCAGAAACACACAGACAGACAGACAAAGAAACACAGACAGACAGAGAGACAAACACACATACCGACACACGCACAGAGACACAGACAGCCACACTTCCCACACACGAAGACATCCACTCTACCCCGCCCCCCCCCCCCACACACACAGACACCCACACTCCCCACACACGCACACATACAAAGAACAAAGAAGAAGAACAAAGAAAATGTACAGCTCAGGAACAGTCCCTTTGGTCCTTCAACCTGAGCCAATCCAAACGTACTGTCCAAACCTGTCGGTCAATTTCTAAGCATTTTCATCCCTTTGCTCCCCACCTACTCAAATATCTATCCAGACGTATTTTCACTTAATCTGCCGTGCCTGCCTCTAATACCTCTGCTGGCAATGCATTCCAAACGTCCTCTGTGTGAAGTACTTGCCGCGTGTATCCCACTTAATCTTTCCACCTGTCATCTTGAAAGCATGACCTCTGTTTATTGTATCCTTCACCCCAGGAAAAAAGCTTGTCTCTATCCAGCCTGTCTATGCCCTTCACGATTTTGTAAACCTCAATCAGGTCCCCCCTCACTCTCTTTTTTTCTCGTGAACATAAACCTAACCTACTCAACCTCTCTTCATAGCTAGTACCTCCCATACTAGGTAACATCCTCGTAAATCTTCTCTGCACTCTCTCCAAAGCGTTCACATCCTTTTGGTATTGTGGCGACCAGAACTGTACACAATATTCTAAATGCGGCCGCACCAATGTCTTGTACAATTTTAACATGACTTGCCAGCGCTTATACTCAATACCCGGTCCAATAAAGGCAAGCATACTATATGTCTTCTTGACCACCCTATCCACCTGTGCAGCAACCTTCAGGGTACAATGGACCTGCTTCCCCAGATCTCTCTACTCATCAACCTTTCCCAAGGCTCTTCCATTCATTGTATAATTCGCTCTAGAATTAGACTTGCCGAAATGCATCACCTCACAGTTACCGTGAATGAGCTTTATCTGCCACTTTTCTGCCCAACTCTCCAGTCTATCTATATTCTCCTGTATTCTCTGACAGTCCCTTATGGTTTCTGCTACTCCACCAAACTTTGTGTCATCAGCAAACTTGATGATCATACCAACGGTGCCCTCTTCTAGATCATTTATGTATATTACAAACAACATGGTCCCAGCACTGACCTCATGTGGAACACCGCTGGTCACCTTTCTCCATTTTGAGAAACTCCCTTCAACTACTACTCTCTGTCTCCTGTTGCTCAACCAGTTCTTTATCCACCTAGCTGCACACCATGTAACTTCACTTTCTCCATTAGTGTACAATGGGGAACTTTATCAAACGCCTTACTGAAGTCCATATATATGACATCAACAGCGCTTCCTTCATCTCACAATTTTGGTTACTTACTCGAAGAACTCTATTAATCTGGTGAGGCACGATTTCCCCCGCACTAAACCATGTTGCCTATCACTGATAAGTTCATTTTTTTCGAAATATAAATAGATTCTATCTCTTAGAACTCTCTCCAGAACATTCCCCACCACTGACCTCAGGCTCACTGGTCTGTAGTTATCCTGAATATCCCTACTACCCTTCTTATTCAGGGGGACAACATAAGCTACCCTCTCGTCCTCTGGCACCATGCCTGTATTTAAGGATGCCACAAAGATATCTTTCTGGCCCCCAGTTATTTCCTCTCTCGCCTCCCTCAACAACCTGGTACAGATCCTATCCGGCTCTGGGGATTTGTCCACCTTAATAGCCTCTAGCATACACAACACATCTTCCCTACTTATGCCAACGTGATCCAGTCTAATCAAACGTCTAATCAAATTAGTAGGATACTAATTAGGAATGATCAGCCATGATCATATTGAATGGCAGTGCAGGCTCGAAGGGCAGAATGGCCTACTCCTGCATCTATTGTCTATTGTCTATTGTCTATTGTCTATCTCTATTCTCAAGATTCATCACGCTCCTCTCCTCTGTGAACACTCTCAGGTTCGGCACACAGCCTTCCTTTGTTGTCTTTTAGTGGACCAATCCTTTCGCTAGTTACCCACTTGCTTCCAAAGAAGAACAAAATTCTTTGGGATTTTCCTTAATTCTGCTTGCTAAAGCTTTTTCATTACCCCTTTTCGCCTGCTTGATTCCTTGTTTAAGACTTGTCGTACTCTTGCGATATTCCTCCAGAACCCGTTCTGTTCTCAGCTGCCTAGATCTTATGTACGCTTCCCTTTTCCTCTTGACTAGTCGTACAATTTCTGCTGTCATCCACAGTTCACGACTCTTGCCCTTCCTATCCTTTGCCTTCAACTGGACATGCCTATCCTGCACTATCTTTAGCCTATCTTTGAAAGCCTTCCACATCTCAAATGTGGACTTCCCTTCAAATAGCTGTCCCCAATCCACATTTCCCAGATCCTGCCTAATTTTGATATAATTGGCTTTGGCCCACTTTAGTATTCTTCCCTGAGGACCACTCTCTTCTTTATCTACAAGTATTCTAAAACTTTTAGAATTGTGGTTACTGGTCTAAAAAAAAGAAATCTCCCACCGCATCTTCTACCACTTGTCCTGGCTCGTTACCATTACCAGGCCAATATGGCCCCTTCCCTCGTCGGAATATGGACATACTGCTCAAGACAACTCTCCTGGATGCTTCGTACAAATTGTACTCTATCCAGACCTCTGACTCTAAGTGTATCCCTGTCAATGGTGGGAAACTTTAAATCTCCCATCACCACTATCCTATTGCCTCTACATCTGTTTACCGGTTTGTTTTTATACCTCATGTTCACTATTGGGAGGTCTGTAATGCAGCCCCAACAATATAACTGCACCTTCCTTATTTCTCAGCTCCACCCATAATGCCTCACTATCCAAGACCGCTATAGTGTCCTCCTTTAGCACAGCCGGGGTATCGTCCTTGACCAGCGATGCAACTCCACCCACTCTTTTACTTTCCTCCCTGTCCTGTCTGAAGCGTCTATATCATGGAACATTTAGTTGCCAATCATCATGCCCTTCCTTCAACCAAGTCTCTGTGATGGCAATAATGTCATACTCCCAGGCACCAATCCAAACCCTCAGTTCATCTGTCCTATACTATACTCCTTGCATTAAAGTAGATGCATTTCAGGCCACCAATTCTTTTTCGCTTCCTTGCTCTCTGCCTATTCTTCCCCTTATTAATGTTATCTTCATAATTCTTACAGTCTCCAGTCTCCCCCTCGCTGCCTACTTGTTTTCTCTTCTGGTTCCCTGTCCCCTGCCACATTAGTTTTAACATTACCCAAGGAGCAAAATCTCCCCCAAGGACATTGGTTCCAGTCTAGTTCAGATGTAGACAGTCCCTTTTTTAACAGACCCACCTTCCCCAGAACCAGACCCAATGTCCAAAAAATCTGAACCGCTCCCTCCTACACCATCTCTCAAGCCACGTGTTCATCCTGCCTATTTTATTATTTCTACGCTGGCTAGAACGTGGCACTTGTAGTAATCCCGAGATCACTACCTTTGAGGTCCTCCTCTTTAACTTCTCTCCTAGCTCCCTGAAATCTTCTTTCAGGACCTCATCATGCTTTCCACTTATATCGTTGGTGCCTATATGCACCAAGACACCTGGCTGTTCACCCTTCACTTTTATAATGCTCTGCAGACAATCACTGATATCCCTGACACGAGCACCTGGGAGGCACATACCATCCGGGAGTCCCGTTTTTGGCCATAGTACCGCCTATCTACTCTCCTCAGAGAAGAATCCCCTATGACGATGGTCCTACGAGTCTTTTACCCGCCCTTCTGAATAGCAGTGCCTGCCACGGTGCCATGATCCTGGCAACTGCTGCCCACCCCTGGTGAGCTATCTCTCCTCATCGTATCCTATGTGGCTACTAAGGATAGCTAGTCGTGTCGTTTCGTGGCTAGTTGGTGTTCATGGATGCGGATCGTTAGCTGTCTTCCTTTCGACCTATGTAGTGTTTTGTGCAGTCCTTGCATGGGACTTTGTACACTACTTAGTAGCCACACACGCGGATGACAAGCAACATGAGTTCGACTAGGACAACACTACTATTATAGGACATGCCAAACAGAGAACAGCCAGGGAATTCCTAGAGGAATGGCACTCATCCACAGATTCAATCAATAAGCACATCGACCTGCACCCAATATACCGGCCACTGCAACAGACAGTTGGAAGTGACAACCGGAAGCCGCAGATTCAAACCACTACAAATGCCGGAGGAAAGATCACAGAAGCGCTTCACAGGAGGCACCCAAGCACTGAGATGTCACCTAGACAGGGGACGAAACGTCTGCAATACAAGTTCCCAGCTCCGCGAACAGAACCACAACAACGAGCACCCGAGGTACAAATCTTCTCACAAACGTTGAGGTGTTTGATATGCTTGTCGTTGTTGGACAGTGCATTGAATGTAGGAGTTGGAAGGTCATATTGCAGCTGTACAGGACATTGGTTAGGCCAGCATTGAATACTTCGTGCAATTATGGTCCCGTTCTTCGAGGAAAGATGTGTGAAACGTGAAAGAATTCAGAAAAGATTTACAAAGATATTGCCAGGGTTGGATGTTTTGAGATTTATGGAGAGGCTTAATATGCCGGGATTATTTTCCCTGAAGCATCAGCGATTGAATTGTGATCGTAGACGTTTATATACTCACAAGGGGAATGGGTAGTGTCAATAGCCAAGATCTTTTCCCCAGGGTAGCATGTTCCAAAGCTAGAGGACATAGGTTGAAGTTCAGAGAGGCAAGACTTAAAAGGGATCTTAGGGGCAACATTTTCAAAGAGAGGGTGCTTTATATGTAACTAGCTGCCAGAGGAAGTTGTGCAGGCTGGGACAATTACAACATTTAAAAGGCATCTGGACGGGCGCGTGAATATGAAGTGTTTAGGGGGAATATAGGCCAAATGCTGGCAAATGGAACTACATTAATGCAGGTCATCTGTTTGGCAGGGACAGGTTGGGTAGAGCTGGGTAGCTCGATGACACTTTGTCTTCTGTAAACCTTTCTTCTGTCATCTTAAAATTACCCCCTAGTCTTGAAATCCACCACCGTAAGGAATGGACCCTTCCATTCAACATTATCAATACCCCTAAATGGTTTATAAACCTCTACAAGGTTGATAATGCCTCAACCTTCTACGCTGCAGTGGCAACGGTCCCAGTCCATCGAGCTTGTCCTTAAACACTCCATTCCCAACAACAGACTGACAAATCCTTTCTGAACCCTCTCCAGTATAATAATATCCTCAATGTAACTGGGTGACCATCGCTACACAGTACTTCAGGACTGACCTCACGAATATCCAGTGCAACCCGAAGATAATGTTCCAGCTCCTGTACTCAAAGATCTGAGCAATGAAGGCTAGCAAACGAAACGCCTTCATAAGCACCGTGCCTACACATGGTGCAAACTCAAAAGAAAACAGAACCCTAGATCTCTCTGTTCTACAATACTACCAATGGCCCGACATTTAATTGTAGGTGTCGTCTCCTTGTTTGTTTTCTCAAATTGTGATACATTATATTTACTGAAATTAAACTCCATCTGCCACTCCTCAGTCCAGTGAGTGATCGTACTGGGGAATAAAAGCTGGACAATAATCAGCTGCCTTGGATTCCTACGTGGTTTTAAGAAGAGAACAGCCGCACGTTAGAAGCAGGAAAGAGTGATTGGTGTTTTTGATCTAGAAAGTGTGCTCTTTTTTCGTCTCTGGTGTTCAGTAATAAATATCTATTCCAGATCCTTTATAGTGCAGAGTGTGTCTGCAGGATGTCTGTCCCTCATATTGCAGATGTCAGATAATAGCCACTTAAGGTGGAAACCATAGCCAAGTAATTAACGATCTTCATAGTTTATCTCGAAGGCAGAGCACATAAACTCAATATTCTAGAGTTGAAGTGAGTACGTTTCACCTGTTTAACAATGTAATTCATTTAACTGTGTAAGTCAGTAAAGTTAACCAAATTTTAATTAATCCACACCGAGCTGAAAGCTGACATTTAAAATGTGACCCAAAATCTGGGCATGGTTTAAGACTTGTGTAATGAGTAACGCCCATGCCTCTGAACCGGAACTCTGGGTAAGACTCCAATACATGAACTTGCGTGGTTGTGTCTCTCACTCTGGACCAGAATGTCTGGATTCAAGACCTGCCTGTCACGGAAGTATGTCACAGTATTTCAAAAGTGTCTGATGAACAAACACAAAGAAGAATAATGTTGCAGCTTCAGGGATTGTTGCCAAATGGTGGTAGTATGTCTACCTCTAAGCCCAAAAGTTTAAATTCAAATACCAAAGAGGTGTTTCATAATGTGGCTGAACAAGTTGTTAAAATGATTTTAGAATTGTGATGTGATGAAGATGGAAGAGGAATCAGTATTGAATTTCAAAATTTATGTCCAGTTTTACTGAAAACACAGCCATTCGTGTTGCTTTGAGTCAAACTTGGACATTCCAGAGATCATAAAATCATGAAGACGATGGATCAGGTGAATATTCAGGGTCTTTACCCCAGTGTAGGGAAGTCCAAAACTAGGGGACATAGATTTAAGATGAGATGGACGAGATATAAAAAGGACCTAAGAGGACCATTTTCATACAGAAGTTGGTATATGTATGCAACGAGCTGCCAAACGAAGTGGTGGAAGATGGTACAATTACAACATTTAAAATGCATCTGGAGGGGGACGTGAATTTGAAGGGTCAAGAGGGATATGGTACAAATGCTGGAAAATGAAACTAAGTTAACTTACGACATCTGGTTAGCACGAATGAGTTTGATCAGAGCGTCCGTTTCTGTGCTGTATATTCATTGACCAATTAAACATGATCTCGTTGTAATCTTATGTAATCTTCTTCACCTTCCACTACATAACTAATCGACTTTTGGTTGTCATCTAAATCATTGATATAAATGACAACCAAAAGTCGATCCAGCAGCAAACCCTTTGGAACGCCACTGGTCACAGGCCTCCCGTTCAGAAGTTAACTTCCCTCCACCACCCTCTGACTCCTGCCAATAAGCTGAAATGCACACATGCATACAGATAAAGAGCAGAGACACAGTTTTGTCTTTAAGACAGAAATAGATATATTCTGATTGAGAAGTAGATCAAGATAACAGTGAAAAGGCGGGATAAATTTGTTGAGAAACATGACAGCCCTGATTGAACAGCAGAAGAGACTTGTTGAACCAAACAGTCTAGTTCTGCACCAATTTCATACACTCTATGGTTTACGCTATCTGAATTGTCTAACCAAAAGAGCAGTAGAGGCTGAGTTTGATAAATACTTTACTGAACGTAGCCAATGGGAATGTGGGCTGAATGGTCTATGTCTTACCGATTAGTTGTGCCCTCATTTTTAAAAAAAGGGGAAGCTGACTTGCTGTGAGATTCATACACTTTTACATTTAAATGTTTCTCCTTTTAAGATTGAGATAAGGATGTTCCTATTTCCGTAGAGTTGTACTGTCTGTGGTATTGTTATCCCCAGGGAACAGTGAAGACGAGGCCATAGAGTCCGAGAGTCCTAGAGGTGTACAGGATGGAAACAGACATTTCGGTCTAACTCCAGACTGACCACATATCCCAAACTAGTCTCACATGCCATATCGATCCAAAGCCCTCCTATTCATTTGTACATGCAGATGCCTTTCAAATGTTGCAGTTGTACCTGCTTCCACCATTTGTTCTCGTGAATCATTCCATACACGTACCACCCTCTGCATGAAAACGTTGCCTGTTAGGTCTCTTTTATATATTTCTCTTCTCACTCTAAACCGATGACGTCTAGTTCTGGACTCCCTTCCGACAGGAAAAAATATCGTTTGCTGGAAAAGTGCAGCAGGTCAGGCAGCATTCAAGGAGCAGGAGAATCGACGTTTCCGGCCAAAGCCCTTCTACAAGAATGAGGAGAGTGTGCTAAGCAGGTTAAGATAAAAGGTAGGGAGGAGGGACTTGGGGGAGGGGCGTTGGGAATGCGATAGGGAGAAGGAGGTTAAGGTGAGGGTGATAGGCCGGAGAGCGGTGGAGGCGGATGGGCCGGGAAGAAGATTGCAAGTCAAGAAGGCCTTGCTGGGTCCGAGGGTTGGGACTGAGAAAATGTGGGGGAGGGGAAATGAGAAAACTGGAAAAATCAGCATTCATCCCTTGTTGTTGGAGGGTTCCTCAGTGGAAGATGAGGCGCTCTTCCTCCAGGCGCTGTGTTGCCATTGTCTGGCGATGGAGGAGGCCAAGGACCTGCATGTCCTTGGTGGAGTGGGAGGGGGAGTTAAAGTGTTCAGCCACGGGGCTGGGTTGGTTAATGCGGGTACCCCAGAGATGTTCTCAAAAACGTTACACAAGTCGGCGGTCTGTCTCCTCAATGTAGAGGAGGCAACATCTGGTGCAGCGGATGCAGTAAATGATGTGTGTGGAGGTGCAGATGAATTTGTGACGGATATGGAAGGATCCCTTGGGGCCTTGGAGGGAATTGAGGGGGGAGGTGTGGGAGCAAGTTTTGCATTTCTTGCAGTTGCAGGGGAAGGTTTCGGGAAAGGAGATTGGGTTGGTGGGGGGAGGGGATGGAAATGTATCCTTTGTGGTGGGGTCTATTTGGAGGTGGTGGAAATGACGAAGGATAATGTGGTGGATCTTGAGGTTGTTGGGGTGGTAGGTGAGGACCAGTGGGCTTCTGTCCTGGTGGAGATTGGAGGGGCGGGGTTCAAGGGCGGTGGAGGGGTAAGTGGGGGAGATGCGGTGGAGAGCATCATCAACCACGTCTGAGGGGAAATTATGGTCTTTGAAGAAGGAGGCCATCTGTATTCTTCGGTATTGTAATTGGTCCTCCTGGGAGCAGATGCGGTGGAGGTGAAGGAATTGGGAATATGGGATGGCGTTTTTACAGGGGACAGGGTGGGAGGAGGTTAATCTAGGTAGCTGTGGTAGTTGGTCGGTTTATAGTAAACGTCCGTGTTGAGTCGGTCGTCTTTGATAGAAATGGAGAGGTCTAGGAAGGGGATGGAGGAGTCAGCGGCGGTCCAGGTAAATTTTAGGTTGGGATCGAAGGTGTTAGTAAAGTTGGCGAACTATTCAACCTCCATGTGGGAGTACGAGGTAGTGCCGATACAGTCATCGAAGTAGCGGAGGAAAAGGTGGGGGGTGGTGCCAGTGTAGCTGCGGAAGATAGACACTTCCACATATCTGATGAAGAGGCAGGCATAGCTGGGGCCCATGCGGGTGCCCATGGCTACTCCTTTGGTTTGGAGGAGGGGGGAGGATTGGAAAGAGAAGTTGTTCAGAGTGAGTACCGGTTCAGTCAGTCGAAGGAGGGTGTTAGTTGAAGGGTACTGGTTGGTATAGCAGGAAAGGAAGAAGCAGAGGGCTTTGAGTCCTTCGTGATGGGGGATGGAGATGTACAGGGACTGGATGCCCATGGTGAAGATAAGGCACTGGGGACCGGGGAAGTAAAAATCATGGAGGAGGTGGAGCGCCCCCAGGCCTAACCCCACCCACAATGCCGAATCCCGCCCCCGACGTCTAATTCCCCCCCCAGTCCCAGCTCCAGCCCCACACCAGGCCCTAGCGCCCAACCCTGCCGTATTTTCACCATCCCTCCAGACCTTCCCCTCTCTGAGGATGAAAGATCAGTTCTCAGCAGAGGCCTCACCTTAATTCCCCTATGCTCTCGGATTAACGGGTTCAACACGCGGCGAGACATCGAACAATTCATCCGCCGCCTTCGCCTCCGCGCCTACTTCTTTAACCAAGACACCCGCCCACCCTCTGACTACCCCTTCTCTCGCCACCAACACACCCCATCCACCTGGTCACCCCGTGCTGGCCTCTTACCCACCCTAGATCACTTCATAGCCAACTGCCGCCGCAACATTGACCGCCTCAACCTGTCCACCCCTCTCACCTACTCCAACATCTTGCCCTCGCAATGTGCAGCCCTCCACTCCCTCTGCTCCAACCCCAACCTCACTATTGAACCGGCAGACAAAGGAGGCGCGGTGGTAGTTTGGTGCACTGACCTTTACTTTGCTGAGGCTAATCGCCAGCTTGAGGACACCTCCTCCTACATCCCCCTTGACCATGACCCCACCTCCCACCTCCAAACCATCATCTCCCAGACCATCCATAACATCATCACCTCAGGGGATCTCTCAACCACCGCCTCCAACCTCATAGTCTCAGAACCTCGCACCGCCCGTTTCTACCTCCTACCCTAAATCCACAAACCTGACTGCCCGGCTGACCCATTGTCTCACCCTGCTCCTGACCCACCGAACTCATCTCTGCATACCTCGGCACGGTCCTGTCCCCCTTAGTCAAAGAACTCCCCACCTACGTTCGGGACACGACCACACTCTCCACCTCCTCCATGATTTTCGCTTCCCCGGTCCCCAACGCCTTATCTTCACCATGGACATCCAGTCCCTGTACACCCCCATCCCCCATCACGAAGGCCTCAAATCCCTCCGCTTCTACCTTTCCTGCCGTACCAACCAGTACCCTTCCACTGACACCATCCTTCGACTGACTGAACTGGTCCTCACTCTGAACAATTTCTCTTTCCAATCCTCCCACTTCCTCCAAAACAAAGGACGAGCCAAGGACACCTGCATGGGCCCCAACTGTTTGCCTCTTCATCGGATATATGGAAGAGCCCATCTTCCGCAGCTTCATTGGCTCCAATCCCCACCTTTTCCTCAGCTACATCGATGACTGTGTCGGCGCTACCTCGTGATCCCACGAGGAAGTTGAACTTTACTTACACCTTACACCCCAACCTCAAATTTATCTGGATGGTCGCTGACTCCTCCCTCCCCTTCCTAGACCTCTCCATTTCTATCTCGGACGACTGACTCAACACAGACGTTTACTATAAACCGACCGACTGCCACAGCGACTTATATTACACCACCTCCTACCCTGTCCCCTGTAAAAACGCCATCCCATTTTCCCAATTCCTTCAACTCCACCGCATCTGCTCCCAGGAGGACCAATTACAATACCGAAGAATACAGATGGCCTCCTTCTTCAAAGACCATAATTTCCCCTCAGACGTGGCTGACGATGCTCTCCAACGCATCTTCACCACTTCTTGCTCCTCCACCCTTGAACACCGCCCCTCCAATCGCCCACTGGTCCTCACCTACCACCCCAACAACCTCAAGATACATCGTATCATCCTCGTCATTTCCGTCACCTCCAAATGGAGCTCACCATCAAGGACATATTTCCCTCCCCTCCCCTATCAGCATTCCGGAAAGACTACTCCCATCATGTCCTCACTCCCCTACCAACCCAACCTTCACTCCCGAAACCTTCCCTGCAACTGCAAGAAATGCAAAACTTGCTCCCACGCCTCCCCCCTCACTTCCTTCCAAGGCCCCAAGGAATCCTTCCATATCCATTACAAATTCACCTGCACCTCCACACACATCATTTACAGCATCCATTGCACCCGATGTAGCCTCCTCTACATTGAGGAGACAGGCCGCCTACTTGCGGAATGTTTCAGAGAACACCTCTGGGTCACCTGCACCAACCAACCCAACCACCCCGTGGCTGAACACTTTAACTACACCTCCCACTCCACCAAAGACATTCAGGTCCTTGGCCTCCTTCATCGCCAGACCATGGCAACAAGATGCCTGGAGGAAACAGTGCCTCATATTCCGCCTAGGAACCTTCCAACCACAAGGGATGAATGCTGATTTTTCCAGTTTTCTCATCCTCCCCCCTTCCTTTTCTCAGTCCCAACCCTCAGAATCAGCACCGCCTTCTTGACCTGCAATCTTCTTCCCGGCCCATCCGCCCCCACCCTTCTCCGGCCTATCGACCTCACCTTTACCTCCTTCCAGCTATCGCTTTCCCAACGCCCCTCCCCCAAGTCCCTCCTCCCTACCTTTTATCTTAACCTGCTTGGCACACCCTCCTCATTCCTGAAGAAGGGCTTATGCCCGAAACGTCGATTCTCCTGCTCCTTGAATGCTGCCTGACCTGCTGCATTTTTCCAGAAACACGTATTTACTCTCTGATCTCCAGCATCTGCAGTCCTCACTTTCTCCTAGGGAAAAGTTGTATCTATTTACCCTATGTATGCCCCTCATGATTTTATCAAGCCCTAAAATGTCACCTCTCAAAAACAATCGCTTATTTTCATGAGTAGTGACTGCATCAATTTTTCAGCACAACAGACAAAAATGAAATTAATGTTGGACATTATTGGTTATGTTGTTAAGGGGATGCATGATCATCAGGCTAAAAGGAACTCTGCCCCCTTCTCAGTGTCTGAATGTGAAAATTGAGTGCATGACTGACATTGCAGATGGTTCTATCGTTTCATCAGCAAGGTAGCGATCCTCCCAAATGTTTGTCTATATTCTGTGCTCATGTTTTATAATCTCAGGGATCTGGATCATTGACAGTACGAACACCACCTGATCATCTGACAACAACTGGCCCGAATGGATGATCGCCGAGATCAGTAACAAATCGGCAGTCAGCTACACAGTATAGCTGGAGGCCATGCAACCCTTCAAGGCTATTAACCAGTAAGAGGAGAGCCCTGGTCCGCTCCAGGGAAATACAGAGTCGAGATAATTTCTTATTTTCAGGTTGGAAAGCTGTCACTACTGGAATTCCTCAGGAATCAGTGTGAGGTCATCAACAGTTTACAATCTAGGTTAATGATTTGGAAGAGTCTGAAAAATTGGAGCTCAGTTTGCTCATACACCAGGATAATCATTCAACAAGAATTCATGTGGAGGCAGAAAGTCTGCAATGGAATACAGACAGGGGAGGGCAGTGAGTAAATATTTGCCAAAAGAAAACAGTACAATTGTGTGTGATGAGAAGGTTGTGTTTGGGAGGAAGCATAAAACAATCGTAAATTATATAACTGGCAGCAGAATGCAGAACTCCGTGGTACAAAGGGATTCACGTGTCCTGGTACATAAATCACATGGAGTTAGTCTGTACAGGCAGCACGTGATTTGAAAATTAAATGAAATGATACTTTTTTCTTGCAAAGAGAATTGGGGCTGATCTTAAGGATGTTTTACTGCATCTGTTCAGGCCGTTGCTGAGACCATATCTGATGGACTGTGCATGGTTGTAATTCCACTGAAGTGAAAAACAAATTGCTTTTGAAATGCTTCAAATGTGCTCTCTTTACTGGTACTTGCAATGAAGGCATTATGTTATGAACGATTCGAAGTTTAGGCCTGACAATGAGAAATGTTCTTATTGACCAAACAAGAGTTTGAGCTGGTGAAGACCTGATGAATATTTTATCTGCTATGGGAGAACAAGACTGGGGAGCTAATTTAAGAATAAGATGCATTCGTTGAAATACAGATATTGTGAAGATATTACAAGTTGTATTATAAAAGTATACGGGAACATATAAACACATCTTCGAAACTAGTGGCGTTATTTGTTTCACAAGAAATGGCTGGGTGTCCAACAGCAGCGGTGAAGTACCGACATGGAGCAGGGAATGTGTTGGAGTCGTACAGTTCAGACACTGTTCAAACAGACTTCATTTGGCCCAGTTTGGGGCCGGATAACGTTATTGTGTGATTCAACTCAGAAAGGGAGGAAATGCACCCTTCCTGAGAAGGAATAGCCTGTTACTCCCTCTCTCTCTCTGTTCCTTTTCCCAGCAATATGTGTGAGCTGAAAACTCCTCAGTCGTCTTTACCACTCATGGAGGATTCCTGTCGAGGATTGATTGGAATCGCCCCACTGCCTGAAGTAAATGCAATCCAACTAAATCCACCTGTTCCAGGAAGTTTTCCCATTACCAGTAGCTTGTCATAGCAGAGTAGCTTCATAAGCTGAATGATGTTTGGAACTATCACTCATGTTTCCTTTCGTCATGAGTTCAATTAATATTTGGGCACAGTTCTTTCAAGTTAACGTTCTGCAGAGATTATATTTTTTCAGTTTGTCATCAAACGTGTGCATGTGTCAGTATTTTTAGAGAGGGAATCATCGACGCAAAGATTTGCAATAGTCAAACAATTTGTCATTCATCCTTCCATCCTCATTTGAGGAACGTTGTTTCGGTCATAAACATGTTAATTTTAGCAGATTAAAGAATCCTGCCTGACTTGTTGCTAATCCTCACACAGTCTGAGACCTATATTATTGATCATATCACCAACCCGGTTACATTAACATTTGCACTGAGCAGTGGAAGCGTGGGACGAGGAAATGGAATATTGACCTGAACTATAGTTCAGTGAGCCTGACGTCATTGGTGGCCAATTTGTTGAAGAGCATTGAGAGGGGCAGGATTTACATGTATTTGTTAATCCAACAACTGATAAACGATAGTCAACATGGCTTTGTGCATGGGGAATCATTTCTAACAAAGTTGATTGCATTTTGTGAAGAGGTGGCAAAGAAGATTGATTATGGCAGTGAGGTAGACGCTGTCCATATAGATTCAGCAAGGCAGTCGACAGGATCCCACATGGCAGACAAGTTAGTACGGTTAGGTCATAAATAGATCCAAGATAAGCTAGTCAATTGACCATAAAATTAGAGTGAATGTACGAGACAGAGGGTGGCAAATGACTGTTTTTCAGACTGGAGGTATATGACCAGTAATGTGCCACAAGGAGCCGTACTGAATCCACTGCTTTTCATTACTTATATAAATGATTTGAATGTGAATATTTGCCTATTTATTATGTTTACACATGACATTAAAATTCGAGGTGCAATGGCCAACAACTTTTACCTCAGAGTATGATGAGCCCTGGGACAGATGGGCCAATGGGCCAAGGAGTGATAGATGGAGTTAAATGTAGATAAATGTGATGTATTGCATTTGGTAAGGTAAAATTGGGCAAGACATATACAATTAATGGTGAGGTCATGGGAGCGTTATTGAACAAAAGGGCCCACGATCATAGATGCTTGAAAGTGAAGTCGCAGGTAGACAGGGTGCTGAAGGTGGGGATTGGTATTTTGCCTTTATTGATCAGTGCATTGAGTATGCGAGTTGGGAGATCATGTTACGACTGGGTAGGATGTTGCTGAGGCAAGATTTAGAATACAGTGTTTAATTCAGTTCGCTCTCCTACAGGAAGGATGTTGTTATACTTGATAGGGCGCAGAAAAGATGTACAAGGATATTGCCGGGCATGGAGGGATTAGGCTACAGGGAGAGGCTGGACAGACAGGGGCTTGTTTACTCTGGAGCATCGGAGGCTGAGGCGTGACATTATAGAGGTTTATAAAATCATGAGGAACATGGATAATCTGAATAGCCAAGGTTTTTTTTCCCACGTTAGGGGAGTCCAAACCGATAGGACAAAGGTTTTAGGTGAGAGGAGAAAGATAGTAAAGGGTCAATGTTTTCATGCAAGTTGTGTAGTGTGTATGGGATGAGCTCTCAGAGAAAGTGATGGAGGCTGGTACAGTTACAACATTTAAAAGGCATCTGGATATGCATATTAATAGGAAGGATTTAGAGCAATATGGGCCTAATGCTGACAAGTAGGACTAGATCAGATTGGGATGTCTGAGTTATGTGGACAGGTCTCCATACTGCATGACACTGTAAGGGAGATGAGGAGAAATTCTAAAAGGACCATTTGAGTGTGAATTCTCTTCTCCAGAGGTATGTGGTGCCTTTTTGTTCACATTTATCCAAAGCTGAGTTAGTTAAATATTTGACAGAGAAGTGAGTAACAGATAATGGGATACAGACAGGAAAGTGGGGCTGAGACCACAACCTGATCAGCCACTATCATAGTGCCTAGTTGAGAAGGTTCATAGCGTCTAACGATCTAACCCTGCTCCTGTTCTGATGTTAAATTCAGTCCCACCAACTTGCTTGACAGATGCAGTTGGAGGCCACTTACTACTATAGCTCCCCTGATTTTCTGGAATAGAGAATTCCTGACATTCACTACCCCCTGTTTGAAGAAATCACTGCCTGCTCCTACATGATGCCCTATTGATATGAGCAATAGAGGTGAATACAAGGACTTAGCAAAGAGAGACTGGCCCTGATATCAAGGCAGTTTTTACCATCAAGGAGCCTGATCAAAATTGCACTTCATCAGAATCCATTGCAAACTCTCCAGTGTTTGGAGTCATCCAGAGCAGAATGGAACATGTCTATCATCGGTGGGCAACAATCATCTCAGCCGTGGGACATCTCTGCAGGAGATCCTCAGGGTAGCTACCTCAGCCCAGGCATCCCCATTTTGTCAGCAGGGAATCCCTGCTGTGAGGAAGCAGGCCATTCATTCCATTGAGCCTACATCGATCAGAAGTGGGAATATTTACTGTACGTTACACAATACTCAGAAAGCTTCGTCATCCCTGACCTCCTGATGCAGTCTGTGTCCATGTGCAACAAGACTTAGACAACGTTCAGGCCTGTGCTGTTAAACTATTGGTAACATTCATGACAGAGCGCTGCTCATTTCCACAGTAAACGGAGGAGTTCACTCAATACCTCAATCTAGCTTCACAGGAATATGAGAAAGTCATTCGGCCCATTAAAACTACTGGACAAGAAGAGGGATAGCCCATTCAATCCCTTCTGCCTTTACACAGGAAGACAAGGAGTTTGCTCACTCCCACACATCTTTTACACGGGATCAGCAAGTGACCATTTAACACCGAGAGACGCTTACAAAGGAAAAGGAAGAGGCAATTCAGCTTCGCAAGATACTAACACAGGAACAGGAAAGTGTCAGAGATGCTTCAGCATAATAAACACATGGAGCAGGAACTGTGCAGATGGACTGTTCCATCGTATTCTTGGTGGCTTCATTACTCGTAGTGCATCAGGGTTTTGTAAGCATGCTTTTCTGGCAGTGAGAAGGAAGCTATTTTTTTAACCAGTCTCAAAGGCATCTTCCGTCACTGAGAGAGCAGACCTATGTTCTCTCTGCAATTCAGAAGCTGGTGGGGAATGGCTAACTGTTTCAGAATGAAGGTATTGTGGCTGCTGACAGGATTATGGACAATGTAACGTTGAGTGTAGGGTCACACGGTAACTGTGCATTACAGTATTCAGAGTTCATTCGGACCCTGTACCTCTCTGTTAATCTAAATGAGGTCTATGCACTGGCTTGTAAACTATTGGGAATCAAGCATCCTATGGAAAGTACGAAATTTCTCACCTCATCATTGGCTGCTTGGGACAAAATTAGAGTCTGTCCATAACCGTCAAGTTTCACCTTCATATTCTCTCACAGTGCTACAAGTTAACTACATAGTTACCGCTCTCTCTCCTGATGATACCATCATGCCAGGATCATTATTTATGAAGTAGACTCAGTCTGTACATAATACCCCAAATGCTCTTTCAACAAAACACTACCATTGAATAAGCTATATTTACTGTGGTACTTCAAGTATTTTGCATGGAAGGCCAGATATCATTTCCAGTTACAATTACTTACAGTCCCATCTGAATTCTGTTAGTGACTTATAACCAAGGACATCCAGGTCCATTTCAACAACAGAACTTCCCAGCCTCTCAACATTTAATAAACGTAAATGAGAATCATTTTATTTGTTGTTCCCACCTGAATCATGTTATGCCATGCGAACAGCTATTGCCCAAGCACTGATCCTTCTGAAACCCCACAAGCCTTCCACCCACAGAAAAAACACTACTCTCTTCATTTTGCCCATTATCCAATTTTTGATCCATTCTGTGTGTTTCACCCCTACCTACCCATGGACTCTAACATTCCCCACTCTCCAATATTCAACCGTGTCAAATGTATTCTGAAAATTCAAATCCTCTACCCCCACTTGTTGTCAATTTTCGATGTCACAACGGACAACCTCCACAAACGGCAGCAAGTTTATCAAAGATCATTTCCCTTTCCTGAATCTCGGCTCACTCTACCAAATCATATTATTTTCCAAATGTCTAGTTGGCACATGCCTTATAAAAGGTTATAATGCTTTTCTTACAGCTGACATCAAACTATTTAGTTTTCTTTTTGCCCTCTCCGTACTGTTTTAAATGTTTAGGTTTATAATAGCTGTTTTCCAGTCCGCAGGATCCTTTCCAGAATCTAACCAGCTTTGACGAATAGTCAGTAGTTCTTTCACTAGCTCTGTTCCCACCTCCTCAATACTCGGGGATGTAGCTAATTAGTTCCAGCAAAATACCAATATTCAATTCGATTAGGTTTTCTAAAACATACACTTCATTAATTATAATTTCGTGCAGCCCCTCATTTTCACCAGGGACCATGTTCCCTCATATTTCTGGAAGTTAGTTTCTGCACCTTTTTCTGTTGAGACAGAATCAATGTATTCCTCTCAGCAGGCATGTGGCTTCTATCAGCTTGTGATATATTGGAGGACTGCACTCCGGTTATGTTACGCACTCCTGCCTGGAAAGTTCCAGACTCAATCCAATCCACTTCATTGTGATGGATATGTCATCCACTCTTGCCTGGAAATTTCCAGAAACACTCCAGTTCACTTCATGGTGAGTGTCAGCACAGTCCTGGTCTGAGTTTAAAGGAGGGGATACAGCTCAGTCGCCACCTCATTTTTTAAAGACGCTGGTTTCACATTTTACACTTGGAATAGGTCCAGCTTAGACATATGTTTTTGGAAATTCCTGGTAGGATCATGCAGTGCCCTGCCCCTCCCTGTGTTCGGAGCTTCACTTCTGTGTAACCTCGACTCTATTGGTTTACCATGGAAGCAGAACATTCTGTAAATGCAGTGCTCCTATCTCTCCCGAGTGGGGTAACCATTCCCTTGGGTCTCTCTGAATGGACGCAGCAGCTGATAACGCAAACCCGTGAAAAGCGTCCACAGAATATCCCTTTATCTGTAATGAGAGTAGCAAGTTAAAACTTCACACACACGGTGCACCAATTCAGTATTGAAAATGTTTGTGTTCATAGCAGAAAAAAAGTTACATCTCTGCACAGTCCGACAGTTACAGTTCACTTCTCCAAAAACATCAGTTGACAATGTGACATTCCATTTCTTTTCATCTCAGTAACTATAAGGGTGGCACCAGTATTGCGGATGGGGTTGATCATCACACTCAGATAAGAAAGACAGAGGGAATATAACTCAGTTGAAACAGGGATACATCTAAATTGACATGATATTCAGGAATATGGGAAAAGGGGAAATTTTAGAATAAGCTCCCATGTTATTTCCCTTCTGGGTGATGATCAGCAGCTCCTATGTTTGCTTTTCATTTCTCTCTCTCTCTCTCTCTCTCTCTCTCTCTCTCTCTCTCTCTCTCTCTTTCTCGCTGGGCATTTCTACATCCAATCAACTACCCTACCCCTTACACATCCGAAAATCCCTGATATAAATAACACTACTTCCCAGTTGCTTTCAGTTGTGATATAGGGTCACTAGATTCGAAACTTTATCTGTTTTTCTCCTGATAGAGGCTGCCATACTTGCTTCGATTCTCCAATATTTTCAGACGCTGAGGAATTTTATTTAAGATCTCCATCATCCACAGTTCCTTGGTTTATTTCACCTTCAATTCTGTTGTTTCACGAGATGTCCGCATCACTGGCAAGGGCAGCATTTGTCATCCATCACTAATTGCCGTTGACTGCGACACTATTTGTCAAGGCAACATGGAGCCAACCTTTTATTGTCACACTTGGTTTCTTTACCAAAGGTTATCAGTGAAATAATAAAAGAAATCCTGATGGTTTATGGTTGCCGTTTGTAAAATGAGGTTTCTTTCCGATTGTTGCCATTTGAATTTAAGTTCAATCATTGATTCTGGTAGAAAATGAAACAATGCCTTTAGAGTCATAACACGGCCAGTGACATTATTACTGTGATATGAGGTCCCTATTGTGAAATAACTGGAGAGACAAGTGCAAGCTTGTGGTCAAAATATTTGTAATTGGAAGAGTGGTCAGTAAAGAACTGGAGCTGTAAAATCTGAAGTTAACAAGGCGGCAGATGATTGCTTATTCAGCAACAGCACTGAGGCAGAACTAGAGACTGGGGATATTATAGTGTTGGGTGCAGGCAGGGTTGATAACAGAGAGAATGTAAAGACAGAAAACAGTTTAGGGCAAAAGGAAAAATCAAGTTCTGAACAGTCTTTTTCCTTCTTAGATGTTTATGAGTGAGGATTCGGAAATTGATAGAAATGAAGTGGAATTTGTGAATGAAACTGAAGACAACAGGTTATGTAATTGTTATTTATAATTAACAGAAATAGCAATAACCTTCACCATCGCTAATAGAATGCACAGAAATAGCCTGAACTGAAACACCAATAACAGCGAGGATGGGATAGTAACCTGCCTGAATAATCATCAGTCCGGCTTGTATCCTAAACTCGAACCATGCCCAATCCTGAGAAACCAAGTATAGACCCAAGGACAAACTACTGTCCATTGTTTGAAAATTCCAGTCAAATGCTCTCAGATTCTGATCCATTGTTGGAATATTCCAGTCTTGTGTTCTCAGATTCTCTTCCTCTCCCTCTCCGTGTAGCTGCTGAGCCCAATCATCTTGAGGATGACGCTGCCGCTGATACTATGGAATAGCAGGTTGAAGGAAACCCATTAATAATAGAAGAGGGAAACCCTTCAATGACACAGTTAGTATCCATGGAGACTGACATCAATCACAATCAATGTACAAACAGTTCCTTTCACCTACAATCGTGATAAGTCACAATAATGGTTCTGGTTGGAATGTCGCCATCGCTGACTATTGTGTTAATAGCATCATCTCCAATTGTCAACTTAGAGGTGAGGCAGAGAGGTGATGCTTTCTATTCACTAGCTCGATGATCCTACTATGTTGTGGCAGGGTCAGAATTGCTGGGGTCCCAAGGCCGGCTGTGCCTGATAACCAGGCCTGCTGCATCCTTTCGTTTTATTTATTTATGTTTAACTTTGACATTTATCTTACCATCATGCAATGGCTTAGGTGAGGTTAGGCATTTTTGAGAGGCTCCTACAGTGGCATAGACGGTGTATATACAGTCCATTCCTTGTGGTCCTTGCAGCTGCGGCCTGGTTCTGTGGAGTGATGGTCAAACTCTCACAGAACCAGGATTCTTAGTTTTACCTTTCACCAGTTATTGCTAGGGTCTCAGCAGGGTTGGAAGGGTGGAATTCTTTCCTGGCTGCTACACACTCTTTCTGAGATTTCTTTCAGAATTGTGTTTTGATGTTCTTTCCTCCTGGATTGGAGAACTGCATATGATACATTTTGTTTCCTGAATTTGTTGTTTGACAAGTGTGTGTTTATAGGATGTTACCATATTGGAACAGTTATTGTTTAGTAGTTAAACAATCTATTACTCTTATTTTTCTGTTATTTGTCAACAGTGGTTGAATGAATTGTGTTTTGCTTAATGTCGAAGATTTTGGCCAACCGAATTGCATCTGAAACACAGCACCTCACATTCATGTTTAAAATCAGAAATTGTTCCGGTCAGGACTACCTTCATAATGTATTTTGAAACATGTCTACTCAGTTTCATAACAAAAAGGACAGGTATTCACGTTTTAATTGGCTAATTACTTAATGAACAACATGTTGCAGAAAAACAGGATTTAACAGCGGAATGCGCCATGCGGGAGGAGTGATAGCTCTATCAGGAATTATATTGCAGAGTTAATTCACCTCACAGATCCAGCACAGACCGTATAAGCCCAGATGAGATATCTGCTCAACATGAGGCACTGTCCAGACCAGGTTCAGTACAACCCAGCAATCAGTCTATGATGGAATATAGCACAGGTCTCTCCAGTCCACTAGCTATCTGTCCAACACGTGGAACAATATAGTACACACCGATGCATTCATTCAGAAACACTGATGAAACGGTTTTTCCACCATGGGGTGATATGCAGTCCAAACCAGTCTCTTGCTCTATAGACGTGGACAAGGCATCTGTACAGTATGGGAATCTGTGCAGTGAATGGATCTGTAAACCTGGAGGAGTTACCGTCAAAGCAGCTGTTTTCACCACCCCAGTACATTGCTGAGCAACACTGTGTCGGATTTCTGCCCATAGTGAGGGGAAACTTGCAGACCATGGTGGAAATGACAGGATGTGCAGCTCCCATCCATTTAAAGCCTCATATGTCCACTGTACCATGACAAGGGGGTGCTGTGGGTGTGAACGTCACGTCCAGAGGGAGATGGCGGGGGAATCAGTTTAAATATCAACAAACAAAATAATTTGGGGGAAAAGAGGGAAAGGGAGATTGAGAGACAATTTCATGGAAGATCACAGGTTTCAGAATGCTGAAATTAAGATATTTTGACAGCAGCCAGCAACGAGGGCCTGAATTCCCAGGAATGATGGGTGAATGGGATATTGGTTTGCGTTCGGATGATGGAGAGTTTTGGGTGAGCATTTGTTATTCAGCTTTGTAACTGGGAGTGGGGTCAGCAGAATCTTCAACTCATTGGGCAGAACCTAACAATAATTTAGCTCGGGGCCATTTTCATTGAGTGTGACTGAGGGATTATCTGTACAAGGCTGAGTTAGTTTCTTGGTGCTATCTTATCGAAATCACCTCATTAACTACCCACCCCACCCCACGGTGTCCCTATCATTCAATACCAGCCTAATTCTCCCACCCTTCATGGCTGGAGGTAAACACCATTGCTTGGATGCCCCATGGATATTCTGTGATCCCTGGCACTGGTACCATCCTTAAAAGGCCAATTGGCAAACGGTTGAGCTTTCTCAGTTTGGACATGCCCTGCACAGTGGTGTGAGCTCACCGCCCTGCTCAGTGCAGGATCTGCGGTCTGAAGAAATGTCCAACAATATATTAATAATCTTCCCCTTCTGCCAGGATAAGGGTCACTGTCTTCTCTCTGGTCCCGCACACTCATTGAAATCTGTTCTAACATCTACCCCCGAACAAGGCTCAAGCTCCATCACTCTCACTGCTGCACGCAGCGCCTTTCCTCTTTCTCTCTTTGTCTCTTGCCTTTCCAATACCCTCACATGGTGATAGAATATTCTCGAGAATGCCGATTATGGGATGTTCCAGAAAATGTTCCAAGTAATTTCCGTTTTAAGGAAAATGTCAATGCACCCGTATGTAACATTTAAAGGAAAGTAGTAGAGATGTATGTTATTCGATTCACATATAATTAACATCCATCATGAGGCTAATCAATTCTTCAAATGTGCTGTAGCATATAATAAGATTGCGGCTTATTTGATGGTTTTCTCAGCTCCATGTTGCAAGACCTTTCAGTTATTCAACCCCCTGGGCTCCTGTCACCGACCAGACGACACCCAGGCACTTTTACCCCGGTTTTCTTCAAGCGCCTGTTCGAGGGCATTTCCCATGGGGACGGACACTCCAAACAATATATTCCATCAGTTGTATACTTTTATGAAATGATAAGCTCATTTTACACAGACTGACCAAAATCTACACTTATGTTAAGGTTATCAGTTAGCAATAACCATTAGTGTCTGGTTATTTCACTTGTCTCACCTTATTGTATTCAGCCAAAACAGCTGTAAACACTTGTCTCGTTATAAAACACAATTTCTAGCCCAGGTCATTTTTATCCTCAGCCGTTACAT
This sequence comes from Chiloscyllium punctatum, assembly GCF_047496795.1. Lineage (NCBI taxonomy): Eukaryota > Metazoa > Chordata > Chondrichthyes > Orectolobiformes > Hemiscylliidae > Chiloscyllium > Chiloscyllium punctatum. The sequence continues at coordinate 3,021,746 of NC_092769.1, forward strand.
GGACCGTTATCTGAATTGTACCTTTTCCCCTTGTTATGAAAGATTCTATTGCCCTTTGTCTGTGGCTGTTTCTGTCTGTAACAGTTACACAGTCTCCCACTCATTTGGTTGGATGGTTTGTGATGCAGAGGGACGACACCAGCGCAGGTTCAATTCCCCACACTGACAGAGGTTACCATGAAGAGGAGGCTCTCTCAACCTCACCCCAACACCTTAGGTGTGCTGACCCTCAGGTTAGAGCACCACGAGTGGTCTCCCTCTCATGGCAGAGCAGCCCCATGGTCCTTTGGAACCCTATTCTATCACATTTGCATTTTTAAAAAATTACATTACCGTTTGTTTTGCATTATGTTCCTGGATGTTTTGGATCAGAGTCATTTTGTACTACTGCCAGCATTTCCCACACACTGCACATTCCTGCCCAATAATCCTTGACTCCATTGTTACCGACGAACCTTCTGTCTTTGCCTAAAAACATTCAATATCTCTGCCTCCAATTCTCTGCGGGAAGAGATTTCCAAAGTCTCACAACACTGAGAAAATAATAAATAACCTCATCTGGGGTGTGAGGTTGTTATTTTGTTTCCATACCTGAGAAAAGATATAATTACATTGGATGCGGCTCAGAGATGCTTCACTTCACGTGTTCCAGAAATGAAGGGCTTATATTATGGAGGCTTTAATAGATTATTCTTGGAATGAGAGGTGATCTTATTGAAGTATGCAATACCTTGAGGATCATGGACCAGGTAGATATCCACTGGGTGTTTGTCTAGTCCAAACTTGTCATTGTCATAGAACCTCTACTATGTAGAAGCAGGACATTCTGTCCATTGAGTCCACTCTGACCCACTGAACGGCATCCCAACCAGACCTATCCCCCTAAACTAACCATGTAATCCTGCATTTTCCATGACTAAACCAGATAACCTACACATCCCTGAGCACAATGGGTAATTGAGCATGGCCAATTAACTCGAACCTGCATATCTTTGGACTGTGGGAGGAAACTGGACCACAGGGAGGAAACACACACAGATACTGTGAGATTTGAAGGTTGCAATTGAACTCAGAACCTTGGTGATATGGGAAGCAGTGCTAACAACAGATCCACCATGCTGCTCCGTTATGTCTATTAGTTAGATGTGACTGCCTAAAGAAATCTAGCTGACTTGTTCCTATCACTGAACCTGACCCAGTCTGAGACCTTTATCATCGGCCATATCACCAACCTGGTTACTTTTAAATTTGTTACGAACAGTGGAGAAGCGGTACTAGAAAAGGTAACAGTCACACCCTCCAAACACAGTCAGAACTGGAGTGAGGAGAATTCACAAAGTGGGCATTTATTCAAGTGGGAATTCTCTTTCCCAGAAGTTTGCGATTGCTGAATCTTTATATTATATCGAGGCCGGCTTCGTCTGATTTTCCATAGACAGGTGAATCAGGGATAATGGAGCATGGACAGAAGAGTGCAGCTGAGAGCACAATGAGATGAACCATGACCTATTTTACTGGTGGAGTAGTGCCAAAGGGCCGAATAACCCACTCGTGTCCAACAGCCCGGTGTTCTGATCTTCCATTCAGCCCTTCGGACCTGCTACACAGGAGCAGATTGAGGTCACTCCGATGGTTAGGCCTAGTTTCGAAAATGCACTTGTCGAATCCAGGCTGGCCAAACTCCACTTTCCTGCTACACCCCCCGTATCTCTCAACTCGCTTATATGTCCGAAACCAATTCACCCCCTCTGTAAACACATTCAGTGACGCACCTTCCACAAATCTCTGGGTTCGGGAATTCCAGAAAATCACTACCTTCTGAAACATGACATTTCTTTATATGTCAGTTTGAAATCGATATCCCTTATTCTATATCAATGTCCCGGAGTGAGATACTCTGCCCAGGTGTGGAACCACATTCTCAACAAATACTTTGTCAAGCCCCCTCTGTACCTTGCCCATTTCCGTCATGTCACACTCATTCATTTCAAGCACAATGAATAATGGCCTCACCATTTTAGATATACTCAATAATTCAACCCTCTCATCCCAGAAATTGGCTTAATGTACCAATCTAGTTACTTTCTGCATCAGCATGATGACTTTATGTTTCACGCGCAGGAACACTCCAATCCTTTTGTACTGCCCTTTTGTTTAAACTCCTTTTCATTAAATAACAGCCTGCCTTTTGGTTATCAGTGCCATCCTCAAACTCGGATGTATATTGCACTCAGCTGCCTCCTTCAGGCTCTCAGTATAGATGTAAATAACTGAAGCCATTGGACTGATATTGGTGCTACTCCAGTAGATATGTATTTATCATAAAGATCGATGAACCCTGACTCTCCAATTTCTATGTGATAAGCATCCATCATCCCATGTTATCCATCATACTATGAGTATCTACCTGGTGGAAGATCCTTTACTTTGTGATACCTTGTGGAAAATCTCTGGAAAGACTCAGGTCTACCAGTACCCCTTTATCAAGTCCGCTTGTTACATTCTCAGGGATCACCAGAAAAACTTTGCATGATTTTACAGGGCAAAATATGGATTCACATTCACAAAACCATTCGGACTCTGCCTGAAGCTTTTCTAAATGCCCTGGAATTCCTTCCTTATTAACAGACTGTCGCAGATTCCCAGCAATAATGGTGAGGCTAAATGTTTGCTGCTTTCTGTCTCGCTCCATCCTTGAAAACAGGCGCCGTTTTGGAGCTTCACGAGTTTCACTGGAACACGCCTGTAATCCAGAGAGTTATGGAATATTTCACACAGTGGCACCAGTCACTCTGTAGCCACTACTTTTAAAACCAATGATGCATTACTGCTGACCTGCCTATCCTTAGTCTTTTCTGTTGTTAAAAACCTTGTATCTTTTGTTAGAGACAGTTCAAGAACCCTCCGATTACCATTTTCTTGATGATTGCGAAATACTTATAGTGTCTTCCCTGTGAGGATTGAATTTACTGGTGTAAATTATCTGCCTGTTCCCTGGAGTCACTTCCCCAGTCACACCCTCCAAATGTCCTCAATATACATTCCTGACATTTTTTCTGCCAAAGGTCTCACACTCATCTTCAACTTTTTTATATACACAGAGAAAAACTTGTGATACTTGTTTTTATATTTCTTGCCAATTTATCTACATCATATCTTTCCATCCTTTTTTCCGTTTATTTCTTGCTTGTTCCCTCCATTTCTAGATTCATACAGTCATATTGCACGCAAACATTTCATCCATCCTATCCATACTAACCAGGGTTTCCAAACTAAACTAGTCCCATCTGATTGCATTTGGTCCACATGCCTCTAAACGCTTCGCATTCATATATTTGTCCAAATGTCTTTTAAATGTTGTCACTGTACTTGAATCGATCAGCGCATCTGGCAGCTTATTCCATACACACACCTCCTCAGCGTGAAAAAGTTGCCATTTTGTCCCAGTTATATCATTCCCTTTTCACCTTAAGGCTGTATCCTATATAGTTGGTCTCCCCTACCTTGTGGAAAAGACCTTGGAAATTCACCCTATCCATGCCTCCCATGATTTTATTAACTTCAAAAATGTCACCTCTCAACGTCCTCCCTTCCATTTGATACTAACTTCGAGAACTAGCATTCACTAATAAGCATTGCAAATTTGAAACAATATTTAAAACAATGACAGGCAAACAACACTCAGCCCAAACTTCATACTGAGATCTGTTTTTCTCCATGTTACAATACTAAGGCAGTGTGAAACTCTTACTAGTGCCAATAAGACGTTAAGAAAATAAGCCCTTTGTCTAAAGGGGGTGATGATCTCTACAGTGAAAACGTTCCTCTTGCCAGAGCTGTGCAAGAAAGGGAATTATTATACCACACGGTGAGCGTACAGTCACCTTGAGATTACATTACAGTGTGGAAGCAGGCCCTTCGGCCAAACAAGCCCATACAGACCCGCAATCCACCCATACCTCTTACCTAAGACTGCAGCCAATTCACCTGACCTGCACATCTTTGGACTGTGGTAGGAAACCGGAGCAAACACGGGGGGATCGTGCAAACTCCACACAGTCAGTCGCCAGAGGTGGGAATTGAACCCAGGTCGCTGGTGCTATGAGACAGCAGTGCTGACCACTGTGGCACCGTGCCGCATAGTAAAATGAATGGTGAGAATACTTTTTGAAATTTGGGTGATTCAGTGCAAAGGGAAAGAGGTGTTTTCAATAAAGTTTACTCCAAAAAGGAAACTTTCCGGAGTGAAATGTGAGTGGGAGGTGTAAAACAGCATGAATGGAGAGGCCGAACTACACTGAGACCAGAGGCAAAGTGGCAGCACAAACGAAGCTTGATGCTAAAGCAGGGAAGGTCGACTTAATCAAAGAACTTCAGTTGTAGAGGGTAGGGACCATAATGTGAGAGAATGTGCTCTGTCATTGGAGAGAGAGAACCTGGAATCAGAAAGTGGAAAGTGAGGGCTGAAGATGCTGGAGATCAGAGCTGAAAAATGTGTTGCTGAAAAAGCGCAGCAGGTCAGGAAGCATCCAACGAGCAGGCGATTCGATGATTTGCGCATAAACCCTTCTTCAAGATTACTGAATAATCCTGAAGAAGAGCTTATTCCCAAAACGTCGATTCTCATGCTCCTTGGATGCTGCCTGACCTGCATCAGAAAGGGGAGACAAGCAGGGAAGAGGATGGAGTAGCAATGGCAGAGGTTTCAAGGTGTAATTTAGGAAGCACAATTGAAATCCATGCCTCGCATCTGCTTCTGGTCCCTGAAATAAATGTCCTAAATCTGGGCACACACTGATGCCAGTTAATTTGTGATTGAATAGTATCCTTGAACCACGGGTGCCTCCTCTTCTGTCGAGTCCTTGCTTTCGAACAGAAACAATAATTTATGAGCAGTATGGGATATCTGCTTGAATGTCTACCCATGTATACCCACTGACCTTCCTCTGGGTGTAATTCCACATCACGACTCAGACCAGATGTGAGACAGAAATCCTCAATTTAGATGTCTGGTTCTATTCAATCATTCAGAGGGAACATCTGCATGTGGCTGAACACATGATGTTCGGAGACTGACTTAATCACACCTCCCAGGTGAAGCAACATTTCGCTTTTACTCTTTCAATCCAGTCTCCTGTCATTGCTGCTCACAATGCAGTCTCCTTTTCACTGGGGAGACCAAACAGAGACTGCACTGAGGAACATTCCCACTCTTTCCGGAGGAATAACCCTGCCCTTCGCACTGCTTCCCATTTGAATAACCTTCCTTGCTCTCATGCTGATATTTCGGTCCTGAGCTGCTGCAATGTTCCAGCGAAGCACAACCCAAGCTCGAGTAACACCTCACATTACGCATTGTACGTTACAGCCCGTAGGAGTTAACATTCATTTCCATAACTTCACAGTCTGAACCCATTAGGGCTGTTCTCCATTATTCATACATTCTGCTTCCTGGTTTCCCTGTGACCTTGTCTATATCTTGTTTATATTGCACTCAGTAGAGAGAAACCATTTCTCCCATTCACACTTCAATACACCCAATTTACATCTGTTTCTCTTTCACCACAATCAAAATTCCCTCCTCTGTGACATTGCACCTCCACATGTTCTGTTTCCCATCATCTCTCGTCCACTTTTGTCAAGGGATTAAAACGTCCTTTTCAATTCTGAGCAAGGGTCATTCTGGATTTGATACACTACCTCTGTTTCTCTGTCTTCACAGATGCTGCCAGGCCTGCTGAGTTTCTCCAGCAATTTCTGGTTTTTAACAGCTTGAAAGACGTGTATCAAAGCTGCTCAAACGCCCTGTCCAATATGGAGCACTATACACTGGGATGTGAACAATAACGCAAGATGTACAAATTCATTGGTTCTAAAATTAAACAATATTGGCATCATTGACACTACGAAGTTCTTAATCAAGGCCACGGAGAGAAACAGTTACATTGTTAAAACCGAAAGTGTCACGATTGGACGGAAAAGGTTCTGATGAATATCAGAATTGGAATCGTTACAATGTGGAAGCAGGCGCTTCGGCCCTATCCTACATTTACCACTGACTAATTGACCTAACCTGCACATTCCTGAACACTTTTGGCAGTTTAGCAAAGCGAACAATCTGCACATTCTTGGATTGTGAGAGGGAACCGGAGCACGTGGAAAAAAGAATTGGCACAGACACAGGGAAAATGTGCAAGACAGTTGCCAAAGGATGGAATCGTACCTGGGTTCCCACTGCTATAAGGCTGCAACCCTAACCACTGTACCACGGCCCTGTCCCCGAGAGCATTTAGGGGTTTTCAGAAACATGACAAGCAAGAGGTGTGACACCATGGACAGACACTCAGAGGAATGAGAATATTAAAATGGAAGTGTTACCACATCAGTAAACAGGGTAGGTGATGGGGTGATGGATGAATGGGTCTCGGTGTGAACTGGGGGACAGACAGCTGAATTGCATTGCAGAAATTGCAGCTCAAACCTGGAAATTCGTGTGGTACTGTAGATCACAACTGGACAGAAACGTTTTGTCCAGTCTAATCTTTCAGTCCATTCGTCCCATTATTGGATCGATATTTCATAGACGATTGTGGGTGACTATACCAGGGTCAGAACCACGTGTACCTAAAACTGATGACAATCCATTTAAAGCTATCACACTGACTACTATACTTACATTCCAAAAAGCAAGACTAATATCTGATACAGAAAGCAACATGATTACAAATCAAACAGATCAGATCGAAGCTCTGCAGTCCTGCTGCACCAATCAGAAATCGAGTTGAACCATGGAACAACTGACGAGAGAAAAGGACTCCACAAATGTTATTTGAAAACAATGTTCATTGGGATTAGGGCGTCGCTTACTAGGTAAGAATTTATTGCCCAGAGGACAGTTAAGATTCAATGACATTGCTGTGTGTCTGGAGTTCCATGTGGGCCAGAGCAGGTGTGGATGCCAGTTTCCTTCCCTAAAGGACATCAGTGAACCAAATCGATTTCTCCCACAATTAGCAATTGATTCATGTTCTTCATTAACTCTTAATCCCAAACATTTATTAGATTTGAATTCCATCATGTACTGTAACAGGATTCAAACTCAGGTCACCAGAACATTACTGGGGTGAGCAAGGCCAATAACCTGCACATTTTTGGATTGTGGGAGGGAACACATCAGCAGAAATATCACTTGGCTATTGCTTTAACATTCCACGAAAAAATGGAAACTTCCTGCACATCAGTGTAAAAGACAATGATGCAGTCTATACGCCATCCTCAGCCAGAAGTGTTGCTTGGATGATCCCCACAGAAGCACAGATGCCCGACTTCAAACAATTCGATTCGTTGCACGTAACATTAAGAAACAGCTGAATACAGCAGATACGACAAAGGGAATGGACCATGACACCATTCCTGCAATAGAACTAAAGACTTGTGCTGCACAACAAGCCGTGTCTCTGTGGACGCTGTTTCATTCCAGCTCCAACTCTGACATTTCCCTGGCAACGCGGAAAATTACACAAAAGTGTCCTGACCCTAAGAGGAGAATAATTACAATCTGACCAATTACCATCCTCTCAGTCCCATCACGATAATCAAATTGGTGGGAATTCCTTTGACGGAGCTGTAGACCAGCACAGAAATAACGTGCACAGTGCTGTGTCCGATAGGTCCCCATGTGGAGACGGTGTTGCTGTGAAAATGTCACTGGATTACTAATCCAGATTAGAATAATGCTCTGGCAGCTGGTGGAAATTAGAAGGAATTAATAAAATATTGAGATCTAAAATCTGTTGCCAGTAATATTGACCTTGAAGTGCATGTCCATTGTCAACGTAAATTTCCTTCCCCAATGTACATTCAGGAAGTGAATCTCCCGTACTTTCCTGGTCGAGCCAAAAAGCGACTCCAGACTCACAGAAATGTGCAAAACTCTTCAATCGTCTCTGAAGCGGCCGTGCAAGTCCGTTATATCAAACTTCTCCGAGGTCTTAATGGATAAAAATGAGATAACACCCGACTTCTCCGAGGTCTTAATGGATAAAAATGAGATAACACCCGGCACTAGCCTCTGTATCGGAAAAGGGAATAGGAGCACAGTCCTGTCGACACTGCAGAGACCTCCTTCCTTACATCTGAGAGTTTATGACTATATTAACAGAGGTCTCCCACAGACTGCACAGAAACATCACGAAATGAGTGGGCCTTTCAACACATTGAGCCTTCCCTACTCTAGGTTTTGACTAAACAACTCTTCAATTAACTTTTCCCTAACACTATATACTGTATATCCTTTGAAGTGATCATATATCAGAAAAATATGAAGTAGGAACTTTGGTCCGTCAATTTTGCTCTCCCATACAATATAACAATGGCTGATCCTGTATCTCCACACCAAAATCCTGCTGCAACCTTTAGTGTCTAGAAATCCTTATTTATATTCAGTGCCTTAGTTTCCACAGTCAGCATACTATTTATCTTACTACCTGCTTTCTGTTGCAGCAATATTGCTTTCTGTGACTGGTGTACAAGGAGATCGAGATCCTTTTCAATGATACAGCTCCCCACTTGGTGGGTCTATGTATACTGGTCAGTGTGCCAACATCAATCCCAGTATTGACTTCTGGCTTCAGAACTCACTGCCCTGCATGGACCTTGGAGTTTGGTGAAAAAGTCAACAAAAGTATACACATAAGTAACTTCATGCAGCAACTTCTTTACATTAATTCCTTTTGAAATGCGAGACTGTCCGTCTATTTTTCCTACCAAATTGCTCAATGATACGTTTATCCACATTGTTCTTCATCTGTCACGTATTTTACCATTTCGTCCACTTGTCTCAATCACCTTGAAACGTTTTTATATCCTCCTGATCCACTCACAATCTCAGTTTGGTACCATCAACAGATTTGGAAATATTACATTTAATAACCATGAACAAATGTTTGATCTGTTTTCTGAATAGATGGGGCCCAAACATCAATTCCTGGATTATCCCGCTAGTCATTGCTTTCGACTGCCAAATATATGGAACGATTTATGCTGATTCTCTCTTCCATGTCACCTCTCCTAATCTCAACACATACCAGTATATTAGATCTAGCTATTACACATTGTTATGGGCCAGGACAGACCCCCTCAAATCATTTCAAGGAAGTAGCACAGACACAACTTGTGCTCGTTGACTGAAGCAAGTGTAAGGCGGATATTCCAGGAGTGATGTAGCTGGTCAAATCATTTAGTTTTAAACGAAACAGAATGTCTTTGCAAGATTACTGAGTGAGACGCAAACAGAAGAAGATACAATACAGAATAACCTATCCGAAAACCCAACAGATTATCCCAACTTAATGTTGGTGTTCCAAGTACTTGATATAATCTCCATAATTCCAGAGATTACAAACCTCTGGGTGAAGAGGTTCCTTCTCAATGCAATCCTAAATCTACTCTCTCTATTATTGAGGTCATTCCCTCTTGTCCTCGCTTCACCTGCCAGTGGAAATATCCTGTCTACTTCCATCGTTTCTACTACCTGCATAATTTTATATGTTTCTATGAGATCATCCTTCTAAATTCCAATGAATATAGTTCCAGTCTGCAAAATAACACTTCATAAGCCAACCCTCTCACCTATGGAATCACCCGAATAAACCACCTCTGCACCCCCTCCAGTGCCAATATAGCCTTCCTGAAGTAAGGAGATCAAAACTGTATGCAGTACTACAGGTGTGGCCTCATCAGCTCCCTGGACAGCTGCAACATAACGTCCCTGCTTATAACCTCAATACTTTTAGCAATGAAGCGCAACATTCCATTTGCTTTCCTCAGTAATTGCTGTACTTGCAGACCAACCTTCTGTGATTCATGCACACGGACATGCAGGTCCCTCTGTATTTCAGCATGCTGCAATGTTTTACCATTCAAGTAATAATCCTTTTTAGTGGCACTCCCAACAAAATGGATGAGATCATCTTTATCAACATTGTATTCCATCTGCCAGACCTTTACCCACTCACTCAAAGTATCTATGTTCATCCACGAGGTCTCACAGTCCTCTGCATGCTTTGCTATGAAACGCATCTTCGTGTCATCTGCAAACCTTGACACACTACACGTTCTCTCCAACTCCAAATCATCTATATAAATTGTGAATAATTGTGGCCCCAACACCGATCACAGAGGCACACCACTAGGTATTGATTGCCAGCCAGAATATCACTCACTTACACTTACAATTTGTTTCCTATAGTCCAGCAATCCTTTATCTATGCTGATACTTAACCCGTAACACCATGCACCTTTTTCTTATGCAGCATCGTCTTGTGCGTCAACTTGTTGAAGACCTTTTGGAAAACTAGGCACACCATAGCCACTGGGGCCTCGTTGTTCACCTTGCTCATACTGTCTCCAAAGATTTCCAAAAGACTTGTCAAACATGATCTGTTCTTCATGAACACATGTTGCATCTGTGCAATGGGACGATTTCTATCGAAATGCCTTGCTATTTCTTCCTTGATAATGCACTCAAGCAGTTTCCCCACTACACAGGAAAAGCTAACTGGTCTATAATTCCCCATACTTTGTTTACCTCACTTTTTAAACAGTGGTGTCACATTTGTTGTTTTCCAATCTGTTGGAACTGTCCTGGAGTTCAGCAAATTTTATCAAATTGCCACAATTGCATTTACTATTTCTCCCGCTATCTCTTCTAGAACCCTGGTATGCATTCCATCAGGGCCAGGAGACTTGCCTACCATCAGCTCTGTTAGCTTGCGCAACACTATCTCTTCCATAATAATGAATGTTTTCAAGGTCCTCACCTATCTCCGTCTCTTTGGCAATTACTAGCATGCTATTAGTGTTCTCCACTATGATGACAGATACAAAACACCTGTTCAATGCCTTGGCTATTTCGTCATATCCTATAACTAAATGTCCATTCCCATCCTCTAAGGACCAACATGCACTTGAGTCATGCTTTTTCATTTTATACATTTATGGCATATACCATCATCTATCTATCTTTATATTCTGTACTTGTTTTTTTTTTCTCTCTCGTGTTCATTCATACTTTTTTTTATAGTTCATTTTGTGGCAATCTGTTGATCTTTAATGTTTTCCCAAATCTTGTAGGTTTCTGCTGTTCTTGACCAGTTCGCATTCCTTCTCTTTCAATTTGATAGCGTCCCTTACTTCCTTAGGCGCAATTGACAGATTACCCATTTTCTTAGAGTCTTTCCTTTTCACTGGAATATACTTTTGCCACGGAAATTAAAAATTTCCTTTGAAAATTCTCCACTGATTGTCAACTCTCCCATCATGAAGTATTTGCTTCGAGGTGACTTTAGCCAACTCCTCCCTCATTCTATTGTAGTCTCCCTTGCTGAAGCACAGCAACCTGGTATTGCATTTTATCTTCACACTCTCCATCTGTATTCTAAAGTCAACCATACTGTGATCACTGCTTCACGATGATGTGAATATTTATTCTTGTCTCATTGTACATGACCAGACCTAAAATATCTTGCTCCTCATTATGCGTGCTTTTATTTTAGACTTGAAAGCATTCCCAAGTAGTCAAACCCAAACTTTTTGGATTTGCTGCTTTTAAGACATCCATGAAAAATAAAACAAGGCCAGAATAAACTTGTTAAAGGAGTAGCATTGTCACAACACTAGACTTGGGACTTCATCAAAAATGTTTCTGATAATCCAAGTTCACTGCATCCATTGCTGCGCCATAGTTTATTTCCCATTCAGTTTCTCAAATAGGACTGGCCTTCAATAAATCGGCAATGCCTTTATCTATGTTCATTACTTTATCATTCATGTAATTTTCAAAGTTCCCTGAAAATGCATCCTTTCTAATAGACTCTTGTATTGTCCTGATTGCTTTTTTGGTGCTAAGCAGACTCTGTTTCCCTGCCTCCTTTAGAAATACTGAGATTACATTTGCTGCTGTGAAATCTGTGAATTCAGTTCCAGAATCATCAAGCATTTGGAAGAGGATAAACAGAGTATTCATTATTACCTTGGCCACCTCCCTTAGTAGTCAACGAGAAGATTAACAGTTCATGGGGATGAATCAGATTTCAATCAAAATAACTTCTCCAAAAGTGTTTATGTACAGATTTGATTCTATTTACTTTTTTTCTCAGTGGACTGAGAATTGCTTGGAGTTTACTTTTTGAAGCATTTTCTTTTGTGAAGGCAGAAAAGAAGTGGTTGCTTCATAGTCCTGCAATTTTCCAGTTCTCTGGTTTAAGCCTGTAAGGAACATACAGTGATCTTCTCTAACATTTCACCTTGGTATGCTCTATGTTGAGAAGCTTTTACATTTCACTCTTGTTAATGTACGCTTCATACACTCATCATTTCCTGTCTTAAGCTGCTCAGTGATTGACCTTCCATAGCCATACAATCACAGAAGCAATCTCTGTATAGTCAGAAATATGGTACAATCTACATTCGTCCCACTTTCATGTATCAGGCCCATAGACTTGAGTGTTATTACACTTCAAGTGCTTGTCCACGTACCTTTTAATGGTTGTGCGATGACCGCCAACTTCCCTCTCAAAAGATGCATTTCAGACACCAACATCCTCTGAGTGAGAAACCATCCTGAAATCCTCTCTAAACCTCAAACCCTTCAATTTAAAAGTGTGCCCCTTTGTTCTAGACTCTCTGACTTAAAGGAAACGCTGCTGTCTATCCAACCTATCCATGCCCTTCATAATCTTACCCTTCTGAATCACGTTCCCCTCAGTCTTCTCTGCTCCAAAGCAACCAACCCCGAGCTTATCCAGCCTCTCCCCATAGCTGATACGCTCTATTCCAGGGAACATCCTGGTGAATCTCCTCTGCGCCACATTCAGTGCAATCACATCTTTCCTGTCATATGGATCCCTAAACTGCACACAATATTCCATCTTGTTAACCAAAGTGCTATGTAGCTCTTGTAATCTATGCCACGATTAGTAAAGGCTATGCCTGCTGTCTCCAATTACCTCTTTACTAATCTATTACCCAGTCCCGTCACATTCTAGGATGTGTGGAGAAGCACCCTCTAAACTTGCGAGTCTGCTGCCATTTATTGAGTCCTCCACCATCTGGTTCATTCTTCCAAAGTGCATCACCTCATATTTATCAGGTTTACATTCCATCTGCCATTGATCTGCCCATCTGACCATTCCATCCGCATCTTCCTGTAACGTAAGACCTTCCTCCGCACTGCCAACCACTCGGATAATCTATGTGTCAGACACAAACCTAATTATTACACTCATCCCATGCCCCTTCACATTCACATTTATATCATTTATATCATTTATGAATACCACAAATAATAAGGGACATAGCACTGACACCTACAACAACCACCTATTTTCTGCAATAGTATCACTGATCTGATACTCACTGGTCTGTAGTTCCTTGGTCATTATCTACAGCCCTTCCCATAAAGGGTATTCTCCAGTCCTCGGCACCTTACCTGTGACCAGATTGTATTTAAACATTTTCATCAGTGCCTTTCATCCCTTGTCGACAACAGCAGCCTGAGATGTAACTGAGCTGGACATAGGGACGTGTCCAATTTTATATCAGCCAAAACTATAAATCCCTGTACACATCTTACATCAATCTAATCAAGAGCTTCTCAATCCATCTTCTCGAATTCTGTTTCTGCATCCTCCTTCTCCCAAGTAAAACAGACATGAAGCTCTCATATATCAATGTTCACCGGCTTCACAAACAGATTCCCGCCTTGATCTCAGGCCAAGTTTCGTCAGCAGAAAACCTTGCTATCTGAGGGATTAATGGGGAGAATGTCCATTCAGTATATGGGATCAATACATTTTCTTTCGATAAAGACATCAAAATTGTATACAATGCTCCGGGTACGTCTAGGAGAAAGAGAGGACTGCAGATGCTAGAGATCAGAGCCGAAAAAATATGTTGCTGGAAAAGTGCAGCAAGTCAGGCAGCATCCAAGGAGCAGGAGAATCGACGTTTTGGACATAAAGCATTCCTGAAGAAGGGCTCGTGCCCGAAACATCGATTCTCCTGCTCTTTGGATGCTGCCTGACCTGCTTCCCTTTTCCAGCAACACATGCTTCAGCTCCAGGTACAGTCTCACCAGCACTCTGTGTAAGTAATGCAGAATGTTTTTACTGCTCGTCTGAACAAATTACTGCAGAAGCTGAAATTTGTACTGAAACTAACAAATGCTAGTCATCACATTGAGTCAGGCAGCATCCGTAAAGAGAGAGCAAGTTAATGCTTTGTGTGTAGTTGAACCTTCATTGTCTGTATTCGAATTCCCTTTAAATGAAGGCAAACGTAACTTTTACCTTCCCTGTTTGTATATGTTCCTTCCAATACCCTTTGCTTTAATGTTTTCTGCTAACTTACTGTGTGTACTCATTAAGAATCCTTCTGAATATCTGACTACATGGCATCCATTGCTTCTCTATGTTTAGGTCTACAAGATATATCTTCAAACAAAACGTTTCTAAATGATAACTTCCCTTTCATAAATGCAGAATATTTCTCTTGAAGTTTGCTATTACTTTCTCAGTGTCCAATATCACATTCTTTATGATTGATTGCAAAAGATTACTTCCGACGGATGACAAGTAAACTGGTCTGTAGTTTTCCACTCTCACTCTTCTTCCCTTCTTGAATATTTGGAATGCATTTATATCCTTTCAAATTGGATACGGATAAATACAGTCATCCACAATACAATCCATCTGTGTATTGCTGCTTTCACTGACATTGCAGTGTGAAGTACATCTGGACTGTCAGGCTTATCAATCCTCAATCCAGGTATGTTGTCATATACTACCACATCACTAGTATGAATGATTTTAGTGTTTGGTTACGAACGGCTGTGGTATTTCTGGGATATTTCTGGAACTTCGTCCGTGAAGGCAGACATAATGTAACAGTTTCATCTCCCTGTCAATTTTCTGTTCTCCACAATAAATTATCCTGTCCACACATTCACTGTGCCACATTTGGCCTTGTTTTCATTCACCTTTCAAATATGGATAAACACTTTTCGCCAGTATTTACCAAGAACAAAAAAAAAATTCCAGCACAGGAACAGGCCCTTCGAGTCTTCCAAGCCTGCACCGATCCAGATCCTCTTTCTAAACCTGTCACCTATTTTCGAAGCATCTGCATCCCTCTGCTCCCTAACCATTAATGTTTCTGTCTAGATACATATTAAATGTCGCTATCGTGACCACATCTGCCACCTCCACCAGCATGCGTTTCAGGCATCTGTCAGACTCTGTGTAAAGAATTTCTGAACATATCTCCCATAAACCTTTTCCCTCTCATCTTGAATTCCGGATCACTAGAAATTGAGTACCCCACTCTGGGAATAAGCATCTTGCTATCCGCCCGATCTATACCTCTCATGATTTTGTAGAATCCAACCAGGTCCCCCGAGCATCCGTCAGTTTAATGAAAATAATCCTAATTTACCAAAACTCTCTTCATAGCCAGTTGTCTACAATACCAGGAAACATCCTGGTGAAACTCCTCTGCACCCTCTCCAAAGCATCCGCATCCTTTTGGTAAGGTGGCGATCAGAAGTGTACGAACTATTCCAAATGTTGTCGAACCAAAGCCGTACACAACTGTAACATGACGTGTCATCTCTTGTACACAATAGATTCCAACAGATTCCCTCCTGTGGATGACAAGTTAACTGGTCTGTATTTCGCCACTTTCCCTTTTCTTCCCTTCTTAAAATGGTGGAATGCAGGAAGCAAAGTATGCTGTATGCCTTCTTGACCACTCTATCAACCTACCCCTCAAATAACAATGGATCTGAACACCGAAATCTTTCTGTACATCAGTTTTGTACACGGTTTTTTCCATTTACCCTACAGTTCACTCTTGAATTGGATCTTCCAAAACGCATCATCTCACATTTGTCCAGATTGAACTCTATTTGCCATTTCCCTGCACAACTCTCCAATCGATCTATTTTCTGCTGCATTCTCTGACAGTCTCCTTCACTTTCTGCTACTCCACCAATCGTAGTGCCAACTGCAAACTTATAAATCAGACCACCTTTACCTTCCTTTTGCTCATTTATGTATATCATAAACAATAGCGGTCCCAGCACTAAACCCTGTGAAACACCACCCAGAACAGTTCTTCATTTTGAGAAACTCCCTTCCATAGCTACTCTCTGTCTGCTGCTGCCCAGCCTGTTCTCCATCCATTTAGCTAGCAGATCCTGGACCCCTTGCAACTTCACCTTCACCTCATCAAATACCTTACCGAAGTCTATCATTTAACATCTACAGTCTTTTCCTTACTATCAATTTTCACTTCCACAAAGAAATCTATTATGTTTGCGAAGATGTGACCTCCCCGGAATAAAACCAGGGAAGGTCTTGTTTGGAGTCTGTCTGTGTTGTACTCTGGAATCAGATGGATTTTAATTCCAAGGCAGAACTTTATAAAATTCCACATTGACTGAGTGCCTACAAAATGCATGTTCTTTTAAAACAAAATTGAATGCATTTGCAAATACAAGTCTGCAAATTCAAATTCACCCCACAGATGTATGTGTGTGTGCATGTGAGAAATGCAGAGTGAATGTACGCGGGGGTGGGGGAAGAATGAGAGAGAGTGCGTGTAAGTGTGCGTGTGAGAGAGAAAGAGCATGTGCGTGTGCGTGTGTGAGTGTGCACATGTGCATGCAAGGGTGGCAGGTGCGTGTGTCCTCGTTAAGACACAGACAGATTTGTCAGATCCCTTTCCTGACACAGAATAACGCTCTGGTTTCAGAGCTTCCACACTCTGCATCCTCTGCTCCATTTGCTGTTCTTGTTACAGACCGAGGTACTGTAACTTCAGTCCCCATGCTCCATCCAGAGTTGGGTCACAAAATCCTCAGGTCTCCCTGAATGTCTGGGGCAGCTCACAGCACAACCTCCAGCATACTATCCCCAAAACCTCCACGAAATTTTGAATAACAGGAGTCAGTCAGATGATTTCCATAGAGCCATAGAGTCACAGAGATGTGCAGCATGGAAACAGACGCTTTGGTCCAACCCGCCTTTGCCGACCAGATATCCCAACCCAATCTAGTCCAGCTGCCAGCCCATATCGCTCCAAACCCTTCCTATTCATACACTGATCCAAATGCCTCTTAAACGTTGCAATTGTACCAGCCTCCACCACTTCCTCCGGCAGTTCATTCCGTACACGTACTACACTGTGTGAAAAAGTTGCGCCTTAGGTCTCTTTCCCCTCTCACCCTAAAGCTATGCCCCCTATTTCTGGACTCCCGGACCGCAGTGAAAATACTTTGTCTATTTACTCTATTCATGCCGCTCATAATTTTGCAAACCTCTATAAGGTCACCCCTCAGCCTCCGACGCAAGTTCGATGCCTGCCCCTTTACAATAATACTCGAGGGCTTCCTCGTGTTACTGACCACACTATCAGCTGAGAGGGACAAACACAGGCGTTCAGTGGACAGGCACAGACTAAGTTTCAATGACGTGAGTCAAGACGTGAATCCCTCCTGTCCAACATTGATCATTGAACTATCAACCTTTTTCCTTTCTTCCATGTGTGGGAGTAGTGCAAGAGCACTGCAGTTTGCATATATAACATGGAACACGGGGCACGGGGAAGTGAACAACAGCCCACACACACCATTTCACAGTTTCTGAGATTCACAATGTCAGCACTCGATACATTAGGGAGGCAAAACTCAAAGCCAGGGAAAGATACGGAGGGACAGAAAAATTCACATTAAAGATAGAAACAGAGAATTAAGGTAGAAATAGGCCATATTGGTGAAATATGGGGAGAGAGACAGGGCAGTGGGACTAACTGGGGAGCTCTGCAGACTATGCCAATGTATTGCTTAGTAAAATGAACTCTCTGCCCAGCATGGAGAGCTGTGCAGACCGTGCCAGTGTATTGCTCAGTAAACTGGACTGTCTATCCAGCATGGGGAGCTGTGTAGATTATTCCAGTGTATTTCAGCCTCAGTATTGGCCGGGGATGGGATGTCGTCAGAGGAACGAAATGCAATCTGTAACCAGAACAGAACACAGTGACCTCAATGCTTTAAATATTTAAACAGCAAGGGCAGTGATGCAATGAATCATGTTCACAATTGAAACTGGGCAGGTCAACAAAGAGACCCATGAGTAACACTGCCAGAAGGAGCGAGAGAGTGAATTAACAAGTCCATTGCTGCAGTTAGTAGTGGTTTGTAAAGGGAACATCTCGGTTTAGTCTCAGCAGGAACAATAACAGCGACAATGATAGTAGAGTCAATGAAAGGGCAGTATTACAGTCAATCATGATTTTAAAAAATAAAGACTGAACATTGAGACTTACCAGGGACACCAACGAAAGCCAGGATTGGATAATAAAAATATTGAATAATGTAAAGTGCATATTCGATCCGCCACGATAATGGGTTTTGATCATAATATGTAGAAAAAAACGAAACAATCCAATAAAAACTCCTGTCCATTCTTGAGACATTCCAGCTTAATGTTCTCAGATTCTGATTCATTGTTGGAACATTCCAGACACTTGTGCTCAGATTCTGATCTCTCCCCATTGCATCTCTAGAGCTGCCGATCCCTGTTAATGCTGTCGGTGGTGCTCCCACTCATACTGTGGAATAGCACATTCAACGGAACCCATTCATCATGAAAAGATGGAACCCCTCCACTGGGATAATTACAATCCATGGAGACTGACATTAATCACAGTCACTAAACAAACAGGCTCAGTTAACCCCTTCCTTACATACCTTTTACTGTCCCAATAAAAGGGAACATTTACTCGGTGTGGGTGGAATAGATGGGCGTTGCTTAGGGATGGACCATAAACCTTTCAATCTTCTTCTTTCTTCCGTGTATGTGGAAGTAGTGCAAGAACACTGCAGGACTCTTTATATTACATACAGTTTGTAAAGGAAGATAGAGATAACTGAACAGACCAGCTGCATAAGGTGACCAGTGGAGACACTTGCATAGACAATAAACCAGTGTATACTATGTATTGCCCATTGGCGTTGTGCAGTGCTCCTTGTGACATAATTCAGAGCATTGAGACTGGTCAGGAACAGGAGAAGGTAATTCTGTCCCCATATGTCTGTCAGAGAGGGAAAGGAGGAGACCATCAGCCTTTCTACCCTTTTACAGATCGACAGTGGGAGGCCATAAAGCCCCTCATGTCTGTTGTAGATGGATAGGAGGAGACAATTCAGCCTCTCGGGTCTGTTGCAAATGGACAGAAGGAGGCCATTCAGCATCTCGGGTCTGTTGCAGGCGGTCAGGAGGAAGCCATTAAGCCTATTGAGTCTGTTCCAGTTGGACAGAAGGAGGCCATTCTGCTTCGTGAGCCTGTTATTCAGTAACTACCACTTTAAAATATTTATGGAGAAGAATCGTCCTGACATAAATGGTAAAGTTCTAAATTGAATCAGGCCAACTTTGAACGTTTTATACGGGGGCAATTTCAAAAGCTGCTTGGGAGGAGCTCGTGGCAGGAAAGTGGTAGGCCTTCACAAATGAGATTACAGAGTCTAGAGAGAGAATGTTCAGGTTCATGAGCAATGCAAGGCTGGTCGGGAATTCTAGATGGCGAGCGGAATTGAGGTTCTGCTCAAGACAAAGACGAAAGCATATGATAGGTACAGACAGTAGGGATCGATTGAATCCATCGAGGAGTACCAGGGTTGTAGGCTAATACTCAAGAGGGAGGGTAAACTGGGGTTATAAGTTATCTTTTGAAAATAAGGTAAGGGACAATCCAAAGAATTGCTACCAATACTTTGAGGTCAAAAGAGTATCTAGGGAGAGGACAGGGCCCTTTAAACATCAGCAAAGTTACCTATGTATGGAACTACAGGAGATTGGTGAAATGCTACATCAACATTTTGCATCAGTATTTACTGTGGAGTAGGATATGGAAGGTAGAGAACTTAGGGAAATGAATAGTGATATCTTGAAAAGTGTCCATATTAGAGAAGATGAGCAGCTTGCCATATTAAAATGCATTAAGGTGCATAACCCCCTCTGACCTTTTATGTGACTCTTGGATAGGCACTTGGAAGTAAGTACAATGAAGGGCACATAGTTTAGTCTGATCTTAGAGGAGGAGAATCTGCTGGCACAACATCAACAGCTCAAGGGTCTCTACTCTGCTGCACTGTTCTGTGTTCTATGACCTGATCAGGTGTACCCCAGAATCTGTTGGGAAGCTAGGGAAGCATTGTTTGATATCGAGCTGAGATATTTTTATCATGTACAGCCACAGGTAAGGTTGTGCCATTGTTTAAGAACAGTTGGTGAGGAAAAGTCAGGAAACTATAGACCGGTGGGCCTGACGTCATTCGTGGGTAAGTTGTTGGAAGAGATTCTAAGGGACAGGATTTACTTGTGTTTGGAAAGGTAAATTCCAATTAGCGATAGTCAACATGACTTTGCGTGTGAGATATCTTGTCTCAATTATTTGATTTAGTTTATTGAAGAAGTGACGAATAAGATTGATGAAGGCACAAAAATAGAACTGTGGAATAGAACATGGATTTTAATAAGGCATTCAAAAAGGTTCCACGTGGTAAACTGTTAAGCATGGTTTGATCGCATGGAATACAGGGAGAGTTTTGGAGATACTTCCCTCGAAGGTAAGAGATGAAGGTAATGTTGGTGCAGCATACTTTATTTGGCCTGGAGGCCTGTGACCAACAGTGAACCACAAGGATCTAATGGATTTTGTCAATTCTGTAAATGATTTCGATGTGAATATAAGTAGGAATGGTTTGTGAGTTTACAGATAACACCAAAATTGGCGAGGTGGTGGACAGTAAAGATGGTTAACTCAGAGTAAGACGGGACCCTGATAAGATGAGCCAAAGGGCCGAGGAGTGGCTGATGGAGATCATGTCAGACAAGCAGATGGTGTAACATTATTGTGAGCCAAATTGGATCAGCACTTGTAGACAGGATCCTGGTAAGTGTTTCCAAACACAGACAGCTAAATGGAAACTATAGAAACCCGGCAGTGTGGAAACAGGCCATTTGGCCCATCGAGTCCACACTGACCCTCCAGATAATATGCTGACCAACACACCCATACGTTACCCCAGTAAATATACATTTCCCTTCGACAATCCACTTAACCTGCATATCCCTGGGTAGTGTGGGGAAGTTTAGCGAGGCCACTGAACCTATCCTGTGCATTTTTAGACTGTGGGAGGAAAACCAAGCACCCGAAGGAAACCCACAAAAACACGGCAAGAAATTGCAAACACCGCACAGAGTGTCACCAAAGAATGGAATCGAACCCAGGTCATTGGTGTCCTAACATAGTATTGAGAGCCACTTTGCCACCGAACGACCATCAAAAAGAGCGACTGATTTCTCCTGCTTTCTCTGGATCTGTCACATCAGTTGATGTCAAATTCCAGCGTGGTGCCTCGGTCAAGCCCTCCTTTAACTTCACCCCAGGATTCACATTCCAATGGACAGGGCCTTAAGCTGTGACTGACACATTGCCTGCACATCTGCCCTCACCCCTTCCCCTCCTTTCCAAATCAAGTGTTCCATTAATACTGCAGCATGCAAGATAATTGCTGATCTAAAATAAAACAAAGAGCTGTATACTCTGGAGATCGGTAAACAGTACTGTTCTGATGACGACTCCCCAGATTTGAAACATTGACTCTGCTCTCTTCTGACAAAGGATTGTGACAAAGTGACGACTGCAAATGCAGTGAATTCTAAAGTGAATTCCTGATGAAGGGTTTCTGACTGAAACATAGTCTTTCCTGCTCCTCGGATTCTGCCTGACCTGCTGTTCTCTTCGGGGGCCACACTTTTCGACTTTCTTCCTTCAGCTGCAACCAGACCCATTGAGTTTTTCCTGCATATTCTTGGGTATCTAATTTCCTGTTTATAACTTAAACAAAGATTTCCCTGCAGTATTGACTTCCATGTACATCTCCAACCAGTGTTTGCTTCTCCTTCTTGGTTCTAAGCTGCAGTCAAATTTTCTGTATAAACTGAGCACCGTGGTGCGATGAATGGTAGATTCAGCGAGATTTTTCTTGAGGCCTTTCTTGATGTTACAAAATCTCGCTGCATTTTTTTTGAAAAACGTATGGATCAGAAAGGCTGAGAAGGATAAGGGCCAAGTGCACGGATATGGAGTGAATGTGGACCGACTGTAATGGAAAGATATGTTCACAGGTTTCAGAATTCTAAATGTAGACATGTCGATAGCATCTGGCAACACAAGCCAACATTACCAGGAATGCTGGGTGAATGGGATATTGGTGTGAGTTTAGATGATGGAGAGTTTTGCATGAGGATTTGTTCTGCAACTTTGTACCTGGGAGTGGGGTCTACAGAGTCTTTGACTCGGGGCTGAATCTAACACTAATTTCTCTCAGTGTCATTTTCATTGAGTGACAGAGGTTATGTCTGTATGAGGCTGAGCTAGTTTCCTGGTGTTATCTGAATCGAACTCACCTCATTAACTATTCACCCTACCGCATGGTGTCCCTGTCATTCAGTGCCAGACTGATTCTCCCACTCATCATGGTTGGAGGTACTCACCATCGCCGGAAATCCCTGGATATTCCGGGATCCCTGGCACGGATGCCAAAAATAAAGGCCAGTGGGCAAATAATTGAGCTTTCTCAGTTCGGAGCTGCCCGACCCAGTTTAGGCCGAGCATGGCAGATAAGACAATTCATAATCGACAATAGACAATAGACCTAGGAGCAGTCCATTCGGCCCTTTGAGCCAGCACCAACATTCATTATGATTATGGCTGATTATCTACAATCAGTATCCTGTTCCTGCCTAATCCCCGTAACCCTTGATTCCACCATCTTTAAGAGCTCTATCCATCCATAAGGGGTAACTACACAACGGGTTTGTCGACAGGGGCAATGATGTCCTGGTGGACGGGGTAGTAGAGAGGGGGACCATTCTCTTCTCAAAGGGAGCCACACCACCAGACCCACCAAGCTCAAGCATCCTGCTCAGTGCAGTATCTGTGGTCTGAAGAAATGTACAGCAATACAGCACAAGCATCAATAACCTTCCCCACTCTGTCATGATAAGGGACACTGTATTCTCTCTGCTCCCTCACACTCACTGTATATCTGTTATAGCACCTACCTCAGAACAAGGCTCATTCTCCAACATTCTCA
Source organism: Chiloscyllium punctatum (assembly GCF_047496795.1). Classification (NCBI taxonomy): domain Eukaryota; kingdom Metazoa; phylum Chordata; class Chondrichthyes; order Orectolobiformes; family Hemiscylliidae; genus Chiloscyllium; species Chiloscyllium punctatum. The sequence goes on from NC_092769.1 coordinate 3,044,970, forward strand.
CTGCTGCAGTCAGCACATCCCCCTCCTCTCTCTCTCTCTCTCTCTCTAGCCTTTGTTATACCCCCACAAATTTATAGAATGCTCTGGAGAGTGCTGATTATGGAATATTCCAGATATCGCTCCAAACAATTCCCAGTTTCAGGGGAATGACAGTGCACCAGTGTGGAAAACATGAGGGGAACGAACTGCGTGTTTTGTTAAAATTAAAATTACATGCACACGAAATTGAAATCCATCATGAAGCCATTCCGTACTTCAAACGTGCTTTACCATTTAATAAGATCGGGAGTGATCTAACTGTCTCCTGAGCTCAATGTTACAGCAACTTTCAGTCAATCAGCCCCCGGCTTCCTGTCACTGACCAGATGACACTCAGGCATTTTTATTCGGGGTTTCCTCAAGCGTGTGTTCCTTAGGCATTTCCCAGGGGGGCGGACTCTCCTTCCAATATGGGCGGCACGGTGGTTAGCACTGCTGCCTCACAGCGCCAGAGACCTGGGATCAATTCCCGCCTCAGGTGACTGACTCTGTGGAGTTTGCATGTTCTCCCCGTGTTTGCGTGGGTTTCTTCCGTGTGCTCCGGTTTCCTCCCACAGTCAAAAGATGTGCGGGTCAGGTGAATTGGCCATGAATAATTGCCCGTAGTCTTAGGTAAGGGGTAGATGTATGGTTGGGTTGCGGGTCGGTGTGGACTTGTTGGGCCGAAGGGCCTGTTTCCACACTGTAAGTAATCTAATATGTCCCATCAGCTTTCTATTTTCATGCAATAATAAGCATGCTTCACACAGACCAATCAGAAATATACTGTTATTTAATAGTTGTCGATATCTAAAGACAATTATTATTATGGTTATTTTGCTTGTGTCACCTTATTGCATTAAGCTCAGAATAGCGTCTAAACATTTTTATCCTCGGCTAGTACCTGAATTGTACCTTTTTCCTTGTTATGAAAGTTTCTCTTGCCCTTTGTCTGTGATTGTTTCTGTCTGAAACAGTTACACAGGATCCCACTCAGTTGGCTGGACGGCTGGACAGCTGGTCTGTTATACAGAGGATCAGAGAGGGCAGGTGATGGTCATGTTGTTAATGTTATCGACGTCAATCAACTGTGACTAAGTACCATTCACTGGATTTAAATTCCAGTGTGATTATGATATTGGGGTCATGGCTAATGAGACTGGAGGGAGAGAACATGATAATTCCCAGTCAGAATGTTCCCAGTTAGAATGTTACTCTTTATAAATCATATTAAGATCAAATTCCAGCATACATCTCCAATGAGGAATGAGGAGAGCCAATATTAACCATATAACCAGAAGGCATAGGAGCAGAAATTTGGCCATTTAGCCCATTGAGCCTGCTCCGTTATTCAATGATGGCTGTTAAGCTTCTCAACTCCATTCTCCCGCTTTCTACTTGTAACCGTTAATCGTCATTACAATAAAGCACATATCTGTCTCACTCTTAAATATACTCAATGACCTTGCCTCGGCAGCCTTCTGTAGCAGTGAATCCCGTAGATTCACCTCTCGCTGGCTGAAGAGTTTTCTCCTTATCTCTGTTCTAAAGGTCTCCTCTTTACTCTGTACCCACGGGTCCTACTCTCTCATACCATTGGAAATATATTTCCAAAATCCACTCTGTCGAGGTCATTCGGTATTCTGTAAGTTTCAATTATAACTCCTAATATCCTTCTGAACTCTATGGAATATAGATCCAGAGCCCTCAGATATTCTTTGTATGTTAAGCTTTTCATAACTGGGACCAGTCTCATGAATCTCCTTGAAAAATGCTCCAGGGCCAGTACATTCTTCCTGAGATATGGGATCCAAAACCGTGCACAATAATCCAAAAGTGGTCTGACCAAAGCCTTATAGAGCTTCAGAAGTACATCCCAGCTTTTATAGTCAAGCCCTCTTGAAATAAATGCCATAACTGTATTTGTCCTAATAACTACTGACAACATGCAAGTTTACCTTTCGAAACTCCAGGACTAGATCTCCCTTGTCTTTTTGCACTTCAGACTTCTGAACTTGCTCGCTATTCAGAAATTAGTCCATGTCTGTATTCACACTTTCCCACGTTATACTCCATCTGCCACTTCTTTGCTTACTCGCCTAACCTGTGCAAATCCTTTCTCAGGAAAAAGTGAGGACCGCAGATGCTGGAGATCAGAGTCAAGAAGTGTGGTGCTAGAAATGCACAGCCAGTCAGGCAGCATCTGAAGAACAGAAGATTCAATTTTTCAGGTATAAAGTCTTCATCAGGAATGAGGGGGGTGGGTGTGATGGGGCTGAGCGATAAATCGGAGAGGCTAGGCTGTGAAAAAGGTAGCTGGAAGGCGATAGCTGGATGAAGGTGGGTGGTGATAGTGATAGGTCAGAATGGAAGTTGGAGTGGATAGATGAGAAGGAATATGGACAGGTAAGACAGTTCCAGAGGGCGGTGCTGAGTTGGAGGGTTAGATCTGGGATAAGGTGGTGGGAGGGGAGATGAGGAAACTGGTGAAATTGCCTTTGATATCGTGTGGTTGGAAGGTCCGAAGGTGGAAGATGATGCGTTCTTCCTCCAGACGACTGCTGGCTAGAACTTGGCAGTGGAGGAGTTGGAAAATTTACATGTCCTTGGTGCAATGGGGGGGGGGGGGGGAGTTGAAGTATTCAAGCACAGGGAAGTCGGGTTGTTCAGTGTGTGTGTCCGAGAGTGTTCCCTGAACAGTTCTGCAAGTTGATGTGCTGTCACCCCAATATAGAGGATACCAGGAGCAATGGACAGAGTGGATGAAGTGTTTGGATGCACAGGATGTTCTTTGCCTGATGTAGAAGGATCCTTTGGGGCCTTGGATGGAGGTGAAGAAGGAGGTGTTGACACAGGTTTCATACCTCTTGTAGTGGCAAAGAAGGTAGTGGAAGGTGGCTTGGTGGGGGTTGGAGAGGCGGGCGTAGACCTAACGAGGGGTTGTGAAGGGAATGTTCTTTTCAGAATGGTGATAGGGGTCGGGAGGGAAGTAAATCTCAGGTGCTGGAGTCTTACTGTTGGTAGAAGAAATGTCGGAGGATGATTCGTTGTACCCTGATTTTGTTCCATTAGAAGGCAAGCACCAGACGCGTTCTATCTTTGTTGTAATTAGAAGGGTGTAGTTCAAGGCCGGAGGTGCGGGAAGTTGAGGAGATGCACTCTCCTGCAGCCGAACCACCTCTTCAATGCTACCTGTCCCTCTATATATCTTTGCACTGTTTGAAAACTTAGCCAGAATGCCCTCAGTTCCTTCATGTAGATCATTAATGCACAAAGTGAAAAGTTGTGGTCCCAACATTGAGTCTTGTGGAACACCACTTGTCCCTGGCTGCTATCCTGAGAAGGACTCTTTTATTCCAACTCTCTGCTTTCTGTCAGACTGCCATGCGACTATCCATGCTAGCACCTTGCCTCTAACACCATGGGCCCTTATCTTTCTCAATAGCCTCCTGTGTGGCACCTTGCCAAAGGATTCTTGAAGAGCAAGTGGATAACATTTATTGTTCTCCTTGGTCTAATTTGCTTGATACTCCCTCAATGTATTCTAGCCGGGTTGTCAGGTCAGACCACCCCACGATGAAACCATGCTGACTCTGTCCTATTTTACCAAAGACCTCCAACTATTCAGAAATCCCATCCTTCACGATGGATTCCAGGTCGTCACCGTGGTTAGGCTAAGGTTAGGCTAATCAGTCCGTAATTTTCCATCTTCTGTCTAACTCCCTTATTGAATGGGGTGTCTTGTTAACAATTTTCCAGTCTCTTGGCCCTTTCCTGATGTTAGTCATTCCTGAAAGATTACCACTTATGCTTGCACGAACTCTTCAGCTATCTCAATTACAAGGCTGGGGTTTAGTCCACCTGGTCCAGGTGATTTATCCACATTCAGGCCATTCAGTTTTCTAACATGTTCTTGATGATGGCCACCATACTCAGCTCTGCCCTCTCACTATCTTCAATTTCTTGGAAATTACTCATGTCTTTCACCATGAAGACTGATGCAAAGTTCCTGGTTCATTTATTTCTTTCCCACTACTGTCTCTCCAGCATCATTTTCTAGTGGCCCATATTACTTTTACCACTCTTTCGCACTTTATATATCTAAAGAACCTCTTACAGTCTCCTTTAGATTACTGGTTCGCTTACCCCTATATTTAATCTTCTCCCCCCCCTTACGTTTTTTTTTGCCGTCTATTTGTCTTAGTAACTTTTCCAATTCTCTAGTTTCTCATTGTTCTTCACCACATTATATGCTTGCTCTTTTGCTTGTATGCAATCCCTGACTTCCCTCGTCAGCCTTGGTTGCCTCATCCTCCCTGTACCATGCCTCTGTTCCTCAGCATGAATCTCTGCAGTGTCTCCTGAATTAATCTTGGAATCTCCTGCCATTGCTGTTCCCCTGTCTTTCCTCACAGACTCCTCTCCCAATCAATCCTACCCAGCTTCTCCCTTATGCCTCTGTAGTTACCTTTATTCAGCTGAAATACTGTTACCTCTGATTATATCTTCTCTCTTTCAAATTGCAGAATAAATTCAACTATATTCCGATCACTGCTTCCGAAGTTTTCCTTCACCTGAAGCTCCCTTATCTAACTTGCCTCATTAAATCCAGTATCATCTGTTCCCGAATGGGCTCCACAACAAGCTGTTCCAAAAAGCCATTTCGTAGACATTCCCCAAACTCCTTTTCTTGCGAATCACCGCCAACCTGATTTTAACATTCCACCTGAATGTTGAAACTCACTGTGGTCACTGTACTTTGCCTTTTCTATCCACCTTTTCTATCTCCTGGTGCATGTTGTCCCTCAGCTCCTGACTACTCTTTGAAACCCCGTACAAGACTCCAACTGTGGTTGTCTAACTTTTGTAGTTTCTAAATTCTTCCCAGGCTGATTCTACACCATCTGACCTTACATCATTTCTTACTATTGATTTAATTTCATTTCGTACTAATAATGGAAATACTCTCCCTCTCCCCACCCACCTATCTTTTCGATATGTCCTTGAATTTCTTGATCCCCTTGCAGCCACTTCTCCGTCGTGCACATCACCTCATACCTGCAAATTTCAATCTGCGCCACAAGCTCACTTACCTTATTCCTTATGCTGCATGCAGTCAGTTATAACCCCTTCAGTCCTGTATTAATCATCCCTCTTCTCGTTGTCATTCGTGTGACCAGTATGCTTGATGTTTGATTGTTAAACATTACCAGATGCTCTATTCTATTTGTGTCTGTGCTGGAGATTTTAATAACCTCTCCCGAGTTCTATACTCTTACCTTCTCTTTTAATTCGGCTAGTCTAATTAAACCCTATAACTGAACCCCCACCCCGCACACACACATACACACTCCGAATCAGTTTAAAGCTCTGTCTACAGTCCTAGTCAGTTTTGACTCAGACTCTGGTCCCAGCACTGTTCAGATGAAGACTGTCCCATCAGAACAGGTTCTTTCTTCTTCAGTAATAAAATGTGTTTATTCAATACAAAATGTAAGGCCAAAGAAAGTTTTTCTGTACATACCTAAATATGAAAACTAAAAAGAAATAAGATTGTGAAAATACACTTACTATGTGGAGCTATATAAATTGAAATGTGTATTACAAAACCATGGAAATGGTCGACAAACATCATCAATCATTATTTGAACCACAGCTGAGACCCTGATTTCCCCTCTGTCTGTAATCCCCCTTCCTGAGATTCTCTAGCCCTGTCTCTCACGCAGTGTCTAGATGGTTACAAGTTAATGATCTCACTGGAAACAATCTATTGGTCTATTGGATTGTGTTTAGTTGTCAGCAACTCAGCTCTGTGATGTCATTGGCGATAAATGATCTGGGGTGACAGCCAGTATCAGCATGGTATTCAAAGGGTATGGCACCAGACAAAGGGCTTACAGTCTGGAGAGTTTCGAAATAAAGTTCAGTGTTTTTCTCCTCATGTCATCTCCTGATCGAACTTCACACTCATCTGACACTCCTGGCTCTCACTCAATCGGTCGCTCCGTTTTCTATCCACTTTGTTTATCTCACTTCACTTGCTTTCTCTCTGTTTCTTTCTCTCTCTCCCTCTCAGTCTATCTCCGATCATTCTCTTTATTTTCAAGTTGTCAAGTTGGAGAGCTCATGGATGCACGGTGGGCTGAATGGCCTCCTTTTGTGCTATATTAATTCTAAATTTCTCTGACCCACAATAAGCACTTTAGGTGCCTGGAGAGACAAGCTGGTCCAGTGAAGGACACAGTGGACAATTAACCATTGTCTTCTCCTGTTTTCTGACATGCAGCAGCATCGAAATATCTGTTCAAACAAACAGACTCCTCACATTAAAATCAGCACACTTCAGACTGCCAGGTCCATTGTGTTCAGTACCCTCTGCCTGTTTGCAGTTGGTCTTAGCTGTGCTGGCATTAATCTCCAACTCCCCCTCTGCCACTGTGCCTGTGGACATACTGCTGTGGTTTCCTACACCCCTCCCGCCGGCCCCCACCACCGCCCATCGCCGCCACACACTAGTTTAAACCCTCCTAAGGGACAATAGCAAACCTGCCTGCCAGGAGACTGCTGCCAGTTCAGGTCTGTCCTGTCCTTATTGTGCAGGTCCAATGATCCACATCCCGACGATTGCTGCCAATTCAGGTCCATCCCGTCCTTATTGTGTATATCCTACCGACTCGGGAATCCTAATGATCCACATATCAGAAGTGCTGCCAGCTAAGCTACCAGCTCTTTGGCCGTTTATTTAACTGTGCTACCTTCCTATTTCTAATCTCACTCGCACGTGACATATTCTAGTGTCTCCAAAATTCAAATATCCTTGCAACATAACTTCTGCTAGGTTCTTTCTTTAAAGTGGACAGACTTGATAATAAGTGTAATTTCAGGAAAGTTAAGTCCACTGAATCAGTCCAATGACTAGAGGAACTGATATCTATCACTGCCACTAAACCTGTTTGACAAGTTATACATATGGAACATATATTTGCAGATGGACAAGTATAAACAGAAGACTAGAAAATGTCAGAGCAAAAAATACAGTAGATGGTAGAAACCCGAGGCAAACACAGAGACATACGGTGGAGATATGAAAGAGTCAATGTTCCCAATGCAAACACGGGAAGATTTTACACAATCCACATAGACAGGGTCCAGAGATTGGAACTGAACCCGAGTCCCTAGCATTTTGAAGCAGCATTGCTGCGTCACCATGCTGCCCAGTGATGGATAATTGGAGATCGTATAGTTAGAGAGAGCTACTGTTCCCTGTCACTGTGATTGAGAGTCCTGAAGGTTGTGTTGCCTACCTGGTGCTTGGTTTTGGGTTATGTCATCTGGGCTGCAGAAGAATTGGAGTGGGCGGGGAATGATCCAGTGGTCTTGTTTGTGTAGGTACCAACGGCTGGACAAACAAATGACAATAAGAAGAGCGACCGGTAACACAGGATTGAACTATTATATCGGAATGCATACAACATAAGGAATAAGGTAAACACGCTTGTGACTCATTCACAAATTGGCAGGTACGAGATGGTGGGCATTACAGTGACATAACTGCAAGAAGATTGGGATTAGGAGCTGAATATGCAAAGATACTCGAAATGATAGGCAGGTGGGCAGAGAGACAGAGTTGTTTCATTATTAAAAATGGAATTGAATCAATAATCAATAATAAGAAATGAAGTAAGGTCAGATGGTATAGAATCTGTGTCAGTAGAATTGAGGAATCAAAAAGGTGAAAAAATGCAGTTGGAGTTATGTACAGGGAGTTGGGGTGCAAGATAAACTAGGAGCTAGAAAGATCTGTAGGAAAAATAAAGTTACAGTGATCCTGTGGGATTTCATTATGCAGGTGGACTGGGAATTCAGGTAGGTTGTGGTTCGCAAGAAAAGGAATTTGTTGAGTATCTATGAGATGGCTTTTTGGAGCAGCTTGTACAGGCGAACTAGATGAGGGAGCTTAAGGTGAAGGAAATCATAGGAGCAATGATCATAATATGATTGAACTTACTCTGCAATTTCAGATGGGCAAGTTAGAATCAGACGCAATGGTATTACCGCTGAATAAAGGCAATCACAGAGACATGAGGGAGGAGCTGGGTATAATTGGCTGGGAGACGGGCCCAGCAGGAAAGACAGTGCAACAGCAATGGCAGGAGATGTTTGGAGTAATTTAGGATACAGCAGAGATTTGTCCTGAGGAAAAAGAGACTTGTATAGGGAGAATGAGGCAACCATAGCTGACAAGGGAACTCAGGTATAGCATAAAAGCAAAAGAGAAAGGATAGAATATGTCAAAGTGCAGAGGGAAACCTGAGGATTGGGAAGCTTACAAAGATAAAACAGAGGGCAAACAAAATAAAATAAGGAGGGAGATTATTAATTCTGGCGTAATATAAAGGAAGACTGGAACAGTTTCTTTCGATATATAAAGAGCCGCAAAAGTGAACATTGGACTGCTGGAAAATTATACTGAAGAGATAACAGTGGGGAACGAGAAAATGGCCAAGGAACTCAATAATTGCTTTGCATCAGCCGTAACGATGGAAGACACGAGTAATACATGAAACATTCAAGAGATTGAGGGGCCAGAGCTGCGTATGATGGCCACCACCATGGAGAACATGCAAGAAAACATTAAATGGCGTGAAGGTGGTTAAATAACCTTGACCACATGGACTACATGTCAATGCTGAAGAAAGAATAGAGCGATCATGTTGACCTTTCAGGAATCACTAGAGTAATGAAAAATCTCAGAACACTGGAAAGCCACTAATGTGACACCCTTCTTTAACAAGGGAGTAAGGAAAAAGACAAAAAATCCACAATGAATAGATTAACTTCGGTCGTGGGTAAGATCCTGGAATCCATTGTGAAGGATGAGATTTCTGAATACTTGGAAGTGTTTGGTAAAATAGAACAAAGTCACTATGTTTCATCAAGGGAAGGTCATGCTTGATAAATCTGTTGGAATTCTTTGAGGACGAAATGAGCAGGCTCGACCAAGCACAGCCAATGGATATTATCCACCTGGTCGTCAAGAAGCGTTTCACAATGTGTCACACAGGAGATGACTGAGTACGATAAGGATCCCTGGTGCTAGAGGAAAGGTATTGGCATTGGTAGAAGCTTGGCTGTCTGGCAGAAAGCAGAGAGTGGGGATGAAATTATCCTTATCAGGATTGCAGCCGGTGACAAGTGGTGACAAGGCTCAGTGTTGGAATCGTAGCTTTTTACTTGTTACGTTAACAATCTAGATAAGGGAATTGAGGAGAATTTGGATTAGTTTGCAGATGATAAAAAGATAGACAAATGGATAAATTGTGTTGAGGAGGTGGAGAGGCTGAAGAAGGATTTGGACATGTAAAGAGATTGGCAGATGCATTCCAATGTGGGAAAGTGTGAAGTCATGAACTTTGGCACGAAGAATAGAGGCATGATCTATTTTTTAAAAGGGGATAAAATTCAGAAAGCTGAAGTGCAACGGGACTTGAGAGTTCTAGTGCAGGGTTCTCTCAAGGTAAGCTTGCAGGTTGAGGCAATCGTCAGGAATGCAATTGAAATTATTATTGATGGCATTTATTACGAGAGGAATCGAATATAAAACAGGTTGTATACGTCTCTAGTCAGACCACATTTGGAGTATTGCGCGTAAGTTTGAGCCCCATATCTCAGGAAGGATGTACTGGTCCTGGAGTGTGTTCACAAGATCTTCATGAGAATGGTCATAGGAACGAAAAGCTTATTTTATAAGGCATGTTTGAGGACTCTGGGTCGATACTCGATAAAGTTTAGATGAATGAGAGGGATTGAAATGGAAGCATGCAAAATACTGAATGACCTGGACAGAGTGGATGTTGGTAAGATGTTTCGATTGGACGACGATGCGAGGGCACAGCCTTAGATGACAGGGTACACCTTTTAGAACAGTAATAAGGAGAAATGTCTTTAACCAGAGAATGGCGAATCTTTGAAATTTATTGCCACAGAAGGCTGTGGGGGCCAGGTCATTAAGTATATCTGGGAGGGAGATAGATAAGTTTTTGATTATCGAGGGGATCAAGGGTTACAAGGAGTAGGTCAGAGAATGGGCTAGAGAAAACTGTCACAGGTGGTGCAGACTCGATGGGCTAACTGGCCTAAATTCTGCTCCTATGTCTTATCGTCTTATGGTCTATACCTCAAGGAGCAACCTTGCACCTTGGAGAAGATGGATTTATGTTCTTCATGAAGGTCAGAAGCTGGTAGGAATAGTTAACTGTTTTAGGATGAAGGCATTGTGGCTGCTGTCGAGGTGGTGGATAATATGATATTCAGTGCACAATCACACCCCAAGTGCACTGTACTAATGTGGGGAGAGTTTATTCAAAACTTGGACCTTACTGTCTCTGCCAATGACCGTAGGGAGTAGGGGTTGTGGTAGGATGGCGTAACGCCCTCCCAAGCACTTAAACTATCCAGAATCATGCATCCTGAGTGAAACAGCAGGCATCGAATTTATGACCTTCTCTTTGGCTGTTTAGAATATAAGGAGTGATTGTCCATCCCACTCAGTGTTCAATACAATCACCTCCTATTCCCTCACAGCGCTCCCGATCAACCTTCACTCGCTCCTCATGGTGCCATCATCCCAGAGATTAATCTGGTGGAACCCCCGTTAACTCTCTCTGTGGTAAGGAGCTCACACCTTCTAAAGGAGAGAAAATCTGTCCACAACGCCCCAAATGCTGCCTCAACAACACTCTCAGGATTGATAGCAATAATTCATTTCTCTCACTTAGCTGGCTCCGTTTCTTTTGTGTGAAATAGGAAACTATTCATTCAGGATGCACTGTCACTGATTTGGAATTTAAAACATCCTTACATATGTAGGTCAGCATCAATAAAGCTAGCACTGGAGGTGCCTAGTCAGATGGACGTCACTCTGGGGAGAGACTCAGTCACAAAGAATCCATCTAAAAAAGTGAATGGCCACCTACCTGAATGGAAATGAACTGCTGGAATATGGGATACAGGCAGAGGAAGGGAGCTATCTTTCCTTTTGATCTGCCCTCGCTGGATGTGTGCAGACCTGATCAGGCCAGCATCTTAGGCCGATCTTGAACTGAGTGGCTAGTTCAGCTGTTTCACAGGACAGAAAAGAGTAAAACCCAGTACTGTGTGATTGCAGTCACACAGAGACCTGACCAGGGAAGGATGACCCGCTGCTTTCTCTATTCGGCATGAGGCAAGCCGATATCAAACGATTATTATTCTGTGGCTCTGGATTATGAACCAGTGATGTGACCACCATACACTGTCTTCCCTTCCTTCAGATTCTGTGCAGAGAACAAGTTAAACATCTCAAGTGCAAATGTTTCGCAATGAACACGTGGTAAGAGTAGACTTGAAACAGCTGTATGAGGAATTAACAACGGCACAAACGATGGTTTATTCAGGAGTTGCACTGAGGCTGAGGAGGACACTAGGTGTCACAATGGTGGTATTGGAAAGGATTGGTGAAAGGGGAGGGTATGGAGATGTAAACTGTGTTGGAGAAAATGAATCAAGGAGGTTGTGAACAGTCTGTTTCATCATCGCATATTGGAGGGCAACTTGTATTGACTAATTTGCTGGTTATAATTTGTAAAGAATGGAATCTTTGATTGGAAATGAAAACGTTGACTTGCCCCTTTCCAAAATTTAAATATTATGAGCAAAAATTCAGTTCGGACCGTTTCACTAGACAGCTCGAGTGACTGACCAGGAACACCAACTATAACAAGGATAGGATGGTAACCAGCTTGAATAACCATCAGTACATCTTCAATCCGCGATACTAATGATAATCAAGGCTGGGAAAGCCAGTACAGACCCAAGGATAAACTCCTGTGCATTGTTGGAACATTCCAGACTAATGTTATCAGTTTCTGATCTCTCCTCACCCTCTCTCTGAGTTTGTGATTCCTATTACTGGTGTGGGTGATGGTCCCATTCATGCGATGGGATAAAACACTGAAAGCGTTCCCTTATTCATAGGAGAGAGAAACTCTCTAGGGACGCATAGGATCATGGAGACTGACATAATCACAATCGCTGAGTAAACAGCTCTGTTAATCCCTTTCAATTCTATACTATTTCATTAAAGATCAAAATAACTTTGAACATTCATGCATTCTGGGTGTAATATGTGAGTGTGACTGAAGGAATGAATGTTGACGATAGAAGATCGATTGTGTATAATCATTCAGTCTGCCTTGGATATGGAATTAATGCCAGAGGTTTAATATATCATAAACGTGCTTCTCCGCTCATACATGGAGAAACAAAGCCTGTAATTACAGATCAGTCATTGCAATATCAGTAAAACATTAAGAGAACATCTTTCATCTATGATCTGATTTCAAAATGTACCTGAGACAATGTGGTTTTATCACAAACAAACGTCATGGATATGTTAATGCAGAATTGTACATGACAAACACAATTCAGATTGTTATTCCAGAATCAGAGAGGGCAGGTGTGGGTCATGTTGCTGATGTTATCGATGCTAAAGAACTGTTGTGAAGTATCATTTACTGGACTTCATTTTCATTGTGATTATGACATTGGGGAAAAGAGAGAAAATGAAGAGGACTCAGGGACATGACTGTTCCATCTGGGCGGAGGGACAGTGGTGTTCCCAAATCACGAGCATTTAATCGTTATTCTTTATAACTCATATCAAGAACAGATTCAAGGGTATATCTACAATGAGGAATTAGCAGAGATTAGATTAATGAAACGCATTTATGCAATACAAAATACAGGGAAAAAATTATTTTCTGTACAGACCGAAATATGCAAACTACAAAGAGATAATGTTGTAAAAATGCACTCCTGATATGGAGCTATATAAATTGAAATGTGGATTACAAAACTATGGAAGTGGTGTGTAATATTTATCAATCATTATTTGATCCACAGCTGAGATTTCGATTTCCCCTCTGTCAGTGTAATAGAAAAGTAACAAAACTAACATTTCTGTGAAGGAGCATGTTATGCTAAATTTAAAACTTTTCTGAACTTTGCTAATAGTTTCCTGGATTCTGAAGTCGAGGAGACAGCTTTTCTTTCCTGAAATTTGTATACATTCAACCTGGCCTTTCGAGCAGGCGAATTCAGCAGAAAAGCGAAGGAAAACATAGAGTTATGTCCACGGTAAAGGAGTGAGAAAATAAGAACTTGAATGCTTCCAAGTCCTTGTCCTTGAGCATGTGATAAGAAGAGCACAAAAGGAATACGTTATGTTCAGGGCCATTACACAAGGTGTGCTTGTATTAGTTCCAGCAATGGTTAAAAATAAAGCTTTTCCTTTGCTCGTGCTCACATCTGAGTCCAGTCAGTTTGATTTCCACGCCAGTTAGTGATCCCCCTGACTGAGATTCCCTGGATCAGTCTCTTACACAGGGGGGGAGGCGGGGGGGGGGGTGGTTGTTATCATTTCCTGCTGCTCTTGGCGTAGTCTATTTTTTTAAATCCACCTTCTCCATGGTACTAATCTGTTGGCCGAATGGCTTTTGTTTAGCTGTCAGTAACCTAGCTCTGTGACATTATTGGAAATAAGTGATCTGGGATGACAGCCAGTATCAGCACACTGCTTACAGTGTCTGACAAGTGGCTTGCAGTCCAGAGGAATTTCTAACTAAAACTTCTAACTTCTGTCTGTCCATATCTATCTAACTTCATGCTATCTTCTGATCTACCTAACTTCACCCTCATCTAACACCTCTTCATCTCCTACCCAGTTAGTCGCTCCCCTTTCCCTTCTCTCTGTTTATCTTTCTTCACTTTCTTTCTCTCTGTTTATTTCTCTCTCACACAATCTATCTCCACACACTCTCTCTATCTCCAATTGTGCAGCTGGAGAACTTGTGACCCCACGGTGGGCTGACTGACCTCCATTTGTGCTATCATAATTCTGCGGTTCTCTGACCCACAATAGATACTTTCAATACCTGGACAGACACGCTGGTCTGGTGACCGCTACCGTGCACAATAACCAATTATCTCTTTCTGTTCTTCTCTGATGTGCTGCTGCCTTGAAATGTCTGTTCAAACAAAACAGAATGAATGAAATTCGAGCAGTCGAGATGACTTTCATCACCATGTATTTCAATCAGGATTTACTGAAGGATGAGGTTCCACAATAACATAATAATGATAGCAAGACAAGACAACACAATGAATAGTAGTTGAGTACAACATGTGGTTCAAAGTAGGCCTCATGATATTACCATGAGATTATCAATCCAGAAAATCAGCTCCTGTTCTGTGGACTGAGGTTCGAATCCTGCCACTGCAGATAGTGGAAGTTCAATTCAATAATTTAAATATCCCTGGAATTAAGAATCTACCGATGAGAATGAAATCGTTGCCGATTGTCCGAAAAATCCATCTGCTTCACTGATATCCTTCAATGAAGGAATCTTCCATTCCTCACCTGGACTGGCCGACCGTTGATTCCAGACCCAAAGTAATGTGATTGACTCTCAATCGCCCTCTGAAATGGTTTAGCGAGTCATTCAGATGTGCTGCAAAATCTCAAAAAAATGAAACCGGATGTATTGACCTGGGCAACGGAAAAGTGATCATTAGAAACATCATTGTCGAATCTGCAAAGTCCTCCTTACTAACAATGAGGGATCGTGCCACAATTGGAACAACTGGTTTACAGACTAGTCAAGCAACAGCCTGACATAGGCATACTCACGGAATTCTACCTTATAGATATAACCCAGACAGCACCATCACCATCCCTGGATATGTCCTGTGGGGACGGGAGGCAGCTTAGTGCAACAGAGTCAGGCGGTGGATGCTCTGGGAGTCCCTGTAACTTGTAACTTCATATAGCCAGCATATTCCCCTCTCAAACATTACCATCAAACAAGATGATTAACCCTGGTTCAATAGAGAGTGCAGGAGGGCAAGCCGAGAGCAGAAGCAGGCAAACATGAACATAAAATGTTAATTTGCTGACGCTTCCAAACAGAACTACTTGCATGCCATATAGCATAAAAAGCAAGGGACAGACAGAACTAAGCGATCCCAGAACCAACATATCAGATTTAAGCTCTGCAGTCCTGCCAATCCGATCGTGGATTGTGGTTGACGATTAAACAACTCACCAGGGTAAGAGGCTCCACAAATATCCCCAAACTCAATGATGGAAGAGCCGAGCACATCAGTGCAAAAGATAAGGCCGAAGTATTCATGGAATTCTTCAGTCAGAAGTTTTGAGTGGATGATCCACTTCGGCCTCCTCCAGTGGTCCCCATCATTACAGATAGCAGTCTTCAGCAAATTCGATTGACTGGTATCAAGAAACGGTTGAAGGCACTGCATACTGCAAAGGCTATGGGCCCTGATAACATGCTGACAACAGTTCTGAAGACTTGTGCTCCAGAACTTCCCGCTCCCCTAGTCAAGCTGTTGCAGTTTAATTACAAACCAACAATGGGAAAAAACTGCTCAAGTGTGTTCTGTACATAAAAAGCAGGACAAAGTCAACCTGGCCAAAAACCACCTCATCAGACTATTCCCCATTATCGGTAAAGTGATGGAAAGCGACATCAACAGTGCTATCAATCAGCAACTGCTCAGTAATAACCTGCTCAGTGACACCCAGTTTGGGTTCCACCAGGGCCACTCAGCTCCTGACCTCATCACAGCCTTGGTTCAAACATAGAAAAAGGAGCTGAATTCCAGCCCTTACCGTCATGCTACATTCTTTTGAATGTGGCATCACGGAACCCGAGCAAAAAGGTTATTGCGGACACATACTCCATTATTGGTGTCATACCTGACAGATAGGAAGATGATCATTGTTGTTGGAGATCAGTCATCTCAGCTCCAGCACATTTCTGCAGTAATCCCTCAGGATAATGTGGATGTTGGTTTGATCGCTGAACTGGAGAGTTCATTATCAGACGTTTCATCACCATACTAGGTAAGATCTTCAGTGACTCTTCAGATAAAGACGAGATCCAAGCATCTTCAGCTGCTTCATCAATAAACTTCCCTCCATCATAATGTCAGCTGTGGGGATATTCGGCAACGACTGCACAGTGTTCAGCACCATTCGCAAATGTCAGATACGGAAGTATTCCATGCCCAAATGCAACAGGATCTGTACCCTCTCCAGGCTTGGGCTGATAAGTGGCAAGGAACTTTCACACCACACAGATGCCAGACAATGACAATCACCAATAAGAGACAATATAACAATTCGGTATTCAGCAGTATTATCATCACTAAATTCCCCACTATCAATATCCTGGGGGTTATCATTGACCAGAATCTCAACTGGACTCGCCACATAAATACAAGAGCAGATCAGAGTCTAGGTATACTATGCGAGTAACTCACCTCCTGACTTCCCAAAGCCTGTCGATCATCTACAAGGCACAAATCAGGAATGAGATGGAATTCTCCCACTTGCCTGAATGAGTGCCGCCCCAACAACACAAAAGAAACTTGACACCATCCTGGAAAAATAGTCGATTTGATTGGCATCACATCCACAACCATTCACTCCCTCCACCACCGTCTCTCAGTAGTGGAAGTGGGTACTATCTACTAGACACACTGCAGAAATTCCCCAAAGATCCTCAGACAGCACCTTTCAATCTCACAGACACTTACGTCTAGAATGACAAGGGCAGCAGATTTATGGGAATACCACCACCTACAATTTTCCTTCCAAACCAATCAACATTCTGTGTGGAAATATATCGCCGTTCCTTCGCTTTTGCTGGAAAAAAAACCCTGGAATTCCCTCCTTAATAGCATTGCGGGTCAACACACAGCAGGTGGACTGCAGCGGTTCAAGAAGGCAGCTCAGCGCCACTTTCTCCAGGGGGCAACGAGGGACGGACAAGAAATGGTGGGACCATCCAGCGATGCCCGCATCCAAATAAAGATTTTTTAAAAAATAGTTCCAAGTTGAACATCTCAATGGGACAGGTTAAGTCGTTTGAACATGAACTGAAAGCATGCTGACAACATGTGTTTCTTATACAGAAACATTGTAGACGTTTCTGTTATTAGAAGGGTGATCAGTATTCGATGAGTTATTGTTGCTGTGTGCTGTGATAAATTGCAACTGTTTTGTTAAATTCACCAACACTGGCGTGACAGGATAAATCCTTCGAAAATATCAGACTGAAAATGACAATAATCGGAGAGACAGTGTGCTCCCGCCAGATGAGACTCACAGATAGCAGTTTATATTCAACGTTTAATGGACTACAGGCCGACACTGAATCCTCCCACCATCCATATCACTGGGGTTACTATTGAACAGAACGTGAAGTAAAATCAACATACAAATACAAGCGTTACAAAAGCAGGTCAGAGACTTGCAATTCTGCAATGAATAATAGACCCTATTACCGAAAGGGCATGAGATATAGCAATAGATTTAGGCCACTCAGCCCATTCCTTCACTCTGAAACTCTGCCATTTTGTCATTGTCTCTATGACTAGTGGAAATATCTTCTACACAGTGACTGTATCAACCTTTACAGTAATCAATCAGTTTGTATAAGATACAGCGCCTCCTATTCTTCTCAATTCTATCGAGTACACACACTGCCGTGCATATGACAAGCCACCATCGCCAGGATGGATCACCTCCAGCACCAGCAGAGTATTCCCCAGAGATAGTAACCAAAACAACTCCCAATATTACACATGCAGCCTGAACATAGCACATTACATTCTCAGCAGTATGTCTCCTCTCTTGTATTCTAGATCCCTTGAAATGTATGCTAACACTGCATTTGCCTTCGTAACTGCCAACTGAACCTGCACGTTAACCATAAGAGAGGACGAGTGCTTCAAAATCCTTTTGTGCTTCATATTCAATGGACCCTATTAGAACATAGAGTCTGCCTCGAGTCCGCCTACCAAAGTGCGTAACATCACATGATCCCATCTTGTGTTCCATCAGCCACGTGTTTTCCCACAGTCCGAAACTGTCCAAGTTTTTCTGCAGCCTCCCCACTTCATGAATATCACCTGCCCATCCAACCATCACTGTATCATCTCCAAACTGAGGAAAACTACCCTCAGGTCCTTTGTTTAGATGGTCCATGTAAATGGCATTTCCTGTCTCCCTGAGGACTGTCCACCATTGAAAAAGCACAACAACCAAGGTGCTTGACTCCATTCAGGTTAAAGCAGTGGCTAACATATAAAATAGAAAAATACAGTGCAGTACACGCCCTTTGGCCCTCGATGTTGCGCCGATCCAAGCCCACCTAACATACATTAGCCCACTATCCTCCATTTGCCTATCCAATGCCCGTTTAAATGCCCATAAAGAGGGAGAGTCCACCACTGCTACTGGCAGTGCATTCCATGAACTCACGACTCGCTGAGTAAAGAATCGAGCCCTAACGTCTGTCCTATACCTACCACCCGTTAATTTAAAGCTATGCCCCCTTGTAATAGCTGACTCCATACGTGGATAAAGATTCTCATAGTCAACCCTATCTAAACCCTTAATCATCTTGTACACCTCTATCAAGTCACCCCTAAACCTTCTTTTCTCCAATGAAAACAGTCCCAAGTGCCTCAGACTTTCCTCATACGATCTTCCTACCATACTAGGCAACATCCTGGTAAACCTCCTCTACACCCATTCCAGTGCTTCGACATCCTTCCTTTAGTATGGCGACCAAAACTGCACACAATACTCTAGCTGAGTCCGCACCAGAGTCTTATACAACTGAAACATGACCTCAGGACTCCGGAACTCAATTCCTCTACCAATAAAAGCCAGTACGCCATATGCCTTCTTCACCGCACTATTTGCATGGGTGGCAACTTTCTGAGATCTGTGTACATGGACACCAAGATCCCTCTGCTCATCCACACTACCAAGTATCCGACCATTAGCCCAGTACCCCATCTTTTTGTTACACATACCAAAGTGAATCACCTCACACTTACCCACATTGAACTCCATTTGCCACCTTTCTGCCCAATTATGCAGCTTATCGATATCCTGCTGTAACCTACCACATCCTTCCTCACTGTCAACAACTCCACCAACTTTCGTATTATCCACTAATTTGCTCACCCAACCTTCTGGTCCCTCCTCCAGGTCATTTATAAAAATGACAAACAGCAATGGTCCCAAAACAGATCCTTGCGGAACACAGCCAGTAAGTACACTCCAAGATGAACCTTTGCCATCAACTACTACCCTCTGTCTTTTTCCACCCAGCCAATTCCTAATCCAAACCCCCAACTCACCCTCAATGCCATACCTCCGTTTTTTTTGCAGTAGCCTACCATGGGGAACCTTATCAAACGCCTTACTAAAATCCATATACAGCACATCTACCGCTTTACCCTCGACCACCTCCTTAGTCACCTTCTCAAAGAATTCAATAAGGTTTGTGAGGCACGATCTGCCCGTCACAAAACCATGCTGACTATCCTTGATCACATTATTCCTATCCAGATGTTCATAAATCCTATCCCTTACAATTCTCTCTAAGACTTTGCCCACAACAGAAGTGAGGCTCACCAGCATATAGTTACTAGGGTTATCCCTACTCCCCTTTTTGAACAAGGGAACCATATTTGCTGTCCTCTAGTCTTCTGGCACTATTCCTGTAGACAACGACGACATAGAAATCAAGGCCAATGGCTCTGCAATCTCCTCCCTTGCTTCCCAGAGAATCCTAGGATAAATGCCATCAGGCCCAGGGGACTTAACTATTTTCACCCTTTCCAGAATTTCCAACACCTCTTCCCTACATACCTCAAAGCCATCCATTGTAATTAATTGTAACTCAGTATTCACATTGGCAACAATGTCCTGTTCCTGAGTGAATACTGATGAAAAATATTCATTCAGTGTCTCCCCAATCTCTTCAGCCTCCACACGCAACTTCCCACTACTATCCTTGACTGGACCTATTCCTACCCTAGTCATTCCTTTATTCCTGACATGCCTATAGAAAGCCTTTGGGTTTTCCCTAATCCTACCACCGAAGGACTTTTCATGCCCCCTCCTTGCTGCTCTTAGCTCTCTCTTCAGATCCTTCCTGGCTACCTTATAACTCTCAATCACCCCAATTGAACCTTCACTCCTCATCTTTACATAGGCCGCCCTCTTCCCTTTAACAATGGATTCCAATTCCTTATTAAACCACGGCTGCCTCACACGACCCTTTCCTCCCTGCCTGACAGGTACATACTTATCAAGGACCCTCGATAGTTGCTCCTTGAAAAAGCTCCACATATCAATTGCACCCTTCCCTTGAAGCCTACTTTTCCAAGCCACGCATCCTCAGTCATGCCTCACTGCATCATACTTTCCCTGACCCCAGCTATAAATCTTGCCCTGCAGTGCACACTTATTCCTCTCCATCACTAGAGTAAAAGTCACCGAATTGTGGTCACTGTCCCCAAAGTGCTCACCTACCTCCAATTCTAAAACCTGGCCTGGTTCCTTACCCAGAACCAAATCCAATATGGCCTCACCTCTTGTTGGCCTGTCTACATATTGTGTCAGGAAACCCTCCTGCACACATTGGACAAACACCGACCCATCTAACGAACTCGAGCTACAGCTTTTCCAGTCAATATCAGGAAAGTTAAAGTCCCTCATAACAACCACCCTATTACTTTCACTCTTCTCCTGAATCATCCTCAATCCTTTCTTCTACGTCTCTTAGACTATCAGGAGGCCTGTAGAAATCTCCTAACAGGCTGACCTCACCTTTCCTATTCCTAACCTCAGCCCAAACTACCTCAGATGGCGAGTCTTCATCCATCGTCCTTTCCACCGCTGTAATACTATCTTTGACAAGCAATGCCACACCTCCCCCTCTTTTACCCCCACCTCTGACCCTACAAAAATATTTAAACCCTGGAACCTGCAATAGCCAATCCTGTCCCTGTTCTACCCATGTCTCCGTATTAGCCACAACATCGAAATCCCAGGTACCAACCCACGCTGCACGTTCACCCATCTTATTTTGCATACTTCTTGCATTGAAGTATACACACCTCAAGCCACTTTCCTGTTTACAGGCACCCTCCTTTGAGATTGATGCCATGTTCCTAACCTCCCTACACTACAGGTCCTGCACCCTAAAGCTACAGTTTAGGTTCCCATGCCCCTGCAGAATTAGTTTACCCCCCCCCCCCCCCACCAAGAGCACTAGCAAACCTCCCCGCAAGGATACTGGTGCTCCTCAGGTTCAGGTGTAGACCATCCTGTTTATAGATGTCCCACTTTCCCCAGAAAGAACCCTAGTTATCCAAATATCGGAATCCCTCCCTCCTGCACCATTCCTGTAGCCATGCATTTAACTGTTCTCTCTCCCTATTCCTCGACTCTCTATCACGTGGCACGGGTAACAAACCAGAGACAACAACTCTGTTTGTTCTAACTCTGAGCTTCCAACCTAGCTCCCTGAAAGCCTCCCTAACATCCTCAACCCTCCTCCTACCTATGTCGTTGGTGTCAATGTGGACCACGACTTCGGACTTGACGGAATTATATCTGTAAAATCTTCACACCCTGCACCACTGATACCCAGTAGGAGCACACCCTACCCCCGTTTTGTTGTGAATTTACCCTGTTATGGTGACACAGAACTTGATGGCGCATAGTCCCAATCTAATGATGTCACTCTGTCTCAACACTAACTGTGTGTTGCTCACAACAACCAATGTCACTGTGTGTTGATGATGACGGAGTGATATGAGGGAGACAATATCTACGATGAATGACTGTGTGACTGCCAGCGTGAAACCTGCCCCGACAGCCTCGGATGTACCCTGCCCGCTGCAGGCATGATCAGTCTTCCTGAAGGTCAGGTCAAGGAAAGCGACGGGCCTGGAGAGTGTTCCCGGCTGAGCACTCAGATCCTGTGAGGACCAACTGGCAGAGGTATTTACAAACATCTTCAGACTCAGCCGCCAACAAGCCGAGGTCCCAATCTGCTTCAAGAAGACCACCATCATCCTTATAAGTGAGTATGTACATGCAACGCTCCTTAATGACTACTGCCCAGTGGCTCTGACCTCAATAAACATGAAGTGCTTTGAGACGCTATGGCCCACACTACCTTCAGTCTCCCAGTCTGACCTGCTGCCTAGTGTGCTGACTGATGTAACGGGTCGACAATGGATGCCATATACCGAGCCCTGCCATCGTACCTGGAATATCTGGACAGCAGACTCTGCTCATTGACTACAGCTTCACCTTCAACATCATTATCCCCTACAGACTTATCTCAATACTCCGTGACATTGATCACAGCTCCACCCTCTGCAACTGGATCCGCCGGTTTCTGACAACAGACCACAATCTGTGAAGATAGGTATCGGAACCTTCTCCACAATAAAACTCAACACTGGAACTCCAGTGTTCTCAGCCCCCTCTTGTGCTCTCCGTGCACCTCAGCAGTGTCCTCAGACCGCTACTGTATTCCCTGTACACCCATGGCTGTGCCCTCAGCCCTTACTGTACTCCCTGTAATCCCATAGCTGTGCCCTCAGCCTCTTACTGTACTCCCTGCACACCCACGGCTGTATCCTCAGCCCCGTACAGTACTCCCTGTATACCCAAGGCTGTGCCCTCAGTCCCCTACTGTACTCTATTTATATCCACGTCTGTATCCTCAGCCCCCTGCTGTATGCCCTGCACACACACGGCTGTGTCCAAAACCCCCTACTGTACTCCCTGTACTCCCATGACTGTGTCCCCAGCTCCTACTGTACTCTCTGCACTCGCATGGCTATGTCCTCAGCTCCATACTCTACTCCCTGTACACATACGGCTGTGTCCTCAGCCCCCTATTGTACTCCCTATACATCCACGGTTGTGTCCTCAGCCCCCTACTGTACTCACTGTACATCCACGGTTGTGTCCTCAGCCCCCTACTGTACGCCATGTACTCTCACAGCTGTGCCCTTATCCCCCTACTGTACTCCATGTACACCCACTGCTGTGTCCTCAGCCCCATATTGTACTCCCTGTACACCCACTGTTGTGTCCTCAGCCTCCTACTGTTCTCCCTGTACACACTCGGCTGTGTTGCAAAATTCCAAACAACGCCAGCTACAAGTTCGCTAATGACATCACCAAATCAGGATGGATAGCAAACAACGATGAGTCAGAACACGGAAAGGATATCGAGGACTTGGTGGCATGATGTAATGATAATAACCTCTCTCTCAAATTGGTTATAGTAAGGAACTGATCACTAACTTCAGAAAGAAAGGAGGGGAACACGCCCTTATCTACATCAACTGTTGAGGGAGTGCAGAGCATCAGGTTCCTGAGAGTGACCATAACTGACAACCTACACTGGACTTCTCGCAAAGCTGTGACAGTTAAGAAGGCTCAACAATGCTTCTCCTTCCTCAGATGGCTCAGGAAATTCAACATGCACTACTTCTACAGATGCACCATTGTGAGCGTACTGTCTGGGTGTATCTGTAGAAGTAGTACGGCAACTGCTCCGCCCAGGACCATCAGAAACTACAGAAGATTGTGTTCACAGCCCAGACTATGACGGACTCCAACCTCCCAACCATTGACTCTATTTACACAGCTCATTGCCGCAGAAAGGCTGCCAACATCTATCCCAGACTCGTGAAGGAAGGGAGGGAGTAAATAGCTGGGGCCTTAATAGATATCTTTGTAGCATCCTTGACCATAACTGAGGCCCTGGGGGACTGAAAAATTGCTATGCCCTTGTTTAGGAAGGGTAGCATGAATAATCCAGTTAATTATAGACCAGTGATCCTGTCACCAGGGGTAGGGAAGCTGCTAGAGAAGATACTGAGGGATAGGATCTATTCTCATTTGGATGAAATGGTCTTATCAATGATAGGCAACATGATTTTGTGCAGGGAAGGTCACCAACTTAATAGAACTCTTTGAGGAAGGGACATCGTTAATTAATGAGGGAGGGGCTATAGCCATCATGTGCATGGACTTCAGAAAGGCGTTTTGATAAGTTTTCCTATGGTTGGGTTATGGAGAAGGTTAATTCACGTGGTGTCCAGAGTGTGCTGGCTACAAGGATAAAGAAAGGCTGGGCAACAGGAGGCAGAGCGTAGGAGGGGAAGACAGTTCCTGAAAATGGAGAATTGTGACCAATGGTGTTCCATGTAAGATGTTTCTGGAAAGATACGTGAATGGGCAGGGAGCAAAGGGGTACAGACCCTTAGAAAATAGGCGATGGTAAGAGATAGAGGATTTGGATTGGCGCAGGCTTGGGCCGTGGGTGTACAAGGAGTACAGTCGGGGGCTGAGGACACTGGTGTGGGTGCAAGGAGAGTACAATAGGGGGCTGAGAACACTGGAGTTCTAGTGTTGAGTTTTATTGTGGAGAAGGTGCAGATACCAATCTTCACACATTGTGGTCTGTGTGTCATGAACCGGGGGATCCAGTTGCAGAGGGTGGAGCTGTGATCAATGTCCCGGAGTATTGAGATCAGCCTGGAGGGGACAACGATGTTGAAGGTGGAGCTGTAGTCAATGAGCAGAGTCTGGTGTAGGCGTCCTTGTTGTCCAGATTTTCCAGTTCCTGTATTGGAATATTCTTTGTTGTAACATGAACAAAGACCCATCACATGCCTGTAAAGATCTCCCACAACCACTTCCATCAAGATAAAAGATACAGAAGCTTGAAAACACGGAGCAGCAATTTCAGGAACAGTTCCTTCCTGGCTGTTATTAGACTAATGAATGGACTCTCTAATCTCAGATAATGCTGATCTTGTTCATGGCGATCTTGCCTAGAGCACGCCCTGTGCAGCGTTACCTATATTCTTCTCAGACATGTTTTACAGCCATCGTTCTGTGCATCCTTGCTTACTATGATCTGCCTGGACATTGTGGTACAGGTCAAAATAAATCCTCACCTCCCTCCTCCCAGCTCCCTCCAGTGCTCACGCCCAGGTCTCTCTGGTCCTCACCCTCAGCTCCTCCAATTCCCCACCCCCAGCTCCCCATGACTCCATCCCCAGCTCCCCGTGGCCTTTGTTTCACACTGTTTGTCTCATGCTGTCTGTTTCCCTGTGTTTTCCTTTTCCCTGTCTGCTGCTTCTTTCCCTGAACCTATTCTCTTCCCTTCTCCCTCTCCACGTGACTGTTAGTTTCCTTGTTTTGTTTCCTTTCTCTATTTGATGACTGTCCATCTGTTTTCCTCGCTATGTTCTCTCTCTCCTTCTCTTCATGTCAGTCTCTTTCTCCCTCGTTGTGATGGTGATGGCTTCTCTATTCGTTTGAAGCAGGTGATGTTGGCAATACAATACATTCAACAAGCTTTTGTTATAGAGGACATAATTTTAAATTATCAGTTAAATTTCAAATGTTGTCAAAACAGCAACTAGAACATGGGTATCCATTTAACAGCCAATGGTTACATCTAACTATTTTGGAGCAGCCCGTCTCCCAGTGCTCTGTATACTGGCAAATGAAAGCATTCTATTCAGGTGTAAAATGGCCTGAGATGGGCAATAAGAAACTACAGACTGTTGTGTGCACAGCCCAGACCATCAAAGAAGATAGCCTTCCATCCATTTATAGTTGTCGTTGTCGCAGAAAGGCTGACAACATCAACGACCTCTCCCAAACCAGTAATGATCTCCAAAACCTCTTCCAACAGGGAGGAGACACAGAAGCTTGAAAACATGGACCAACATGCTCAGAATCACTTCCTTCCCTACCATTATTAGACTGACAAATTGACATCTCTAACTTTTCAAATAATATTAATCTTGCTAATGTCGATCTTGCTTTGTCCACCTTCTGTGAAGCTGCAACCATGCATGCCTCACTCTGTGTAAGTACCTCACCATCTCTGTTTTCTTGTTTACTATCATGTGCCTGCACTCCTCGCAAAACAAACCTTTCCATTGTACGTTTGACTAAAATAAATCAAATCAAATCAGATCAATCATGTGGACTGCAGTGGCTCAAGGTCCTCTCAAGTGCAACTGGTGAAAATGAACTAATGTTGGCCGAGTCAGAGACACCCATATCCCATTAACAAATATAAGAAGATGACCACACTCAGGGAAGACAGACAGGGGGAATCAAATCGCATTAAACATGATCTTAGATATATACAGGTTCCCCTCTCTATCTGTAAGTAGAGAGTTCCTATGAAACCGTTCGCAAGCTGATATGGTGTAACGTGCACTGGCACTAATTTATATGGGAAAAATTTCTCCTTTCTTCGTAAAAGTGAAAATCCTCTTCGGATTCCTTTTGGTTAGCGAAACAAGGTCCTAATATAATTCATTCGGAAAGGGAAATGGTGAAAGGCAAACTTTTGAAAAGTGAAGAATACCTGTATTTACATGATTTGGAGATGAATGTTTGTAAAACTCCATTATCTCACTTTTTAGATTAGAATCAATCTAAACATTATGGCATAGACAGAGAACACAGTGGGTCAACACCTTCAACATATTGTCTAGCTATCACCATTGTTAACAGCTAACCCGAAACTTTAAAAAAAGTTTTTGTGATTTACACATAAAAGAAGTGAAACTATCATTGCATTCTAACGGATGAAAGGCTTAACAGACAATCAATTTTTCAATGCATAATTTCAGTTACATCACACTGTAAATTTTTGCTATAAATTCTGAGTTACGATCGATCCCTCCACTATCATCTGATGAAGGAGCGCCGCTCCGAAAGCTAGTCTGCTTCCAATTAAACCTGTTGGATCATAACCTGGTGTTGTGTGATTTTTAACTTTGTATTCACAAGGGCATGATATGCAGGAAGGTGGGAATGGAGAAAAATAAACGAGGTGAATCTCACATTTTATTTCCAGCCCAGCTGATCATCATTCTCATTGTTTGCTCTTTTTCTTCTATATCTCTCTTTCTCTATTGATTCCTCCTTCCCTTCCAAGCAGACTTCCCTGTCAACGGTATTAAACACACTCTTTTCCAACTGCTTTCAGTTCAGGAAAGTTCCCCAGCACTTTCTGTTCGTTTCTTTGCATTTCATTGGATAATTTGAGATTTACAGCATCATCCTTTATTTGATTTCACCTTCAATTTTATTATTTCGTGGGATGTTGGCATCTCTGCCAAGGGCAGCATTTGGTGACCATCACTAATTGCCCTGTCTCTGAGGCCATTCCACAAGCGAACATAAAGTTAAACACATTGTTATGGATCTGAAGTCTCACTTAACCCAGACCGGGTAATAACATTAGTTTTCTTTACCGAAAGTGATCAGTGAAACAGGAAGGTTTTCAGACAAATGTTGCTTTTATGGTTTTTTTTTGTGAAATTCATTTTTATTCCAATTCTTATCATTTTAATTTAAGTCATGTCATCAGCTATGGTGGAATTGAAACAAATCACTTGAAACAATATCTTTCATTTAATAAGCTTTGCGTCTGAATTACATCCACTGACATTCCTACATTTATATATTGTGCTAACGATGAGATAACGCCCAAGACAAGAATAGTTTTATGATTGAAATATTTGTAATCGGAAAAGTGGTCAGAATTTGACCAACGTGTGGGCAATGGTTTGTTCAGCAACAGCACTGACACAGAGATGAAGATTGGGGATATTAGGAGGTGGTAGTGGACAGGTTTGATGACAGAAAGAACAGGAGACATAAATAAGTTCAGGGCAAAAAGGGATCTCGAAGTTTTGCACATTTTTCTTCTCAGATGTTTGTGAGGGAATGATCTGCAATTCATGGATAATGAATGGAGACTGCAAATGAAACTGAAGAAAATAGACTCTTTCTCTGACAAATATAGATAACAGAAATTTCAAACATGCTTATGGGATTAATGAATGGACAGAGATAGAGAACACCAATAGCGATAATAGGTTAGTAGCACACCCTCCACCCCGGCCAGAATGATCATTAGCATTGTGGATATCCGATATTGTAGAAATTCCCAATTGGAGGAAATCTTTAAAATACTCAGTAAAAATCTCCTCTCCATTTTTGTGATGTTCCAGTCCGCTATTCTCAGATTCAGATCTGTCATCTCTCTGTCTACGCAGCTGTTGATCTCTGTTAGTTTGGAGCTGATGCATCTGCTACGACAGTGGGATAGCGGACTGAATGAAGCCCCTCACCAATAGGAGAGGGAAACCCTCCCGTGACACAGTTACATTGCATGGAGACTGACATCAATCACAGTCACTGAGCAAACAATCCCAGTTTTCAATCCAGCACATTCAGTTCACAATATAACTGAACTGGACTACACGTTGGCATTGCTGGCCATTGATCAAATTGCTCTAGTGAAGTCAGTTGTAGGGGAGAATGATGGATGTTATCACTTCATAGGCCAGATGATTCTGCTCTGTTGTCCGTTGACTATGGTGTAACCCTCTCGCCCCAAATCCCTCCACCCCCAAAAGAAACACAACCAGGATGTTGTTTCTGTGCGGATCCCTCCTCCACGGGAACAAACGCCAGCCAACAGACTGTCACTGGACACAGTCGCCCTGAACATGGACAGGAAGTGTGGACTTCTCTGAATGTTCCTCTCAGTGCTCTATTAAGGCAACTTTGGAACTTCCATAGAGAATATGCTTAGGTAATTGTTTAAACAAATTGACAAACTTCTAAATGCAGTTTTATTTGCTGTTAACCGTATTTTCTACGCATTTTGACCTCAGCCCAAAACCAAAAGTGATAATTACAATGAACTTATTCATTTAGATTTATGAATTAATAAGTCATCTTCGAATGAACATGACTGGCTGGGAGATAGGGCGGAATGGTTGCAGCAACTGCGGAGACTGCATGGGGAGTACAATGATAATCCCCACTCATCATCAATCTTTCTGACAGACAGAAGTAAATCTAATGCACAAGGAAACAGCCAACATTTGGGAGATGCAATACTGAATGACAATGTGAGCTAAACTGGATAATTTTAAATGTGATAAAGTGAACTATATTTTATATACACACCATTTAATCATTGGGAATACAGACTGAGTCGGATCACAGGACCAGAAATATTAACTTTGATCTCTCTTCACAGATACTGCCAGACCTGCTGAGCTCGCCCTCTAAGTTCTGTTTGTTTTTTCTTTGAGTTTGATCTTATTGTTCATATCTGACAGTATACTTAAAATTAAAAGCAGACACTACTAGCACAATGTGGAGGGCTATGGGGACAGTACAGGAGACTAACAGTAGAGGTATTGTCATTCCAAACTGGAAGGGACAATGGGCTGAGTTTCCCCCACTTTTGCTGTAAATAATTCTGTGATATGTAATCAAAGCGTTTCGAGAGGGGGTAGACAAGCTCGTTCAACGAAGGACACAGAGTGCTCCACCATCAATAATCCATTCATATTATCTCATGAAAGTCAGTTGCTTCTAAAATCTTTTTTCAAGCAATGTGGAGATCCTGAGATTTACAGGATAATCAGAAAAATATTCCTTTTTTCCTTTGAATATTAAAGAAGAAACATATTTCGGTCGTAACTCAGGTTTCACAGACACACAAACGATAATAGGAACAGGAAAGGAGTACATTGTCCACATATAACCAAATTCAGCATGTCGCCCTGTCAAGAAACATGAAATATAATTATACAGAAACATGAAATGCAAGCAGAAAATGGTGGTAGAAGCGCAACTGATGAGAAAGTATCTGCAGAGAGAAACAGAGTTAACATATCGAATATGATGTGACACTGTTCTGAAAAAGTCATATTTAAATCAAAAGTAATTCTGTGTATCTCTACTCAGAAGGTGCCAGACCTGCTGAGTTTCCCTCTATCGATTATTTTTTTTCTTTCTGAACTGAGACAAATTGACTGATCTGAACGATATAAGCAAAGCTGCTATCTCAGTTGAATCTCGAGTATTTTTTATGGACATTAAATGAGAAATTACAAAGTTCCTATGTTTGACAAAGCTCTAACTATCCATGACGTATTGCATTGTGACACAAAAACATTGTGAGACATTGTTGAAACAAAAATCGAAGTTGCTGCAAACGGTCTGCAGCGTCTATGGAGAGAAATCACAGTTAAAGTTTCTAGTTCAGTGGCCCTTCCTCAGAACGGATGGTTGCCCTGAAAATGTTGATTACTATACAGAAGAGGCTGAATAGGAGCGAACAATAGGGATTGAGTAATGGAAGGCTACATGAGGACTATGCCTGGTGTATGTGTAGGGGGCATTGAAGAGTTTAGTCCCTAATATTATTGAACATTATTATGAGTCTGAATGGCTGCTGGGTCCGCCCACGGAAAATGAGGTGTTGTCCTTCCAGCTTGTGTTGAAATGTCTTGGAACACTGCAGCAAGCCTGACGCAGAGATATTGGCCAGGGAACAGGATGGGGTATTAAACGGGCAGGCAACTGGAAACTCAGGGTCTTTTGCATAGTTACAGCTTGGATATTCTGTGAAGTGGTCACCCAGTCTACCTTTAGTTTCCCCAATGTACAGCAGACCACAATGTGAGCAGCAAATGTAGTAGACCGGATTGTGGGAAATGTTGGTGGGATTCTGCTTCATCTGGAAGGTATGTTTGGGCCCTTAGTGAGGAGGGAGGAGGCAAATGGGAACGTGTTACATCTCCGGCAGGGGAAAGTGAAGTGAACCTGTGGTGGGTGGGGGGGGGGGTGAGGGGAGGTGTGGGCAGTGAATAACGAGCGGACCAGGGTATACTGGAGGAAATGGTCACTTCAGAAGGCAGAAAAGGGACAGGAAGCAAATATGTGTCTGGTGGTGGCATCTCACTGGAGATGGGGGAAATGCAGACTGTTGATCTTCTGCTTGTGAATGCTGGTGGGATGGTAGGTAAGGACAAGGGGAACTTTTAACGCTGTTGCTGGAGGGAGGCGAGAGGGTGAGGGTAGAAGTGCAGCAGGTGGGTCAGAATTAGTTGGGGGCCCTGTCGACAATAGTGCTGGGGAATTCTTGGTTGAGGAAGAACGTGGACATTTCAGAGACCACATTTCTGAAATTGACATCATCAGAAGCAATTCGGTGGAGATGGAGGAACTGAGGGAATGGAATGGAGCCTATGCAGGAAACAGGGTGAGAGGATATATACTCCAGGTAGCTGTGGGAGTCGTTGTGTTAATACTGGATATCAGTGACAGGTCTATCCCCAGAAATCGAAGCAGAGGTGTTGAGGAAAGGAAGGGAGGAGTCAGAGATAGACCAGGTGAAAGTGAGGGAGGGGTGAAAATTGGAAACGATAAACCTTTCAATTTTTGGACAAGAGAGAGGAGCAGCAGCTATGATATCATCTACGGATCGGAGAAAGTGTTGTGGATGAGAGGTGGAAAGATCTGGAACAAGGAATGGTCTATGTACCCCATGAAGGAACAGGTATAACTTGAGCCCACACGTGTATCCATGCACACCCCTCTGTGTGGCAGGAGCAGGCTGAAACAATGGGTTGCCCAGTCAGTTCTGTTTGTGGATTTTCAGGAGAATATAAAAGTGAGCTCTGCTATCAGAGGACCATCAGCTTCGGGGCGAGTGGGTGGGAATCTCCAGATGAAATGTGGTCAGATTTAGTTAATAAAATGGCCTGATGTGACATGGAAAGGTTATGGGCCAGCAGTTGATATGTGGAGGTATCTGAGAGCTGGAAATCAGCCTCTGAAATGGAGAATTGAGTCCGCCACCCTTATCGACACAGGCTGAATAACACAGTCAGGGTTGGATCAAAGCATATAGCGTACAGTCTGTTCAGAGGATGATAGGTTGGATAAGGTGAGGGGGATGCAGAGAAATTAAGACAACGAGTGGAAGTTCTCAATGAACAGATTGAGTTCAAGTAAACGCCAGAGGAATGTGCCCAGGTGGACGGACAGTGTTGGAGCTGGGTGAAGGGTCTGTGGGATGGGGAGTGGATTCTTATCCAAAGAAATGGACACCGAGGAGAAGACGGTGGAAGAGGAGTTCAACATTATATCGTTCCTGAAATTCATTAAAGTGGGGGCACCGCGGGATAAAGCTGAGACCTTTGCTGAGTACAGAACATTCAGCATTAGAGCATGAAAGTTTAGGAGGGATAGTGAATACACGACAGAAGGTGGGCTTGGGAAAGGGGGTGGACTCAGATGAAATGTGAGAAGGAGAGATTCGGATGTGCATCATCTAGGTACCCAAATGTGAGAAATGTGAAAAGGAGAGGGGATGGACTCAGAGCACAGGGCATGGATGGGGTGGCAGGTTCCAGAGTCTCATAGGCATCTCTAAGTTACTCCATCTTGTGGGCCTCATATATCTTGCGAGCATGGCAAATGAGCTGGAGAATGAAGTAGAATTGGGGAATGTTGCAGCCTTGAGCCAATGTGAAGAGATGCTGTTGGACGGAGAAAATGTTGATCTCAGTGGCGCTGACATCGTGGGATCAGTCCTCAGAAAGTAACTTGTTGAAAATAATCAGAATCGTTATCTTATTGTAATGCTCTGATTTCATTGGGGTGGCACTCAACCAGCAAGGTCTTACTTTTCTGAGACTTTAGACAAAACTGTGAAAACCGATGTATCTTGATATTATGAATAAGACAAATTCATCCATGGTTTTGGAAGGCACTTGCAAAGGCTGAATTTATTTGTCATTCCCAATAGTTCCAGGGAAGGTGTCACTTTTCAATGAGGAAATTACCAGCACAGTATTTCCTCTGATTCCCATTAACCACAGTTTGCTGAGGGGTAATGATGCCACTTGAGATAAATATTGCTTTGATGCAAGGGAAGTTACTCTGATCTCACTTCAAATGACATTGGAAAATCAATTAAAATGGTAAAGAGCAAAATGATCGAACACGGTTTGTTTGAACAATGTGGTCACTGTCCTCACAACTTTTTAGGAAAAACTAATGCATGGATGTCTGATTCTGAGGAGATGTTTGTCCTATTTGTGATGAGGCTGTTTGCTTAAGCGCTGTGACACAGAGACAGAGAAAAAGTTCCACTCTGTATGGGGAACAAAACCATCCTTTCCACTGTATTGGACAGTGACAGACACACACTATTGTCTGTTCCTATTGGACATTGATCACCCCAATCTCATTGTTGACTGATGACCAATAGCAGCACGAAACTAGCAATTCCCATTTCCCTAGTTGGAAAGCAAAAAGGGCAACGGATGGCCAGTGGAAGTGGGAGTAACTAGGGAACTGGTGTAACTTACAGTGGGAGTGGGAGAAGAAAGAAGTGAAGAGATATCATCAGTGGAAGGGTATGTAGCAGCAGAAGGAGTAATACAAGCGAAGTAGGAGTGTAAAAAAGAGTAGGAAGGCGGAGGAAGAATGGCTAATGAAGTTTTAGTGACTAAGATAAACTTTCTTTCGCAAAAGTGAGGTTGGGTGAAAAACATCACTGTTCAGGAAAATTGGTATCTTGTCCCATTGAAAATTATGATTTGATACATTTCTTTTTCTATCATTGATTCTTGTTCAGATTGCCCATTCACTCTGTATTTCTGCATCTCCATCAAAAGCAAATGACATGTTCTTTTTCCCGCTGGTATGGTGTCTCAACATTTTTGATTTTTTTTAACAGTATGTATTTGCTTCCAATTCAAGGTAGACATGAGCATGTGATTTGATCTCCTGCAGTTTGTCCATAACGTAGAAGTTAATTGAGTATTTATCCTCATCACATTAGTTGATTCAAGCAATGAGTTTGCGTCCATCCTGCAGATGAAAAATTCTTCAGTTCTGACTATTGTTACAAAGAACAGTGCCACACAAAAGGCGAATGTTCCACTGCAAGGTGCCAATCCATTGTTCATTCTAAATTAGGTACACTCTTTATGAATAAGACATCTGAGGGGCAGAGTTTAAAAGGTGAATTCAACTCTATGTCGAAAGTGCAATTTGCAGCTCCCTCATAATAGGTATTAACTACATCACTTTGTAAATTTCCAAAAATAAGAATAGCAAGTGACTGGAATTCTTAATTCGTCTTCTGTGAATAACATCTGGAGAATAGGAAGGAAATCAAGATTTGTTTGTGATATTCATAAATGATGATGGTGAGAATGTGGAAGATGGGGGCAGTGGAATGATAACTAATTGGTATGAAACAAAGATTAGCTGGGTGGTTCACAGTGAGGAGGAAATTCTTAGGCTACAGGATGATATAAACAGATGATTTCTATATCCAGATTAATGGTGAATGAAGTTTAAACACTGATAAATGTGAGATGATGCACATCTGAATTAACAAGACAAGTGAGTACTCAGACTGTGAAGGGCGAGGGCTAAATTTGTTCCTTTTTTCATTGCAGCAGGGAAGGTTGAGGAGGGAACCTGGTACAGGTGTACAAGAGCATAAGGGGAATGGAGAGGATGAACAGACCGCAGCCGTTTCCCTTACTCGAAGGGTCACAAACAAAGGGATACATGATTAAAGTGAAAGGCAGGGGATTGAGAGAGGATTTGTGAGTTTGTTTTGAACTGAGGGGGTAGCACAGACATAGAATATAAAATCCCTACTGTACGGACATAGGCTCTTTTGCCCGACCAAGCCATACTGACCCTCCAAAGACTCACCCACACAAACACGTTCCTCCTGACTAATGCACCAAACGTACACATCCCTGAACACTATGGGCAATTAAGCATGGCCAATTCACCTAAGCTGCACATCATGGTATTGTGGGAGGAAACTGGATTACCTCAAGGAAACCACGCAGACACAGGGAGAATGCGCAAAATCCATACAGGCAGTCATCCTTGGCTGGGTCCCCAGCTCTCTAAGGCAGGATTGTTAATCACGAATCCGCCATTCTGCCCCTGGTGACATGTGTCTGGAATGCATTGTCAAGGTGGGTGATTGAGCAGGGAATCTCACTACCTTTTTAAAAAGCCTTTGGATATGCACTTGGTTGAGCAGACTCGCAATTTCATTCAATTATTCTATGTGGTGGCAGCCATGAGCACTCTGATGTAACCTGAAGCAAGAGCTAATGGCAGTTCCTGGTTTGTTCCATTGACTGTACTCAGGAAGTGAGCCTCCTGTGAAGTGCTGGTGTTATCTTCCACTTTCTATTCAAGTGTTTCGGTTTCCTTGAGTTGGTATTGTAATTTCCTGTGTCGATGATGCAATTTCCGGCCCTTTTTCTCAGAGGTTGGTACATGGAGACAAACTTGATGTGTTTGTTGGTGTAGTTCCGATTGGAATGCCGTGTGTCTCGGAATTCTTGTGCTTGTCTCTCTTTGGCCTGTCCTAGAATGGATATGCAGACCGAGTCAAAGTGACGTACTTCCTCATCAGTATGTAAGAAATTAGAGATGGGGTCATGTCTTTTGTGGTTAGTTGATGTTCATAAATCCTGGTGACTAGTTTTCTGCTCGTTTTCAGTGTAGTGTTTGTTATAGTTCTTGCAAGGCTTATTGTTCCTGGAGCAGAACAGACAAAGATGTGAATTTATTGCGGTGATCAAAAGTGTGAAAAAAGTTGCAGAGTAGAAAAAGAATACTCTATTAGTTGGCATTACAGAATCAAGGAATCCTAATTTCAAGGTTGTCAGCAAAAGACCTCGGAGCTGGGATCAAGTGAATCCCTGGAGATATATAAGAGATACAGGAGTTTACTGAAGATGGAAATCAGTAGGGTGAAAAGGGGTTAAGAGTGAGCCTTGGCGGAGAAGATTTTGATGAATCCAAAAAGGTACTTTAACAATATTAAAAGAAAAAGCAATAGCTACAGTGAAAATAGGACCCCTAGAACATCAAAGTTGAGAAGTACGTGTGAAACTATAAGAGATGGGCGAAGTCCTCGGAAATAAGGAAAGATGTCCTACTTAGAGAGTTGTTACGAATTGGAATTGACCGGGTGGGAAAGTTGTGGATGAAAATTCAAAAGAGAACTGGATATATATTTGGAAATTATGAATTTAACGGGCAATAGAGAGAGGGCTGGGAAATAGGAGGTGCTTGGGGGATATTTTTCGAGCTGATTCATACCTAATGGCCAATGTCGTCCACCTGTACTTTAAAGGGATACCGTGTTAGGTAGCTGGAGCTGGGCGGCACGGTCGCTCAGTGGTTAGCACTGCTGCCCTCGCAGCACCAGGGACCCAGGGTTCAAGAACTGCCTCTGTCTGTGTGGAGTTTGCACATATTCCCCGTGTCTGTGTGGGTTTCCTCTGTGTGTTGCGGTTTCCTCCCACAGTCCAAAGATATGCAGGTTAGGTGAAATTGTCATGCTAAACTGCTCATAGCGTTGGGTGTAGGGGTGTGGGTCTGGGTGGGCTGCTCCACAGTGGATCGGTGCCAACTTGTTGGGCCGAAGGGCCTGTTTCCACATTGTAGGTAATCTAATCTAGGATGTACTCAGGGTCATCCGAGATACTGAGAACTTCATAGATAAGTGCTTTAGTGTGGTGGCCATACCCAAGACACTCCCCTAGTTATGTTTCTTTAATGACTGTAATATTCCAGTCTAACGTTCATCGCCCTGAGTTCATAAGCCTTACTTGTCAGTCCTGTTGTATTTAAAAAACACAATTTAATCCAACATGCGTTCCTTGCTTCCTGTCGTGTTCCAGGCAGAGAGTAGATCGGCGACTACAGGGAATGGCAAAGGGAGTAGGCAGGGAGTTCAGGAATCGCCTGTGGCCATTCCTCTCAAAAACAAGTATACCATTTTGGATTGTTGGGGGCGATGACCGTTCAGGGGAAAGCCGCAGTAGACAGGTTGGTCATACTACCACTGGCTCTGGGGCACAGCCGGAAAGAATAAAAGTAAACAGGACGTTCAAGATTGGAGGGTCAATTGTTAGAGGGACAGATCGGAGATTCTGTGGTCACAAACGGGAATCCAGGATGGTGGGTTACCTCCCAGGTGCTAGGGTCCAGGATGTCTCCAAGTGGCTGCAGAACATTCTCAAGGGAGACGGTGAGCAGCCAGAAATCATTATGCACGTTAGCACAAATGATACCCGTAGAAATAGGGACGAGATCCTGAAGTGTGCTTTCAGAGAGCCAGGAGAAACATTTTTTTTAAAAAAAAACCTTGACAGTGGTAACCTCCTGAGAGGGAGATTACCGTCAGAAATTTGCACTGGACGGAGCACCAATATCTTGGCGGCTAGTTTTGCTAGTGTTACAAGGGAGTGCTTAGATTAGATTGGCAGGGGGTGAAATCCTCAAGAGCAGGGAGGAAATTGCAAGGCTGGAAGGAGATACAGTAATCAGAAATCAGTCAGGTTAGGCTGGTAAACGACAGAGAGAAAATCCTGCCTTTTGGATTAAATTGCATCTATTTCAATGCAAGAAGGCCTACAGGTAAGGCCAATGGACTCAGGACGTGGAGAGGTCGGTGGGACGGGTATATTATAGCCATTACCGAAACATGGCTAAGTGATGGATAGGACTGATAGCTTAATGTACCAGGGTAAATGTGCTTTAAACAAGACAGAGATGGCAGAAGGAAGAGATGTGAGTTGCACATCTAATGAAGGGGAGTACAACAGCAGTAATCAGAGATAAAATAACTGATGGATCACCCATGAGGCTTTGTGGGTAAAGGTAAGAAATAGGAAGGGGATGGTGACGTGATTGGGGTTGTATTATCGGCCCCCAAATAGTCAACAAGAATAAGAGTAACAAATATGCAGGGAGAAAGTGGACACCTGCAGGAGCACTAGTGTTATCATAATAGGGGATTTTAATTTTTCTAACATAGACAGAAACTGCCTGAGCGTTAAGGGATTAATGAGATAAAATCTGTAAACGCGTCAGGAAAGTTTCCTCAAGCATTATATAGAGTGTCCAACTCAGGAAGTGGCAAAACCCAAAACTTTCTCAGGAAATAGGGCAGGACAGGTGACTGAATTAATCGTGGGGAGCACTTTGGGACCAGTAACCATAGTTGTATTAATTTTCACATAGTTATGGGGAAGGACAAAACTGATCCTCAGATTCATGTTCGAACTTGGGGTGTGGCTCAGGTCCAGGCAGCTGGGATCAAGTGAATCCCTGGAGATATATAAGAGATACAGGAGTTTACTGAAGATGGAAATCAATAGGGTGGAAAGGGGGTAAGAGTGAGCCTTGGCGGAGAAGATTTTGATGAATCCAAAAAGGTACTTTAACAAGATTAAAAGAAAAAGCAATAGCTACAGTGAAAATAGGACCCCTAGAAGATCAAAGTGGAGAAGTACGTGTGAAACTATAAGAGATGGGCGAAGTCCTCAACGAATATTACTACACTATGTTTACCGTGGAGAAATACATGAATACTTGGCAACTTGAGGAAGTTGGCAGTGATATCTCAGGGACAACCAATCTCATAGTCGAGAAGATTTTGGACGCAATTTCTCTTTCATGCACAATTCATTGTAGTCCTCGACTCTCTGATGTGTCAAAATCCATTGACACCCACTCGCACCCCCCAAATATTTCAGTAATGTAGCCTCCCCTAACTGTCTGGTCCCAACCGTCACTATCCTCTGAGAGAAGGAAACACTCCCCACACATATACCTTGGCCAATTGACATAAAACAAAAGATATGAACACACCGTCAGAGTGATTGGCCCTGATATCACGGCAGTAATTGACTGAGCGAGGTGTCAAGGAGACTGAACAAAATTGAACTTGATGGAAGTCAGTTGTAAATTCCCCACTGGTTGGATCATTCAGAACACAATGTGGCTGGTGGACATCAATCCTCCCAGTCCATGGATATCTCTGTGGACAATCTCAGGATAGCTTCTTCGGCACAAACATCGTCAGATGCTTGATCAATGTCTTTCCCTCTGTCTACGATCAGAGGTGGGGATGTTCTGTGAATATTATATGATGTTCAGAACAATGAGTCAACTCCTCGGGTATTAAAATATCAAAGCTGACCAACATTTAAACTTGTGATTTTAATATATAGGAAACATTAATAAAAAGCACTGCTGGGCACTAAACATTTCCACGGTTAAAAAGAAGGAACACCAACAGCAACTCTAGCTGCTTTCACAATAATATAAGAAAGCCATTCAGCCCATCAAAACTATTGGAGAAAAACAGATGCAACGCATTCCCTCTCTCCTGCCTATTCCACAAGAAGACAATTTAAAAAATACAGAAGCTAATGGAATCCAAAATAGACACGCAGGAGGCTGGAAGAACAGAATAAGCAAGACAGTGTCAAAACGTTGAGAAGTCAACGCCTTCATCAGGACTGGGGTTAGGAGTAAGGGGGTCTGTAGATAAAGGGGCGGGTGATGGAGGAGGAGGCAGAGTGGCAAGATGGCATAAGTGAACTCAGATAAAGGATATCAGCCAGTTGGTGATGGGAGGACTGAATCCAGTTGGTAGCTGGATCCAGTGTTGATCAGAGGAAGGCCTGGGAAGGGAATCGTAGCATTAGAAGGAAGGTTATTTGAAATTGGAGAATTCAATATTGAGTCCCCGGGGTGTAGGCTGCACAAGTGACATATGAGGTCTTGTTCCTCCAGTTTATTTTTGTTTCATTGAGGCAATGGAGGAGACCAAGGATGGCCATGTCAGATAGGGACTGGGGGGGAGAATTGAAATACGAAGTGATTGGGATGTCAGGTCAGCCCTTAGAAGCCTGACTGCAATACTCTCAAATCATTCAATTCATTTACATTTGGTATTCCTGATGCAGTGATGACCACATCGGGCGCACCAGATGCAGTAAACTAGGTTTGGATCCCATCACCTGGCACATTTCCCACAAGACTGTCCCCTTCGTTATCGTGCCACACTCCACACCAATCTCCCCCATAACCTCCAGGTACCTTCTCCTGCAACTGCAAAAGATGCATCACCTGCTGGCACACCACCTCCTCCACCTCCTTATAGGGCTTCAAACAGTACTTGCAGGTTAGACAGAGGTTCACCTACCTCTCTTCCAACCGAGTTTACTGCATCGGATGCTCCCGATGTGGTCTTTTCTACATTTTCTACATAAACTAAGGGCACATTTCACCGAGCATCACAGCCGGGCCTGCAGGGGCCAACCTGACCTCCCAGTCACCGCCCATTTGAATTCCCCTTCCCACTCCCTTTCCGACATAACCAGCCCTGGCCTCCTCTGTTGCTTTGGTGAGGCAGACCGCAAATTGGAGGAACAACAGCTC
Source organism: Chiloscyllium punctatum (assembly GCF_047496795.1). Lineage (NCBI taxonomy): Eukaryota > Metazoa > Chordata > Chondrichthyes > Orectolobiformes > Hemiscylliidae > Chiloscyllium > Chiloscyllium punctatum. Next base: position 3,085,090 of record NC_092769.1, read on the forward strand.
ATCTGCCTGGCAAACCTACCACCTGGAAGATGTAACATTGAGTTCTCCAATTTGAAATAACCTTACTACCCATGCCCTTATTCCATTTTCTGCTCATATTCCTCCCTTCCATTCCACCTAAAGACTCCACCTTCCAGCTCCCAACTGGATTCGTCCCTCCCATCGCCCAACCAGGTTGCATCCACCACTTGTGTCCACGTATCCTTACCTCACCATCCCGCTGCTCTCCCCACCCCAACCACTCCCTTCCCTCTTAATCTGCAGCTCCCACAACCTCCCACTCCCAGTCCTAAAGAAGTGTTATACCTTAAATTTTGACTTTCATACCTCATTGGTGCTGCCTGGCTTGCTGTGTTCTTCCCGCCTCCTGTTTGTCTCCGATAATTCAGGAAGATAGAGTCGAGTCAGCACAACATGCTGGTAAGCAGGAACCATGGGTTGCCCATTGATGTCCTTGAACCTCTGCCCTCAGGCCAGGAGTAAGATATTTTGTCCCTCGAGACACTGACTCATGATCAGAAGAGGCCATTCAGTCCCTCCTAACTGTTACACTGAGTGCATATCTCCTCCTCCCTCAGCATTACAGTCTGAGAAGAAACTGCGCCCCTTAATATGGAAACCACCTTACCAATTAAATTGGTCTATGTAAATAAACTTTACCCTTGCATGTATATTTGTTGAGCAGATCGGCCCGTCTTCTGGCACGTCTTCTTTGTCCCCATCAAGGGTTTCTTTTTTGACGCTGTGGTAAATTATCCTAATGATCTTCACTGTGATCTACTTTTCCCTTTCCACGTGAGGATATCTCTTTGCTCCAATTTGTATTCCTCTTGGACTGAAATCGAGTCTGGAAGCCAAGCCGAGTTTATAGACCAGTTCATAATCATCAGCCACGTCAGCTGCGAATCGTGATGTTATCATTCTCTGCTCTTCCACAGGAGTTCGCATTCCTTCAGGCAGTAAATTTTTGACTTCATCCAAAATGCTTTCCTCTCTAAGGGCATCATAGGTTTGCTTGATTTTTAAAGCTTTTATCCATCTATCGAAATTACTCTGTTTGATCCATTCAAACTCAACCTAGGTTTAAACAGGATCCCTCCTTAGATTCCTAAAAAGTTGCATATAACCTTTAGGTACAAGCTCAGTTAAAATAGCCTTTGTTCACCTCTGCATACTCCCCAGATACCTCCTCTGATCAAGATGCGAATACCTCACTAGCTCTACCTTCAAGTTTCGTTTAGATCATTAAACTCACATTGCCTCTGGCCTCTGCATTTGTTTAGCCATCTTGTCAAATGATTTGAAAAGGACTTTCGCATCCTTCTCATAAAATTTAGGCAATGCTTGAACATACTTAAACTGCTTCTTACTAGGCTTCTGACTACCAGTGTCTTGCTCATCCTCACTCTCTTATTGACTAATTATAACCTCAGCCTTTAGCTCCAGCCTTTTACGCTGACTTTCCTTTGTAAGTGTTAGTTTTGTTTTTGCTGTTCAAAAGCTCTGTCTTTCTTTCTCTTCTGATGCGTTGTCTTTTTGTCTCTCTTCTGGTGTTCTCTTTTTTCTCTGTTGTGCTGCTCTCTCTTTTTCTCTTTTCTGCTGCTTTTAATCGTCATTCAAACTGTTTCATTTCTGCTGCCCTTTCCTTATTCCTCGTCGCTAATTCCTGCTGCTTCGTTTGCAATTGAATTCTTGCTAGCTCTGTAGATTCTGATGGTTTCTTCAGCATATTTAATTGATTATCTCCTGCTATAATTATCTCTTCTTTCCTCACAGAAGCAGTCAGTTCTAATTCCAGCTTCTCTGCTAATTCTTGCACCTTTGTCTCATTCACCTATTGTAAAACTTCCAAAGTCACTGCGCCCACATCCAGAAAACTTTTGGCGACTGAAAGAACCAATTACTATCCCAAGTTTTTTCTACCCAACGAAACCAATACCAGAAGTAAATACACTAGCACCTACCACTCGCTGTTTAATATACCGCAAAGAGCACCCAATATGTTAAGGAGTCGACTAGGCCACTCAAAACATTCTTAAGCAGACAACCAAGAACATAACTTTGCAACTTGTTTTGGTAAGCTTCAATGAGAATTACCCGGAGTAAGATATCTAGGTTGTATACTAGATTTTAAAACAGACACAAAATTATATTCACAAAATTAACCAATGAAACACAAAGAACAGAATAAAGAACCCCGACAAAATTCAACCTAGCCAGCTGGACTTAACTATGCTGGTCCGAAAACGCACAACAGTCCCAATAAACAAATTCCCTTTAAAACCCAGTAGGAATGGAACACATGCTTGCAGTTTGAAGTTGAAGAGCAGAAAAGAGAGACTGTTTCCACACAGCTCCCTGTTGAACTTCCCAGTGTGGTTGTAACTCCTTTAAACTGTCTCTCTGTAGCAAGGAGAACATTCATTATAGTGGAGAGAAAATCTGTTCACAGTGACCAAAGTCATGTCTCAATAACACTCTACAACTGCAGGAAGGTGTCTTCACTCTTGTAGTTTAATCACTTTGCATGAAGGACACCACACATTTACTGTGCTGATTACTTACTGCTTCGTATGAATTCTGTCAGGGTTGATGACCAAGGACATCCAGCTCCTTCTCACCAAGAGTACTTCCCACTTTCCCGCCTTCTCATAAATACAAAATGAGAAGGATGGTATGTTTTGTCAATTCATTTCTTTGCTTTATGAAGCAAAGCCACACCAACGGCAACATCACTATTGCCAGTGAAGACGGTTGTCGATGCTGAGCAGATGATGGCCGAGCTGTATTGTCTCTGGAATATTAATCCAGGGACCCAGGTGATGACCCAGACCCCGGGTGCGAATCCCACCACAGCAAATGTTGGAATTTGAATTGAATACAATATCAGGAATTAAGAATCAAATAAAACAATGAAAACATTGTCAATTGTCGTACCTGGCACCCTCATTTCCTTCAGGGAAGGAAATCTACCATCTTCACCTGGTCAGGCCTACATGTGACTCCAGACCCACAGCAATTGGTTAACACTCAGTTGCAGTTTGAAATGGCCAAGCCAGCCACTCAGTTATATCACTCACTATAAACTCGCAAAGAAATGTAACCAGTCAGAAGTAAGCACTGACTGCTTACAGCCCATAGACACTGGTTCTTGTTGACCATTGTCAACATCTTGTCAAGGACAATGAAGAAAGGGAATTAAATACTGTCTCTGCATCCATTAATGAATAAAAGTTTATTATCACACTCAGTGAAGACAGACAAAAGGGCATAACTCACTTTAAACAGAGACTTTGATGTATACCGTGCATACGATATGGGTGGCACGGTGGCACAGTAGTTAGCACTGCTGCCTGTGTGGAGTTTATACATTCTCCCCGTGTCTGCGTGGGTTTTCTCCCACAGTCCAAAAATGTGCAGGTTTGGTGAATTGGCCATGCTAAATTGCCCCTAGTGTTAGGTGTAGGGGAATGAGTCTGTGTGCACTTCGCTGGGTCGGTGTGGACTTGTTGGGTCGAAGGGCCCGTTTCCACACTGTAAGTAATCTAATTACGCTACATGGTAAGGATTTTCAGCAATATGGGAATAGGAGAGAAATAATAAGATTAATCTCATTTTTAAAAAATTTCCATACCATCTGATCATCAACAATCCCTTTGTTTGCTTTTTTCTCACTCTCTCTTTCTCAGTCTGTTCAACACAGCCCTTCTCCCCTTCACAACAGATATCACTGTCAGCTAACATCAATTACACTATTTCCCAGCTGTGTTCCGTTCTGATGTGTGGCCATTGGACTCAAAATGCCCATTCTGTTTTTCTCCCGACGCGAGGCTTCCAAATCTGCTCAGTTTTTTTGGCACTTTCACTTTCTTTTTGTTTTCAATCTCGAGCATCATTCTTTGTTTTATTTAACCTTTAATGTTATTACATGGGATGTCCGGATCACTGACAGGGGCATCATCTGTTGATCTCACTAAATATCCAAAACTGTGAGGTCATTCTTTCAGACATCATATAGCCAAGCACATTGCTGTTGGTCTGATGTCAGTCTTAAGCCAGACCAGGTAATAATGCTGGATTTCTTTACTAAAGGGCATCATTGAGATAGACAAACGTATTGATAAAGTGCTAGTGAAGTTATGGTTGTTATTCGTGAAATTCGCTTTTATTTCCAATTCCTGTCATTTGTATTCACGTTCTGACGTCATCTGTGGTACTATGTGAAACAGTGTCTTTCATGTAATAGGCTGTGCCTCTGAATTACATGGCCAGCAACATTACTATGCTAACACAGTGTCCGCTCCAAGAATTTGCTTTAGAGACTCAAACAAGGTCGAAATGGAAATATTTGCAACTGAGAGTGTGCTTGGAATAGAGCTGGAAACAGGAAACTGAATGTTGCGAAGGCAGATATAATGGTTTATTTCGCAACAGTACTGAAGCCAAGATGGGGACAGGGGATATTATGGAGCGGGTAGTTGACAGGTTTGGTGATGGAGAGAATACCGAGACATAAAACAATTCAGGGCAAAATGGGAATCATTATTGTGAACATTCTTGTTCTCAGATGTTTGTGAGAATGGAGGTCGGGGTGGGGGGCAGTGGTGGAATTCTGGTGATGAGTGCAGTGTGCAATTGAAACTGAAAACAATAGTTTCCGCATTTGCAAAATATAGATAACAGAAAGAGCAATGAAGTTCACCATGGTTTATGAGATTAATACTTGTATAGAGATGGGGATACTTAGCGAGAACGGGATAGTAACCTGCCTGAATATTCATCAGTACACCTAATATCCACCACGGTAATGATGCCCAAGTTGCGGAGAGATCGTAAAGACTCCAGGATACACTCCTGTCCATTGTTGTAACATTTCAGTCTAATGTTCGCAGATTCTGATCCATTATTGTAAAATTCCTGTCTATGGTTCTCAGATTCTGATATCTCCTCTCCCTGTCTCTAGAGCTGTTGATCTCTGTTAGTCTCGGAGGTCATGCATCTGCTGCTATAATGGAACACACATTGAAAGAATACCCTAACTCTAATAGGAGAGGGAAATCCTGCAGTGACATAATTGGAATCCATGCAGACTGACATCAATCATAGTCACTGAACAAACAGTCCTAGTTAACCCCTTTAGGTATGGTAACTGGACTGGATTGAATGCTGACATCACTGGCCATTGGTCACATCTCCCGTCATGAATTGTTCTTATGAAGTCAGTTGTGAGGGAGTTTGATGGATGTTTTCTTCGTGCAGGCGAGATAATTCTGCTGTGTTGTCTGTTTGCAATACTGTAACCACCTGAACCCCACATCCCTGTCCCCACCAAAAAAAAAACAATCAATACGTTGTTACGGTGCTGATATCGCCTCCACTAGAACAGGCACCAACCAATAGATTTCCAGTGGGCATATTTGCACTGCAATACACAAGAAGTGTCGATTTGCCTGGGCATTTCTCTCGTTACACTAATAAGGAAATTTTGTACCTTTAACACACAATGCGTTTCTGCACTGTTTTATATAAATTCACAAACACATTAATACACTTTATTGGCTTCATTCAGTCAGTCTTACGTTTTTCTAATTCAATCCAAAGCCAAATGTGACATGTTGTCACAAAGCCGGTCCCTTTACAAGGTTTTGTTGTCCTTGACTTTCTTTTCCCAAGTCGTTCTAAATGATCCAAGTTTCCAACGTGCCTGAATTTTGAATGTTTCACTGGGGGCCGTTTTGTTTATACCTAACAGATAATTCTTCAGGCAGAAGGCTTTCAAGTCTTTCAAGTAAAATTGATACAATGAAGGGCGCGTGGACAGCTCTCTAGTTGCGCAGGTAAGTTCAGTTCAGGGGTTAGTTGAGTCAGGGTCACTGTTGAAACTGGACGCTATCCCTCTCCTTCTGCCATTCCGATTTTGTAACATGCAAGCGTTTTGAGTTATTTTTACTCTTTATGCTAAGGGGTTTGTTGTTTGGGATTGTTGCATGTACTTTGGAACAGCATCCTTAAGTGGGGATAACCTGTCGTGTTCGGATAGGATGAGTTGTTCAGTATTGTGTTTTCGGTTCATTTTGTTTCATTTCGTAATTTCTTAAATAAATGCTGTTTGTTTAAAGCTCGGCAGTGTGACCAGCTAATTCCCTCATTGAATATGCACTGTACACTTATCTTCAAATACCAGAGTTACGGTCTGGGTTACGTGCTTAAAATTGTTTGAGGGGTCTGGCATTGTCCTTAACAATGTGCAACAATCTTGTTCATTAAAACCCAAAGATTAATGCGTCAGGGATGGAAAGAATCTGATATTGGCTGGGAGGCAGAAAGGACTGGAACCAGTGGCTGAGCAGACTTGAGGGGAGGACAGTAACATCTCCCAGTCAACCCTCACTCTTTCTCACAAATGGAATGAAATGCAATGCAGTGTGATAGAACAGATGACATTTGGGAGATGGAATGCTGAACAACAATGTGAATAGAAAAGGCAATTTTAAACATTTTGGATGGAATTATAATTTACAGATAGAGTATTCAATCATAGGCTATACAGGTTGATAAGATTGTTTATCTGAACAGGATGTTCTGAATTAAAAACAGACACATAACAACATGAGTGGGGTGACAGGGAGTTACTGCAGAATTAGAGTGGGTATATTGCTCATTCCGAACTGGTATTGAGACGATAGGTTCAGTGACCACCACCTTTGCTATAATTAATCTGCGAAATATATTTTAAAAATTTCAGAGCATGTGGGGACAAGCTTATTTATAAAGGACACAAATGATGTTATCATCAATAATCTATTCCTGTTGTTTCATAAAGTGTAGCTATGTCTAAAATGTCTTTCAAATCAAAATAAATGTGTTGAGATTCACGCATTTAAGTCAACATTGTCAAAAAGTGACTTTTAGATCTTGAAGAAGAAACAGAGTCCAGTTTATAACGAGTGTCACCGGCACAAGTCACGGGAACAGGAATGGAGCAAATTGTTCAAATATAATATCTAGACCCATCCAGAAAAGTAACACATTAGAGATAATGGAAATCAGACATACAGGCACAAAATGGTCGAGAAGTGCAACAGGTCAGGCAGGATATGGAGAGAAACAATGTTAACATATTAAGGCTGATATGAACCTGTTCTGAGCAAGTCATATTGGACTCAAAATAGTTAATTTTGTTTCTCTCTGTTCCAATGCTGCCAGAACTGCTGAGTGTATCTCCAACACTTTCAATTGGCATCATAACAGGCCACAGAGAGTAATGGTGGGTTGTTGCTTTTGAGGCATGTGCATGTGACCAGCAGTGTTCCACAGAGGTTCATTCTGGGTTTTCATTGTTCAGTTATTTACGTAAATGATTTGGATGACAATGTAAAGACCATGGTTAGTATGTTTGCTGATGACACCAAAACTAGTGGCACAGTTGACATTGAAGAAGCCTTTCTAAGATTACAAAAGGATCTTGATCAAATGGGTCAATAGGCTGACAAATAGCAGAGAGAGTTCAATCTGGATGATCGTGAGGTGCAGACAATGGTGTGTGTTTTCCGCTGTCTGATGCACTGGGAACGTGGTGATTGTATTCCCCATCTGCTGTGGTACAATACAAAGATGTCCTCCTTAATCTTTAAGAGGCCTTGCCCTCTCCCTGGTTACCCTTTTGCTTGTAATGTTTTTGTACAGTATCTTTAGATTATTCTGAACCTTATCTGTCCATGTTATCTCAATTCCTCTTTTTGCTTTCCTGATTTCTCTCGAAGTAATGTCCAACACGCTTATTATTGTTTAAGAGATTCAATTGATTGAAGTTGTCTACATCTAACTTAAGATTCTCTTTTATTCTTGATTGGAGCCTCAATAACTTTAGTCATTTGTTGTTCCTTCATCTTACTAGCCTTACCCTTCCTTCCATAAAGAACATAATGCCTCTCAGTTCTCAAATCATAATTTTGAATGCCTTCCACTAGTCACAGGTTCTCTTCACCTTGTAACAGTCTCCTTAAATCAAACTTGGAATGTCCTTCTCGCCGGTCATTGAAATTTATGGCACTCCGATTAAAAACGATAATATTAATGTAAGGCTTATCCTTTTCCATAACCATTCTGAAACGAATACAGTGAGGATCGCAACAGCCATCGTATTCCCCCACTTTTACTTCTGTCACTTGCCCTGCTATAGCACAATATAAGGTCTAGTTTTGTTCCTTCTCTAGTAGGAGCAACCACATATTCATAAAGAAAAGTTTCTTGAACACATTGGACAAATTCTTCATCGTCCAAACCTTTAACACAAAGTTAGTAACAGTCAAGGTTTGAAAATGTAAAATCACCCCCCCCCCCCTCCCATTATTACAATCTTATCAAGTTTACATATATCTGCGATCTCACTACATCTTTGTTCCTAATTTCTTCCTTACTACTGGGGAGAATACAATACAATTCAATCAACGTGTTCTTTTCTTTCTGACTTTTAAGTTCTACCAATATATTTTCACCGGACGATTTGTCACAAACGAGCATGGAGCACAATCTCTTCGAAGTGTCCTTTACTTTCTTATCTTTAATTTCTACCCATATATTTTAACTGGACGGGTGTTTTGAAATATCTTCCCCGGTTATACCAATAATTTATTCCTAAATCAAAATTGCCAGACCCACCCACTTATCGCTCTCCCACCCCATGTCTCCTTTTCTATTCTTTCTGTAGCAACTAACATCTGGAAAATTGAATTACCACTCTTAGAACAAAGAACATACAGCGCAGAACTGACCTTTTGGCCCATTATTTTGCTCCGACCTTTAAGTATTCTCAGCTCGTACCCCTTTGCTATCCCAAAATCATCCATATGCTTATCTAAGGATTATTTAAATCCCCCAATGTGGCTGAGTTAACTCCATTAGCAGGTAGGGCATTCCAATCCGTTACCAGTCTCTGTGAAATGAACCAGCCTCTGACATCTGTCTTCAATCTATCACCCCTCAATTTGTAGCTACACTCCCTCATACACGCTGACATCATCATCTTAGGAAAAAGACTTTAACTGTCTACCCTATCTAATCCGCTGGTCGTCTTGCATGTCTCTAACAAATCCCCTCTTAGCCTACTTCTTTCCAATGAGGACAGACCCAAGTCTCTGAGCCTTTCCTCATAAGATCTTCCCTCCAGACCAGGCAACATCCTGGCTTATCTCCTATCCACATTTCACAATGCTTCCACATCTTTTTTGTAATGGGGCGACCAGAACTGTACATAATATTCCACGTATGGCTGCGCCAGTGTTTTGTGTAGTTGCAGCATGATATTGCGGCTCTGGAACTCAATCCCTCTACGAATGAAACCTAACACACCGTATGACGCCTTAAGAGCACTATCCGCCTGGATGGCAATTTGCAGGGATCGATGTACATGGACTCCAAGATCCCTTTGCACATCCAGACTAAAAAGAATCTTTCCATTGACCCAGCACTCTGTCTTTCTCTTTTTCTTCCCAAAGTGCATCACCTCACATTTAGCTGCATTGAACTCCATTTGCCACCTCAGCCCAATTCTGTTGTTTGTCCAAGTCCCCCTGCAGCCTGTAACATTCTTCCAAACTGCCCACTATACCACCGACTTTAGTGTCGTCTGCAAATGTATTAATCCATTCACTTGTACCTGCGTCTAAGTCATTTTTAAAAATGACAAACAGCAGTGGTCCCAAATCTGACTCTTGTGGCACACTACTCGTCATCGGACTCCAGGTTGAATATTTTCCGTCAACCACCACTAACTTCCTTCTTTCAGAAAGCTAATTTCAAATCCAAACTGCTAAATCACCGCCAATTCCACGCCTCTGCATTTTCTGGTACAGCCTACCATGTGGAACCTTATCAAAGGCTTGACTGAAGTCCATGTATACCACGTCAACTGCCCTACCCTAACCGACATGCTTGGTCACCTTCTCAAAAAAATCAATGAGATTTGTGAGACACGACCTGCCTTTGACGAAACCACATTGAATATCTGAAATCAAATTGTTGCTTGCTAGATGATTATACATCATCCTTTCCAAAACCTTTTCTACAACAGAAGTAAGGCTCACTGGTCTTTAATTACTTAGGTTATCTCTACTGCCCTTCTTGAACAAGTGCGCAACATTTGCAATCCTCCAGTCCTCGAGTACTAAACCTGTAAACAATGACGTCTCAAATATCAAAGCCAAAGGCTCTGCTATCTCCTCCCTAGCTTCCCAGAGAACCCTTGGATAAATCCCATTCGATCCAGGGGACTTCTCTAATTGCAGTCTTTCCGGAATTGATAACACCTGTTCGTAACGAACCTCGATCCTTTCTAGTGTAATATCTCATACCTCATTCTACTCCTCTACAATATTCTCCTTTTCCTGAGTGAAAACCAATGAGAATTGTTCGATTCATAACTCTCCGATCTGCACAAGGTGCACACTCAACTTACCGCTTCTGTCTTTGACTGGCTCTAATACTACCCTAATCATCCTTTTATTACTCACATACCTCGAGAAAGTTTTAGGGTTCTCCTTTATTCTATTTGCTAAAGACTACTGGTGTCCTCTTAACTCTCTCTTTAAATCCTTCCTGGCTGATCTGTAATCTCCATCGTCTCATGTGAACATCTTGCCTCATCAACACATAAGCTTCCTTCTTCTTAACAAACGATGCAATTTCTTTCATAAACCATGGTTCCCTTTCCTTATCACTTCTTCCCACAGTGACATGCCGATCAATGACACAGAATAACTGTTCCTCAAACCAGCTCCACATTTCCACTGTCTGCATCCCCTGTATTTTGCTACCCCATTCTATGCATCCTAATTCTCGCCTAATCGCATTATAATTGCCCTTACCCCATCGATAAATCTTGACCTGTGGCATGTACATATCCCTTTCCGTCGCTAAACTAAACATAATTGAATTATGGTCACTCTCTCTAAAGTGTTCAACTACAACTAAATCAAACACTTGGCCTGGTCATTATCAAGCACCAGATCCATTGTGGCCTCTTCTCATGTCGGTCCTTCGACATACTGTGTCAGGAAACCCTCCTGAACACATTGTACAATAACTGATCCGTACATAACCGATGTACGAGAGTTATAGCATTTCCAGTCAATGTTAGGAAAGTTGAAGTCTCCCCTATTGACCACCCTGTTTCTTTCACTCATACCCAGAATACTTTTGCTAATCCTCTCTTCCACCTCCCTGGAACTCTGCTGAGGGTATAAAATAACTCCAAGCAGTGTGACCTCTCCTCTCCTGTTTCTAAACTCAGCCCACATTACATCAGTAGACGAGTCCTCAGCAAAAGTTCTCAGAGCCAGAGTTTTACTATCCTTGGCTAAAAAGACCACATCTCCTCCTCTTTTACCGCCTTGCCTGTTCTTATTGAAAGATCTTGAACATCTTTCTCCCATGTTCCTATAATAGCTATGATGTCCCAATCCCATGTTCTGAAATATGCGCTGAGTAGATTAGTCATCCCTGTAAAACCCATTGCGCTGAAGTAAATGCATTTTAGTTCTTCTGAATTACTATATACTCTGATTCTCTCATCTTTCTTTTCTAACTAGCATGTTCTCATCATATTCAGTGATTTCTCCATCCATCCTACAATTTACACTGCAACTTAGAGTACCTCCACTTGCGTCGTCTGTCAATATAAAGTCTGCCTTTATAGAGTGAGCAAATCTCCCTGCTCAGATATCGGTGGCTTTCCCGTTTAGATTAGACCAATCCTTTTGGAACGGGCCTTTTCTATTGCAAAAGACATCCCAATGTCCCAAAAATCTGAATCCGTCAATAACACAGCAGCTCTTCATGCTATTGATTTTTCTCCTTTTTTTCCCTTCCCTGCTTGAATTTGTCATTGGGAGCAAACCAGAAATTCCTATTTTAAGGTTTTCTTTTTAATCCTCTACATCACCTCTTTAATTCCCTCCGGATTGTTTTAATCTTTTCCCTAAAAATGTCATTCATACCAATATATACAATAATTTCTGGCTTCTAAATAACACCTTCAACAAGATGCTTGAGACTTTTGGAGACGTTGTTAATCCTAGGATCGGGAAACCAATAAACTATTCTAAATTTTCGCTCACTGCCACAGAATCTCCTGTTTATGCCCTTAAAAGGAGAGATCCCTGTCCCAATAATTATACAAAATCTTCTCAATCGCTGCCTAACATAAGAATTTTTCTAACAGTCCAATAACCGATGGCTCTTCCATTTTCCTCAGAGAGACTAAACCTTTCGTCAGTTCCAAAAGCTGGATATCTGTTTGATAGAGGAATAGCCACCGGAGATTGTTGAACTACCTTCCTAACTATCCTGACAGTCACCCATCGATCCGACTGATTTTGCTGAATAACAACTTCCAGCTATCTCCCTCTCTAACTTTTTTATCTGGCCCTAATATTATTATGCCTATAAACAGAATTTTTCTTCACATTAAAACAGAAAATACATCCGTATACTTATCAAATACATTAAAAATAGTTAAAATAAACCATTTGGAAAACTAATTCAACAAAAATATTCCTCTTCAATAAATTTCTCGAAGAAAAAAGTCTTCTCCAGAGCTGAACGCGTGTAGGACTCCCCAGAATAAAGGCACATCTTCCTATTTAAAAATAGTTTTTGAAACAAAAAAAAACTTTTGCATGTAAAACTAAAAAGAAGACTTTTGAAACATATGTAGACTTTTGTAGTTTGTTTTGTAGATCCCCCTCCCACCCCTTTGAAAAGCTCGTTGCAACAATGTTCGTTCGAGAAAAATATTATTTTGCTTGGTTTTTTTTTTGGTTTGGTTTTGAATTTTAATAAAACAAACTGGAAAAATAATCTTATATTAATAAACTATATGAACTACATTAAATTGAATAAAAAACTACAATTAATCTTTAACTATGCTTGCAATCCCACGAGCAGCTGTAAGATCCATACTGCTCTAAGAACACGTATTAAAGCTTTGTTTTACAATTTAAAGAAGAGTGGACATATGATCTAATAATTTGTTTCAAAGGCAAGGTAGACTTGGCGATATGATTTGATCTCCTACCGTGTGTATATGTGCAGCATTTAATTGAATCTTTATCCTAATCTCTCCAGCTCTTTCAAGCAATCATATGAGCCTGTGCCCACCCGGCAGATGAAAAATTCCTTCAGCTCTGAGTAATGCAGGGAATATTACAAAGAACATTATCCAGGTCCACGTAAAATACAAATGTTGCAGACGAAGTAAGCCCTACCTAGCCCAATATTAAACACATGCAAGCATTATGAATAAAACATACAGAGAAGAATAGGATAAAAGGAGAATTCAGCTCCATGTCCAAAAACATTTGTGGCTCTCTTATAAAAATACCTCAACTGCATCACGCTGTAAATTCACCAAAAATAGGAAGAACAAGAAACTGGAAGTAATAATTCTTCTCCTTTGAACAACATCTGAAGAACCGAAGAAATAAGACAAGTCTTATCTGTGAGCTTCATAAGTGATAATGATGAGAATGTGAGGGATGGATTTTGGGGGGAATGATAAATAATTCTATGGATGACACAAAGGTTAGGTGGGTGGTTCACAGTGAGGAGGAACATGCTAGTATCAAGATGATATAAATGGCTTGTTCAGGTGGCTAGGTCAATGCCTGATGAGATTTGACTGATAAATGCGAGGTGATACATTTCAGAAGTAACAAGACCAGAGAGAGTACTCAAACTATGATGAGGGGTTAGATGTTTTTGAAGCAGAGGAGGTTGAGAGGGGTTCCTGCTTGAGGTATTTAAGAGCAAGAGGTTTATGGACAGTTTGAACACAGATCAGCTCTTCCCTGTACTCGAGTGATCAATACAAAGGAGACATAATTTTGAAATGAAAGTGATCTCACCATTAATCTGTAAAGCTTATTTGCAGATTGATGTTGAATTTAGATTCTAGCATTTGCAGTGGCAGCATTTGAATCTGAGTTCCTAAAATATTATCTTGATCGCTGAATCAGCAGTTGGCGATAAAACCACGAGGACATCACTTTCATCTTATCATAATCTTCTTTGTTAAGGTATAAATGACTTTTTATCTTTTTTTTACAATTCCTCTTCCACTCAGAAATAAACTTTAATTGATGTGTTTTTACTATCTTCCTAAGTATTTGCCATTGTTCTTCAAATGTTGTTTTTTCGAGTCCACTCAGGCCAATCCTTCCACATAATTATCACTGCCCGATACTAAAACACTTGTATCTTTGAATCTGAATGTGAAATTCCAGCATGATACGGTCACTCTTTCTAGGGGATCCTCTACTTTAAGATGATTATCACTCCTTCCTCATTATTCACACCAAACATAAAAGCCAGTTTTCTGAAATGTTGTTATAAGAAATAATCCCTCATATATTCTGCACATCGTTATTTTAGGCTGCTCTTGCCAAATTGATTAATTAAGCCAATATGCATATACAGATTGCTCACTCTTGTGCCCTTCTCACAAGCCATTGTTATTCCCTGGTTTTTGAAAGTATGTTTGGAGGATGCGAGTATTATGGCATGAAATTACTCCTAGAAGCAGGTTTGTTTCCATGTGCTTTATTTGGATCCAAACTGATTTGTCATTTTGGTCCCTCGTGCTAATGTCATTTTAATGCAGCCTTGATATCATTCTTAATCAATGTAGCAACTCAACCTGCTGTCCGTTCTTGTCAGAGTAATGAGTACCCTTGGACATTTCACTTCCCAACACTGACCTTCCTGTAACCACCTTTCTGTAAGCCCCACTAGGCCGAACCTTTTTAACTCTGTTTCTGCTGTCATTTTTTCCAAATACTCCATGCATTTAGGTACAAGGTATTTACATAAGTTCTATTGGATTTGTTTATCTCCTTTAATACATTTGGCGCACTCCACACACTCCATTCTTATTTTTTTGATCTTCGATAATACTGAACCTATCTTTTCCACTCACATTTTTAAAATTGCTATGATTATTTTCCTCAGCATAATCATTAGACTGGCCCTGCCTGTTTATTCTATTAAGCTCTAATTTCAGCTCACTTGCTGTCCTGCTGCTCTGGTTTTCAGTCCCTTGCATTATTCATTCAACTCCACCCAAGATGCATCACCAAACCTCCCTGCCAGGATGTTGGTGTCCCTCCAGTTAAAATGGACCCTGCCCTTTTTTACAGGTCTCAACTGCTCTGGACAAAATCCCAACGATCCATAAATCTGAAACCCTCTTCCTGAACCAGTTCTTCAACCACATATTAACGTTTTCTCTCTTCATCTTCCTTATCCCACTTCCACCTAGCACGAGGAGTAACCCAAGATTACAACTTTGGATATCCTGCGATTCCACTCAGGCCAATCTCCCTGCACTCTCCTTGCAGGGTCTTGTCACATTTCCTGCCAATGTTATTGATACCAATGTGTACCACTGGCTGTAAAACCTCCCCTTCAGTGTGCCCTGAGCATTCTCGGAGACATCCCTGATCCTCGCACCAAAGACACTTTTTATGAAGATTGCATAGAATCGTCGAATCCCTATATTGTGGACTAGGCCATTTGGCCCAACATGCCCACACTGACCCTCCAAAGAGTAACCCACCCAGACCCGTTAGCCTATTCTCATACTCTACATTTACCCCTGACTAATACACCTAACCGACATATCCCTGAACACTATGAGCGTAGTAACCTGGCCAGAGCTAGTCTCCTACCATATTTTGATTCTGCTTTTGCACCACAGATACCGCCAGTACTTCTGAGCATTCCCAGCAACTTCTGGTTTTGTCACCAATGATGATCACATACTGATCAAAAAGTCTCCAACTCAGATCTGAAAAAACAACTGAATTTATTTTCTCAATATAAATCCAAATATTTAGCAATTCAAGAATCACAGTAAATATCCATTAAATTATTTTTGTTTGGTCCATGATTGTCATTTGTTCACTTTGCCAATCCATGAATAATAGACATGTTTGCATGTTTTGTGCATTATCTTTTGGGAGGAGTTAGAGAGAGGTGGGGGCGGGAGGGGCTCGGACCAGGGGGTTGCTGGGAAGGTTAATTTCCCACTAAAAACGGACTTACCTTGAGCATCAGGCCTCCATTTGCAGCAGTGGTGAGAGCGAGGAGCGGAGTGGGAGAGGACGAATTGTGTGCTGGGAAGGTAAGTGATCTGACATATTTGGGCAGCGATTGAACGAGAGACACTACACGTGTAATGTCCCCCACCCCGAACTCCTCATCTAACCAAAGGAAAAGAACTCTGTACTGTGTTGATAAGGTGCTTCTCTTCTTCTCTGATTGGTTAAAGAAACCCCTTTCCTTTTCCATATATCTAATTTAAGACCAAGTTAAGCTTTAGAGTAAAAGTGACAGGAGATCTCAGAGCCATGTTATGCTCCACTTGCTCAATGTGGGAGCTCAGGGACAGAGCTGCTGTCCCCGTTCTCGTAAAGGACGTGTGTACATATCCCTGCACTATCCTTGAAGCATCTTGTCACGTTTCCTGCCAATGTCATTGGTACCAATGTGTACCACAGCCGCTGGCTGTTCAGCCTCCCCTTCAGTTTGCACTGGGCATGCTCGGAGACATCCCTGATCCTCGCACCAAAGACACTTCTTCTGAAGAACGCATAGACTGGATGATGGCTCTGGAGCAGTGGATGGACTCATCTTGGAGGACCTTTGAGGGCGGCACGGTGGTACAGTGGTTAGCACTGCTGCATCACAGCGCCAGAGACCTGGGTTCAATTCCCGCCTCAGGCGACTCTCTGTGTGGAGTTTGCACATTCGCCCCGTGTCTGCGTGTGTTTCCTCCGGGTGCTCCGGTTTCCTCCCACAATCTAAAAATGTGCAGGTTAGGTGAATTGACCATGCTAAATTGTCCGTAGTGTGAGGTGAAGGGGTAAATGTAGGAGTATGGGTCTGGGTGGTATACGCTTGGGCGGGTCTGTGTGGACTTGTTGGGCCAAAGGGCCTGTTTCCACACTGTAAGTAATCTAATCTAATCACACACAATGCGGAGGAGGTTTTAGATAGCACATTCAGTGAACTGATCACATCACAGATTAGGATTGCTGAAGGAGAAAGGGAATTTGTGACCAAAAGCAGAAAAAGAGCAGGAAGTTACTTCAGATGTCCCTGCAGTCACCTCCCTCCTTATAGGTACACTGTTTTGATCCTGCTTGGAGAGATGGCTCACCAGGAGAAGACAGCAGCAGCCAATTTAAAAGCACCATGGTTGGCTCTGCTGTTCAGAAGGGCGGGAAAAATACTGGAAGGGCTAAGTCATAGGGGATTCAATTGGAAAAGGAGTAGATAAGCATTTTTTCTGTTCGAAGTCAAGACTCCAGAATGATATGTTGCCTTCCAGGTGCAAGGGACAGTAATGCCTCGGATCGACTGCAGAACATTCTGAAGGGGGAGGGTGAATATCCAGTTTTCATGGTGCATGTAGGCACCAATGATATAGGTTTTAAAAATTAGGATGAGCTCCTACAAACATAATTTTGAGAGTTAGGAGTCATGTTAAGAAGTAGGACCTCAGAGATTGTAATCTCAGGATTGCTACTAATGCCACGTGCTAGTCAGAGTAGAAATGAAAGAATAGAATTGCTTGAGAAATGGTGCAGGAGGAAGGAGTTCTGACTTTTGGAACATTGGAACTGGTTATCTGGGAGGTGGGAATATTACAAATTGGACAGCCTACACCTGAGCTGGAATGGAAACAATGTCCTTCGGGGTACTTTTGCTAATGCTGCTTCGGAGGGTTTAGACTCATTTTGTTGAGGGATGGGAACCAAATGAGGTGGTTAGTCGATATTAAGGAAATAGCAACTGCAGCCTGTAAGGAAATAGATAATGAAGTTAGCGTGAGTAAGTGGAAGAGTTGGCAGGGAGTAGATGATGAACACAAAAGGACAGGTTATCTGAGGTGCATTTGTTTTAATGCAAGAAGTGTAGTATGTGCAGATAAACACAGAGCTTTGATTAGTACCTGAGAGTTGATAGTATTGCTATCACTGATACTTGGTTGAGGGAAGGGCATGAGTGGCAAGTAAATATCCCAGGATATCAATGCTTCAGGTGGGATAAACAGGGGGGTAAAAGCTGTATAGCAGTTGCATTACTGGTCAAAGAGGATACCACAGCTGTGCTGAAGGAGGGCACTATGGAGGACTCAAACAGCGAGGCAATAAGGGTAGAGCTCAGAAATAGGAAGGATGCAGAAACAATGTGGCGGCCTCCAAATGAAAGTACAAATATGTAAACAAATCATGGAAAGATGTGGGAGCAACATGGTGGTGGTGAAAGGCGATTTTATTTTCGCAACATTGACTGGGGTTCACTTAATATTAGAGGACTGGATGGAGCAGAATTTGTAAGGAGCAGCCAGGAGGGTTTTTTGAGCTGTAAGTAAACAGTCCAACTCAGGAAAGGACCGTTTTTGTCCAGATGCTGGGGAATGAGCCTGGCCAGGTGGTTGAAGTTTCAGTTGGGGATTACTTTGGGACTATTGATCACAATTCCATAAGTTATAGAATACGCAAGGACAAAGACAAGAGTTGTCCTAAAGGAAGAGTGCGAAATTGGGGGAAGGCCAACTTTACCAAAATTCAGCAGAAGTTGAGGAATATAGATTGGGAGCAGTTGCTTGAAGGTAAATTCACATTTGATACGTGGGAAGCTTTTAAAGAGAGATTGATTAGAGTTGAGGTTAGATATGCTTCTGTGGAGATGAGGGGTACGAATGGCAAGATTAGGGAACCATGGATGACAGGTGAAACTGTAAGACTAGCTTAGTGGAAAAAGGAAGTGTACACAAGGTCTAGATGACTGAAGACAGACAAAGCTTCGGAAGAAAATAGGGAATGTAGGACCAATCTGAAACAAGGAATTAAGAGGGCTAAAAGGGGTCATGTGATATAATTAGCAAACATGATTTTGGAAAATCCCAAAGACTTTAATTCATAGATAAGGAGCAAGGGGGTAACTAGAGGAAGGGTTGGACCATTCAAGGACAATGGAGGAAAGTTATGCGTGGAGTCAGAGAAAATGGGTGAGATTATTAATGAGCAAATTCTATCGGTATTCACCAAGAAGAAATGTTGAGATTAGGTATGGATGCTTGATTCCTCTCGGTCAAGTTGAAATAAGGAGAGAGGGAGTGTTAATTCTTCTAAAAGGCATTAAGGTGGCCAAGTTCCCAGGTGCGGATGGGATCTTGGATGAGAGAGGAAACAGGTGGGACCATAGAAGATATCTTTGCAGCATCTTTGAACACGGGTGAAATCACGGAGTACTGGAAAATTGCTAATGGTGTTCTTTTGTTTAAGAATGGCGACCCTGATGTTAGTGGCAAGGAAGCTGCTGTAGAAAATACTGAGCGATAGGATGTATTCCCAGTTGGAAGAAAATGTGCTTATTGGTGATAGGCAACATAGTTTTGTGCAGGGAATTTCATGTCGTGCCAACTTAACGGAATTCTTTGAGCAAGTGACAAAGTTGCCTGTTGAGTGACGGTCATTAGATGTCATATACATGGACTTTAGTAAGGCGTTTGAAAGGGTTCCCCGTGGTATGCTGATTGAGAAAGTGAAGTCGCATAGGGTCCAAGCTGTACTACTTAGATGGATAGAGAAGTGGCTGAGCCACAGCTCACAGAGATTAGTAGTGGAAGGGAGTTTCTGAAAATGGAGACCTGTGACCAGTAATGTTCAACAGGGATCCGTGCTGGGACCACTGTTGTTTTCGATATACAGAAGTGATCTGGGCGAACGTATGGATGGCCTCATTAGCAAGTTTGCAGATGACACGAAGATTGGTGGAGTAGCAGATAGTGAAGGGGATTGTAAGAGATTCATTTGGGGCATCTCTCATGGCAATCCATACAAGTTCAATACCTTGATCCAATCATGCATTGTATCCTGAATGTATATTGTCTTCACCATCAATGCAACCTTTCCAAGGCTCCCTGGGATTTTGGATGGTACGGACTTAGTTTAAAGTGTTGTAGATGCAGTCCTTGTTTTTATGGAGTTTAAAGTGTTCTATGCTATCAAAGACTTCCTTAAAAGTCTCAGCAGTATAATGGGACCGTTTGCCTGATTGAATCTCTCCAGGTAGCCCATAACGGGTAAACAAAGCTACCAACGCCTGACCATCCTAATTGTCTTAATACTCCGTCATGGAATTGCCTCCGAAATCTACTAAATGCTTGCATTATGGTTAGCAAGTGCTGATTCCCAAATTACTGTTAGGGAGGGGACCTCCACAATCAATCATAACCCGTGTGAAATATTCTTCAAATGCGGGAATTGGCAACAAAGCTACTGATTTTCTTACTGCCTGTGGCAAACCTACCATTCGGCATGTGTGGCAATATTTAACCACATTCTTGTGCATGCCAGGCCAAAGGAAGTGATTTTGTACATTAGCCCGAGTCCTCCTTACATCGAGGTGACCTCCTGCTGGTAATTCATATGCTACCCATTACACTTCGTGTCTGTATGCTACAGGCAACACAATCTGGTGCACCTCTTCCCATTTCTCCTCTGCACTAACCTGCTGGGGTCTCCACTTTTGTTTTAGGCTTCTATCCTTAAGAAAATAACCCTCAGGAATATATTTTGATTCCTTTTCTGAGTTCATGTCTTAATATATATCTTCTCCTCTTTCTGTTGCAAGTCTCTTAACCTTTCTGGACTAAACTCTTCTGTATGACCCACTGCCTGTTCAGGGTTTTCCTGCACCATTACATCATACAGGGTGTCAGCTAACTGAACCTCAACTTCTTCGTCTTTCCTTTTTACTGTAACTTATGACAGTGCCTTCTTACTACGACACAGTCTGGAAAACTTCCATGGTATTCTTCTTGTAACTCCTTAGTTCCCTGATCTTCCGTTGGCTTCTCCACTACAACGGGTGTCACTCCCACCTTCGATCCTGCTAAATAATCCCCAAGAACAAATTGTATTCCTGAAACTGACATTCTGTCAATCACTCCTACAGTTACTGCCCCAGTATTGACTTGGATCTCCAACCTGATCTTACACAGGGGAATACTAACTTTCCGCCTATCTATTCAACAGATTATTATCTACTCGGGTAACATGTCAGAAAGCGTGAAAATACTTTCATCTCTTACTATCAGAGACTGACCAGTTCCCATATCTCATAAAATAATAACTTATTTCCAGTCTCTTCCTGATATTCCTGAGTAAACTTTTCCCACAGAGATAAAGTCTTTACAGAGATCAGCAACTAACTCAATATCCTACCCCTGCCAAGGCTGTGCAAACTCCTGCAGCTCCTTGGCTTTTCTTTGGGTCTCCTTTACTACTTTCCCTTATAGCATTGGATTAGCCTCTTTTGCCACATCTTTTCCCACAATGTCATTCTTCCACGACCAGCACTGTGACATTTTGTGTCCCATCTTACCGCTGTGTAAACACCCGAGGCCTTTCATTTTCTTGGAATTCTTTTTACCACCAATGAAGAACTATTCTAAATGTGCTCGACTCTTTGTTTGATAGTGAAGGATCTCGCCTGCTTCCAATTTTTATTCCTCACACGGATGAAATTCGTGTCAGAAACTAAATTTCACGTCATGCATTAATGCACATTTCTCGGTCATCTCTGCTGCTCTTATCACTTCTTGAAGTTTCTGTTCATCACGTAAGTTCTCTGGAAATGCGTTTATGAACCCCTCCAGCACAATAAACTCTCGACTTCATTTCCATCCTCTGAACTTAATTTTCCTGACTAATTTGCAACTACTGAAGTTCACACTCTGTCCCTTTCTCTTTCTCCTTCACCTCTCTCTTTGCTGAGCGGAGAAACTTCTCCCCTTTTTTCTCTCTCTATTTCAGTCTTTTACTGCCTCTCTTCTCAGTCTCCTTTTCTCTCTCTCTCTCTTCTTTCTTCTCTCTATCTTTTTGCTCAGCTAATATCCTTCTCTCCCTTTCTTCTTCTTCTCATTCCGTTTGGCTCATACACAGTTTACGTTTTTCTAACTCTGCTGCACTTCTGTTTCTCTGATGTACCTCAGTGTTTGACCAAGTCCATTTCAATTTCCTTATGTCTCTGGTTAAAACCAATTCTAATCTGTTTGCTAATTCCAAAAGAATATCTCTCCTCTGTCTTTCTAACGTTCCATGGCAAAGTTGGGAAGCATCTTCTAACCTCAGAACCTCTTTAGCAATGTTAAGAGCCATTTCCCTCTCTTTTAATTTAACCGACTACATGTAATCAAAATGAAACAAATTATTTCACCTATGTTTTATTTAAAGATTTACGACACAAATCACTAAGTGTTTAACTCTGATGGGAGCTTTGGTACCCCAAATCTATTCAAACCTGCCCAATACCAGACGACCCCTAAATCTGTTAAAATGCAGAGAATAAACCACTACTAAATGAAGCTAAACACACAGAAAAGCTCACCTCACCTTGTCATCTGTTGGAAGTGTGAGGAACTAAAAGGGAACACATAACTGCCAACTTTTTAAAGAAAAGTAGTAATTTTATTTCCGAACAAAACTATTGAGAAACTGAAAATTGCTTCCCTTAACTGAGCACAACCCTATTGACATGCTTTACCAGTAACACACAATAAATATTGCATTAACGTTATCACATATCTGCACAGTCTCTACCTTCTCTGTTGTAATCAATCTCTTACCCACTGATTTCACTGGGTCGTCTTATTCCTTTTTACTAAGCGAAAGTGAGAACTGCAGATGCTGAAGATTAGAGTCAGGAGTGTTGTGCTGATGAAGGACCCTTGCCCGAAATGTTGATACTGCTCCTTCTTGGATGCAACCTGACATGCTGTGCTTTTCCGGCACCACACTCTCGACTTATTTCTTTTTACTCCAAATATGTATTACAGCAAAAGGTATCTTTTTGCTAGACTGCTTTCTGATTTTTTTGAGAGCAAGATTTTTGATAGGCAGTTAGCACTTTGACTCTAAAGCATTTGCTCTGTTGTTCGGTGGCAGTTGCTCTAACCAATTTTCAAAATGCCCACTCTTTTTTATAGCCCCAACATCATTTCCTTTCACTGGTCTGATGTCATCAAAAAAATAAATTCAAACTCGATTGGGTGTTAGTATCCCGGGCATAGCTTAAACTAATTGGTTAAATTTGAATTGTTGTCAAAACAGCAACCAAAATTAAAGTATCCATTTAACTGCCAATTGTAACAGGTATCCATTTTGTAACAGCTTATCTCCCAGCCCTTCCATGTGGGCAGCTGAGCCTGCAACTTGAGTTTACTTAAATATTCAGAAAACAATGTTCATTTTAAATTGGATATACGTGCTTTGGCTTCGTAACAAACACCATTTAATAACACAACTCATTAACGAAGATTAATATTCGAAGTGAATATTGAATTGTCATTCTTAAATTATTTGCAACTAGCTGAAGCTCATACATTTCAGTGAAAAATTAAATTTGTTAATTATATTTTAATTCATAAGAACGCTCAATCTATTTGATTGTTGAATTGTTTGCTTACTGCGAATGTGTAATGGTTTAGAGGCAAGTAACTTTCCAAATGTTAGAGTGAGAATGTATTCATTTGAATACTGACATTGAATATTTAATTGGGATCGGACAAAAATGAGGCAAATATTCTCTGTTCAATATAAAATAACATGTAGTTTTCTTTTGTTTTTGTATCACACGGTGTTGTAATGAGTTTATATTTTAGTTCCCAACATATAGTAACAATGTAGTTGCTCTCAGAGATAATGTGAAATAGTCGGAGTTCACATGGTATTGTTGGCCCCAATTTCCAAAACACAGGTGATATTTTATTATTGTTCATACCGGGAAACTCATCACTTGGAATCACAACCGACATAATAAATAGATTCCAAAAGATCTGAATTCAGGCATCGTGCTACTGGAACTCACAGCTGTCTGTAATACTGAGTGAAACACTGGCCTGCTCCTCAATCTGTCCAGAGACGTTCCAACCTGGGTTAGGGCAGTCATTCAGACATACGTTCACAAGAAATCATTTGAAAACTAATCAATAGCTTATCGCTGGTCTTAGTGTAGATACAAATGCTGTCCATATTCGGTACAATGACTGACCAACAAACAGGTCTTACAAATTCATCTTCAGTCTCAGCCTGCTCCAGGGAACAGATGTGTGGGCATGTCTCGCCAGAACACATCACACAAGTCCTTTGACAGCATCTGGCCTGCCTCTTAGATTCCAGATATTTTCACCCTGCACCAGACCCAGTATGAAGTAATTCACAATTTGACTGTCTCCTGTAGCCCACTGTGTCTCACAGTGAACACTATAAAGCCATAACCAACATATGTCAACTTCACACTCATCAGAGTCAAAATAAAATTGAACTTCTGTGCAGATGGCCAGAGATTAATACGTGGGTCACTCAACCTGCTTTAGAGTGGGTTTCGATCGAGATCAGTCCTGTAGAGTTGCCCTGTGGGAAACAGCAGTAAATACCAAGCCAATAACCACTTTAATAACTGAACTTTGTGGATTTTGTCTGATGTATGTCACCACATACACATTGTACTGCCACTCAGTTGAATGTAACAACGGGCCTCATAACTGTAAGTATTGGCCTAACGCGCCTCCCTTGCTTCCTGACCCCACACACCTCACTCCCTCCCACAGTTACCAATTGATGAGAATCCACAACCTGGGTGAAACAGTCTATGCTTCAACTGAGCTTGTCCACTCCATAATGGCCTGTTCAATCGACTTAATGACTGCTTTCCATTTCAGGACTACCTATGGTGCTGTCTTCCTGAGCAAGTACGATTCCCAATATCCTGAGGATCATGGAATGGAAAATATCGGAAGACACCAGCCATTTTCTGTGAGAAACTCCACATGATGAGAGGTAGGTTTGAACTACCAGAAGGAGAGTTATTATTGTTCACAAAGGGTCAGCACAAGCCGGTACCCCGCACACTCCAGCAGCATCGTTGGGAGCACATGCACTTGTGGAGAGACTTAATAAACACCGCCCATTACTGAGGGCTGTACGTCTGCACATTAAGTGGGAAATTAATCACCAGAAGCTCATGGTATGTGGAGGTGATCGCTCAGTTCAGGAAAGTGGCATTTGATGCACCAATTTAAAAACAAGAAATGATTAAGTACAGATGAGGTGCAAACTGTTCCCGGTGTTATATTTAAGCTTGGATGTCCTTTGCCTTGGTGTTAGGATTAGAACATATCAGACAGATGTGGTGAGGGAATAGATAGACACGTGAAATCGTGCCATTACAGATGTGGTTGAAGGAGGTCAGCATTGGAAAATCTATATTCTGCAGCATAGGAACTATATGCAGGAGATGCTGTTGTTTTATTAATTAATTAAGGAATCAATTACTGCTGTAAATAGGGACAATATCTTGGACGGGCCTTCAACTGAGGCCTTCGAGGATAGCGATTAGAATAAAAAGATGACAGATAATTGCTAGGGTCATATTAAAGATCGCCAGTTAGAAGAAAATACATGAGCCAATGTGTAACCAATCGCTGTCGTGTATAAAAATAATAACAACAAAAACAATTCTACTTATGCTTTTCAATATGCATCATTTATTGGGGCAGTCACATGCTTTTAAGAGGGAACAAATACGTTGAAATTTATTGATGATATGTTCTTGTATCAGCATGTGGGAGATACAACAAGGGATGGTTTATTTCTGGACCCAACATAATCTAGCCCCATTAGCAAGCACGTGGCCCATATCCCTCCAAACTCTTCCTAATCATATATGCATACACATGTCTTTTAAATGGTGGACTTCTAATTCTGGGTAAAACTGTTGTCGAACAGCGTGGAGTCGGGAGCGGTGTTCATTCCCAAAGTGGATTTGATGACAGTATAGACCCAATATTTTACACTCTAATATCCAATGAAGGAAAACGAGACAACACGACCTTGTACATCTGCAAATATTCAGAGCAAAATAATAAAGTAAAGAGAAGTTTAAAGCAGCTATATAGTGAGCAGAATAATGGAATCCCTATAGGACAGTAGAAAGTGCAACACTGAACTTAAGGAAATAGTAGAAAAGCAAAAATGGGGTGTGATAAAACATCAGCGGATGTTCTATCGCTATACCAGGGGAAGAGGATAACTTGGGAAAGAATGCGGATATTAGGGATCAAGGAGGCAGCCTGTGCATGGATCCAGAAAATATGTTAAATATGTACATCATATCAATCTTCAGTTTAGAGAGTGACTTATTGGAATCGGGGAGAGTCGCCGAATAAAAAGAGTGGACACAGATCTGGATGAGCTGTATCTTAACTTATATGGGAACAGAAGGAAAAAATTACAGGTTCTGATCCTCTTTTCTTACTGTGCTTTTGCCACAGAGGAGTTGCGATAGAACAGGATGCAATCAAATGTAGGTTCAACAAGGTGTTCTAGAAACAAACGAGAGAATTAAAACCACCAAGTATCATATCAGTGAGAGGGAAACAATTGCAGAACGTTCTGAATGTTATTGAGCTTGGATCATTACGTATCTTCAAGGGTAAGAGACATATTTTTAATCAACCAATGAATCAAAGGTTACGAGGAAAATGGAGTTGAGGATTATCAGAACAAACATCATTGAATTGAAAGGCAGAACATACTCGGTGAGCTGCTGGGCCTACTGTTGTTGCTATGGCTTATGGTATTTGGTCTGCTACTATCCCTGTGTTCGCAGGAACAACAACCTCTCTCTGAGATACAGTTCAGATTTCAACTGACTAATTCAAGGAATTTATAAATACTATATCGATAGCTAGAAATGCGTTTGAAGCAGGAAGCCAAATAGTATTTTATAATTTTCATTGAAATGTCGTCTCATTCTTTGAAACACTAGGGAACACAGATCTGGATTGTCATGGCCCTCTTTGATAGAATGTTCCTTGGAAGAAGTCAATTGAACCTTGCTTGCCATCTCTCTGTGGCAGTAATATATTTCCTGAGATAAAGAATCAACATTGCAAATAGTCCTTCACGTACACTCTCGCCAAGCTCCTACTCAGCTGAAGCAAGACGTCAACTCTTCCTGTGCTGAAATCCTCGGACAATAAAGGTTCCCATTCCACTGACATTCCAAGTAGTTTGCTGCACCTATATTTTAGACGTCGGCAGCTTTTCGACAAGGACACTTATATTTTATTTACAACTGTACTTTCCAACATTTTAAGATTTAAGATTTAAACTGCACATCAATTTATCCAAAAAAATGGATAACTTTCTGTTTCCACATGATGATATTTGCATGGATCTTGCCCATGTGGACGCCGGTTCAATCTTCATAAATCTTTTCATCTTCCTCACTGCACATATTCCCAAAAGAATTGCGTCTAAGTCGTACACTGTGTTTACTGTCTTTTCAATAATAATTAATCCATCGAGTGGATGTGTAATGCGAGAATTGTGAGGGTACAGGAGGCCCAGTGTGCATTCACAGGCTCTTCAAATGCACATCATTACCTCCACCCAATATCCTGCATTTCCTCTGTATCCTCCGTGACTCATCATGACCACAATCTACTTATTTTACTCCATTCTGTGAAAAGCAATCTAACTGTCCTTGTTGGAGAACAATCTCCTCTGAGTAAATATTCTCAACAAAAAGGCAATGAATGAAGTACATCACATCGGCATTCAAATTGACCCTCAGCAGCCTTCTATAGTCAAGACTGAGTTGACACATTTCAGGTTATCCAACCTACATCCGTCTTGTCCCTGTTTTGGTTCGTATTGTTTAATTCTTTGTTTACACCTTTAATACCTGAGAAAGAAACCCTTTTGCAAAGGAAAATCTGTGACAGATTTGGGCCAAAGGCAGGTAAACAGAGTTATGTAACAAATGTCCTTAAATTGTGGAACAGGCGCAAAGGGTTCAACAACCTCATCCTATTCTATCGTCTTGTGTTCCATATTGCAATGGCATGGTAACCATGCAGCCAATTACAAATTCATTTCAACAGATAAATGTTTAATTAAATTATATGGAGTCACTGATTGTAACATAAGGAATTTGTGTTGCTAAAGAAATCTAGGCACATAACTGGATATGTTATGCTGTCCATGTACTGTCCACCTTGTTTGCCACCAAATCCACAACATTTCCTGCCTCCACCATCAACTTTCAATGTAAGCAGCGTATCCAACAGGATACATTGTCGATATTTACCACAGTTCATTCGACAGCACCTTCCAATCCATTACCATCTGCAATATCATGTGCAGCAAATCCATGGAAACACCGCCCCCTGCAAGTTATACATAAAGTCAATGACTGTCCTGACATGGAAATACATCTCCATTCCATGGGTTTCACTTGATGAATATCCTGGATTTCTTTCCTTCACATTAGTGTGGGTGCCCGTGCACCAAACTGACTGCAAATGCTCAAGTAGGCAGCGCACCGCCACCTTGTCCAGAACAACAGTCTATGTGTAATAAATGATGGACCAGCCAGCAATGGCTGATATCTGTCACTGAATAATACACTAATGTTTCACAGCTTGCAATCTGGGTCTCACTTTCGGAATAAATTTCGTCTATATACTTGAGTTTCTGGAAATTGATCCGTGATTTGATTGAAATGTAAAAGATTTTGAATTGCAAGGGCTTTATTGGGCAGATGCTGAAAAATTATTTCTGTGGGTCAGAGAGTCCAAATCAAGATAACAGAGTCTCGGGATAACAGGCAATTTATTTGCGTCTGAGAGGATGTGAAATCATTTCAATCAAAGGGTATTAGAGTGTTTAGTGTTCGCCGTCTTAATAATTGTGGATGCATTGCGAATGAAAACAATGTAAAGTTCACAGAGATATGGAGGAGCTCAGGGTTAGAGGAGGTTACAGAAATAGGGAGGTAAAGGTGCAGGAGAATGTTACAGATATCGGGAAGCTGTAACAGGACACAAATATTGCCTGGAGAGTGATAGGTGTATGGGGCTGGATGTTAGAGAAGGCTGTAGGTGCTGGAAGAGTTTACAACAATAGGGAGGACTGGAGGAGCTTGAGGTGTTTATAGTGATGGGGAGGTATGGAATTTCGGGAGTGGTTTCCAGCCCTGTGGAGCAACGTACGTGCTGGAGGAATCCTCAGTTACAGGAAGAGGTGAAGATGCTGGAGATCAGTTGGGGTAGAGGTGTAGAAATGTTACAGAGACGGCACATGGGCGGCACGGTGGCACAGTGATTCGCACTGTTGCCTCACAGCACCAGAGACCCATGTTCAATTCCCCCCTCAGGCGACTGACTGCGTGGAGTTTGCACATTTTCCCCGTGTCTGCGTGGGTTTCCTCCGGGTGCTCCGGTTTCCTCCCACAGTCCAAAAATGTGCAGGTTAGGTGAATTGGCTATGCTAAATTGCTCGGAGCGCTAGGTGAAGGGGTGAAATGTAGGGGAATGGGTCTGGGTGAGTTGCGCGTCGGTGTGGGCTTATTGGGCTGCAGGGCCTTTTTCCACACTGTAAGTAATCTAATCTCAGAGATAGGGAGGTGTGTAGTGATTTGAAGAGATTACAGAGATAGGGAGCGTTGTTGTGGCTGGACGAGACTCCAGAAATAGGGAGAGCTGTAGCGGGCTGAGCAATGATACAGAGATTGAGAAATGTGTGAGGTCTTGACTAGGATACAGAAATTGGGAGGTGCGTAGGGTCGTAGTTGCGCACAGAGATAGGCAGGTGTGTTTTGGATGGAGTGAATTTTTTGCCATCAGAGATATGGTTGAAGGAGATCAGGATTGACAACTTAATATTCTGCAGTACAGGAACTATAGGCTGGACATGATTTGGTTTTATTAATTAAGGAGTCATTTACTGCAGTAAAGAGGGATGATATTGTAGAAGGGCATTCAATTGAGGTTTCGTGAATAAAGACTGGAATACAAAGATGACAGATACATTGCTAGGGTCATATTAAGACGCCCAGTTAGCAGAAAGTACAGGAGCTATTGTGTAACCAATCACTGTCGTGTATAAAACAGTAACAATTCTATTTATGCTTTTCAATATCCAACATTTATTGGGGTAGTCATGTGTTTGAAGAGGGGACAAATATGTTGAAATTTATTGCTGAGAGCTTCTCATATCAAAATGCAGAAGATACAACAAGGGATAGTGCATTGCTGGACCTTATTGTGGAGAATGAAGCCACGAGGCAGGATTGGGAGAGAAGCTTAGGACCAATGACAATAATATCATATTAGATTAGATTAGATTACAGCCTTCGGCCCAAGAAGTCCACACCGATCCGCCACCCACCCATACCCCTTCACTAACACTACAGGCAATCTAGCATGGCCAATTCACCTGACCTGCACATATTTGGACGGTGGGAGGAAACTGGAGCACCCGGAGGAAACCCACGCAGACACGGGGAGAACGTGCAAACTCCACACAGTAAGTTGCCTGGCGGGAAATGAACCCGAGTCTCAGGCGCTGTGAGGCAGCAGTGCTAACCACTGTGCCACCGTGCCGCCCAGCATATATTTTAAGTTCCTTAAGGAAAAGGCAAAAAACGTTTTCAAAATATAACGTTTTTGGATTGGGGAGACAGAGTTTGTTAGAAAATAGGATCTGGCAAAGTAGTGTGGGGACATTTACTTCTGGGTAACGCTGTTGTCGAATAACGTGGATTAGGGAGAAGTGTCCATGCTCAAAATAAAATTGGTGAGTGTATGGGCCCAATATGTTACCATCTAAGATCAACTTTACGAAAACAAGCCCAGAGACACTCCGACGTCTACAAATATTCAGAGCTGAATAACAAAGTAAAGAGTAGCTCAAAGCAGCTATAAAGTAAGCAGATCAATGGAATCCCTCTAAGAATGTGGAAAGTGCAGCGCTGAAGTTAAGGAAGTCAGTAGAAGAGATTAAAGGAGGTGTGAGAAAACATTAGCGGGTAAGGTTAGTAAGAAGCCCAAGATATTCCAAACACTAATCGGGGGAAGAGGATAACAAGGGAAAGAACAGGGAATAGGAGGGATCAAGGAGGCAGCCTGTGCACACAACCAGAAAATATGTGAAACAGGTATTTCATATCTATCTTCACTTGGGCGAAGGAGTTCCTGGATTCATGGAGCGTGACTGTGAGACCCTTTAATAGATTGATCGTGACCGGAAAGAAGAACTGGAAGTCTTGGCAGAGTAAAAACTGGACAAATCCCCAGATCTGTGAGCTGTATCTTAAATTAATATTAAAGGAAAGGGAGAAACTAACAGGCTCTGAGCTTTATTTATTTATTGTTCTTTTGAACAGAGTGGAGGTGCGATGGAGAGGTCGGCATCTAATTTCGTTTCAACAAACTGCGCAAGAAATAAACAACGGAAGTAAAGACGACCAAATCTCACATCAGTGAGGGAAACAATTACAGAAGATTTTGAAAATATCTTCAAGGCTGAGAGATATATTTTTATTTAGTCAGTGAATCATAGGTGACGGGGAAATGGCAGGAAAGTGGAGTTGAGTACTATCAGAACAAACATCATTGAACTGAAAGGCAGAACAGCTGGAGAGCTGCTGGAAATATTACTGTCCCTATGCCTTATGGTATCCAGTCTGCTACCATTCCTGTTTTTGTGAGAACAACAACTTGTCTCCCATTGGAGTTAGACACAGTTTGGAATGCAACTGAATGTGTAAATGGTACACAAATAGCTAGAAATTATTTAGAAGCAGGAATGTAATCACTATTCTGTAACTTCCAAGGAAAATACTGTTCATTCCTTGAAACATTGGGGAACACAGGCCAAGTTTCTCATGGACACCTTTGATACCATTGTCCTTGGTAGAAGCCTATTGAACCTTCCTTTTACTCTCTCTATGGCAATATAATATTTACTGAGAGAAAGAACCAAAACTGCACAGAGTCCTCCGGGTGCAGTCTGACCAAGCTCCAATTCAACTGAAGCAAGACGTCTCTCCCCTTGTGCTTACATCCTCTGACAATAAAGGTTCTTATTCCACTGTCTGCTGCACCTTAAGTTAGACGTCAACAGCGTATAGACAAGGACACCTTGAGTTTTATTTATATCTGTACTTTTCAATGTTTCACAATTTACGAAATATAATGTCTATTAATTTCTCCAATAAAATGGATAACTTCACGTTTCTGCATCATGTGTCATTTGCAATGACCTTGCCAATGTGGCGGCCCTTTCAATTTTCTAAATATTTACATCTTCCTCACACACACATTTCCACACAAAAATTAACTGTAAATTCTTCACTCTGTTCCTGTACTTTCATGAATACTTAATCCATCCGAGTACATTCATAATTATAGTTTTTTTTTCGCGTGAAGGAGGCCCATAGTGTTCTCACTGGCCCTTAAAATGAGCATTATTACCTCCACTCAATTTCCTACTTTTACTATGCAACCTGCTTGACACATGCCAAACACAATCTATTTCTTAAATTGAAAAGCTGAAGAACTCTCTTTGTTTAAGAAACTATTCGCAACTGAAGTAAAGGCAATGAGTGAAGGACATTACCCATCATTCAAATTGTCCCTCTACAGAATTCTGGCGTCAACACTGAGTTGACACTTTTCAGGTTATCCATTCAACATCCAGCTTGTTCCCTGTTTTGGTTGGTATTGTTTCGTTCTTTGTTTACACCTGAATACCTGAGATAAAAACCCTTTTGCGAAGGAAGGGTCGTGACCGATTTGGGCCAAAAGGCAGGTAAAAAGAGTTATATAACAAATCAGTTATAATCTCCTTAAATTATGGAACAGGCACAAAGCGCTCAACAACCACATCCTGTCCTGATCGTTTTATGTTCCACGTGGCAATGGCACGGCGACCATGCAGCCAATTACAAACTCATTTCAGCAGACATTTGTTCAATTAAATTACATGGAGTCACTGATTGGAACAAATTGAAGTCGTATTGCCAAAAGTAGCTAAGACCATATCTAGAACAGCTATACTGCCCCTGTATAAGAAAGGGTACATGTGTACTCCAGCTCAATTGCCACAACATTCACTATTTCCACTATCAACCCTCAATGAAGGCAGTGTGTTCCAGATACAAGGTAAATTGCAGATATTTATCAAAGTCCATTCGACAGAACCTTGCAAGCCTTGATCATCTGAATTAGCAAGGGCAACAGATCGACGGAAACACTAACCCTGCAAGTTGCACATAAAGTCAATGACCATCTTGACTGGGAAATAGATCTCAGTCTTGCGGTTGTCACTTGATGAATATCCTGTCTTTCATTCCCTAAAATTTTTGTAGGTGACCCTGCTGCATGGGCAGCACACAACCACCTTGTCCAGGACAAAAGTATGTGGGCAATAAATGATGGTCCACCCAGCAATGTCTGATATCTATCAGTGAATAATACACAAATGTTTCACTGTTTTGCATCTGTGTATCCCTTGATGCATTTGTGAATAGATTTAATCGATATTTTTGAGTCTCAGGAAATGGAAAAGTGATTTGTTTGAGTAGCAAAAGCTTCTGAGTGGAAAGAGCTTTATAGGGCCGATACTGAGTAATTATTTCTGTAGTTCTGGTAATCCAAAAAATGATGACAGGATCTCAGGATAAGGCAACTTATCTGGGACGAAGATAATGTGAAATTATATCCCTCCATGGGTCTCAGAATATTTAGTATTCGCCATCTCAAAGATTGTGGATGCATGTCAATGAATACAGTGAAAAGTTCTCAGAGATATGAAGGAGCTTCGAGTTAGATAACGTTACAGTGATATGGAGGTATAGGTTCAGGAGGGCGTTACAGATGGGCGGAAGCTGCAATAGAACAGAGAGATTACCGAGATACGGACGGGTGTATGTGCTGGAAGACTGTACAAAATTAGAGAAGGCTGTAGGGGCTGTAAGTGTTTCCAAAGGCAGGGAGGAATGGAGGAGCTTGTGAAGTTTTTAGCAAGAGGGTAGCATGTAATAAAGTGGGTCCAGAGATATGGAAGGAGATATGTGATGAAGGAAGCCACAGCGATAGGAAGGACTGAAGATACTGCAGGAGATTACAGAGATCAGTAGGGGTGGAGGGCTGGAAGATGCATGTGTTGGTGGAGGTTACGCAGATAAGAATAGGTTTAGATGTTGGAGGACGTCAGCGATAGAGAGGTGTGGAGAGACTGGAAGAGGAGACAGAGGTCAGGAAGACCATCAATGATGAATGAAGTTCACAGAAATGGGGAGGGGTAGAGTGGCTGGAGGAATTTACGTAGAAAGAGAAGAATGCATTGGGTGGAGGAGGTACAGTGATGAAGAGGGCTGTAGTGACTGCTTGTAGTCACTGAAGTGGGGAAGATGTAAGGGTTTATAGAACATAAAACAATACAACGCAGAACATGCCTTTTGGCCTCGATGTTGCACTGACCTGTGAACTAATCTAAGCCAATCCACGGACACTGTTCCATCATCATCCATGTGCTTATCCAAGGATTGTATACATCCCCCTAACGTGGCTGAGTTACGTACATTGGCAGACAAGGCATTCCACACTCTTACCACTCTCTGAGTAACGAATCTGCCTCTGACATCAGTCTTAAACCTGTCACCCCTCAATTTGTAGCTATGCCCCTTCGTATAAGCTGATGCCATCATCTGAGGAAAAAGTCTTCAACTGTCTACCCTATCTAATCTTCTGATCACATTGTATGTCTTCATTAAATCCCCTCTTATCCTTCTTCTCTCCAATGGGAACAGACCCAAGTTTCTCAGCCTTTCCTAATAAGACCCTCCCTCCAGACCAGGCAACATCCTGGTAAATCTCCACTGTACCTTTTCAAATGCTTCCATACCCTTCCTGTAATGCGGCGACCAGAACTGCACACAATATTCTAAGTGTGGCCGCACTCGCATTTTGCATAGTTGCAGCATGACATTATGGCTCTAGAACTCAATACCTCTCCCAATACAACCTAACACACCGTATGACTTCTTAACAGTACAATCAACCTAGGTAGCAACTTTCAGGGATATATGTACATGGAAACCAAGATCCATCTGCACATTCACATTACCAAGAATCTTTCCATTGACCAAGTATTCTGCCTTCCTGGTATTCTTCCTAAAAGGAATCACCTCATAGTTAGCTGTATTGAAACTCCATTTGCCACCTTTCAGCCCAATGCTGCAGTTTGTCCAAGTGCCCCTTCAACCCGCAAAATATTTCCTTACTGTTCACTACTCTTCCGATTTTAGTGTCATTTGTAGACTTACTAACCCATCCACCTATACCTGCATCTAAGTCATTTATATAAATGACAAACAGTAGTGGTCCCAAAATAGATCCTTGTGGCTCACCAGAGTTAATGGACTCCATGCTGACCACCACTCACTGCCTTTTACAGAAAGCCAGTTTCTAATCCAAATCGCTAAATCACCCTCAATCCCACGCCTCTGCATTTTCTCCAACAGTCTACCATGTGGAACCTTATCAAATGCTTTACTGAGGTCCATGTACACCACGTCAACTGCCTTACCCTCTTACACATGCTTGGTCACGTTCTCAAAAACCTCAATGAGATTTCAGAGACATGAACCTGTTGGCTATTTGCAATCAAAATGTTGTTTGTTAGATGATTATAAATCCGATATCTTATAATCCTGTCCAAAATTTTTCCTACACACACATAAGGTTCACTGGTCTGTAATTGCCTGGGTCATCTGTACTGCCCTTCTTGAACATGGGCAAACATTTGCAATCCTCCAGTCCTCTGGTACTAAACCTGTAGACAATGAAGACTCAAATATCAAAGCCAAAGGCTCCAACGACTCCTTCCTAGCGCCCCAGCGGAAGCTCGAATAAATCCCATCCGACACAGGGGACATTTTCACTTCCACTCCTTCTCGAATTGATAACCCCTCTTCCTTACCAACCTCGATCCTTTCTCATCAAATATCTCGCATCTCATTCTTCTCTATAATACTCTACTTTCCCTGAGTGAAAACCAATGAGAAATGTTCGTTTAACACCTGTCCGATCTCCACAGAATCCACACTCAACTTCCCACTTCGGTTTTTGACTGGCTCTATACCTACCCTAGTTATCATTAAGTTCCGAACGCACCTATACAAGGCTTTAGGATTCTCCTTTATTCGATCTGCTAAAAATGACTCATGTCCTCTCTTTGCACTTCTTAACTCTCTTTTTAAATCCTTCCTAGCTAATCTGTAACTCTCC
Organism: Chiloscyllium punctatum; assembly: GCF_047496795.1. Classification (NCBI taxonomy): domain Eukaryota; kingdom Metazoa; phylum Chordata; class Chondrichthyes; order Orectolobiformes; family Hemiscylliidae; genus Chiloscyllium; species Chiloscyllium punctatum. The sequence continues at coordinate 3,121,304 of NC_092769.1, forward strand.
ATCGTCTCATCGTCACATAAGCCTCCTTCTTCACATTTCGATTATCCCTATCCCCTACATTTTGCTACCCTGTTCTATGCATCATAAGTTCTGCTTAATCGTGCTACAATTGCCCTTCCCCCATTGATAACTCTTGCCCGTGGCATGTACCTATCCCTTTCCCTCACTAAATGAAACGTGTTTTTGAAGGGTATATCCATAAGAAAAGGTAGAGCTACTACAGAATGCCAGAATTATGGGGCGGTATGGAAATGCTGGAGGAGGTTACGAAGATAATGAGAGTCTAGTGTTTGGATGCAGGGAGTGGCTGGACAAGGTTACAGCGACAGGGTATATGGGAGAGCAGCTTAGACAGATATGTAGGATTTGTAGGGTCTGAAGTAAGTCATAAAAAAAGGGTGATATATAGATGATGGAGGAGGTTAGAGAGATAGGGAGGAATGTAGGGTTGGGAGGTGCTTAGTGAGATAGTGAGGGGTGTAGGGTTTGGAAGACGTTACAGAGATAGGGAGTGGTATAGAGTTTGGAGGAGTATAAAGAGATAGGGAGGAGGAAGGTTCTGCCGATATTTACAGTGATAGATTGGTTGATGAATGGGCAGATAAGGAACAGAGAGTATTTGAAGGAGTGAGACCTTGGAGTGTCCAATCACGAGAGCCAAGGAGTCAGTGTCATCCACACAGGAGAGGCCCTTCTGCTGACTGTAATAAAAATAAAAGGCCCTGTAGGCCCTGCAAACTCCTCCTTCCTAATGAATTGGAGCTTATGCCAGAATTGAGACCGATGTCCTCCAGACTGTCAAGCAACGATGTGACATGACAAAACCTCATGGGTTCATATCAAAGCCTGACACGGAAACCTCCTGCTGACTCCCCTCTCTCAGCCTCACGGTGTCAGATCAAACACTGATACGGAAACCTCCTGCTGACTCCCCTCTCTCAGCCTCACGGTGTCAGATCAAACACTGATACGGAAACCTCCTGCTGACTCCCCTCCCTCAGCTTCACGGTGTCAGATGAAACACTGATACGGAAACCTCCTGCTGACTCCCCTCCCTCAGCCTCACGGTGTCAGATCAAACACTGATACGGAAACATCCTGCTGACTCCCCTGCCTGAGCTGGTGGATCAGTGTCCCTCTACATTGACCAACACTTGGTGGAAGCACTGAGAGAGTGACAGAGCTGGAGAATATATATTGGGTGGGCCATTTCAAAGCCAACACCAGGACGGGCTCAGCAGCAGCATTACTGATCGAGTGGTCGGGTCCAAAAGGACATAATTGCTTCACTGCGTCTGCAACGGGTCGAGGGGGGCGGAAACGACTGACAGGTAGAAATATACTTGACCTCATCCTCACCACCCTACCGACTGCAGACACATTGTTTGATGACCTTATTGGGAACGGCGAACTACCGCACACAGTATTACTGGAGACAAAGTTCCACTTTTACATTGTGAAGACCCCCTATGTACGTGTGACAACATCACTGTGCTAAACAGGGCAGAATTCCAATAGAGTTTGGAATTTTGCACTGGCCTGTGTGAGGCGGTTCGGGTCATTACCAGAAGCAGCAGAATTTTACTCTAGCACAAGTTTCACTATCAATGCCTGGTGTAAGCTCCACTTTATTCTGACCATCAAGCCAGGGATACAGCCTTATTAATTGGAGAATAAAGGAGGGCCTGCCTATAGTAGCACCAAATACACCTCAGAATGAGATGAAGTTAGTAAATTGGGACACTTACTCACCACATGGCAAATATAGAAAATGATACACAGATCTATCCAATGAATCAGGACTCATCTCTGCAATCCTCTCCTATACAGTCTGGGTGAGTGGTGGTGGACAATCACACAACTCACCGGAGGAGGAGGATACACAAATACCACCTTCCTCAAAGATTGAAGAGCCCAGCACGATAATCGAAAAGCCAAGGCTGAAACTTCCACAACATTGTTCAGACAGAAATATCGATGGGAGGATTAACTTTAGTCTCCTCCAGATGGCAGTCTTCAGCTAAACGATTTCCAACAAGAAAACACACAGCTGATTTCGAGAGGTGAGGTGACAGTGACTTCACTTTCAACATGATCATAACTGCATTTGACCAAGTGTCGTATCCAGGATTAACGGCAAACCTGGAGCAAATAGGAATCGTCTGCATTGGCAGAAGTTATACCTGGTACAAAGGAAGGTGGCTGGGGTTGGTGGAGAGCAACCATCTCAGCTCAGCCGCAGTTCCCCAATGGAGGGGTTTCTGGGTAAGCCTGTAGATCAGAAATGGAAAGGTAGGCCACCATACCCCGACAGGATGATAGGGCTGCTCTCTCATTAGACAGAGACAACTGGCGGTAGATTAACTGGACAGTCATCATGCCTCAAGTGAGGGAGAGCTTGAGTAGGACAGCCCTTATCATACTCCTCAGTCAGTGCAAGAATTGAACCCACACTGTTAGTATTAATCTGCATTACAAACCAGCTGTCCAACTAACCAAGTCATCATCAGGTCCATGTGGTAGGTATTGAGGTATTGTAATATTATTCCATTCAGATATGTTGCTAAACACCTTTGGAACAGGTGGAACTAGAAGCCAGCTTCCTAGCACAGAGAGAGGAACAGCATCAGTGATCTGTAAAGTGCTCTCTGCCCTAGGCCCAATAATTTTCAGCTGAATCATAAATGACCATCCCTACTCAAGTGAAGTCACAACTGGGATTGTTTGCCAATGATTGGACAATATTCACCACGATTAGTGATTTACTCTGATACTGAAGCAATCCTTATCCAAATGCAGCAATGACCTGGAAATATGAAGGTGTGTGTTTAACAGTGATAAGTCCCATTCCCATTGCACACATGACAGACAACGACTACCTCTAATAATTGAAAATGGAATCATATCCTCTAACGTTCAATGTCACGTCCATCACTAAACTCCCAACGACCAATATCCCGCGGATTACCGTTAACCAGAACTGGACTGACCGCATACTTTCATCTCCCATTCCTGTAAAGGCCTTATGCTAAAACGTCGACTCTCCTGTACCTCAGATGCTGCCTGACCTGTTGTGCTTTATCAGCGTCACACTTTGACGCATATAAATGAATTGGCTACAAGAATATCTCAAGGGCTAGGAATCCTGCAGAAATAACATACCTCATGATTTCCAAAAGCCTGTACACCATCTATAAGACACACACATTGAATGTGTTTGCGATGAAATACCCACCCCCTCCCCATTTTCCCTGTGAATGCAGCTTCACCCCTCAACCACTGACACTTAGGAGCATCAATACCTGCCATCTACACGGTGCTCTGCAGAAATTTAACAAAACTTCTTACAACGTAACTCTGAAACCATGACCGTCAAGAAAGACAAGGAAAACAGACACATGGGATTATCAACAGCCCTCTATACTGTAAACGACACCTGCAACCTTTGTGTCATCTGCAATCTTGCTGACCCATTCTTCAATCCCTTCACCCAAGTCTTTAATAAACATTACAAACAGTAGAGGCCCAAGGACAGAGCCTTGTGGAGCACCCACTCAATTCCAGGCAGAATATTTTCCTTCTACTAACACTCGCTTTATTCGGTTGGCCAGCTAATTCTGTATCCAGACAGCTATGTTCCCCTTATCCCATTCCTCCTGACCTTCTGAATGAGCCTACCATGGGGAACCTTATCAAATGCCTTGCTGAAGTCCATATACACCACATCTACAGCTCGACCCTCATCAACGTTTCTAGTCAGATCCTCAAAGTGTTGTAAGTCTAATTACAGCACATCGTCTGCAGTGGTTCAATGTGGCAACTCACCCTCACCTTCTCAAGGGTAACAAGGGATGGACAATAATACTGGCCCAATCACATTCCAGGAATAAATGAAATGAAAATATTGTCCAGACCTGCCCAATGTTGGACACTGTGCTTTGGGTTTTGTGAGCTCAGGCTGTTAGTGTCTAGGCAGTAACCTGTTTGTTGTAAACAGCTGAAGGGATGTGCTGTTTTAAACAATTTGTCAGTCTCTCAGAGGCATGGCCTACATACCGAGCATCACACAGACACTGCCATTCACATCCCATATTAATGAGCTCTGAGATAGCCAGAAGCAATTCAAAATGTACCCAGATCTGACTGTAACATGTTTAAACATGCAGTGATATTGTTGCCATGAAAATGATTATGATTGAATATTAGCAGGGAGAAAGTGAGGACTGCAGATGCTGGAGATCAGAGTCAAAAGGTGTGGTTCTGAAAAATACCACAGCCATGCATGTCGCCACTGAGGAGCAGGAGAGTCGACTATGATTTCACAATATTAATCAAAGGGAAAATAAATGTATATTTTCAAATTCCTTGTACTTATTCATAATTTGGTCTTGGGTGCAGTGATGAGACTCATCATTTCAAAGCTCCTTACTGTGAATTGGGCACTGTTTTCATCATATTGTTGTTATAAAAGTGAACTGAATACATGGGTGGACTTTGTCCTTATTGTACAATCTAAAAGTTGGTATTACAAAAGGATGTCAGACCTTCAGACTTTGCTGTTAATGGTTAGAACAATGCTGCAAACATTTACACAGAGATTTCCAGCTCAAGTCACACACAAGAACGTTGGTCTGGGATGATGCCGGCCATCAATGGAGCTGTACAATTCTGTTTGGATACTGACATTGTGGGGCTAACATGCACTGGATATGGTTTATGAGGGATTCAATGTAAGATGCCATGTGCTGCAGGAGCCCATCACCTTTTCACACCTTCATTCAGGATCGGGTCCAAGGTGCAGAATTACAGAGTTTAGGTGCCATACCAGAAGCGATATACTTGCAAGACATGGTTGTTGACAGATCATTGTTACAAATGTTGAGCTGCGCCATGTGCTAATCCATTGACCAGTCTGCCCCATACACCTCTCCCCGTTGTTCAGGTATGTCTCTAACCAGTCTATTGCGTCAGTAACTGCCCAGCTCCAGTTTGGAAGTACGCTGGACAGATTTTGGAGATGGTCAGTGTTTTGGAGGTCATGGTGAGGGCCAGTAACACTGTATCTGAATTCAGGCTTTTCCTCAAAGTCATTTCCAACAGCTTTGCTGCCTGCAAGATGGTGTGTTCACTGATCTGAACATGAATCGGCTGTTTACAATAGTCACTGAATTGTGTAATAGTCAAGTGTGCTCTCTGGTATTTCAATTATTGTTCACTTCAATTGTTTTCAACTGAAAAATATTGATGTTTGGGTTATTTTAAAATATGTAAGAAACAGTGATATTGACACTTCGTTATACAAAATGTAAAAGTGACCTGTTGTATATTTCCCACGGACTAATCAAAACACAATCAGATATTTCCTGTAAAGCCGGATTCAGTGAACAGGACTATGTCACTGGCAACTTCACCATCCTCTCCGGTAGGTTCTGTCCCACTGACAGGACATAGCCAGGCTGAGGGTGCAGCTCCTCGGTACATAGACAATACAGTGCTCAGCATAGATGCTGGATTCTGTAGCTGCTAGACTGCTCTGTGGCAGGTAATGGGGGAATCAGTAAAAGGGAAGCATATCATTGACCACATCATCACCGATCTGCCTGCTGCAGATACACTTCTACATTTCATATACCGGTAAGAATGGTCACTGCACAATCCTTATGGGGAGCAAGGGCTAACTTTACATTTTGCAGACCCACCTCACCATGATATGGGTTTCTACTGGGACAGGCGTTAAACAGATTGAGCAACAAATGATAATGCATCTATGAGGTACAATGGGTCATCAGCAGCAGCAGAATCATACACTGAACAACTCAGTCTGCAACCTCACACACGATATACCTGCCACTGTACAGTAACCATCATCGCCAGATATACCTCCCACTGTACAGTAACTATCTTGGCCCGGCATAACTCCCACTGTACAGTAACAATCACAGCCTGGCATACCTCCCACTGTGCAGGAACCATCACGGCCCGACATACCTCACATTGTACAGGAACCTTCACGGCCCAACATACCTCCCACTGTACAATAACTATCAAGAGCTCAGTGCTTCGCATTGCTGCCTCATAGCACCAATGTTCTAGGTTCAATTCCGGCCTTGGTGACTGTCTGTGTGGAGTTTGCACATTCCCCCCGTGTCTGCATGAGTTTCGTCCGGGTGCTCCGGTTTCCTCTCACAGTCCAAAGATGTGCAGTTCAGGTGAATTGGCCATGTTAAATTGCCAATAGTGTTAGGTGCATTAGTCATGGTAAATATAGGGCAGGGGAATGTGTTTGGGTGGGTTACTCTTCGGATGGTTGGTGTAGACTGGTTGGGCTGAAGGGCCTGTTTCCGCACTGAATCTAATCTAACCTTCAAGGTTCAAGTCAGGAATATCATGGAATAATCACTTGTCGGAATGAGTGTAACTCCAACAGTACTCTAGTCTGGACTTACTAGCAACAGGCAACACAGTTGTGTGGGGAATATCCTGTCTCACAAACTTGATGGATTACTTAGAGAGAAATCAGGAAAGCAAAAAGGGGTATTGAGTTAGCATGGACAGATAAGGTTCAGAATAAACTAAAGATATTGGACAAAAACATTAAAAGCAAGAGGGTAAACAGGGAGAGAGCAAGGCCTCTTAAAGATTTAGGAGGACATCTTTGTGTTGTACCACAGCAGATGACGAATAAAATCATTCCGTTCCCAGTGCATCAGACAGCGGCAAACACACACCATTGTTTACACCTCACAATCATCTAGATTTAACTCTCTCTGCTATTTGTCAGCCTATTGACCAATTGATCAAGATCCTTTTGTAATCTTAGAAAGGCTTCTTAACTGTCCACTGTGCCACCAGTTTTGGTGTCATCCGCAAACTTACCAACCATGCTCTTTATATTGTCTCATCCAAATCATTTACATAAATGAACAAACAATGAAAACTCAGAATGAACCTCTGTGGTCACATGCCTCAGTCTGAAAAGCAACCACCCACCATTCCTCTCTGTGGCCTGTTATTATACCAATTGAAAGTGTTGGAGATACTCTCAGAATTTCTGGCAGCATTGGAACAGAGAGAATCAAAATTAACTATTTTGAGTCCAATATAACTTGCTCAGAACAGGTTCATATCGGCCTCAATATGTTAACATTGTTTCTCTCTCCATATCCTGCCTTATCTGTTGCACTTTTCTACCATTTTGTGCTTGTATGTCTGATTTCCATTGTCTCTAATATGTTGCTTTTCTGGATGGGTCTAGATGTTATATTTGAACAACTTGCTCCATTCCTTTTCCCGTGACTTGTGCCGGTGACACTCGGATTAAACTGGTCTCTGTTTCTTCTTCCAGATCTAAAAATCACTTTTTGAAAATGTCCACTTAAATGCGTGAATCTCAACACATTTATTTTGATTTGAAAGACATTTTAGAGATAGCTACAATTTATGAAACAACAGGAATAGATTATTGATGATAACATCATTTGTGTCCCCACATGCTCTGAAAGTTTTTAAATATATTTCGCAGATTAATTACAGCAAAGGTGGTGGTCACTGAGCCTATCGTCTCAATACCAGTTCGGAATGAGCAATATACCCACTCTTATTCTGCAGTAACTCCCTGTAACCCCAAAGAACTGTTTGTTCTTTGACTATGATTGATGTCAGTCTGCTTGGATTCCAATTATGTCACTGCAGGATTTCCCTCTCCTATTAGTAAGGGTATTCTTTCAATGTGTGTTCCATTGTAGCAGCAGATGCATGAACTCCGAGACTAACATTGATCAACAGCTATAGAGACAGGGAGAGGAGAGATCAGAATCTGAGAACCATAGACCAAGATTTTACAATAATGGATCAGAATCTGAGAACATTAGACTGGAATGTTCCAACAATGGCTCAGAATCTGAGAATATGAGATTGGAATGTTCTAACAATGGATCAGAATCTGAGACCATTAGACTGGAATGCTACAACAATGGACAGGAGTGTATCCAGGGGTCTTTACTATCTCTCCGCAACTTGGGCATCATTACCATGTTTGATATTAGGTGTACTGTTGATTATTCAGGCAGGTTACTATCCCCTGCTCGCTACTGTTTGTGTACCTGGTAAGTCTCCCCATTTCTATCAAAGTATTAATCTCATAAACCATGGTGAACTTCATTGCTCTTTCTGTTAACTATATTTTGCAAATTCGGAAACTATTGTTTTCAGTTTCAATTGCACACACCACTCATCACCAGAATTGCAGCCCCCCCCCCCACCCCCCCCCCAACCCACCCACCCCCAATATCCATTCTCACAAGCATCTGAGAACAAGAATGGTCAAATGATTTCCCATTTTGCCCTGAATTGTTTTATGTCTCGCTATTCTCTCCATCACCAAACCTATCCACTACCCGCTCCATAATATCGCCAGTCCCCATCTTGGCTTCAGTACTGTTGCTAAATAGACCATTGTCTCTGCCTTCGCAACATTCAGTTTCATGTTTCCAGCTCTCTTCCAAGCATTCTCTCAGTTGCAAATATTTCCATTACAACCTTGTTCGAGTCTCGAAAGCAAATTCTTGATACGGAAACTGTGTTAAAATAGTAATGTTGCTGGCCATGTAATTCAGAGGCACAGGAACCGTTTCACATACTACCACAGATGACGTCAGAATGTGAATACAAATGACAGGAATTGGAAATAAAAGCAAATTTCACTAATATCAACCATAACATCACCAGCACTTTAAGAATACGTTTATCTATCTTAATGATGCCCATTGGTAAAGAAATCCAGCATTATTACCTGGTCTGGCTGAAGACTGACATCAGAACAACAGCAATGTGCTTGGCTATATAATGTCTGAAAGAATGACCTCACAGTTTTGGATATTTAGTGAGGTCAACAAATGATTCCCCTGTCAGTTATCCGGACGTCCCATGCAATAACAACACGAAAGGTTAAATAAAACAAAGCATGATTCTCGAGATTGGAAACAAAAAGAAAGTGAAAGTGCCAAAAAAAATGAGCAGATTTGGAAGACTCGGGTCGGGAGAGAAACAGAATGGGCATTTTGAGTTCAATGGCCACACATCCGAACGGAACACAGCTGGGAAATAGTGTAATTGATGTTGTTGACAGTGATATCTGTTGTGAAGGGGAGAAGGACTGTGTTGAACAGACGGAGAAAGAGAGAGAGAAAAAAAAGCAAACAAAGGGATTGTTGATGATCAGCTGGTATGGAAATAAAAAAAAGAGATTACTCTTATTTATTTCTCTCCTATTCCCATATTGCTGAAAACCCTGACTATGTAGGGTAATTAGATTACTTACAGTGTTTAAACGGGCCCTATGGCCCAAAAGTCAACACCGACCCAGCGAAGCGCACCCAGGCCCATTCCCCTGCCTGACTAGGGGCAATTTAGCATGGCCAATTCACCTCACCTGCAAATTTTTGGACCGTGAGAGGAAACCAGAGCACCGAGAGAATGTATAAACTCCACACAGTCAGTCGCCTTAGTGCGGGAATTAAACCCAGGTATCTGGCTCTGTGAGGCAGCAGTGCTAACCACTGTGCCACCGTGCCACCCATATCGCATGCACGGTAAACATCAAAGTCACTATTGAAATTGAGTCATTCCCTTTTGTCTGTCTTCACTGAGTGTGATAATTAACTTTTATTCATTAATGGATGCAGAGACAGTATTTAATTCCCTTTCTTCATTGTCCTTGACAAGATGTTGGCACTGGTCAACATAAACCAGTGTCTGTGGGCTGTGTGTAGTCAGTGCTTACTTCTGACTGGTTACATTTCTTTGAGAGTTTATCGTGAGTGATAACACTGAGTGGCTGGCTTGGCCATTTCAAACTGCAACTGAGTGTTAACCACATTGCTGTGGGTCTGGAGTCACATGTAGGCTTGACCAGGTGAAGATGGTGGATTTCCTTCCCTGAAGGGAATGAGGGTGCCAGGTACGACAATCGACAATGTTTTCATTGTTTTATTTGATTCTTAATTCCTGATATTCTATTGAATTCAAATTCCACAATTTTCTGTGGTGGGATTCGCACCCGGGGTCTGGGTCATTACCTGGGTCCCTGGATTAATATTCCAGAGACAATACAGCTCGGCCATCACCTTCTCAGCATCTCCAACCGTCTCTACTGGCAATAGTGATGTTGCCGTTGGTGTGGCTTTGCTTCATAAGGCAAAGAAATGAATTGACAAAACATACCATCCTTCTCATTTTGTATTTATGAGAAGGCGAGAAAGTGGGAAGTACTCTTTGTGAGAAGGAGCTGGATGTCCTTGGTCATCAACCCTGACAGAATTCATACGGAGCAGTAAGTAATCAGCACAGTAAATGTGTTGTGTCCTTCATTGCAAAGTGATTAAAGTATACGAGTGAAGACACCTTCCTGCAGTTGTAGAGTGTTATTGAGACATGACTTTGGTCACTGTGAACAGATTTTCTCTCCATTATAATGAATGTTCTCCTTGCTACAGAGAGACAGTTTAAAGGAGTTACACCACACTAATCCCTGCAGTGATGGTACCATGCGGAGAGTGTGAAGGAAATAAGAATTTCATCTGGAATGATACAAAAGAGTAAAAACTGATGGCATTAAAACTTGAGCGTTATGGACCAACATTCACTATTTCCAAAACAAATATAATATGTTTTCCACGATACATTTCTTTACATTTGGGCAATATATAGATAGGAAAGGTTTAGAAGGATATGGGCCAGGTGCAGGGAAACGGGGTGAACATGGATGAACATTTTGTTCAACATGAACCAGTTTGGGCTAAAGGGCCTGTCTCCATGTTGTAGGATTGTATGAAATTATGCAACTGTGATAGTTTATGTAGATCTGTGGAGCCCCCATGTTCGTTGCGAGAGAGCTCCAGGTTCTGAATGAACTCTCATCGTTTCAAAGTGCAGTTGATGTGTGTCCCTGTATTGAACGTAATGTCGTTCACAAATCTGTCAGCAGCCACCCTCTGATTCTTTTAACCATTCCCACCAGGTTCTGACCTCCACACAGAACACTAGCCTGTCTTCTCTATCACGAAGCTAGTCTTTCTTTTCTAAAAGCTGTTCCTTGGCTCAAGGAGACAGTGTCCTTGTCTTTCTTTGGAGAGGCAAAAAAAACAGGATCTGACTCCGGTCAGTCTGGTTTGGTACATAGATGAAAAAGATTTCCAGAGGCCTTCTGTTTATATGGTGAGCTCTTTTAACTGAACTAGCTGAGCTGAACTTAGCAGTTTTCAGGTGAGTCTTGAACTGGCAAGTTTAACAGCGAGCTATGTGGAAACTGTTCCTCTTTTCTGACCTTCAACTTCAATCTGGAAGCATGTGCTCCATTTATACTGGTTTTCATTGGGAATTTACTTATTGGGACAGTTGTGTATATTCGGAATAACAAAATTAAGTCTAACTGAATAGGTTAAATTCTGTCGGGGTTCTTTATTCTGCTCATTGTGTTTCATTGTGTAATTTTATGAATACAGTTTTTGTCTGTTTTAAAATCTGGTAGTCAACCTAGTTAAAGTACTCTGGGTAATTTTCACTGTGCACTTACTGACACAAATTTCAAAGTTATGCTCTGGGCTGCCTGCTTAAGAATGTTCTGAGTGGTGTAGCCTATTCCATAATATCTGAAAGATGGAAGATGCCTCCTTGGGACTTGGTACAAACCAATCACTTTCCCTCCTCATGGTCAGCAAACCATGTTAGCAAAACACATGTGTACCAATAGCAATGGGGCCAGAAGGAAAAACATGGAGCAGTCTGTCTTGCAGTCTATGCCTCAGTGATTTGTCGTGTTGTAGGATCAATGACATCCTCGTATTTCAGTGTAACAGTTAGGAGGGGCTGAATGGCCTCTTCTGCTCATGAGTCAATGTCTCGAGGGACTAAATATCTTCCTCCTGGCCCGAAGACAGAGGTTCAAGGACTTCAATGGGCAACCCGTGGTTCCTACCTACCAGCATGTTGTCCTGACTCGACTCTACCTTCCTGAGTTATAGGAGACAAACAGGAGGTGGGAAGAACACAGAAAGCCAGGCAGCATCATGATGTATGAAAGTCAAAATTTAAGGTATAACAGTTCTTCAGAACTGGGAGTGGGAGGTAGTGGGGACCTGCAGATAAAGATGGAAGGGAGTGGTTGGGGTGGGGAGAGCAGCGGGATGGTGAGGTATGGATATGTGGACACAGGTGGTGGATGCAACCTGGTTGAGTGATAGGAGAGATATATCCAGTTCGGAGCTGGAAGGCAGGGTAGTTAGCTGGAATGGAAGGGAGGAATATGGCCAGAAAATGGAGTAAGGGCATGGGTAGTAAGGTTATTTCAAATTGGAGAACTCAATGTTGCATTTTCCAGGTGGTAGGATTGCCAGGCAGATGAGTTGTTGTTCCTCCAATTTGTAGTCTGCCTCACCAAGGCAATAGAGGAGGCCAGGGGTGATTATATTGGAAAGGGAATGGGAAGGGGAATTCAAATAGACAGTGACTGGGAGGTCAGGTTGGCCCCTGCAGGCCCGGCTGTGATTCTCAGTGAAATGTGCACTTTGTTTATGTTTGGTCTCCCCAGTGTAGAGAAGACCACATCGGGAGAATCTGATGCAGTACACTCGGTTGGAAGAGAGGCAGGTGAACCTCTGTCTGACCTGCAAATACTGTTTGAAGCCCGATAAGGAGGTGGAGGAGGTTGTGTGGCAGCAGGAGATGCATCTTTTGCGGTTGCAGGAGAAGATACATGGGGGTTATGGGGGAGATTGGTGGGGAGTGCGGCACGATAACGAAGGGACGGTCTTGTGGGAGATGTGCCAGGTGGTGGGATCCAAACCGAGTTTATTGCATCTGGTGCACCCGATGTGGTCTTCACTGCATCAGGAAGACCAAAAGTAAATGAAGTGAATTATTTGAGAGTATTGCAGTCAGGCTTCTCAGGGCTGACCTGACCTCCGAATCACTTTGTTTTTTTTCTGCCACCCAATCCCTTTCTGACATGGCCATCCTTGGCCTCCTCCATTGCCACAATGAACCAAACCATAAATTGGAGGAACAATTCGCAGATGTCACCTCTGCAGCCTACACCCCGGGGACTCAACATTGAACTCTCCAATTTCAAATAACCTCCCTTCTAATCCTACGACTCCCTTCCCAGGCCTTCCCCTCCCTTCCCTGCCTCTGATCAAACCTTGATTCAGCTACCAATTCAGTCCTCCCATCACCAACCGGCTGATACCCATTATCTGTGCTCACTTATGCCAATTTCACCACTCTGCCTCCTCCTCCCTCTCCTGCCCCTTTATCTATAGACCCCACTTACTTCTCACCACAGTCGTGACGAAGGGTTATATCCTAGGCGTTGACATCTCAACGTCTTGACGCTACCTTGCTTATTCTGTTCTTCCAGCCTCCTGCTTGTCTATTTTGGATTCCATTAGCTTCTGTATTTTTTAAATTGTCTTCTTGCAGAATAGGCAGGAGAGACGCAATGCGTTGCACTTGTTTTTCAAAATAGTTTTGATGGGTTGAATGACTTTCTTATATTATTGTGAAAGCAGCTAGAGTTGCTGTAGGGGTTCCTTCTTTTTAACCGTGGAAATGTTTAGTGCCCAGCAGTGCTTTTTATTAATGTTACCTATACATTAACAGCACAAGCTTGAATGTTGTCCAGATTCGATACTTTAATACCCGGGGAGGTGACTCATTCTTCGGAACATTATATAATCTTCACAGAACATCCCCACCTCTGATCGTATGACAGAGGGAAAGACATTGATCAAGCATTTGAAGATGTTTGTGTCGAAGAAGCTATCCTGAGATTGTCCACAGAGATATCCAGGGACTGAGAGGATTGATATCCACCAGCCACATTGTGTTCTGAATGCTCCAACCAGTGGGGAGTTCACAACTGATTTCCATCAAGTTCAATTTTGTTCAGTCACCTTGACACCTCGCTCAGTCAATTACTGCCGAGATATCAGGGCCAATCACTCTGATGGTGTGTTCATATCTTTTGTTTATGTCAATTGGCCAAGGTATATGTGTGGGGAGTGTTTCCTTCTCTCAGAGGATAGTGACGGTTGGGACCAGACAGTTAGGGGAGGCTACATCACTGAAGTATTTGGGGGGTGTGAGTGGATGTCAATGGATTTTGACACATCAGAGAGTCGAGGACTATAATGAATTGTGCATGAAAGAGAAATTGCGCCCAAAATCTTCTCTACTATGATATTGGTTGTCCCTAAGATATCACTACTAACTTCCTCAAGGTCCCAAGTATTCAAGTACTTCTCCACGGTAAACATAGTGAAGAAATATTCATTGAGGACTTCACCCATCTCTTGTGGTTTCGCACGTACTTGTCCACTTTGATCTTCGACGGGTCCTATTTTCACTGTAGCTATTCTTTTTCTTTTGATATATTTTAAGTTTGGATTCATTCTAATCTCCTCAGCCAAGGCTCTTTCTTGCCCTCTTTTCACCCTCCTGATTTCCTTCTTCCCGAGACTCCTGTATCTCTTATATATCTCCAGGGATACCCTTGATCCCAGCTGCTTGTAACTGAACCACGGCCCAAGTTTGAACATGAACCTGTGGACCTGTTATGTCCCTCTCCATAACTATTTGAAGATGAATAGAACTGTGGTTACTGTCCCAAAGTGCTCCCCACTATTAACCCAGTCACCTGTCCTGCCCAATTTCCTGAGAAAATTTTGAGTTTTGCCGCTTCCCCAGTTGGACATTCTATATACTGCTTGAAGAAACTTTCCTCACTCATTTACGGATTTTATCTTCCAAATCCCTTAATGCTCAGGCAGTTCCAGTCTATGTTAGAAAAAATAAAATCCCCTATTATCATAACTCTATTGCTCCTGCAGCTCTGACCTCTCTCCCTGCAAATTTGTTACTCTCATTCCTGTTGACTATTTGGAGGCCTAGCGTACAACCCCAATCACGTCACCATCACCCTCCTACTTCTTACCTCCACCCACAAAGCCTCACTGGGTGATCCATCAGTTATTTTATCTGTGATTACTGCTATTGTAATCCCCTTAATCAGAAATGCTACTCCCCTCTCCTCTTTCCACCATCTCTGTCTTGTTTAAAGCACATTTACCCTGGTACATTAAGCTGTCAGTCCTATCCATCACTTAGCCATGTTTCTGTAATGGCTTAATATACCAGTCCCACCTACCTATCCACGCCCTGAGTCCATTGGCCTGACGTGTAGGCCTTCTTGCATTCATATTGGTGCAATTTAATTCAAAAGGCAGTACTTTCTCTCTGTCGTTTTCCAGCCTAATCTGACTGATTTCTGATTACTGTATCTCCTTCCAGCCGCGCACTTTCCTCCCTGCTGTTGAGGATACCACCCCCGACAATCTATTTTAAACACCCACTTGTAACACTAGCAAAACTGGCCGCTAAGTTATTGGTGTCCCCTCCAGTGCAAGTCTCTGACGGTAATCTCCCTCTCAGGAGGTTGCCACTGTCAAGGGTTTTTTTCTAAAAAAAATATTTCTCCTGGCTCTCTGCAATCACACTTCAGGACCTTGTCCCTATTTCTACGGGTATCATTTGTGCTGACGTGCATAATGGTTTCTGGCTGCTCACCGTCTCCCTTGAGAATGTTCTGCAGTCAATTGGAGACATCCTGGACCCTAGCACCTGGGAGGAAACCCACCATCCTGGATTCCCATTTGTGACCACAGAATCTCCGATCTGTCTCTCTAACAATCGACCCTCCTATCTTTAACGTCGTGTTTACTTTTATTCTTTCCTCTCTGCCCCAGAGCCAGTGGTAGTATGACAAACCTGGCTACTGCTGCTTTCTCCTGAACGGTCATCGCCCCCAACAATCCAAAATGGTATACTTGTTTTCGAGAGGAATGGCCACTGGGGATTCCTGCACTCCCTGCCTACTCCCTTTGCCATTCCCGGTGGTCGCCCATCGACTGTCTGCCTGGAACACGACAGGAAGCAAGGAACGTTTGTTGGATTAAATACAACAGGACTGACAGATAAGGCTAATGAACTCAGGGCGATGAAGGTTAGACTGGAATATTACAGTCATTAAAGAAACATAACTAGGGGCGTGTATTGGGTGTGGCCACCACACTAAAGCACTTATCTATGAAGTTCTCAGTACCTCGGATGTCCTTGAGTGCATCCTATATAAGATTACCTACAGTGTGGAAACAGACCCTTCAGCCCAACAAGTCCGCACCGACCTACTGGAGAGCAGCCCACCCAGACCCATTCCCCTATGCCCAACCCTATTGGCAGTTTAGCATGACCAATTCACCTAACCTGCACATCTTTGGACTGATGGAGGAAACCGCAACACCCAGAGGAAATCCACACAGACACGGGGAGTTGTGCAAACTCCACACAGACCGAGGCAGGTTTTGAACCCTGGTCCCTGGTGCTGTGAGGCAGCAGTGCTCACCACTGAGAGAGCGTGCCGCCCAGCTCCAGCTCCCTAAAACGGTTTCCCATTAAAGTACAGGAGGACGCCATTAGCCATTAGGTATGCATCAGCTCCAAAAATGACCCCCAAGCACCTCCCATTTGCCAGCCCAATCTCTATTGCCCGTTAAATTCATAATTTCCAAATATACATCCAGTTCTCTTTCGAATCTTCATCCACAACTTTCCCAGCTGGTCAATTCCAAGTCGTAACAACTCTCCACATACGACATTTTTCCTTAGTTCACTCCTAGCTCTTTTGCTGACAACCATGAAATTAGAATTCCTTGATAATGTAATGCCAACTAATAGAGTATTCTTTTTCTACTCTGCAACCTTTTTCATTCTTTGAGCACCACAATAAATTCACATCTTTGTCTGTTCTGCTGCAGGAACAATAAGTCTTGAAAGAACTGTAGCAAACACTATATAGAAAACAAGCAGAAAACTAGTCACCAGGATATATGAACATCAACTAGCCACAAAAGAAATGACCCCAACACTAATTTCTTACGTACTGATGAAGAAGTACGTCACTTTGACTAAGTCTGCATCTCCATCTTACATGAAATATTCATTTCATGAAATATCCATCTTACATTCTTACATGAAATATTCATTTCGGGTCACGCCCATTTCCTGTGATTCCAGGCATGGATGGCCTTATTGATCTTTGAGAGGCTCTATTGTCACTCTAGTAGCCTTTTTGCACTTGTGTGCTGTAGAATCTCTTTGGATTCTCATAAATATTATCTGCCAACTCTATCTCATTCCCCCCATGTTGCTTTCCAGCTTATCCAGTCTCTCTGTTTCTGTCACATCCTCCAGTATCAGTAACATCTTCATCAATCTTTGTTCCATTTGCAGTTTCGGAAAATGCTTCCTAAAGCAGGAGGATCAGAATTCTACCCGGTACTCCAACTGGAGTCCCGGCAATGTCTTGTACAGCCATGTCAGCAATGTCTTGTACATGTCATGATGTCATGATGGACCAACCCATTTACTCAATGCTCTGACCCATGAGGGCTAATCCGCTTTCACCGCCCTGTCCACCTGCGATGTCACTTCCAAGGAACAATGTAACTGCACCCCTTGGTCTATCTCTGTTCGACAACACTGTCCAGAGCCCAACTATTAACTATGTTAGTCCTCCCTGGTTTATCTTAACAAAACCCAACACCTGAATTCAACTCCCATCTTTCATTTCTTGGCTCAGTTGATTAAGATCACCTTTGGTAACTGTATTCACTGCCAACTATTACATGTATTTTACTTTCCACAAACCTACAAACAATAATTCATATATTCTCGATTATGTCAATAATACACATGCGTGGACCCTGCACCGATCCTTATGGCACACCGCTGGTCAGAGGCCTCCAGTCTGCACAACAACCCTCTCCCACAACCCTCTGTCTCCGACTGTCAAGCCCATTTTGTGTTTGTTTGTCTTGCTCTCCCTGGTCCCATGTTATCTAACCTTACTAACCAGTGCACCACGCTAAACCCTGTCGAAGGCCTTGCTGAAGTTAGGATAGACAACGTCTACTGCTCTGCCTGCATCCATCTCCTTGGTAAGTTTCTTCCCTAACTTACCCCAATGTCCTGGGATGTACTTGATTAGTTCCCAGGGAGTTGTCTAATTCTAATGCATTTTAAAACCTTCAGCACCTCCTGTTCTCCAATGTGGACTCTTTTGAATACACCACTGTTTATTTCCCTGCTTCCCCAGTGTGTTTTCCACAGTAAGTTCCGACGTGAAATTT
This sequence comes from Chiloscyllium punctatum, assembly GCF_047496795.1. Classification (NCBI taxonomy): domain Eukaryota; kingdom Metazoa; phylum Chordata; class Chondrichthyes; order Orectolobiformes; family Hemiscylliidae; genus Chiloscyllium; species Chiloscyllium punctatum. Next base: position 3,139,546 of record NC_092769.1, read on the forward strand.
TTGTTTCGGATCTCACCCATTTCCTGTGGGTTCACACACGGATGGCTTCATTGATCTTTACGGGGTCACATTCTGTCCCGAGTTAATCATCTGTTGTTAATATACTTTGAGAATCTCTTTGGATTTCCATGAACCTTCTCTGCCAAAGCTCTGTCAGTTCCCCTTTCGGCCCTCATGGTTTCCCTCTACACCCACAATGTTCTTCAAGGAATTGACTTAATCCAGCTGGCTATATAGGACATGTGCCCCCTTTTTTCTTGACCATAGCCTCAATATCCCAAGCCATCCAGTGTTTCCCACTTGTGTCAGCATTGTCCTTCACACTAACAGGAATATGCTGGCCCTGAAATCTTAATTTATCTCTCTTTTGAAAGAATCCCACTTGCCCAACGTCCCTTTATCTGCAAATAGCCTTCATGAATCAACTTTTGGACAGTCTTGTCTAATACCTTCTAGATTGCTGGCAAGTCCAGTTTTGACCTTTAACTTGTGGACAAGGCCTGTCCTTTTCCATCGCTATTTTCAAACTAATAGAATTGTGGTGACTTTTCAAAAGTGCTCCCCCACAAACACTTCAGCCCCTTTCTCTACCTTGTTTCCCAAGGGGAGGTCAGGTTTTATCCCTTTCTCCAGTCGGGCCAGTTACATACTGATTGAGTCAGTTTCCCTGAACACACTGAACAAATCCCTCCCATCCAACCTATGAACACTCTGGCAGTCCCAAACTAGGTTTGGAAAGTTAAAATCCCCCACCATTACAACCCATCCTTCTTACAGATATCTGAGATCTCTGACATATTTGCTGCTCATTTTCCCGCTGACTACTGCAGGCCTGTAGTACAGTCATATCAAACTGATTATTCATTCTTATTTCGCAGTTCCATTACATAGCTTCAGTGGGCGATCCCCAGGAATATCCTCTCTCAGTGCTGCAGTGATGTTTTCACTGATCAAAAACTCCACTCCCCCTACTCTCTTGCCTCCCTATCTATCCTTCCTGATGAATCTGTCCTCTGGAACAATGATCTGCGAGTCCTGTCCCTCCCTCAGTTGTGTTTCTGTAATTCCTGTCATTTCCCAGTCCCATGTTCGCATCCATGCCGTGCATTCATCTGCCTTACCTGTCAGGCAGTTTACATCAAAGTAAACGCAGTTTAATTTATGAGTATTCCCTCAATGCCTGCTGTGCTCTTGCCTGGTTATCAATTGAAATTACTTTGTTGAAATTCTGTCCAAGCCTCAACCTTCAGACTGCAGCCGGAGACTATCCCCCTCACTGTAGACAACACCCTCATCTTTCCTGACTTTTGCAATCCTGATAATGATACCTTCTGCTTTCACATCCGAGTGATTATTGTCCATAAGGAAGAGCAATGGCTCCTGCACAGATCCCTGTTGTACACCCACTGGGCAAAGGCTTTCAATCACAAAAACAACCCTCCACCAATTGTGGGTCCAATTTGCCAACATGCCTTTGATCCCATGGGATCTTCCCTTTTGGACCAGCCTTCCTTGTGGGACCTTGTCGAAGGCCTTAATGAACTCCATGGTACCCACATCATCTGCACTGCCCTCATCAATATTTTCAGACACCATTTCATCAGACAAGATCTTCTTGTATCAAATCCGTGCTGACTATCCCTAATCAATCCCTACCTTTCCAGTTATTAATTCAAACTGTCCCTCAGAATTGGGACATTGGCATCTCTTCTTGGGTAGAGGTGACCTGTACCAGGGGGATGAATGACACTGGATGCAGAGGGGCACCAGCATCCCAGGGAGGAGATTTGCTTGTATGACCTGGCAGAATTTAAACTATTTTGGCAGGGAGTTGAGACTCTGAATAAGACAGGGGCCATCAACTAGTCAGGAGAAAATACATCAGCCATCGAGAGCAAGTTTCCTATCCAGGATATCTGGGGCACAGAATAGGGAGGGAAAAGACGTTTGGTTTTCAGGGAAGTAATTTCAACGCACGAAGCCTGACTGGTTAGGCAGACAATTTCAGACCATGGATTTTCTCTGGGGACTGGGATATTATAGCCATAACAGAAACATGGCTGAGTGAAGGGCAGGACTGGCAGCTCAGTGATCCAGGATACAGAATCTACAGGTGTGACAGAAGGACAAGTAAGTGTGGAGGGGGAGTTGTCCCTTTGATTAGGGAGGACAGAACAACAGTGCTGAGAGACAGTATTGTTAAGCAGTGGTTAAATGAGGCCATATTTTTAAAAGTTAGAAACAAAAAGTCTGCAGGGATGGTGTTCAAGACGCCCAAATAGCCAGCGGGTACGAGAGGAGAAAATGCATAGTGAGATTGCAGGTACCTATAAAAATAATAGAGTAGTATTGGATGGAGATTTTAACTTCCCATGGATTGACTGGGTCACCCAGAGTGTAAAAGGACCGTACGGGGTGGAATTTGTCAAATACGTCTAAGAAAGTTTCCTAAACCAAGATGTAGAGGGCTCCATGCTACTCAGACAGATGTAACACTGGACCTCCCCTCAGAAACCGAGGTCGGGCAAGTGACTGAAGTATCAGTCAGAGAGCACTTTGGGTCCAGTGACCACAACTGTCTTCGTTTTAACATAGTTATGGAAAAAGATCAGATAGGTCCACAGATTCAGGTCTTAAACTGGAACAGGGTCAATATTGGGTCCATTCAGAAGGATCGAGCAAGGGTTGATTGGGTGAAAGTAAAAATCACAATACCAGGTTAACATCCAGCTGTTTACACAGGAACCTTGATTATCTGAACGAGATGGGTGGGCAATAGTACATTCAGATAATTGGTTATTCGATTAATCGATTCCATGTCCTTCCTCGAGGGCTCAGAGTTTTCGGTAATGCCTAGTCCCCATTTAGGTGATGAGGCAGCAGCAAACCATACGTGAGGCCTCATGCCCCATCAGCCCCCAAAACCGCCCCACTGCTCGCCCCCAAACTCTTCCAGCACCGCCCCCCACCCCTCAACATCGCCCCCCGCCCGTTCCCAAACCCATCCAACACCACCCTCCGCCCACCTCCAACAGATAACCCCGCCCACCCCCAAACCCATGCAACACCACCCTCCGCCCACCTCCAACAGAGCACCCCGTCCATCCCAAGCCCATCCAACATCACCCTTCACCCGCCCCCAACAGAGCACCCCGCCCATCCCCAAATCCATCCAACACCACCCTCCGCTCGCCTCCAACAGAGCACCCTGCCGCCCCCAAACCCATCCAACATCACTCTTCACCCGCCACCAACAGATCACCCTGCCTGTCCCCAAATCCATCCAACACCACCCTCCGACCGCCTCCAACAGAGAACCCCGCCCGCCCCAAATCCATCCAACACCACCCTCCTACGGCCTCCAACAGAGCACCCCGCCCGTCCCAAACCCATCCAACATCACCCTTCACCCGCCTCCAACAGAATACCCCGCCCACCCCGAAATCCATCCTTCATTACACTCCGCCCGCCTCCAACGGAGCACCCCGCCCGTCTAAAAACCCATCTAACATCACTCTTCGCTCGCCTCCAACAGAGTACCCTGCCCACCCCCAAACCCACCCAACATCACCCTCCGCCTGCCTCCAACAGATCACCCTGCTTGCCTCCAAACCCATCCAACATCACCCTCAGCTCCCCCAAACCTGTCAAACACTGCCCCTGCCGTGTCCAAAAGCCCCCCCCCACACCCAGCCCCAAACCTGTCCAACATTAAACCCCCCACCCGCCGCACACACCATTCGCGCCCATACCCCCAGCTGCTCCGCCCCCCTGTGTGCCCCTGCCCCCATCATCTCCTCCCCCTCCAGGGCAGCTAGAGCGGACACCATCAGTAAGACAGCTACTGCCTTTGGTGTGTAAGTCTCCAAACAGCGCACGCGCACATGCACACATATCCACACTCACAACTTTTCCTTCAACATTTTGAAAAGTTCCACATCTGCTTTGTGCAGGACAATGTTCGAGAGAATATCTGGGGAAGGGGGATTTAGGATTTACCCCTATGTAGAACTCCAGTCTAAGTTTGGAGAGTGAGAGATGGTAGGAGGTCAGTCATTTGGAGATGGTACCTGGGCTCAATGTCCAGCACTGTTCTCGGCAGGATTTCAGTAAGGTGAGATCTGTTTTAATCAGTGTGAACAAAAAAAAAACGCAATCAGGGTTGAAACAGCTCTTTGATGTAATGTTTCTATCGGGACCTCGAGATCTCCTTTGGATATTCCGATATTTGGATAATTGATATTTCGATAATCAAGGACCCTCTGTGTTTGGAAGTGATGGGAATCATTCTAAAAGATGAAAGACTTAATCAAAACTTGTTTAATATTTCATTCCATGACGCTGCCATCCTGTACTGTAAATTCTGTGCCTTATGACTGTGCTCCACAACTACCTGATGAAGAAAGCCACTGCTTCTAAAGAGACCTAGTGCACTTGTAAGCTGGTGCTGTGTGATTTTTAACTTTTCCCATCCCAGTCCAACACCGGCACGACCAAATCATGGGTCAGTCTGTTTGATGGAAAATCAATAACTGGCAAATGGGAGGCTTTTAAAAGTGTGATCTCAAGAATCCAGTATGTCCCTGTTAGTGTGAAGGGAAAATCTCCTACAACCCTTCCCACTTTGACCATTCTGGAGATGGTTACTAATGCTCCCTTATCTGTGAAACTGTCTCCAAACAAAATTCCTGCCCTTCTGGTAAATCTGTCAGACACCACACCCTCCATCTCTTGCTCACCTGCAGAGCCTAAACCTTCCTGTATTTATAAACATCTTCAGCCATGACTACCCTCCATATTTCTGATTCTTCCTCCAGTCAATACAACCCACTTTATCACTGTAATCTGCTCGATTCGCCTAAAACTTTCCTGCCTGTGTAAACCGCTCCATCCAATCAACATGCCTATCCCTGTCAACTGGCCCATCCCTCCCAACCTCTCCATCTCCCTGAACTGCTGCAGGCCCTACAGCTCTCCGCATTTCTGTTCCCTACTATGGCTCTATGGTCCCCCCTCCCTGTGAAACCACTTCCAATCCCCACACCCATCCCAGTCTGGGTCATCTGCTTTAGATCAGGCCATTGGTGTTTCTGTTACCTCTGGCACTCCGAGAAAACCTTCCTAATTGTGTCTATTCATTCACATCTCATCCTGTTCAGCCTCGTGAAACCTCTTCCTGCCATTGTAACCCTCCCTGTTTGGAACACAGAACAGTACAGCACAGTTTCTCCTGTAACCACATCTTTCTGGTGACCAAACCTTGCTGATACTTTGACAATTCCAAAAAAAACTGAAATTGACTTTTTCCGAGAATTTCCCGTCTGAGCCTAATTCACTGTCCCTTCTTGTTCCTTTCTGCTTCTCTTCAGTCACATTCCCATGCTGTTCTGATGTTTCACGTTTTCTCTTTGGATTTGGAAAGCTCCTTTCAACTGAACCCTGACCCAGCATCATCTCTGTCAGTTTAAAGCCCTGTCCATAAACCCACCGAAATGTTTGGCCAGGACACTGCTCCCAGCAGTGTTGTTTTTTATTCACTCGTGGGATGTTGCTGTCTCTGGCGGGCCAGCATTTCATGACCACCCCTGAGCTGTCCTTTAGCTGAGTGGCTTCCAGATCATTTCAGGGGGTAGTTGAGAGGCAACCTCCTTGCTCTGGGTCTGGATTCATATATAGGCCAGACCGGCAGTCCATAACAGATTTCCTTACTTAAAGGGTATTAAGTAAGTCAGATGGGTATCCCTGCTACCGGCATTAAATTCTGGATGAGTAGTCGAGTGAGAGTAACACGAGGCCATTGCCTAGCCCACTGATTGCTCCCTTATCCCCGAGTACTGCTCCCAGTGCACCTTCTTCCTGACCGTGATTTGATCCTGATACCTTCCTGCACTCTGGTGATATCACTCAGTATCTCTCCATGTGGTATCTGTCACTGTGAGGGTCTAATTGATGCCGGTGACTGCACCTTTTGCAGTTATTCCAGATCCTGAGCCAACAGTATTCTCCACGCCAGGGAGACGCAGCAGCATAGGCCAGGGATGGAGACTGGGATGTTCCAGATCTCTGTGGGGCTCAGTGCCATTCTCCATGTATGACCCTCACTGTATCAATCTAATGTCCCATTCTGTCTCTTTCTCTGTCTCCTGTAGGTACTCAGGATGCTCCTGACTCAGCAGAATTCACAATTCCTGTTTCGTTCATCACTACATTGAAGACAATCGGTCAGTCAGAGAGATGGAGAGTGAGATCTGGAGCCTTCAGTAAATCCTGCAGATTGGTAAGATCACTCACAGTGAACAGAGCAGAGTGTATTTGAGGGATTGAACTTTGGTCTAGAAGGCTTGACATGGATACAGTGTTGAAGAACGAACACAGTGCATGATGGTCCCAGGCTCAAACACCGCCCCCCCCAAAAACTTGTTAATTTTTAACTCTGCTGTACTGAGCCTTCCTATGTCAATACAGGCCTGTGCTGTCTTAGTGAGGATCAGTACAACAGAGGGGAAAGCAGGCCTCCTAAAGGAGATGGTATTGAAACCTGGGATCTTTCTGTTCTATATTCACTCCTCACGCTGTCTCTTGTCATGTGATAGAGTCATACAGCAAGGAAACATGCCTTTCGGTACAACTTGTTTGTGCCAATGTCTTGAATGCTTGTAATTCCCAGAATTTTTCCTATTTCTGTAACCTCCATTACTCCCATATTCCCGCTGTATATTTGAAACCTATTCCAATGCTGACAACTCTCCCTATGTGTAAATTGCTCCAATGTCGATAACATGCCCAATCGCAATAATCTCATCCTGCACTCAGTACAATAATTCCTATTTCTGTAGTTTTGCACAAAACTTACAGTGCCCCGTCTCTGTAAAATCCTCCAGCCTGGAGCAAAATACCCACCTGTGTACTTTCCTCAAGCCCCAAGAGAACATGATATCACTGTGACCTTCTGCAGTTCCGATCACACTCCTGAATCCTGGCCTATAGCACCACAAGACCTCAGTAACCTTCTCCCATCGCTACCAACTTCCTTATCTGTATAAACAGCTCCTGACCTTTTTCAAGCCACAACAGCAGTCAACATCTCTGTTTGCTCGTCCATTCCTACAATTCTCCCAGCATTTCAAACACTCTCTATTTGCGTAATTCTGCAATTTGGGGCAGCAGGAAGGCTCAGTGGTGAACAATAGTGCTTCACAGCACCAGAGTCCTGGGTTCGACCCCAGCCTCGGGTGACTGCCGGTGTGGAGTTTGCACGTTCTCCCCGTGTCTGCGTGGGTTTCCTCCGGGTGCTCTGGTTTCCTCCCACGGTCCCCCTGTGCAGCTCAGGGGAATTGGCCATTCTAAATTGCCCATAGTGTTAGGTGCATTGTCGGAGAGAAGCGGGTCTGGGTGTATTACTCTTTGGAGAGTTGGTGTGGATTTGTTTGGCCGAAGTACCTGTTCCCATGCTGTATGGAATCTAATCTAAACTCTGCCTCTGCGTTCCATTTTACTGTGCCTAAATCTATCCCTCTATCCAGAAACAGCCCCAAACCCTTCACACCTCCAAGTCTCTGTGAACTCCCACAGCTCCAACATCCCTCTTTCACTGTGTAACCTTTTGCATTCCTGAAACACTCTGCAAATGTGGACATCCTACAACCATCCCTATCTGCGTAATCCGCTCCGGTCTCTGCAAAACCCTCGATATGTGGAACCAACTCGAATGCTTGTGACACTCCTGATCAGTTTCTACAAGACTTATTATCTATGTAACATCCTCCTGTCGCTATCACCAGCCCTGTCAATGTAAGCTTCTCCAGTCTCCCCACCAATCTAATAATCTCCATAACCTTCTCCAGCTCTTACCCCCATCTGTGTCAATGTTACCCTCCCCTACAACCATCCCTAAAGCAGAAACCCTCCTCCAGTGTCTGCAATACTCCCTATCTGTGTTAGTGTCTCCAGGATTTATTGCTGTTCCTGTCTCTGTTAGTTCTGACAAATTGTACAGCTTTCTGGTCCATACACTTTCCAGAACCTCAGCATCTGACATCAACAAAAGTCTTCATTAGCTACAGCCTTCCATATCTCTGTTCGTTCCTCAATTCTATACAACTTCATAATCTCTGTAAATAACACCATTCCATAAAATACTCCCTATCTGCGTAAACTGCCCCAATCCTACACTGAGAAGTCTCCCTGTCCTTTTGATCACCTGTAATCCCTTCAGAGCTCCCTGTATCTTCCCTGATTCCATTTAATACGGTTCATCTCATATTGTAACTCCTCTAACTCATATATTGCTCCCCATCTCTGTGATATTCTTCAGTTACTGCAATTCTCATTCTTTATCTCCAGAGTTTCCAATCCCCCTGATCGATGTAAGGTTATTGATCCCTTGCAGCATGTTTAACACCTGTAGCAGCCGTCAACTCCTCAATGCACCCTGTCCCTGTAACATCCTCAAATATTACTGTAGTATCTTCCAGTATCTACAACCCTGTTGATTTCTGTAACCTCCTCCTGAACAGCACTCCACATCTCTGTGTAACTGATGGGAATGCTGCAAACCTACCTTCACAGTCCTCAATAACTCTCTGAACTCCTGCAGCCCTACAGCCCTCACTAACTCTAGCTCCTCACACTTCTCCCTGGCTGTGTGAACTAATCCAACCTCTTCAACCCTCCCTATTTCAGTCACTCCTGCAGCTCCAACTATTGTGCATGTCAGTGTAATTCCCCGCACCAACAATCTTCCCAGTCTCAATAAACTCCTGCAACTCCAACTACCATCACAATCCGTGTCATCTCCAGTCCGTCCAATCCTCCATTTCTCTATAACCTCCTGTAGCTCCAACTACTACTGTGTAATCTCTAGTCCCTATATTCCTCCCGATCTCTGTAACTCCTTCAGAACCGATAACCCTGTATCTCTCCTTGACATCTTTCAGCCCTACAACCATCTGATCTCTAACCACCAATCGTGATCTCAAACCACCCAAACTCTGTAATATCCTCCAGTCTCTACAACCCAGCTATTCTCTGTTCACTTCTCTGGTATCTGTATTCCCCTTTATCTCCGGTTACAGATTCTTGCTCAGTGAAACCATGGACTGAATCTGTAAGAAAACAAGAATCTTTGGTGTATCAATATATTTGCCTTATTTTCCAAATTTTAACGACTGCAGGTTCAACCTTTTCCACCTCTTCTCATAAATATCCCTCCATGTTGAAGACCAGCCTGGTGAACCTTCTCTGGGCTGCCTCCAATGCAAGGACATTTTCCCTCCAGATAGGGGACCAAACCTGTTCACAGTATTCTCAGTGTGGGCTGACTGGAGTCCTCTATAATTATTACAAGCCTTCCCTATTTTTATTCTCCATTCCCTTTGAAATCAATGCCAGCATTCCATTAACATTCTCTATGTCCTGCTGACCCTGTATGCTACCTTTCTGAGATTTATAGACCAGGATTCCCACGTTATGCCATAGCATAGCTTTCTGCAGTTGATGTGAATCCAAGAGCTGACAGCAATTATCACGAAAATGCTGGAATGTATATTAAACGATATGCCAGAAATACTAACTGCACACTTAGAAACCTATGGAATAAACGCAGTCCATAAGACCATCATGTATAGGGATAGAATTAGGCCATTTGGTCCTTCAGGTCTATTCCACTATTCGATTGTGTATGAATTGTTTCTCAACACCATTCTCTCACTCCTTGTAACCCTTCATCTCCTTATTCATCCAGAACCTGTTTATCTCTCAGTAAGATACACTGAATCACTTAGCATCCACAGCCCCATGAGGCAGTGAATTCCACAGATCCATCACCCTCTGGCTGAATAAATTTCTCCACTTCTCTATTCTGAAGGGTCATCCCTTCATTCAGAAGCTGTGCCCTTGGCCCCTAGTCTCTCCTGCTCGTGGAAACATCTTGCCCACGTCCACTCCATCCAGGCCCCTCAGTATTATGTAAGTTTGAATGAGATTCTACCGCCGTCTCTGAAACTTCATCAAGTGCAGACCCAGAGACTTCACCTGCTCCTCATATGACACGAATTTTATCCCTGAAATCTTTCTTAGAAACTCATTTCTCGTACCCCTTCACATCCTTTGTTCAGACTCTGAATGAATAACGTGTAGAGTGTAGTCCCAACACTGACTCCTGCGGTTCTCCCTCATCACCAGTTCCCATTGTGAAAAAGACCCCTTCCTTCACACTCTCTGCCTTGTGCCAACCAGACAAATCCTCTCTCCATGCTCAGCATGTTGTTCTGAAATGGAAATTTCATTTCACACCCATTTATTTTTCTGTCTGGCTGTAAACAGCAGAGTTTCCCCATTACTGTCCCATCTGTAATTCCCTGGAGAAGGTGGTGGGGAGCTGCCTTCCTGACCCACTGCAGTCATTTGTGTGTAGGGACAGACACAGTGCTGGGAGGATGGAGCATGCCTTGGGGGGTACCTTGGAAATGCTGGTGTTCCCGTGCTCCCGGAGCTCCTGTCCTTCCAGGATATAGTTGTTCCAGGTTTGGGAAATGCTGTTGGAAGAGCCTGCCTGAATGACCTCAGTGCTACTTGTCGATATTTTATTCATCCATTCATGAAGATGAGCTTTGTTGGCTGAGCCAGAATTTATTGGTGATTTGGAGTTGTCCCGGAGAAGGCGGTGGGGAGCTGTCTTCCTCAGCCACTGAACCAGCCGTTGTAACTGTTATCTGTGTCCCCTCCAGCAGGCGCTACAACACTCCTCACGTCTGTAACTGCACACAGACAATGCAGCTCCCCCTTTTATATCTGACATCCTCCCCGACCTATAACTCTTACAGTTCCTCACACTATCTCACCTTTTCCATTCCCATCTGTGTTCGAGATCTCTAAAATTTCTTTATTCTTGTTTAAACTTCTGATCATCTCAACTCTTTCCCTTTTTAAATTTGTAAACCCTTAAGCTTCTGTAACTCTCCACATAACTGTATTCATTGACAGCACAGGTTCCCTTCCTAAATCTCTATAATTACATTGGTTTTGTGTGCTAAATTGGCACTTTTCATCCTCCTTATCCATCTAAGAACTTCCAGCCCCTGTAATCCCATATTTGGAATGCTCCCATTCTCTGCACCTCCTCATGTCCTGAGGGTCCTTGAACATCACAAGTGCTCCAAAAGTTTATATTCCGCCCAGTTGCTGCAAGTCTTCTAACTCTGTAACATTCAACAGTCTCCAGTACCTTACACCACTTGCTGGCTCTCAATTTGCATTTGTTGAAGTCTACACATTTCTGTGAGCAGCTCAGAAAAATCCTTTTAGACTCTACAAAGCTCCGTCATGAACAAGCCAACATCTCTCTATTTTCTTTGCTTTCTTCAATGTCTGTAACTCTCACTGTATCTTCCAGCAAACTTCTTTAGTTGCTGCAGGACTGCCTACCTCCCCAGACAACCTTTTCCATCCCATACAGCTCCCTCAATCACTGTAACACCCTCTGCTCTGTCTAATCTTCCTCTTTCCCACTGTCTTCCAGGCACAACGGCGATCCTGTAAGAGAGCAGTGCGGAATGGGATGTTATAAACCTCAGCTGAGGCTTGAGGCCTACCATTACCTGGGAGTCACAAATGGATGGAACCTGAGAGAGAGCAGCACAAACCGGGAGAATATACATCCGCAACGAGGATCGAGGCCAACTGGAACTTGGAGTTGGAGAAACAGCAGAGCAGGAGCCTCGAAATCAGCACCGAATCACAGAGGGAGTGACCATGTGACAGAACAACTTGGAGCAGGAGCATGAGGCTAACTCACACCTGAGAATTACAGAGGCAGCAAAGTGGGAGGATATAAGTCAACACTGAGGATCAAGGCCTAATCGTGCCTGGGAGTCACAGAGACGGTGACCCAGTGAGGGAGTAGAGTGGAGTGAGAGCTGGAAGATTACACGTACCTGGGAGTCACAGAGACGGTGACCCTGTGAGGGAGCAGAGTGGAGTGGGAGCTGGAGGATTACATGTACCTGGGAGTCACAGAGACGGTGACCCTGTGAGGGAGCAGAGTGGAGTGGGAGCTGGAGGATTACACGTACCTGGGAGTCACAGAGACAACTTCCTGTTGCTGGGACCTGCCTGCACTGAGTTTGAAAGAAATACAAGAGCCATCACAGAAAAATCTGCAAGTTCATTGACTGATAAATACACCGGTATTAGCAACTGTCAGTTAATTGCTGTAAGTTAGCATTTTTTTTAACTTCTGAAATAAGGGTTGAGCACAGAAATAAGAGGGAGAAATGAAATTGTGAGCCAAAAATAAATTCAAAGTTTGGGAGAAGACTTGTAGCTCGGGTGCTCGTTGTTGTGGTTCTGTTTTAGGTAGATAAGAGTGTGAATGGAACGATGGTGCAGCAGGAAATGTTTCAGCTTCCTGGGACATTGGGACTGGTTCTGTGGAAGGCAGCAACTGGACAAGCTGGATGGGCTAACGTGACAGAGCTGGGACTGAATTCATTGTGGGCTGTGTGGGAGGGATTGAAAATAACTTGATGTGTGCTTAGGATCCAAAAAGGAATAGTAGAGGAGACTACCAGGATTCTCAAAATAATGGGAGCTACAGTTGGTACTAATTTACAACAACAAGTTAATTATTGGAAGATGGAGGAAGAAAGGAAGCCTTAATCTGAGGTACTCTGCATGAACATAAATACTCGGAATGTAGGGAGTTCCAGATGTAGATTAGTGTGTGGAAATCTGATGTACTGATCACCGAGAGCTGGCTCAAGGAATGGCAGGACGGTGTGTTAAATATTGCTGGATATAAAGGATTCTAAAATGATAGAAGGGAAGGGAAAGAATGAATATAGAAGTATTGGTTTAGATTAGCATTAGTTAAGGCGTCCAAGAGAAAGAGGATCCGTCCAAGGACAGAATTTGGCTGGAGCTACAGAACAAAAAGTATGCAATTAAACTGTGAGGTACAGTCTGCCTGCCAGGAACCAAAGAAATGATGGAGACAGGGCCATTTGAGAGCGATGACAATACTACAGATTAGTTATACTGGGAAACTTAATGTTTCCGGATATAGACAGGGATACTGGTGGTGAAGGTTCACGAGGGTCAAGTGTTCCTGGATTACATGGAGGATAGCTGACTGCAGGAGTATGTATCCAACCCAAGAGAGCATGTACTATTGGATCTGGTCCTTGGGAAAGAGGTGGGGCAAGTGGATCCAGTGTCAGTAGGGGATGGTTTTGGGGTGCAGCAATCATTTTATTGTAAAGTTCAGGATAGTGGTAGAGAATGAAATGCAATAATTGAGAGTGAGAAACATTAGTTGACTGACAGCAGTCTTCAATGGGACAAGAATGAAGCTGGGAACTTTTCAACAAGGCCAGTGAAATGGTAGCTTTAAATAGTGTGAACCAGATCAGATGGAGATGGGGCTGTAGTGTGACCACGACAGACCTGGATAATCACATCTTTTCCCCATTTCTACAGGAAGGATAAACAGGCCAACACAGTGAAGTAGCATTGTGTATAAAGGATGGGATCAGTATTATTGTGATGCTCACCAATTTACACACTGCTCCTCTCTGCCCTAACCCCTCATCCCTGCGTATTAATCCTATAAGATATTGGTCACCTTTGCAAACTTCAGAAAATAGCACAGTATAGAGGAGATACCTCTGTCCACTGTCTGCGTTTGTCAAGATGTAACGTTGTTTTTTTGTTCTGTCTCCCCAGACAGTGTAGGACTTCAGGTGCAGATCCCGACACCTTTTTAAAATGGTTTGAGAGTTTCTGCCTCTACTCCGCTTCCATGTGTGACTCCCAGATCCCGACCATACTCTGGGTGAAATCACAACTTTCCTCATCATGTCTCTACTATTTCAACCACATACATTAAGTATTCGCCACAGGTAACTGAGCTCTCCAACAGGAACAAGGTATTCTCTCACTTTCTATCCAGGCTCCTGACATTATGTGCACCCCAATCAAATCTCCTCTCAGTATCCTCCATTCCAATCTTTCCCCATTACTGCACCTCAACTGTCACAGGGTAACGGATCTCCTCTGGACCCTCTCCAGTCCAATTCCATCCTCCCATGTGATGGGGTGACCAGAAATGCACACAGTCCCCAAGCTGTGATTCATTATTTATACAATTCCTGCATAAGCTTCCTGCTCTGAAGTTCTGCACTTTGGCTGACAGAGGAAATGATGCCATTTGCTCCATTAATGAGATTGTTGATGTGTCCAGCCTACTTCATTTACCTGCCCACACTGACCATACTCTCATTTATTGTGTATTCCTCTCTCTTGTTCATGTCCCCAACTGCCTTGCCTTGCACTTCTCTGGGTTGTTTGCTCCATTCCCCTGGATCCTGTAGTTTCTGTTTTTAAACAGTCTGCCATGGGATCTCTCGACAAATGCAAGAAATTCACATGCAGTTACAGGTTAATGCCTCAAACCGACACAGTCAGATTAATTACATATGATCTTCCTTGAACAAATCCAGACCGACTGTCCTGGAGTCCCTGGGACTTCCATGGTGACCGTTTATCCACTGTCTCAGAATTCCAGCTGCGACCTATTTAGTCAGTCCCTTGCTCAACATTAAACAAAGTTGCGGTATGAGCCATTCTCCAGGCCTCCGGCACCATCCCTGCATCCAGTGAGGATTGGATAATGTAGGTAACTATAAGGCCAGGGATTTTCCCTGGCTCATTTTAACAGTCTGGAACATTGTGTTGCCTCTTTCTAAGGATTTGAATCTCCTGTATATTTGTCCGCTCCAAGTTTGTTGCTCCCAATATTTCATCCCTATTTTGATCCAGACAGACAAAGGCCTAACCCATCTTATGATTGGTCAAGTCTCATTTTAATTGGGTTTTATGGAGGGTTTCTCTCCACAAGGTGAATTGCATTTTCTCATGATACCATCCCCAATCTGCCTCATTAACTACCCTCCCTGCACACGTGGTTATCCTCTCATCTGATACTAACACGATGATTTTTACCCTTTGTCACAACAGTTGTCCTCTGCCTGGATATCCCTGAATGCACCAGCCTCCCTGTTTCCCAGAGCCATCTTTATAAAGTCATTTTACTCTTGGATTGTGAATCTGAAACTGTCCTGGACATGGCAGAGGCGGTAAAACTGGGGCCCCACTTTGTGGCCAAGCCCCTGAGTTTCTGGTGGATGGTACGGTGCAGGAGAGGGACATTATCTTCCTAAAGGTCTGGCAGGGGAAGCTATGACACCAGATCCTGCCAGCTTCGTCCGAGGCTGACCCAGAGGTCAGTGAGGTACCAGCCTTCTGGGTGAATACCCAGCAGTATAGGAAGGAGGTCAGTGACCTTCTCCACTCCACCAGGGTAAGTGCCACCATCTGAAATTTGTGACCTCACCCTCACTCTCTCTCTGTTACTGCACCCACCTCCCACCAAGGCTCATTTTCTCCCACCGTCAGTGAATGCAGCACCTTCTCTCAGTCTCTCTGTAATCTCTTCTCTGCCCCTCTGCCCAACTCTGACTGGTGTCTGTGCTGCCCACTCACTGACTCAGAACACCTCGACACCGTTCCCCCCCCCCCCCTCCCCGCCCCCAGCTGTCCCAGCACAAACAGCTGTACCAACCACTTCCATTTCACTAATCCTACTTGGTAATTCTCACATTAAAGAAGGAACCGTCCCACACTAGGGCACAAAGAGCGAAGAGAGATATGGGGCAACCTAACATTCATCTCCTCACCCCCTCACAGGGGAAGGATCCTGACCCTAACAACCACGAGAGGCTGACTGACCGTGTCCAAGCTCCCGGGCTGGGATCTGAGACTCCCCCTGACTCACTGTGCTGGGCACCGTGACTGACCGTGTCCAAGCTCCCGGACTGGGATCTGAGACTCCCCCTGACTCACTGTGCTGGGCACCATGACTGACCGTGTCCAAGCTCCCGGACTGGGATCTGAGACTCCCCCTGACTCACTGTGCTGGGCACCGTGACTGACCGTGTCCAAGCTCGCTGACTGGGATCTGAGACTCCCCCTGACTCACTGTGCTGGGCACCGTGACTGACCGTGTCCAAGCTCCCGGGCTGGGATCTGAGACTCCCCCTGACTCCCTGTGCTGGGCACCATGACTGACTGTGGACAATGATATCAAGCTTCCTGGGTTTGTGTCTCTGCTAAACACCAATACAACACAGCAGATGGGAGAGCCTGGTAGATGTGGCTGAGGAGAAATGCTGCTAAAGGCAGGGGAAGGCAAGGCAATAATTCTGTGAGCATTCAAGTCAGTTCAAAGTGAATGTGTACAAACATGGATTGAGCAACCCAGAGAGACAGCCCATGAGCGGGGTGGGTGTCCCTGAGCACTGTGTCCTTGTAGTAGCATTGCAATGAGAGTTGTCAGTGCAGCCTGAGCTGCAGCATTGAAGTGCTGTCAGTGGGTCGGAGATGTGCTGGGATGGCATGTTGAAGCTGGCATGTGTCAGATGACAGCATTGGTGGTTGTGGAGGACATGCAGCTTCTGTCAGTGCAGTGTCCCCCGGAGACGTTGGTGTCCAAGACAGAAGTCTGCAGGAGCGAGGGTCAAGGTGGCTTCACCAGGTACCAGCTCTGACATTCATGTCAAATTCTCAATATTCATTATCCCCACATTGGGAAACGATCTAAAGCTGCAAGATGATGAGGGGAGGGATCCACAATAATGTGGCTGTTGATCATCAGGAATCATTCAATGAACATCTCGCCACTCCCGTGCTCAAATCTTGTCTTAAAGAATAGTCCAGCACAGGAACAGGCCCTTCAGCCCAGCAAGCCCGCACTGACACAAGATGACCTTCTAAAGTTAAAACAAAAGGTTTTGCTCCAATACCTTCTATGTCATTCTATTCCCTACTTACTCATACTTGTGCCAAGATCCCGCTGAAACCTTGCTATATTGGCTTCTTCCCCTCTATCTTTGCATTCCAGGCACTTTCACGTTCTGTCTGGAACAGCAGAAAAAATCTTACCTATCACATCTCCTGAACTTTCTCCCTTTTACCTAAAACCTACGGTCCTGAGTAATTGATATTTCTACTCTGAGTGGGGGGTGGTGGGGGGAAGCCTCTAACTGTCCTTCTGTCTATGCCTCTGATAATTTTGTAAATATCTATCAGGTAGCCCCATAGTCAATGATGCCCAGGTGCAAATAAACCATGTGTGTTCAATATCTCCTTCTGGCTAATACCCTCCAAACCAGACAATATGCTGGTAAAACTTTTCCATACCCTCTCCAACACTTCAGCATCGTGTGGCAACTAGTACTGAGCACATCATTCTAAATGTAACTCGAACTAAGTTTCTCTACAGCTGCAGTATGACCTGCTAATTTTTATACTGCATGCTCTGATGCCTGTCTGCAAGTTTGCCGTCAGTCTTCTTGATCACCCCATCCACCCGTGTTACCACTTTCAGGGAACTGTGGACCTGTACACCAAGATCCTTCGGATGTTGATGCAATCAATAGTTTTTCCATCCACTTTATACTTCTCCCCTGCATTCGACCTTCTAAAATGTATCACGTCACAACCGTCCAGATAAAGTTACATCAGTGTTTTCTCTGTCCAAGTCTGCAGCTGACCTACATCCTGCTGTATTATCTGGCAATCATCCTCACAATCTGCAACTCCGCCATCTACTTACAGATCTCCAGTCACAAAAACACTGTTCCACCCCGACTCTGTCTTCTATGATCAGGCGGTTCTCTATCCATCTTACTAACTGACCGCTGATCGCACTTCACTTCACCTTCTGTATGAGCCTGCCATAAGGAACCATATCAAAGGACTTGCTAAGGTCCAATTGGCCAACATTCAGCCCCATGCCCTCATCAATCAATTTTGTCACTTCCTCGAAACATTCAATCAAGTTTGGGAGACATGATCCTCCCCACGCAACTGCGTTGCCTGTTGCTAATAAATCCAAACTAGAGTACTGTTGGAGCTGCACTCATTCAGACAATTGATTATTCCATCATATTCCTGACTTGAACCTTGCAGAGTAGATTAGGTTCCCTACAGTGTGGACACAGGCCCTTTGGCCTAACCAGTCCACATCAACCCTGTGAAAAGTAACCCACGCACACCCAATTCCCCCTGACTAAAACATTTAAAAAATTAGCATGGCCAATTCACCTGGCCTGCGGGAGGAAACCCATGCAGACACGAGGGGAATGTGCAAACTCTACACAGACGGTCGCCCGAGGTCGGAATCGAACCCAGAACCTTGGCGCTATGAGCCACCATACCACTCTTGATGTTTCCCATAGAGTGGGACATACGATGGGCCGTGATGGTTACTGTACGGTGGGAGGTATGTCGGACCGTGATGGTTACTGTACAGTGGGAGGTCTGTCTGGTTGTGAGGTTGAAGAGTGAATGAGCTGCACAGAGTATGATTCTGCGGCTGCCGATGGCCGGCTGCATCATCATTAATTATCCAATCTGTTTACAGTCTGTCCCATTCAGTACTCAACGGGCTACATATCATGGCGAGGAGGGTCTGCAAAATGTGAAGGTAGCCCTTGCTCCCCATTGTGGTATGACCATTCTTACTGATATTTGAGATGGAGAGGTGTATCTGCAGCAGGCAGATCAGTGACGATGTGGTCAATTATATGTTTCCCTATTATTGATTCCACCATAACCTGCCACAGAGCAGTCTAGCAGCCACAGGATCCAGCATCAATGCTGAGTACTATCATTAGATTGGATTCCATACAGTATGGGAACTGGCCCTTCGGCCCAACCAGTCCACACCGACCCTCCGAAGAGCAACACACGCCTCTCAGACTAATGCATGAACACTTTGGGCAGTTTACCATGACCAATTCACCAGAGCTGCACATCTTTGGACTGTGGGAGGAAACCCACGCAGACACAGGGAGAAAGTGCAAACTCCACACAGGCAGTTGCCTGAGGCTGGAATCAAAGCTGGGACCCTGGTGCTATAAGGCAGCAGTGCTCACCACTGAGCCACCAGGCCACCCTATTTTGACTATATACCAAGGAGCTGTCCCCCTCTGCCTGGCTGTGTCCTGTCACTGGGACAGAACCTACCAGAGAGGGTGGTGATGTTGCCTGGGACATAGTC
This sequence comes from Chiloscyllium punctatum, assembly GCF_047496795.1. Taxonomy (NCBI): domain Eukaryota; kingdom Metazoa; phylum Chordata; class Chondrichthyes; order Orectolobiformes; family Hemiscylliidae; genus Chiloscyllium; species Chiloscyllium punctatum. The sequence continues at coordinate 3,158,666 of NC_092769.1, forward strand.
CTGTTCACAGAATCCTGCTTTACAGACAATATCTGACTGTTGCTTGATTAGTTCATTGGAAATATATAAGAGGTCACTTTTACATTTTGTATAATGAAGAGTTTATATCACTTTATTTCTTGCATATTTTAAAATAAACCAAACATCATTATTTTTTAGTTGAGAACTGTTGAAGTGAACAATAATTGAATTACCAGAGCGCACAGCTAACTATTATACAATTCAGTAACTGTAGTAAACAGCCGATTCATGTTCAGATCAGTGAACACACCATCTTGCAGTCAGCAAAGCTGTTGAAAATGACTTTGAGGAAAAGCCTGAATTCAGACAGTGTTATTGGACCTCACCACGACCTCCAAAACACTGGCCATCTCCAAAATCTGTCCAGAGTGCTCCCAAACTGGAGCTGGGCAGTTTTGCACACAATCCCTCACAATAGACTGGTTAGAGACATACCTGAACAACGGGGAGATGTATGCGGGGCAGACTGTTCAATGGACTAGCACATGGTGCTGGTCCAGATGCAGTTCAATATTTATAACAACGACCTGTAAACAGCCATATCTTGCAAGTATATATTTTCTTGTGTGCCACCTAAACTCTGTAATTCTGCACCTTGGACCCGATCCTGAATGAAGGTGTTATAAAGGTGATGGACTCCTGCAACACATGGCATCTTACATTGAATTCCTCATAAACCATATCCAGTGTATGTTAGCCCCACAATGTCAGTATCCAAACAGAATTGTACAGCTCCATTGATGGCCAGCTTGATCCCAGCCCAACGACCTTGTGTTTGACTTAAGCTGGAAATCTCTGTGTAAATGTTTGCAGCCTTGTTTTAACCATTAACAGTCATTAAGTAAAGTCTCTTTACTGAAGGTCCGATATCCTTTCTAATACCAACTTTTAGATTGTCCAATAAGCACAAAATTCACCCATTTATTCAGTACACTGTTATAATAACAATATGATGAAAACTCACAGTACTTAGCATTGAAATGATTGCCACACCCAAGACCAAATTATTATTAAGTACAAGGACTTTGAAAATACACAATTATTTTCCCTTGTATTAATATTGTTAACTAATGGTCGATTCTCCTGCTCCTCAGATGCTGCCTGAACGTCCCAGTTTTCTTTTCAGAACCACACTTTTTGACTCTGATCTCCAGTATCTGCAGTCCTCACTTTCTCCCTGCTAATATTCATCAAGATCATTTCCGTGGCAACAATGTCACTGTGTGTTTAAACATGTCACAATCAGATATGAGTACGTTTTCAGTTGCTTCTGTCTATCTCAGAGCTCAGTAATGTGGGATGAACATGCCAGTGTCTATGATGCTCGGTATGTAGGCCATGCCTATGAGAGACTGACAGATTGTTTCAAACATCATATCCCTTCAGCTATTCACAATAAGCAATATACTGCCTGGACCAAGCAGCCTGACCTCACAAAACCCAAAACCATGTCCAGCATTTAACAGGTCTAGACAATACTGTTATGTTAATTTATTCATGAAATGTGATTTGGACGGCATTTATTGATAGATAAGGAACTTGAAACAGTGACACTGAAGGAACGGCAATATACTTCCCAATCAGGATGGTAGATGGCTTGGAACAGAACACAAACATGGTGGGGATCCCACGTATCTGCTTCCCTTGTCCTTCTCGATGGTTGGGGGCTTCAGAGGTACGTTGTAAGGAGCCTTGGTAAATGTCTGCAGAGCACCGTGTAGATGGCAGGTATTGCTGCTACTGAGCGTCAGTGGATGAGGGGTGAAGCTGCACTCACACAGGCAAATGGAAGTCTTTAATCACACACACATTCAACATGTGTCTTAGCAATAGGGGGCTGGCCTTCGGAAATTTTGAGGTGAGTTATTCCTGCAGAATTTCTAGCCCCTGACATATTCTTGTATCCAATGAATTTACATGCGTCAAAAAGTGGTCAGGGAGCATCTGAGGTACAGTAGTCAATGTATTAGCTTAAGCCCTTCACAGGAATAGGTTATGAAATCATATGGTCAGTCCAGTTCGGGTTAATGGTAATCCCCGCGATATTGCTTGGTGTGTGTTCAGTGATGGTGGTGGCATTAAACGTTAGAGGATGTGTCTCAATTTTCCATTGTTAGAAAGTGATTGTTGTCTGGCACATGTGTAATGGAAATGGGATTGTCACTGTTAAGCACACACCTGCATATTTCCAGGTTCTGTTACATTTGGGCAAGGACAGCTCCAGTATCTGAGTAAATCACGAATGGTGTTAAATACTGTCCAATCATTTGGGAAACATCCCCAGTTGTGATTTTACAGTCATTTATGAACCAGCTGAAAATTATTGGGCCTCGGGCAGAGAGAACTCTTACAGCTCACTGATGTTGTCCCTCTCTCTGAGCGAGCAAGCTTGATTCTAGTTCCACCTTCTCCATTGGTGTCTAACAACATATTTGAATGGAATAATATTACAATATCTTCCCCAAAGAGCTGAGTGAGAACTTGGTTAGTTCGATCTGTTGGACGTCTTGTTTAGAAGCAGATGCATACCAACAGTCTGGGTTCAATTCTGCACTGACGGAGGTGACTGAAAAGGGCTGTCCTACTCAACATCTCCCTTACTTGAGGCATGATAACTATCCAGTTTAAACTACCACCAGTCGTCTCTGTCTAACGAGAGAGCAGCCCTATCATCCCGTAGGGGTATGGTGCCTTACGTTTCCATTTCTGATCTACAGGCTAACTCAAACACCAACCCAGGGGAACTGCTGCGGAGCTGTCCTGGAGCTGAGATGGCTGCCCTCCTCCAACTCCAAACCCAACCATCTTCCTTTGTACCAGGTATAACTTCAGTCAGTGAAAACGATTCCTATTTGCTCCAATTTTGCTGTTAATCCTCGATACGACACTTGGTCAAATGTAGTTATGATGATGTCAAGTGCAGTCACTGTTGCCTCACCTCTAGAATTAAGCTGCGTGGTCTCTTGTTGTACATTGTTAAACCAAGGCTTCAATGAGCCCAAGGGATGAGAGCCCAAACTGAGCTTCAGTGAGCAGGGTAGTACTGAGGAAGTGCTGCTTGATCCCACTGTAGGTGACATCTTCCATCCCTTTAATAATGATAGAGATGAGAGCAATGGGGCAGTCAATGATTGTCTGATGGTTTGTCTGTGTGTGTACAGGACACACCCGGATAGTTTCCCACATTGACAGGTTGATGCCAGTGCTGTATCCCAGCAGGAACAGCTTGAATGGAATCTTATCAGTGCCCACAACCTTTGCATTCCCCATCCCTCCAGCCGTATCGAATTACCACACACTGAATCGAATTAGCTGAAGTCTGCCATCTGGAGGAGACTAAAATATATCATCCTATCGATACTTCTGTCTGAACATAGTTGCAATCTTTTCAGCCTCAGCTTTTCTATTGATGTGTTGGGCTCTTCCATCATTGAGGAAGTGATATGTGAGGGTCCTCCGCCTCCAGTGAATTGTTTGATTGACACAACCATCCAACCTGACTGTATGTGACAGGATTGCGGAGATTAGGTCAGATGTGTTGGTTAGATCTGTCTGTCACTGGCTGTTTATGCTATTTGGTGAGTAAGTGGTCCTGTTTGGTAACGTCACCTCATTGTGAGGTGTACCTGGTGCTGCTCTTGGCCAGGCCTGCAGTATTCCCCATTGAACAAGAGTTTATCCCCTGGCCTGATGATCAGGGTGAAGTGGACCATATGCCAGGCAGTGACAGTGAAAATTGTGCTGGAGTGCTATTCTGCTGCTGATGGTAATGACCCAAATCACCTCACACAGGCCAGTGCTGAATTCCCGATCTCCTCGAAATCTGTCCCGTTTAGCATGGTGATAGAATCTCTCACATGTGCGCTCACTCGTGTACGCGCACACACACCATTCCCAATGAGTCTTTTTCTCCAGAAATATTGTGTGCGGTAGTCATTGTTCCCAATATGGTTATCGATCAATGTCTCTGCAGCCGTGGTGAAGATGAGGTCAAGTATATTTCTCCCTGTCAGTCATTCCCTCCCCACCCGGTGCAGACTCAGTCTCCCAGCTATGTTCTTTTGGACACAACCATTGGGATCAGGAATGCTGTTGTTGAGCCCCTCTTGGTGGTGATTTTGAAATAGCCCACCCAGTATACATTTTCCAGCTCATTCACTCTGTCAGTGAGTCCTCTAAGTGTTGTTCAATGTAGAGGGACACTGATCCATAAGCTGAGGGAAGGGAGTCAGCAGGAGGTTTTCGTCTCTGTGTTTGATCTGACACATGAGACTGCGTTATGTCACATTGTTGCTTGAGGAGTCTGTAGGACGCCTCTCCCAAATTTAGCCCTAGCCCCCAGACGTTAGGAAAGAGGGACTTCAACTGTCCAGGGTCTGCAGGGCTTTTACTTTTCTGTCACTATCAATCGAAGGGCCTCTTCTGTGCTGTATGACACTCACTCTATAACTCTTGTGATTGGACAGTCCAATGTCTCACTCCTTCAGTTCCTCCAAGTGCCTTGTCTATTCCACAGATTTCTACAATATTTTCTCTATTAAGACATTGCACAATTCCATTTCTAAACTATCTATGCATATCTCTGTATCTTTCCCTATCATCTCCTCGAGCCGCTAAATCCACCTGTATCTCAGTAACCCTCCGTATCACTACAACCTTTATATCATACTACAGCCCCATGTATCAATGTAAACTCTGCCAGCCCTAACACCCCTCCCTATCTCTCTGAACTCCAGCTGCTTCACCTTTCCCCATATCCTGTAAATGTGTTCAAAATTATCACCCTAACCGATTCTAGTATGTACAGGCCACACTATATAATGTCAGAGGATTGATTGCGCGACACAAGATGCTGCGATAGACTGTCAATTGTGAACATTTTCACCCACTGTCTGGTCCAGGGAGCAGATGTATGGAGTATAGGGGCATGTCAGGTATCCATGTCAGGTATCAGCACCATAAGCTACACCATGTGATTCTGACACGCCATGTCCATACAACTGCTCTCTGGGTCTGGATTTGACTGGGGATGACATTGTAAGACCTAGTTCCAGGTCAATCATTGGTACCTATATTAGACAGTATTGGTAACTACACTGAGAACAGTGATAGCCTGTTGGCTCGTTTCCTCCTCCCCAAGGTGGAATCCAAATGATTTACTTTGAAGGAATGTTTGAATGATTGCCCTGACCCAGGTTGGAAATTATCTGGACAGATTTAGGAGCAGGTCAGTGTCTCACTGAGTGCTGCAGGTAGCTCTGAGGTCCAGTAGCACTGTGCCTGAATTGAAACCTTTTGGAATCCATGTTTAATGTCGGTCATGATTGCAACGTGGTGGGTTAACAGACCTGAACAATAATCGTGTGGTTGCCATGTTTGTGAATTGGGCAATGATGAAATATTAACTGAAATATTAATTATTCAACTGAACAATAATTACATCATCTCTGAAAACAATTAAGTTGATTCTATATTGGTGGAACTAATATATAAACACCTAACAACATTTTATGATACAAAAGTAAAGATGCACATTTTGTTTTGTACAGCAAAAGAACATGTTGTCTGACTCGATTGCCTGAATCCTTAGAAGAGTACAAGGCAGTATGAGTATACTTAAGAGGGAAATCAGGAGGGCAAAAAGGGGACATGAGATAACATTGGCAAATAGAATTAAGGAGAATCCAAAAGGATTTTACAAAGACATTAAGGAAAATAGAGTAAATTGGGAGAGAATAGGGTCCCCTCAAAGGTCAGCAAGGAGGCCTTTGTGTGCAGCTGCAGGAGATAGGGGACATAATAAATGAGCATATTGCATCAATGTTTACTGTGGAAAATGACATGGAAGATATAGAATGTAGGGAAATAAATAGTGACATCTTCGAAATGTTTATATTACAGAGGAGGATGTGCTGGATGTCTTGAAACGCATAAAAGTGGATAAATCCCCAGGACCTGATCAGGTGTACCCTCTGTGGGACAACTCTGTGGGAAGCCAGGGAAATGATTGCTGGGCTTGTTACTGAGATATTTGTATCATCGATAGTCACAGGTGAGATACCAGGGGACTGGAAGTTTGCGAATATGGTGCCACTGTTTAAGAAGGGCGGTAAGGACAAGCCAGGGAACTATAGACTGCTCAGCCTGACCTCGGCGGTGGGCAAGTTGTTGGAGCGAACCCTGAGGGACAGCATGTACATGTATTTGTAAAGGCAAAGACTATTAGTGATAGTCAACATTGCTTTGTGCGTGGGAAATCATGTCTCACAAACTTGATGGAGATTTTTGCAGAAGTAACAAAGAGGATTGATGAGGCAGAGCGGTGGATGTGATCTATATGGACTTCAGTCAGACGTTTGACAAGGGTCCCCATGGGAGACTGGTTAGCCAGCTTAGATGTCATGGAATACAGGGAGAACTAGCCATTTGTACACAGAACTGGCTCAAAGGTAGAAGACAGGTGGTGGTGGTGGAGGGTTGTTTTTCAGACTGGAGGCCTCTGACTAGTGGAGTGCCACAAGGATCAGTGTTGGGCCCTCTACTTTTTGTCATTGTCATAAATGATTTTGATGCGAGCATAAGAGGTACAGTTATTAATTTTGCAGATGACACCAAAATTGGAGGTACAGTGGACAGCGAAGAAGGTTACCTCAGATTGCAAAAGGATCTTGATCAGCTGGGCCAATTGGCTCAGGAGTAGCAGATTGAGATTAATTTACATAAATGCGAGGTGCTGCATTTTGGGAAAGCAAGTCTTAGCAGGAGTTATACTCTTAATGGCGAGATCCTAGGGAGTGTTGCTGAACAAATAGACCTTGGAGTGGAGTTTCATTGTTCCTTGAAAGTGGAGTCGCAGATAGATAAGATAGTGAAGTAGACGATTGGTGTGCTTTTCTTTATTTGTCAGAGTATTGAGTACAGGAGTTGGAAGGTCATGTTGTGCGTCTACAGGAAGTTAGTTAGGGCACTTTTGGAATATTGTGTGCAATTCTGGTCTTCTTCCTATCAGAAGGAAGTTGTGAAACTTGAAAGGGTTCAGAAAAGATTTACAAGGATGTTGCTAGGGTTGGAGCATTTGAGCTGTAGGGAGAGCCTGAATAGGCTAGGGCTGTTTTCAGTGGAGCGTCGGAGGCTGAGGGGTGACCATATAGAGGTTTATACAATCAGGAAGGGTATGGATAGAGTAAATGGACAAGGTGTTCTCCCTGGTGTGGGGGCGTCCAGAAGTAGAGGGTATATGTTAGGGTGCGAGTGGAAAGATATAAAAGAGACCTAAGGGACACTTTTTTTCATGCAGAGGGTGGTATTTGCATGGACGGAGTTGCCAGAGTAAGTGGTGGAGGCTAGTACAATTGCAACATTTGAAAGGCATCTGGATGGGTATATGATAGGAAGGGTTTGGAGGGATATGGCCTGGGTCCGGGCAGGTGGGACTAGTTTGGGTTGGGATATCTGGTCAGCATGGACGGGTTGGACCAAAATGTCTGTTTTCCATGCTGTAGGTTTGTTTCCCCTTTAAAAGCGTGCAGCTGAAGAACCCGAGGCACTACGGAGGTAGTGCCTCCCTCCCGCCCTCCTCCTCTAACCTAATAATAAGATCCGTTGTGGTAAGGAGGTAAGTGCCGAATTTTGCTTGTTTTATTCTTTAGACCCAGTTTTTTTAAATAAAGGTTAGCTTTAGAGGGATGGCAGTGAAGGCAGTGCAATGTTCCTCCTGCAACATGTATGAGGTGAGGGATGCCATGGACATCCCTGCTGATTACACTTGCAGGAAGTGCACCCATCTCCAGCTCCTCCAAGACCGTGTTAGGGAACTGGAGCTGGAGTTGGATGAACTTCGGATCATTCGGGAGGCAGAGGGGGTCATAGATCGGAGCTATAGGGAAGTAGTAACTCCAAAGATGGCAGATAGATGGGTGACAGTGAGGGGGACTGGGAGGAAGCAGCCAGTGCAGGGACCCCCTGTGGTCGTTCCCCTCAAGAACAAGTATACCGTTTTGGATACTTGTGGGGGGGACGACTTACCAGGGGTAAGTAACGGGGCTCAGGCCTCTGGCACGGAGCCTGTCCCCGCTACTCAGAAGGGAAGGGGGGAGAAGAGCAGAGCAATAATAATTGGGGACTCGATAGTTCGGGGCACAGATAGGCGGTTTTGTGGGAACGAGAGAGACTCACGTTTGGTATGTTGCCTCCCAGGTGCAAGGGTACGTGATGTCTCTGATCGTGTTTTCCGGGTCCTTAAGGGGGAGGGGGAGCAGCCTGAAGTCGTGGTCCATATTGGCACCAATGACATAGGTAGGAGTGCTGAGGATGTTAGACAGGCTTTTAGGGAGCTAGGTTGGAAGCTCAGAGTTAGAACGAACAGAGTTGTTGTCTCTGGTTTGTTACCCGTGCCACGTGATAGAGAGTCGAGGAATAGGGAGAGAGAAGAGTTAAATGCGTGGCTACAGGGATGGTGCAGGAGGGAGGGATTTCGGTATTTGGATAACTGGGGTTCTTTCTGGGGAAGGTGGGACCTCTATAGACAGGATGGTCTGCACCTGAACCTGAGGGGCACCAGTATCCTTGGGGGGAGGTTTGCTAGTGCTCTTGGGGGGGGGGTTTAAACTAACTCTGCAGGGGCATGGGAACCCAGACTGTAACTTTAGGGTGCAGGACCTGGAGTGTAGGGAGGGTAGGAATATGGTATCAATCTTAAAGGATCGTGCCTGTAAACAGAAGAGTGGCTTGAAGTGTGTATACTTTAATGCCAGAAGTATACGAAATAAGGTAGGTGAACTCGCAGCGTGGGTTGGTACCTGGGACTTCGATGTTGTGGCTAATACGGAGACATGGCTAGATCAGGGACAGGATTGGCTGTTGCAGGTTCCAGGGTTTAAATGTTTTAGTAGGGTCAGAGGTGGGGGTAAAAGAGGGGGAGGTGTGGCTTTGCTTGTCAAAGATAGTATTACAGCGGTGGAAAGGAAGATGGATGAAGATTTGCCATCTGAGGTAGTTTGGGTTGAGGTTAGGAATAGGAGAGGTGAGGTCACCCTGTTAGGAGTCTTTTACAGGCCTCCTAATAGTCCTAGAATCGTTGAAGAAAGGATTGCGAAGATGATTCAGGAGAAGAGTGACAGTAATAGGGTGATTGTTATGGGAGACTTTAACTTTCCTGATATTGATTGGGAAAGCTATAGCTCAAGTTCGTTAGATGGGTCAGTGTTTGTGCAATGTGTGCAGGAGAGTTTCCTGACACAATATGTCGATAAGCCAACAAGAGGTGAGGCCATACTGGATTTGGTTCTGGGTAACGAACCAGGCCAGGTATTAGAACTAGAGGTAGGTGAGCACTTTGGGGACAGTGACCACAATTCGGTGATTTTTACTCTAGTGATGGAGAGGGATAAGTGTGTACTACAGGGCAAGAGTTATAGCTGGGGGCAGGGAAATTATGATGCGTTGAGGCATGACTTAGGATGTGTGGATTGGAAAAGTAGATTCCAAGGCAAGAGCGTAATTGATATGTGGAACTTGTTCAAGGAGCAACTATTGAGTGTCCTTGATAAGTACGTACCTATCAGGCAGGGAGGAAAGGGTCGTGTGAAGGAGCCGTGGTTTAATAAGGAGTTGGAATCCCTTGTTAAATGGAAGAGGGCGGCCTTTGTAAAGATGAGGCGTGAAGGTTCAATAGGGGCGATTGAGAGTTATAAGGTAGCCCGGAAGGACCTGAAGAGAGAGCTAAGAGCAGCAAGGAGGGGACATGAAAGGTCCTTAGTTGGTAGGATTAGGGAAAACCCTAAGGCTTTCTATAGGTATGTTAGGAATAAAAGAATGACTAGGGAAGGAATAGGTCCAATCAAGGATAGTAATGGGAAGTTGCGTGTGGAGGCTGAAGAGATTGGGGAGGCACTGAATGAATACTTTTCGTCAGTATTCACTCAGGAACAGGACATTGTTGTCGATATGAATACTGAGGCACGAATAAGTAGAATGGATGGCTTTGAGATATGTAGAGAAGAGGTGTTGGAAATTCTGGCAAGGGTGAAAATAGATAAGTCCCCTGGGCCTGATTGCATTTATCCTAGGATTCTCTGGGAAGCAAGGGAGGAGATTGCAGAGCCATTGGCCTTGATTTTTGTGTCCTCTTTGTCTACAGGAGTAGTGCCAGAGGACTGGAGGCTAGCAAACGTGGTTCCCTTGTTCAAGAAGGGGAGTAGGGATAATCCTAGTAACTATAGGCCAGTGAGTCTCACTTCTGTTGTGGGCAAAGTCTTAGAGAGAATTATAAGGGATAGGATTTATGCACATCTGGATAAGAATGATGTGATCAAGGATAGTCAGCATGGTTTTGTGAAGGGCAGGTCGTGCCTCACAAACCTTATTGAATTCTTTGAGAAGGTGACGAAGGAGGTAGATGAGGGGAAAGCGGTAGATGTAGTATATATGGATTTTAGTAAGGCGTTTGATAAGGTCCCCCATGGTAGGCTACTGCAGAAAATACAGAGATATGGCATTGAGGGTGAGTTGGAGGTTTGGATTAGGAATTGGCTCTCTGGAAGAAGACAGAGGGTAGTAGTTGATGGCAAAGATTCATCTTGGAGTGCCGTCACTAGTGGTGTTCCGCAAGGATCTGTTTTGGGACCATTGCTGTTTGTCATTTTTATAAATGACCTGGAGGAAGGGTTAGAAGGTTGGGTGAGCAAGTTTGCGGATGATACGAAAGTCGGAGGAGTTGTAGACAGTGAGGAAGGATGTGGCAGGTTACAGCGGGATATAGAGAAGCTGCAGAGCTGGGCAGAAAGGTGGCAAATGGAGTTCAATGTAGCTAAGTGTGAAGTGATTCACTTTGGTAAGAGTAATAAAAAGATGGATTACTGGGCTAATGGTAGACTACTTGGTAGTGTGGAAGAGCAGAGGGATCTTGGTGTCCATGTACACAGATCTCTGAAAGTTGCCACCCAGGTAAATAGTGCAGTGAAGAAGGCATATGGCGTACTGGCTTTTATTGGTAGAGGAATTGAGTTCCGGAGTCCTGAGGTCATGCTGCAGTTGTATAAGACTCTGGTGCGGCCGCTTCTGGAATATTGTGTGCAGTTTTGGTCGCCATACTATAGGAAGGATGTGGAGGCACTGGAACGGGTGCAGAGGAGGTTTACCAGGATGTTGCCTGGTATGGTAGGAAGATCCTATGAGGAAAGGCTGAGGCACTTGGGGTTGTTTTCTTTGGAGAAAAGAAGGTTTAGGGGTGATTTGATAGAGGTGTACAAGATGATTAGGGGGTTAGATAGGGTTGACAGTGAGAACCTTTTTCCGCGTATGGAGTCAGCTATTACAAGGGGGCATAGCTTTAAATTAAGGGGGGGTAGATATAGGACTGATGTTAGGGGTAGGTTCTTCACTCAGCGAGTCGTAAGATCATGGAATGCCCTGCCAGTAGCAGTAGTGGACTCTCCCTCTTTATGGGTATTTAAGCGGGCATTGGATAGGTATATGGAGGATAGTGGTTTAGTGTAGGTTAGGTGGGCTTTGATCGGCGCAACATCGAGGGCCGAAGGGCCTGTACTGCGCTGTATTGTTCTATGTTCTATGTTCTATGACTCTGTGACTCTAATTTAGAAATGACAATAATTTAACATGCACTGTCAAATAAATAACTGTTTTATGTTATTAAATTGTAGCATACAGTACGTTAAAAACTTGCAATTTTGAAAATGAACAATAAAGAATGAAGAACAAAGAAAATTCCAGCACAGGAGCAGGCCCTTCCGCCCTCCAAGCCTGCACCGATCCAGATCCTCTGTCTCAACCTGCCGCCTATTTTCTAAGGATCTGTATCCCTCTGCTACCTGCCCATTCATGTATCTGTCTAGATATGTCTTAAATGATGATCCCCAAAAATACTCCAAATATGCTCTGTCCAGAGCCTTGTAAAAACTGAGAAATCCATCCCTGCTTTAATATTCAAGTCCTCTCAAAATAAATGCCATCATTGTATTTGTCTTTCTGACCGGATAGGCTACCCGAAACATTAATAAACTTATCATGAAGTTACAAAAATGAACAGTGATTAAAGCATGCTGGCAAATGGATCCCAGCCTTGTCTAAAGTCTCTGTGCTAATCCACATGCTGCAGTATTCATAGAGGCTGCAGCTCCCTACAGACGGTTTGCGAACAAACCTGACAGCTACACACCCTGCAATTCCCTCCAGAAGATGGACATTGGAATGTCGCCCTTGGGCCATCAATATGCCAACCCGGGTTGAGTCTGGTTGATCAGGATAAATGAACCTGATCATTCCATTGGCAGATCCTCCATTGGCAGATCCTCCATACACTCCCAAGGGCTTGAAGACTTGGAAGGATAAGAATCATCTCAAAACCCCACAGAGTGCGGCAACTGAAGATTAACCACTGAGAAAGAAGACAACTCCAAGACCATAGGAAGAATAAGGAGGCATCACCACGTGGAGCCTGGCCAAGTTCTAGTCTGGTGGTATACGATCAGCCAAAGTTAATTAAAAGCAGAAGACAATTTGCAGTATTTTTCATTACTTTATAGTAAACTTTATTGTACTAACATTTCCTGTGCTCAATAAACAAATATTATTGTTTGTAAGAGTTGACTCACAGCCCTTTTGCTGAATAGAAGACTTTAAACTCACAGTGCAGCAGATACAACAACTTCCTAACTATTCACTCAACCTGTAAGTTTACCTTGAGAGATTCTTGTGCAAGAACTCGCAACTCTGTTTGCACTTCAGGCTTCTGAATTTTCTTTTCATTTATGAAATAGTCCATGCCTCTCTTCCTCCTCACAAAGTGCATCACCTCACGCTTCCCCAAGATGTACTCTATCTGCCACTTCTTTTCCCACTCTCCTATTCTATCTCAATCCTTCTGCAGCCTCCCTGCCTCTTCATTGCTACCTGTCCCTTTGCCTACCTTTGTATCATCTAAAAGCCTTCCCAGAATGCCCTCAGTTTCTTAATATAGATTGTTAATGTACAAAGTAATATTTTGCAGTCCCAACACTGAGCGTTGTGGAACACCAGTTATCATCGGCTGCTATCCTGAGAAGGACCCTTTTATCCCGACTCTCTACTTGCTGCCAGACAGCCAAGCTTCTGCACACACTAGTACCTTGCCTCTAAGAAAATGGGACCTTATTTTAAACAGCAGCCTCCTGCGTGGCACCTTGTCAAAGTCCTTCTTGAGGTTCAGGTGGATAACATCCACTGACTTTCCTTTGTCTCACTTGTTTGTTACATCCTCAAATAAATCTTACAGATTTATGAGGCATGCCGTCCCCTTGATGAAACCATACTGACTTTACCCTACTTTACAATTCACCTGTAAGTATTCAGAAATCTCATCCTTCACAATGTATTCCAGGATCTTACACATGACTGAGGTTGTGCTAATCGGTCTGTCACTTTCTGCCTTTTTTCCTTATTCCCTTTTTAAACAGGGTGTCACGTTATCAACTTTCTAGTCTTCTGAGACTCTCCCTGTTTCTAGAAATTCATGAAAGATCACCACAAATGTCTCCATTATTTCTTCAGCTATTGCCCTTGGCACTCTGCGATATCGTCCATCTGGTCCAGTTTATTTACCCATTTAGTTTTTGGAGCAACTTCTCCTAATAAGCTCTGACTCCACGCTATCTTGGATTTGTGGGATACTATTCGTATCATTCATTGTGAAAACTGACATGAAATAATTGTTCAGTTTCTCAGCCATTATTTGTTCCCCATTACTATATCTCCAGTGTTGTTTTCCGCGTCCCAATGTCCATTTCTGCCTCTCTTCTGCCCTCTATATATCTAAAGAAACTCTTTCAGTATTCTTTTATATTACTGGCTAGCTTACCCTCATATTTAATCTTCTTCCTCCTATTTCTTATTTTGTTGCCCTGTATTGGTATTTGTAAGCTTCCAAATCCTCTGGTTTCCACTGGCATTTGCCATGTTTTCTGATTTCTCTTTTGCTTTTATGCTAACCCTGATTTCCCCTGTCATCCATTGTTGCTTCATCCTCCCTATCCCATGTTTCTTTTCGCTTGGGATGAATTTCTGCTGTGTCTCCTGACTTACACCCAGAAACTCCCCCCATTACTGTTCCTTTCCTGCCAGCCTACTCTCCCAGTCAAATCAACCCAGTTCCTCTCTCATGCCTTTGTAGTTGCTTTTATTCAGTGGTAATATTGTGAACTCTGATTCTATCTTCACCCTATTAAATTGAAGAGTAGGTTCAATGATATTATGCTTACTGCATCATAACGCTTTCTTTACCTTAAGCTCCCTTATCAAGTCTGCCTCATTGCACAACTCTAAATCCAGTATTGCCCGTTGCCTCATTGCACCATAAGCTGCTCCAAAACGCCATCTCGTAGACATTCCACAAATTCCATTTCTTGCAAACCACTACCAACCTGATTTTCCCAGTCCACCTGCATATTGAAATCCCCCCAATCACTATAACTTTGCCTTTCCTACACATCTTTCTTATCTCCTGATGTGTCCTCTGCCCCAGGTCCTGACTATGATTTGTCGTCCTGTACATAAATCCAAATATGGTTTTTCATCTTTTCCATTCCTCAATTGTAACCACACAGGTTCTGCACCATCTGTACCTGCTTTGAGTATTGGGAATTGAGTGATGGGAATATAAAACATTTTAGCATTGTCACAAGTTCAAAATTGAGACATTGATTAAATATATTAAATTGTCAATTCCGACAGTGATTAAAAATATTAAATTGTCAATTCCATTGGCCACAATCTATTTTTTCGGCCAAATATTCTGTCTGTATTAGGGAAGCATGCAGACATTTGAAACTGTTGGAAAGGAAGGTATGAAGAGGACATGAGTCTATAAATAGATAAGGGTGGGTCAAGTGAATAGGCAAATATTGTTGTATGCAGCATCGTAAGCAAAACTGTGTGCTCAAAGATGTTGGCGGGTGCAATTGAAAGGCAGTGTATTATTTCAATGGAGAGATTGGGTTGAGACACACAGGAACCGGGCACTTGGATTACGAAATAAAACCTTAAGGTGTACATAAAGTTTTGAGGGAGGTAAGATAAATGTAGAAACTTGCTCAAATAGAATACATTCAAATGATTTTCCACAGTTTTGCAGGGTAGTGGCGAGTCCACATCGAGAGAGTAATGGCCATAATGACAAGATGTTCAGAGAAGATTCAGTCAACTAACTCCTGTGAGGAACGTTTATTTCAGTAGGAAATCTTGAACTGACTGACTCTGGATCTGCTGGAGTTTAGGCAAACAACATATGACCTTGGTGACCCCAGAATATTCTAAGTAGTCCTTTCAATTTGAACTCTGAAGCCATATTTAAGCTTGTGAGAGAGATTACCAGGAGTGGATGGACAATAAAACAGAAGAATATCTCAATAAAGAAGATGTTCGTTGCTTTATCCCACTGTGTGTTTGTGAACTCTCTTCCCAGATAGAAGTGAAGGATAAGACATTGAATATTCCTAAGGCAGAGGCAGGCAGATTCTTGACTAAGAGTGATGCACTAACGTTGTAAGAGCAAAGGAGGAATGTGTGATTGAGGTCACAATCAGATCTACGATCTTATCGCATGACTGAGCTGTATTGGTGACTTACTCCTGATGCTAGTTTCGACATTTCTGTTGATTTTTAGTTACTGAAAAATTATGAGACGATTCTCATGAACATGCAGACTTCTCCTCTCAGATTATTAGGCACAACTTTCCACATGTGACTTTTAAACAGCCCTGGAAAAAAGCACTCAGGAAAGTTTCATGGTTTTGGAGAAAGATCAGGAGCATAGGGCAAAGTGAAAGCCTCCCTTGAAACTGCTTTAGAAATCAGATTGGGTCGAATGGATGTCTTTAATAGTACAGATTCCTTTCACTTTTTCTTTGGAGGTGAGTTTCGTTAGCAAGGCCGGCATTCTGTGGCCTATATCTAATTGCTATTCAGAATATAGTGATAACCCCCAAAGTTTTTCGTTGTGCAGGGACACGCAGAGGTACGTTACAAAGAGAGAAGCGGGGTTCTGAACCACTTGATAATGACGGGAGAATGATATAGCTTCAAGTTGGTGTTCTGTGTGACCTTGGCGATTGTATTCTTCACCATTTGGTGCTCACAATCTATGGAAATAGTGAGACTACATTCTCTGTTTACAACAATTTAAGTGATAGAGTCACACAGCATACAAACAGGCCATTCAGCCCAATACATCTACGCCAGCCAGAAAACACCAATTTACGTTAATCCCAGTTACCTGAAGATCATGAGGCTACTATGCCCTGGCATTTGTGATTAAATGCTGCGTTATCTTATAATATCCATGACTTGAGCTTTTTTGTTCTTTCACTATGGTTTCGTGGAAATAGATCGCACAATTTCAAAGGCAGCGACAAACCCATCAGACCAATAAAATGTCTACATTGTTCAATAATTATTAGAAAGTCGGATTGTCTTTTCAATTCATGTGGGATTTTAACGAAGCTCGACCAGCATTAATTGCCCTTGAGATGTTCCAGTCCAGTTGGTGTTGGTCCATCCAAGTGGCTGTTGCGAGGGAGTGCCAGCAGTGCATCTCTTGTGCTTACATAGCTGGGAGTAAATATTACTGTGGTGGAATGGAGTGTGAAACAAGCCGCCATGCTGTGATGAACAGCTCACTGGAAAACACAGGAAAACTGAGTTATTGTCAAAGCAAACGTATGGGATGGAATTTATTATTTTTCAGAGAAATAGCAACCTTACAGAAACAAGTCTGTGTAATAATGAATGGAAGTCTGTTTCTATGTTATTGGTTTACTTAAAATAATGGTGACAAACAGCTGGAATAATGTTGATGCTGTGTTGGACGATTCTTACACTGAGCATGTGAATTATCCTGGATGATTTCAGCGATGACTGGGCTGTCCTAGGTTGAGTAAGTGTTGATACTCCATGGGATGATGCTGCTTTGTAATCTTGCCACTTACTGAGTACAGTTCGATGGAACGAACTAAAATGTCCCTTTGGCTCATGCTTCACAATATATCAAAGCTTTCAGAGCTGTCACCACATGGAACCATGTAATAAAGACAAGGCAAATCAAATCTGCACCATCCAGTGCTGATACAAGTGTTTTATAAAGTTTGTGAGGTTACATTCCTAAACCGTCCACCCAGGCAATGCATTCTTGACACATCTCATCCTCTGGGTTCAAAACAGATTCCACAAATCCTCTCTTAGTATCTTCGCTTTCATTTCAAACGTATGTGCCCTTGCTTTTCACCCTTTGACTAAGGGGAACAGCTGTTGTCTGTTCACCCTGCCCATACCTCTCATGCTCTTATACACCCCTGTCAGGTTCACCCCTCACCCTTCTCTGCTCCAAAAGCAAATCTAGCATATCTTCATGGTTTGGGTTCTCTCTTGTCTTGTTACATCTTCCAAAGTGCAGCATCTCACATATTTCAGTGTTACTTTTATCAGCCATTGCTCTGGCCATCTGAACAATCTGTTTGTACCCTCCTGTACCCTAACACGTTCCTGCTCACTGTGATCCACCCAGTTAATCATTGTGTCATCCATAACATGGTTTATCATCGTCCAATATCCCCAGCATCTTCCACATTCTTATCATCAGTATTTATGAATTTCAGAAACAAACCTTGATTTTCTTCCTGTTCTACAGATGTTGTTGCAGAATTGGCAATTCCAGTCTCTTGTTTACCCTATTTTGGTGAATCATTTGTGGTATTTTGTGAGTGAGCCACAAATAGCATTTTAGGCATGGAGCTGAATTCTGCTTTAATACCCCGCCTCTCCGCATATATTATTCATAAGGCTTGGAAATCAAAAACCTTGGATTAGCTTTTGGCACATTGTCCAGCAAAATTTCCATTTGATGTGGGCCTGGAGTTTATTCTTTGCAATATTCGCCGCAGTAGTCAGAGAAAGATCTTTTTCATCTGCAGGATGGACACAGGCTCATTCATTAATTTTGTTTGAAAGAGCTAAAGCAATGATGATAAAGATTGATTTAAAAATTCTTTATTATAAACACAATGCAGAAGATTGTGAGAACTCACGTTCTCATTTCTACACTGAATTGGAAGCAAATTAAAAGAACAAACACCCACCGATTTGAACATTGTTTAAAAAGTGATGTCATTGAGTAATGCATTAAGGAAGACCATGCATCAATTTTCTTTTGAATGTTGTGAGGACATTGTTCAAACAAACAATGTTCTTGTATTTTGCTCCTTATTCTTTAACTGATCTTCCAATGTAATTTGAGGTGAGATCAGAGTGACTTCCCTTTCAGTTGAAGCAGGACTTGACTGAGGGTGGCATCAAGGGCCATGAGTAAAACTGTGATTAATGGGAATTAGAGAACATTTTGCACTCGTAATGGGAACAATGCGAAATGCAGTCTCTTCAAGGCATATTCCAAGTTGCATGTCATCCTGACCAGGGAATAATTTGTTGTTCCTTCACAAGAATATGTTAGAAATCTTGGAATTCTAATAAAAACAGCTCTGTGTGGATCTGCATCACTTGGAATTGAAGATGTAAAACAGGGCAACTCCGTGTCTCTTAGTTCAGAGCCATTGGGGATGACAAATAAACTCTGCCCTTGCTAGTGCCTTCCCAAACTCTGGATGAATATGTCCAGTGACATCAGAGCATGATAAGACATTGATGACAATTAGAATCAGTACTTCAATCAGTTACTTTCAGAGGATTGATCGTATGAAGTCATGACCACCGAGTTCAACATTTTCACAACACATTTTGACAGTGGCAATAAATTATCGGTATTTAGGGAGCTGTCACGCACAGAGTTTTTAATTTTTCATTCGAAAACCATAACCAAATGCCAAAGAGTCAACAGAAATGGCAGCTTCACTGTTCCCTTTCAGATCAGGCAACGATCCACAGTCCAAAAGAGTAACTACGTTGAAAGTGCTGGAAAATCATAACAGGTTCTGAGCAGATAGAAACACAATTAACCTTTTGAGTCCAATATACGTTTTTCTGAAGAAGATCATATCATATTCAATATGCTCCCTATGCTTCTCCCTCCACAGCCTGAAACATCTGTGGGGTTTTGTCCCTGTTTACTGTTTGCATTTCAAATTTACATTTTCCACAGGGGGCAGGGGGAGGGGGGCATCTTGTCTCAGGTATTAGCATGGCTATCTCACAGTACCAGGGACCCCGTTGGGGGGGGGGTGGCGAGGGGGCATGGTGTCTCAGTGGTTACCAAGGCTGTCTCACAGTACCAGGGACCCGGTTTGGGGGTTGGCGAGAGGGGGAGAGGGCATGGTGTCTCAGTTGTTACCACGAATGTCCCACAGTACCAGGGTCCCGGTTTGGGGGGGAGGGGGAGGGGGCATGGTGTCTCAGTGTTCAGCACGGCTGTTTCATAGTACCCGGGACCCGGTTACGGGGGAGGGGGAGGATGCATGGTGTCTCAGTGGTTAGCAGCTGTCTCACAGGACCAGGAATATAGTTTGCTTCCACCCTCAGGACAGTTTGTACTGAGTTTTGACATTCTCCCCGGTTCTGCTAGTGTTTCCTCCAGTGCTCCAGGTTCCTCCCACAATCCAAACAGGTTCAGTGTATTGACCGTGTTAAATTACCCATCATGTCCAGTTAGGTGTGTTAGCTATGGGAAATGCTGGGCTAGGGTAGGAAACAGGTTAGCCAATGAAAGTGCAGAAGTAGGGTCTGAGGTGGTTCAGGGTGTAATGCTGTGCAGAGGGGTTGTGTGGACTCGATGGGCCAATGACCCATAAAACAAAGAAAAGGTTAAATCAAACAAAGTAAGTTACTGGCGATCTGAAGCAAAAAGAATCAGAATGCTGGGGAAACGGAGCAGTTTTGGCAGCCTCCATCGTGAGGAAAACAGAGTTCGCATTTTAAATCCACTCACCATGTATCAGATCTGAAAGCAGTTGGGAAATAGTATAATGTGTGTTGGTGGAATGATTGGAATATGTGGAGAAATAGAGCAATAAAAAAAGGGATTATTGATAATCAGCTGTGATGGAAATAAAATGTGAGATTATTTTCATGTATATTTCACCTTTTCCCATTTCCCTGAGTATCATGCACATGTCGGTATATATCCAAGTCCCTGTTTCAAGTGAGCTCTGTCCCCTCCATCTCTCTTTCCTGAGTGTGGACGTCTTTCCTTCATTAATGGGACATGGGTGTTGGTGGCTGGGCCAGCATTTATTTCCCTGACCGAGTTGCTCTCGAGAAGCTGTTGGGGAACTGCCTTTCTGAACCCATGCACTTCGATGTGCTGTCGGCTGCCAGTGCTCATGTCTGTCTGGTTTCACTTCTTTAAGATTTTGTAGGGTGATATTTGAATGGCTGGCTTGGCCATTGCAAAGGGCATTTGAGAGTCTGCCATTGCTGAGGGTCTGGAGTAACATGTAAGTGAGACGAGTGAAGATAGCAAGTTTCCTTCTCTGGAGGGCACTAGTAAGCTAGGGTTTTCTTTTTCAGTTTTGACAGCCATCAATATTTAATTAGATTGCTAATTCCAAATATTTTATTGAATTCAAAT
This sequence comes from Chiloscyllium punctatum, assembly GCF_047496795.1. NCBI lineage: Eukaryota > Metazoa > Chordata > Chondrichthyes > Orectolobiformes > Hemiscylliidae > Chiloscyllium > Chiloscyllium punctatum. The sequence goes on from NC_092769.1 coordinate 3,179,250, forward strand.
TCCACCATCTGTTGTCGTGGGTTTGAAGTCCAGGTTTGCATCATTGTGTGAGGTACTTAGCAGGCTGAATGACATCAATCTCTTCCTGCATAAATCTTTGAGGGCAGAATGGTCCTCTCCTGTCTCATTATAACCGATGCTGACTGGCGGAATGGGATCTTCCTTTATCTCTGTAATATTACTGAGTGCATGAGAGAACAACACACGAGACAGGATCATCAGCTGGCCATTCAGCCCGTCGTGCCTGCTGCACCATTCAGAATGTGTATTGTTGATGTGATTGTAACTAACACCCCTTTCCTCTCTGTTCACAATAAACATAGATTCTCTTGTTCATCAAAGGTCTATGATAATCAACCTTGAGTGTTTTCAGTAACCCAGTCTTCGCTGCTACTTCAGCATGAGAACACCACAGATCACAGAACCTTAAAGAGAAAGGAACATTCCTGCCTCAGTCTGAAGTGGGAAGGCCCTTAGTCTCAAAAGGTGTTACCCTCAAACAAATCGTCACTCTTTTGAGGTAAAAAGGGATGATAATTAGGAACAGATATTGACCATTCAGTGCCTGAACCCTGTCCATATTCCCATTAACTCTCCTAAATGACTTACTTACCAATTTGAATCTCCACCGAACTTGCGGGAAGACAATCTCAGGCACCACAAGATCATATCAGCATGAGACACTGAAGCAGATCACCGCTGAAATATTTCTCAACTCCATTCTCCTGCCTTCTCCGACTGAGCATTGATCGCTTATTAATAAAAATTATATATCTCTGTATTAAAGACATTGTCTGTGCCTGTCCGTGGGGTGTGTGTTCGTGTATTTGTGTGTAACTGTCCATATCCACGTGCGTATCTCTGTGTGCATATGTTACGTGTGTTTGTGTCAGAATCTAAGTTCGTGTGCACCACTGTCGACATTTTTTTACAATGTTGTTTTTGAAGAAATTACATTGAAATTGGAATCAGTCTATTTCCTGCTCTCTCTCTGTCTGTCCCTGTTGTTCATAGAGTTCATAGAATCCCTACAGTGTGGAAACAGGCCCTTCGGCCCAACACATCCAGACTGACACTTCAAGAAGAACACTGACCTTTCGAAGAGTAACACACCCAGACCCGTTCCCTTACTATCCTACGTTTATTCATGACTAATGCCCCTAATCTACACTTCTCCGGGCACTATGGGCAATTTAGTTTGGCCAATTCACCTAACCTGTACATTTTTGGACTGTGGGTGGAAACCGAAGCACCCAGAGGAAACCCACTTAGACACAGGGAGAATGTGCAAACTCCGTACTGTCAGTTCCCGAGGGTGAAATTTAACCCGGGTGCCTCGTGCTGTGAGTCAGCAGGGCGAACCACTGAGATTTATGAACAGTTTCATATAATACTACCCTCTGCTAGTTATTTTTTAACTCTCTGAGAAGATAACAAATCCTTTACTGTTGATCTCTGAAATTGCTTGGCTGTTTGGTTTTTCAAATAATATCTTTGGACACACAGACCAGTTTCGTCAATACTGAGCGATATTACAACCACTGCTAGGCCTTTACCAGGACTTTCCAACACATTCTCACATAACGTTTAAGTATTGGAAGACACAGAAGGAGAATTACATTCTTCTCATCTCCCGACAAAGTGGTTCACTCGGAGGTGAGCATTTCCATTCTGATAGGCCGAAGTATATTTGCAAACTTCCATCTACCAGCATTGTGTGTGTGACGTGTGTGTGTGTGTGCATGTGTGTGTCGGGGGGTGAGGTGGGGAGAGGGTGTGAAGTGTGTGTGGGGGGGGTTAAGTTGTGTGTCTTGATGGTGCTGTCAGTTTGGATGGTGCTGTGAGCTGCTTCCCTCCCTCTCTCCCTCCCAGACTGAATCCTTGAGGATTATCACTCTCTGCCACTGTCGCTGCAGTAGGGTGGGATGCCAGCTGAGGGAGAGATTGTGTCATTTTAAGCACCGCAGAGACTGTCAGACGTGCACCGAAATGAAGATACTCACAGAGTTGGGTGTGTATTGCTGGAAAAGCACAGCTGGTCGGGCAGCATCCAAAGTGCAAGAAAATCGAGGTTCAGGCCAGAACCCTTCATCAGGAAGTGTAAATCCTGGAAATGTGGTCTGACCAGAGCCTTAGAAAGGCTCAAAATCCCCACCTTTACATTGTAGTCCTCTCGAGATGAATGAAATCATCGTATTAGCCTTCTGAACTAATGACTCAACCTGCAAGTTTATCTTCGGCGAATCCTGGGCTTGGAATCCCAAGTACCTTTGAACTTCAGATTTCTGAATTTTCTTCCCATTTAGTAAATAGTCCATACCTGTATTCTTCATACCAATATACATGACCTCACACTCTCCCACATTGTTTTCCATCTGCGACTCCTTTTCCCACTCTCCTAAACTGTATAAACCTTTCTGCAGGCTCCCTGCCTCCTCAATACCACCTTCCCATCCACCTATTTTTGCATCATCTGCAAACGTAGCCAGAATGACCTAAGTTCTGCCTAACAAATCATTAACCTAAAAGGTATAATATTGTGGTCCCAGCACTGACCCTTGTGAAAAACTACTCGTCACTGGCTGCCATCCAGAGGACTATTTTATCCCCACCCTGCCTCCTGCCAGACAGCCAAACTTTTATCCATGTTGATATCTGGACTATAACACCATGCGCCCTTGTCTTACTCAGCAGCCTCCTGTGCGTGCGGCACCTTATCAGAGGCCTTCTGGAAGTCCATATAGGAACTCCCATTGGCTCTCCTTGATCTGACCTGCTTGTTACCTCTTCAAAGAAATCTCATTAGCTTGAGGAAAAGGTATTTATTGAAATGGGGAGCAATCAGAAGATCTGGGTCATTCCTACAGACAGAGTGGGAGTGTTCCTCAAAGCAGTCTCTGGTCTCCCCAGTGTAAAAGAGACTGCATTGTGAGCCGCAATGACAGAAGACTGGATTGAAAGTGTACAAGTGAAATGTTCCTTCACCTGGAAGGTATGATTGGGGCCATGGACAGTCAGGAGGGAAGAGGGGAATGGGCAAGTATTGAAGTTTCTGCATTTGCATGGGAAGCTGCCATGGGGGAGTGGGGAAGTGTTCGGGGTGATGGAGGCTGTCACAGAGGGGATGATCCCTGTGAAATGCTGAGAGTGGACGGGAGGGGAAGATGCGTTTGATGGTGCTGTCCTGCTTAAGATGGTGGAAGCGGTGGAGGATGATTCTGTGAATGTGGATTCTAGTGCAGTAGGAAGTGAGGACAAGGGGAAGTCCATCATTGTACTGGGAAGGATGAAACGGAGTGAGGGCAGAAATGAGGAAGATGCGCCAATCACAGCTGAAGGCTCATTCCACCGGAGTTAGGGGATTTCTTTTCTGAGAGAAAAGCTGGTCATGTAGGAAGCTTCCCACTGGAATGTGGTATCATCGAACTGAAATGGCAGAGCCAGAGAAACTGGGAGAATGAAGTCACTTTCAACTGATCATGTGTTCAGCTGCATACAGAGGTTCCCCCTGAATGATTGAAAAGAGCCAGGCATTTAAATTGCAGATTAATGTCTTATATCTGATCTAAAACGGGATGTGAAAATAGACTCAGGTAAAGGTCAGTATATGTGTCGGGGAGACATTTAAGTAGATACTTCATAACGCTCATCAATGATTGACTCCGGTCAAAAGGAAGATGAAACGAAGATCTGAAGAATAACCGCCCGCTCACCCCCACCCCCCATGATGCACAAAGGCTTGAAGGATAACTAATCGATCACAAACGAAAGCATTCAGGTTGGTGAGCTCTAGCATTGGCCACATTTGGGAAGTTTATTTTTGGAATCAGAAGCAGATTGGATAAAGTAAAATATAAAGTAAAATATTCCAAAATATTTTTATTCTCAAGAGTTTTTCCATGTCAATTATAAAACGTTCATGATGTGTGTGTGACCCTTGGAAGAAAGGCAGGAAAGTATATATGGGACAGCTGGAGGATGTAACTGGGGAACTGGTTTTAGGAAACAGGCAGAGAATTTAAAATAGAATTTTACATCATTCCTCACAGGGGAAGTAATAAAGTAATTCAATAATATAAACAAAACTGTAGTCGGATGAAAGTTATTGAACAGTCTCTAACAAAATAAACATTATTTTTTAACAAACAGTTAAGATTAATGGTAGACAGGTCAGCGGTAATTCATAGCTGGTTTTAGAAGAAGTGGTTACAGAGTGATTGGGGGAACTGTGCAAAATCTTCCATAACTCTCTCTATTACAGGAGAGTTCCAGCGAAACTGGAGACCCTCTAATGTGGCTCCTGTCTTCAAGAAAGGAGTGAGTCTTCAACTCTTTAGGCGCTTCCTTGGTCTGAATGGTGCAGTGTATTTGAGAGGCTGAGTGTGGTCTCGTGACATACTTTCATCCCGAGTGATTTTTAAAAAAATCTTTCTCCATCCACTGATGTGTTACAAACTGGGGGACAAACATTTGCCTGAACCTGAGCATTCCAGTTACAGCATTTTCTAGAAGAATTTATAACCATGTCGGGGTATTGAATAGGCGAGAGAGCGAGTAGCTGCTGCATGTAGTAGTGAGAGTGGGGTAGCATGAGCCTTATTCTGGGTTCGGTGCTATAACAGATATACAGTGAGTGTGTGGGAGCAGAGAAAATATGGCGACCTTTATCCTGACAGACTGGGAAAGGTTATTGAGGCTTGTTTTGTGTTTCTGGACATTTCTTCAGACTGCAGATACTGCATTGAGCTGGGTGGTGAGCTCAGACCATGTTCGCTGGGTCTGGTTGTGGCAGCTCCTCTGGGAAGAGAATGGTCCTCTTTTGTACCAACCGATCCACCATGTCCCTGTCGACAAACCGTGGTATAATTGTCCCTTATCTGCCATGCTCAGGGTAAATTGTGCAGAGCAGCTCTGAACTGAGAAAGCTGAACTGTGTGCCCGTTCGCCATTTACAAATGGCACCAGTGCTCAATGGTAAGCTCTGAACATTGTTCATTCCTGGATGGATTGATGGCAGTACGCTTGTCTACGCAGTGTTTCGTGATGAACAGATATCTCATCTTGCCTTATATGTGTCTGGGCTGGAACTGTTGGAGGAATGAGTATCCGATGTAATTCCTGACATAACTGTCACTCCTCCAGCTCGGCCCATTCTGCTGCCAAACTCCATATTTCTGAACATGTTGTCCTTTAAGTAATTATGCAAGCAAAACATGAATATCTGTCCCTCTGTTACGGACCAGAGCAGATCCCCTCAATGTACATGGAGAAGGCAGTCTCTCGACCCAAGTGTTTTCTTATTTTAAAGGTAAATGTGAGGTGCAGTGTTTCAGATACAATTCGATTGTTCAAAATATTCGACATTAAGCAAAACACAATCTATTAAAACACAGTAGACAAAACATAACGAAAGCAAGATGATCTTGGAATAACATAATTATTTTGGAAAACTTAACAGAATAACAGGTTATTCAACTAACAGTAAGTGCTCCAATATAGTAACATCCTAGAAACACTCACATGTCGAAAAACAAATTCAGCAAACAGATTGTCTCACATGCAGTTCTCCATTCCAGGAGGAAAGAACATCAAAAACAATTCTGAGAGAAATCTCAGAGAGAGAGAGAGTGTAGCAGCCGGGAGAGATTTACTGCCTTCCATCCCTGCTGAGACCCCAGCATTAACTGACAAAAGGTAAAACTAAGAATCCTGGTTCTGGGAGAGTTTTAGCATCACTCCACAGGACCAGCCCGTGGCTGCACGGGCCAAAAGGAATGGACTTTATAAAGCTCTGGTTAGGTCTCATTTGGAGTACTGTGTCCAGTTTTGGTCCCCACACCTCAGGAAGGACATACTGGCACTGGAACATGTCCAGCGGAGATTCACACAGATGATCCCTGGAATGGTAGGTCTAACATATGAGGAACGGCTGAGGATCCTGGGATTGTATTCATTGGAGTTTAGAAGATTAAGGGGAGACTTAATAGAGACGTACAAGACGATACATGGCTTGGAAAGGGTGGATGCTAGGAAATTATTTCCGTTAGGTGAGGAGACTAGGACCCGTGGACACAGCCTTAGAATTAGAGGGGGTAAATTCAGAACAGAAATGCAGAGACATTTCTTCAGCCAGAGAGTGGTGGGCCTGTGGAATTCATTGCCGCAGAGTGCAGTGGAGGCTTGGACAATAGATGTCTTCAAGGAAGAGATTGATAGATTCTTGTTGTCTCGGGGAATTAAGGGCTATGGGGAGAATGAGGGTAAGTGGAGTTGGAGTGCCCATCAGCCATGATTGAATGGCGGAGTGGACTCAATGGGCCGAATGGCCTTACCTCCACTTCACTGTATTATGGTCTTATGGACTGTATCTACACCATCTATGGCATTGTATTCACCTCTCAAAAATGCCTAATCCCACCTAAGCCATTAAATGATGGTCAGATATATGTCAAAGTTAAATATAAATACATAAACCGAAAGAGTACAGCAGGCCTGGTGATCAGACACAGATGGCGGCAGGTGCCCAGCAATTCCTACCCTGCCAAAACACAGTAGAATCATTAAGCTTGTGAAGAAAAAGCATCATCTCCCTCCCTCACCTCTAACTTTACAATTGGAGATGTACCATTTACTATTGGTCAGCGATGTCAACATTCCATCCATTTACACTTATGTGAGGAATAAGTGAATGGTCAAAGAAAGAGTAGGGCCGATCAGGGAGAGCATAGGGAACTTGTGTATGGAGTCGGAGTAGGTAGGCGAAGCCCGGAATGAGTTTTTTGCTTCTGTCTTTACGAAAGAAACGAACTTTGTAGAGAATGAAACCTTTGAAGGGCAGGTGTGCATGTCGGAATAGATAGATAGAGGAAGCTGATGTGCTGAAAATTTTGTCAAACATTAAGATTGACAAGTCGCCAGGCCTGGACCAGATTTGTCCTCGGCTGCTTTGGGAAACGAGAAATGCAATTGCTTCACCACTTGCGAAGATCTTTGCATCCTCGCTCTCCACTGGGGTCGGACCTGAGGACTGGAGAAAGGCAAATGTAATTCCTCTCTTCAAGAAAGGAAATAGGGAAATCCCCGGCTATTACAGACCAGTAAGTCTCACGTCTGTCGTCTGCAAGGTGTTAGAAAGGATTCTGAGGGATTGGAGTTAGGACCATCTGGAAGAGCATGGCTTGATTAAATGCAGTCAACACGGCTTTGTGAGGGGCAGGTCATGCTCACAAACCTTATCGAGTTCTTTGAGGATGTGACTAGAAACGTCGATGAGGGTCGAGCTGTGAATGTGGTGTCTCTGGACTTCAGCAAGGCATTTGATAAGGTTCCCCATGTTAGGGTCATTCAGAAGGTCAGGAGGAACGAGATACAGGGGAACTTAGCTGTCTGGATACAGAAGTGGCTGGCCAACAGAATACAGCGAGTGGTAGTAGAAGGAAAATATTCTCCCTGGAAGCCTGTAGTGAGTGGTGTTCCACAGGGCTCTGTCCTTGGGCCTCTACTGTTTGTAATTTTTATGAATGACTTGGATAAGGGGATTGAAGGATGGGTCAGCAAGTTTGCAGATGACACAAAGGTTGGAGGTGTCGTTGACAGTATAGAGGGCTGTTATAGGCTGTAGCCGGACATTGACGGGATGCAGAGATGGGCTGAGAGGTGGCAGATGGAGTTCAACCTGGATAAATGCGAGGTGATGCATTTTGGAAGTTCGAACTTGAAAGCTGAGTACAGAATGAAGGATAGGATTCTTGGCAGTGTGGAGGAATAGAGGGATGTTGGGGTGCAGGTACATAGATCCCTTAAAATGGCCTACCAAGTGGACAGGGTTGTTAAGAAAGCATATAGTGTTTTGGCTTTCACTAATAGGGGGATTAAGTTTAAGAGTCGTGAGATCTTGTTGCAGCTCTATAAAACTTTGATTTGACTGCACTTGGAATACTGCGTCCAGTTCTGTTCGCCCGATTACAGGAAAGATGTGAATGCTTTGGAGAGAGTTCAGAGGAGATTTACCAGGATGCTGCCTGGACTGGAGGGCTTATCTTATGAAGAGAGGTTGACTGACCTCAGACTTTTTTCATTGGAGAAAAGGAGGAGGAGAGGGGACCTAATTGATGTATTCAAGATAATGAGAGACATAGATAGAGTTGATAGCTGGAGACTTTTTCCCAGGGCAGAAATAGCTAACACCAGGGGCCATAGTTTTAAGCTGGTTGGAGGAAAGTATAGAGGGGATGTCAGAGGCGGGTTCTTTACACAGAGATTTGTGAGAGCATAGAATGCGTTGCCAGCAGCAGTTGTGGAAGCAAGGTCAATGGGGACATTTGAGAGACTGCTGGACATGCATATGGTCACAGAAATTTGAGGGTGCATACATGAGGATCAATGGTCGGCGCAACATCGTGGGCTGAAGGGCCTGTTCTGTGCTGTACTGTTCTACATTCTATGTTCTATGTTCAGTCCAAGTATTATTGAAATATGTCAGGGTGGTTGTTAAAGGGGTTAACTGGAGCTGGTTGTTCAGTAACTTTAATTAATATCAGTCCTCCTGGACCTAACTGTATCACTGGAGGGTTTCTATCTTCCATAATTAGGGGCATCAATCAACTTGTTATGCCATAGTATTCAGGGCAGCGTCATCCTCAACACGATTGGGATCAGCAGCTACAGAGAGAGGGAGAGATCAGAATCTGAGAACATTAGACTGGAATGTTCTAACAATGGATCAGAATTTGAGAAAATTAGACTGGAATGTTCCAACAATGGATCAGAATCTGACAACATTAGACTGGAATATTCCAACAATGGACAGGAGTTTATCCAATAGTCTTTACTATCTTTCTGTGGATTGGCCATGGTTAGAAATGCGGATACAAGCCGTACTGATGATTATTCAAGCTGGGTACTATCCCATGCTCGCTATTATTGGTGTTCCTGGTAAGCCTATCTCTGTCAATTCTATAAATGATGGTGAAGGTTATTGCTACTTTGGTTATTTATATTTAGCAAAAGCATAAATTTCGGTCATAAACTCGACTTTGAGTCCCCTTTTTACCCTAAACTGTTTTGCAATTCTGGATTATCTCTGTCATTAAAACGGTCAAAATCCATCTCTAAAATATCCCCAGTCTTCACTTCTGCCTCAGTTCTGTTACTGAATGAGCTTGTCATCTACCCCTTTGTTAACTCCACACTTTAAGGCTTCACTTCTCTTCTGACCTCTCTTCGCCATTGCAAATATTTTGACCACAAACTTGTTCTTGTCTCTACAGTTACTTCACAGTAGGGACACTATATCAGAGTAATAATATCACTGACTGTGCAATTCAGAGGCACAGGCTATGACTCTAAAAGCATTGTTTCAAATCCTACCACAGCCGATGACAACAGAAATTCGAATCATACAAATTGAAATGAAACCTAAATTTACTCGAGCCAACCATAAACCACCAGATTTCTTTTTCCTTATTTTATTGATAACCTTCGTAAAGAACCTTAACATTTTTGCCCAGTCTGCACTAAGTGTGAATTCTGACCCACAACAATACGGTTGGCTCAATTTTTTCTTGACAAATGACCTCACAGTCAAGAGCAATTCGTGATGGATAACAAATGTTGGCATCCTGGGAAACAACAATATTAGAAGTGAAATCAACAAAGGAACTGTGGATACTGGAGATCTGACTTAAAACTCTTCAGCATCTAGAAGTGTTGGAGAATCTCAGCAGGCATGTCTCTCTGTCAGGAGAAACGCAGATAACGGTTCGAGTTCAGGGACCCTATCAAAACTTTATGCAACTAGGAAAATATTTATATCAGAAATGGTTAGAAGGGTGAGTGGGAGGTTTTGTTGAATGAATGGAGAAACGTTCAACAAAAGAAAGACAGAGCAAGAGAGAGGCAAAGCAAGCAGAAGGACTGTTGATGACAAACTGGAATGAATATAGAATGGGAAGTTATTCTCACATTTTCCCTTTTCTGATATTCGTGAATATCACGTAATTTAAGTATGTCCCTGTTTAAAGTGAATTATGTTCCCTCTCTCTCTCTTCTCTGAGTGTAGTGATTAATTTCATCGGCAATACTGGTGCTGCCCGTCTAGTTGCTGAGATACAGAGAAATATAATGTTACATTGTCGACTGCTACTTTAGACCGAGGAACTGTTACTGTGGGACTGTGTGGAGACGTAACAGCTTTCTTAGCTAGGAAGAGAAACTGAGGAGAGGGAGGCATTTACAACACTGAATGGCTTCACCATAGGTGTCGGGATTTGACTTGCTGGTGTCAAATGAAAGTCATTGGAGTTTCCGTGGATAGTGTTCCCAGCTTTGTATTGTCAGCTGCTGGATTCATTCAGGGAGCCCCGAGGGTCTGGGGACGCCACCCTGGATACTGCATTTACAGAGTGTCTGGGTCCATGGGAAACAAATGGAGCTGAGACCACACAGAAGAGAAGCTCTGTTAACAGGGAGAAGCAATGCACTGCACTATCCCCCCTGGTATTTCCAGGAACGTTTGTCTAAGCTGGACACATTCCAGGTGTAAAGTGTGAAACCAGCTTGGATCAAAAATGAGATGCTCACTGAGCTGTTTCCCCTCCTTCACTATAACCTGGAGCTTCACACCAGGAACAGGACTGTGCTGACACTCACCAGGAAGAGAACTGTTTCGATTCTGGAACGTTCCACGCAGGAGTGGGTAATATATCCACCTTCTCTGAAGTGTAGTCCTCCGATGTATTGCTAGCTGACAGAAGCCATCTGCCTGCTGAGAGGAATACATTGGTTCCATCTCCATACGGGAAGGTACAGAAACTAACTTTCAGAAAAAAAAGGGAACAGTGTGACTGGTAAAAATGGTGGACTACAGGAAATTAGAAATATCGAAATGTGTGTTTTGAAAATCTAATTGAATTGAAGTTTCATAAGTTGCTGTATCTGATGAGCTCCATCCCAGAGTGATTGAGGAGGTGGTAACAGAGCTAATGAAAGAATGACTGATTATTCTTCAAAGCTGGTTAGATTGTGGAAAGCATGCTGCAGACTGGAAAGCAGTTATTGTTCCACTAAGTATTTAAAACAGGATAGGGAGAGAATACAGAAAACGAAATAGCTGTGAGAAAAACATTGTAACCTTTTATGAGGAATGTGACAACTAGAGACTTGGAGAATAATGATATGATTTGGTACATTCGGACTAGATTCAGGAAAGGGAAAGGATATTTGCTAAACCTGCTGGGGGTAGTGGAGATTGTCCGCTGTAACATCGACAATTGAGAAGCAGTGGGAGTGGAGTATTTGAATTTTCAGAATACGTTAGACATGTTTGAATACGGGTGAGTGGAGAATAGTAGAGTCCATGGGTAGGTAGGGTTGGAATACATACTATATTGATTAAACATTGGGTAATGGAGATATGAGAAGAGTAGTGATTTTTTTCAGGTTTGAAGGCTTGTTGGGTGGCAGAAGGAACAGTGTTTTTGCAGTAGCTGTTCACAAGGTATATGAATGATTCAGATGTGAACAACAAATACCATCATTCCCTTTATGTATATTAAATGGTGAGAGGTTGGGAAGGGCTGGTGTTGAAAAGGACCCGAATTCTTATGGGGCAAGAAAGTAAGTGATATGTGACTCTTCATGCAAAATGATTGAAGTACCAGAGTTGGTATACCTTTCCCAATGGTAGTGTTTTATTGAGAGAGTTTTTGGTGCGTTGTTTACAGATTTGGTCTGTTTTATAAATAATAACCGAGACAGTGCAAAGTAGTTTCACCAGACTAAACCCTGGCATGATGGTACCATGAGGAGAGAGAGAGCAATAATTATATGTTTAATCTGTAGCGGTGTGAGAGAACAAGAAGTTGAAAGTTGATGGTTTTGGAAGGACACTCATTACGTCCAAAACAGCTGAATAGGGTGAAAAGTCTGTATTTTTAACTGGATGATTGACTCCCGATAGTTTACCTGCCTCTGCAGTGCCCTTATGTCGATTGACAGAGAGGTACAGGCTGTGAATGAACTCTGAACACTTTAATGCACAGTTACTGTGTGAAACTGCATTGACTGTCACTTTGTACACAATCCTGTCAGCAGTCACAATACCTTCATTCTGAAACACTTAACAATTCCGCACCACCTTCTGACCTCCACGGAGAACATGGGTCTGCTATATTGGAGATGGAGGACACCTTGGAGACTCTTAACTGCCGTCTGTGAATGAGTAACAAATACTCGTGGGTTCTGCAGTAATAATGCATGGTGTCAAGTTGCATCGAAACTGGGTTAACTAAGTGACTGCAAATGTTGTGAAAAATAAATTCCTTTAGTGTATATCAGGTAGGTTGGTGTTTTGTGATACAGATTAAGGATGATCAGTCATGATCATATTGAATGGTGGTGCAGGCTCGAAGGGCAGAATGGCCTACTCCTGTACCTATTGTCTATTGTCTATTGTCTATTGTCTATTGTTTGGTCGGAAGCACTAATTACCAACCTTGCTCTGAAGCAGCTTTAGAGGAATTGGGACATTAATATGTTGTATTTTACACGACGTCTGCATTCAATGTGGAATGTTTGAACATTCTGGTCAAACACCATGGAAGCCCAGAGGTTAGACTGTCAAGTTCACTCCAGTGAATTGGGAAAATACAATATAACATTCAGTAGGAGAACAATGGTTGTTAGGCCCATATAGTCTTACAGCACGGAGACAGTCCATTCGGCCTAAAGTGGTCCATTCATTCCGAACAAAATGTCCATTCACACTAACCCCAATTCTCTGCCATTTCCCTGTTAACTTCTAATCATTTCCTACCTGTGTATTTGTCCAAATGTATTTTAAATTTTGTGAATGTACCCGCCTTAACCACTTCTGCTGTCAGCTCATCCCATATCCATACCACCCTGGGTGTAAAAGAAATTGCCCCTCAGGTTCCCTTTTATTCTTTCCCATCTGACCTTAAATTGATACCCTCTAGTCGGTGATTGCCCAATAATGGGGGAAAAAAAGACGAGTGCATTGACTCTATCCATGCTTCCCATGATCTGATACACTACTATCAGATCCCCCTCAGCCTCATACATTCTAAAGTAAAAACTCCTAGCTTGTTCAACCTCTCACTATAACTCAGACCATTGAGTCTTGACAACATCCTTGTAAATTTCTTCTGCACTCTTTCCAGTTTAATAGCATCCTTCCTCAAGCAAAGTGAACAAAACTGAACATGTCGCTATAAGTATGGACTCGCCAACATCTTGTATAACTGCAACATAACTCCGTAATTTCGGTACTCAGTGCTCTAACTGATGAAGGCCAGTGAGTCAAATGCCTTTTTCAGTGCCTTGTCGACTGGGACTCTGCTTACAGAGAACCGTGCACCTGAATTCCAAGGTCACTCTGTTCCACTACACTCCTTAAGGCCCTGCCATTCACCATGAAACTCCTGCCTTGATTTGACTTTCTGAAATGCAAGAAGATACACTTATCTGAATTAACCTCCATTTGCCATTTTTCGGTCCAATTCCCCACCTGATCAAGGTACTACTGTAATTTCTGAAATTTCTGATAACCTTCCTCACTGTCCACGATACCACCGATTCTAGTGTCAACTTGAAACCATATCATGGTTACAAGTTGACTTGTAACAAACTTACAAGAAACTTACAAATCATGCCTGTATAATTCTCATTTAAATCATAGATATGTGTAATATATGAATATATGGTCCCAGCACCGACCCCTGAGGCATTCCACTCATCATAGGCCTCCAGTCCAACAAGCATCCTTCCACGATTCCATCTTCTTCCTATCATCAATACAATTTTGTACCTCATTTGCCAGCTCCCTCTCAATTCCATGTGATCTAACCTTCCAGAGCAGCGTACCATATGGAACCTTATTCACGGTCTTACTGAAATCCATATAGACTATATATACAACCATGCCCTTGCCAAAGTTACTGGTCACTTCATCTAAGCAGTCAAACAAATTTGTGAGCCATAATCCGCCAATCACAAGGCCCTGTCTTTCCAAATGCAAATATATCTTCTCCCTCAGAATCTTTTCAAGGAACTTACCTGCTACAGATTTTAGGTTTATTGGTCGATAGTTCCCCAGTTTTTATTTGTAGCCCTTCGTGAATAACGGCACAGCATTCAATACCCTCCAGTCCTCCAGGACCTCACCCGTTGTCTCCCGATGATGCAAAGGTACCAACCACGGCCGTCGCTATTTCTTTCCTGTCCTCCTGCAGAGTTCCTGAATATATCTGGTCGGGACCAGGAGATTTATAGAAATACTACAAAGTCGGAAAAATATGTCTATTTATTTCAGGTAAAACACCCAAGAGTGAGAAAGTGAGTTAACAATGATTAGCATAATATATTAAAGATTATATTAATCACAGGAAGTGACTTCAGAAGAATTCCAGACATTGTGGAATCCTGAGAATTCTCAGAAATTTACGATCCAGAAAAGGAGGGCCATGAAACGGGTAAGGAAATCAAAAAGCGACCATGCATGCAAACAAACAGGAACACAAAGACTGCATAAATCTATGTTCTATATTTCAAAGGAAAGAGAAAAGCATAGTCAAATGTGGAAATCTGCAATCAGGAGAGACGAGCTTTGTATGGATAACAGGGAAATGGCCAAGCAAATAACCAGTTACTTTGCATCTGTCTTCATGGACGAAGATCCAGAAAATCACCCAGAAATGCGACGTCATCATATAGGGCTTGTGGTTCGAAAGACATAACGTCAATTTATATTAGTAACAAGGCTCTATTTGAACATACAGCTGGATTGAGCATTGCTAACCTTGACAAACCAGATGTACTTCATACCAAAATCTTCAGAAATAAATCACTAATAGAAGTATCAGTTGCACTGTCGATGACTGTGTTCTATTACCCAGTGCATTCTGCATAGTCTGGAAGCCGTTGTAGATAAATGGACATGAGTAAACGTGATCCAAGCACTATAGATGCACGGTAGTGATCCAAGCATCTACAAAGGGAAGAAGAGATAGTGTGGAGAACTGCAGACCAACTAACTTTATATTTGTGGTGAAACTGTTGGAATCTATTATATAGGATGTGATATTTGTTATTTAGAATTTAACAGCAATATTGGAGAGAATCAATATGCATTTCTGAAAGGGAAATCATACTTGGCAAGCTTAGGAATTGTTTGGAATTGATTCTTATAGCATAGATAATGGGGAACCAGTACAATTGGCATATTTTAGATTATCAGAAGGCTGTCTATAAGAACTCACACAATGAGTTCGTAATTGCAATGAATGTGAAGGGTATTTGGAGGAATGTATGCAAGTGGTAAGTAAAACTTTGGATTGCCTTCCTTTAAGGGAGTCAGAATATAGATGTAAAGACATGTTGAAGCAGTTTAACAGCGAGTTGGTGAATACTGTACCGAATATTGAGTGCAGTTTTGGTCACCAAATCTGAGAAAGAATGTACTGAACACAGAGGAAGTTCAATGGACATTCTCCCGATTAATCCCTCAGTTGGCAAGATTGCGTGATGGGGAAACTCGGCCTGTGTTCTCTAGAGTTTCAAAGAATGAGAGATGGGTCGCTGTGAAATACTTAAAATTCACAAAACATGTGACAAGTTGAAAATTAACAGGATGTTTCTCCGGCTGCCTAATCCACATTCAAGGGAAATAATGGCAGGATAAAGGACAGACCATTTAAGGCTGCAATAAGGAGGAAACTCTGCATGTGTAAGGGACTAACGAACACAGGGACATGGAAACCTGCTGGCAGGGCAAGATTAGGGAGAATTCCCAGATATTCTACAAGTGTGTCCAGCAGGACAGAATAACTAGGGAACAGGTCGAATTCATTCGTGACTTGCCAAATTGCATCCAAATGAGGTTTAGTGATGAGAGACTAAAGGTTGGCTGCTTGTGTGACTGGAGGCCAGTGTCCAATGGTATACCACAGGCCAGTGTCCTTTATTATTTGTGATTCGGAGATGCTGGTGTTGGACTGGGTGGACAATGCTATAAATCGCATAACACCAGATTATAGTCCAACAGGTTCATTCGGCGGTACTAGCTTTCGAAGCGTTGCTTCTTCATCAAAGCGCACAATCACCTGATGAAGAAGTAGCGGTTCGAAAGATAGTGCCTCCGATCAAACCTGTTGGACTCTAACCTGATGTTGTGTGATTTTCAAGTTTAATATTTGTGGTACTCATAAATGATGTCGCTGTGAATATGGACGAGGTGTGGGGAGTGTGATAAGTAAGTTTGTGTTTGATGCGCAGATTGGCCGGTTGGTTAGCAGTGAGGAGGAAGGCCTTAAGTTACGGGAAGATACAGATGGAATGGTCAGCTGGGAAGATCAATGGCAGATGGAATGTAACCCTGATAAAGATGAGGTGATGCACTTTGGAAGAAGCAACCGGACAGGGGAGGACTCAACCAATGGCAGCACACTAGGAAGGTCAGAGGGTGCTTCTCCACACATCCCTGAATGTGATGGACAGGTTACGACACAATTTGGGAAAGCATTGGGGACTGTAAACATAACCTTGATTCATTGAGGCACAGATTATAAGAGCTATGTGTAACTTTGGTGTTGCCAAGATGGAATACGATGTGTAGTTCTGGGAGCCATATTACAGGAAGGAGGTGACTGCACTGGAGGGGGTGCAAAGGAGATTCACCAGGATGTTCCCTAGGATGAAGCATATCAGCTATGGAGAGAGGCTGGATAAGCTTAGGTTGTTTAGTTTGGAGGAGAGGAGGCTGAGAGGGACGTGATTCTGAAAGATAGGATTACGAGGAGCATGGACAGTGTGGATCGACAGCAGCTGTTCCTTTTAGTCAAAGGGCCACACTTTTAAAGTGAAGGGTTTGTGGTTTAGTGAGGATTTGAGGATTGCTTTTCACCCAGAGTGTGTTGGGGTCTGAAATGCTTTTCTTGAGAGGCGAGTTGTCATGGTAACCTCAAAACCATGCGAACATACACGGCAGTGCACTTGAAATGCCTTACGATTCACGGCTACGGGTATTGTGTCATTAAGTGGGTCTAATGTAGACCGTGCTGTATTTCTGATAGTACAGAGTCTTTGCTTCTGTGATTTATGGCTGTGGAAGGCCAATCACTGAGTACCTTAAAATAGGAATTGATTGGTTTGTGAAGACTATCGTAACAAAGTTTATAGGGCAGAACTTGTAATATTTTCTGAAAATATGTCAATGGCAAAATTAAGGGAAATAAATGTGCAGCTTTCCAACAGTTTGATACCAAATAATTGAGGACAGGGAAATAGCAGAACTATGGAGCAAATACTTCAGTTATGCCTTCACAGAAGAAAGCAAAACAAAAAAGAAAACTTCCTCGCAATACGAGGGAACTTTAGTCTGGTGAGAAAAAGGGAATAGAATTAAATTATCAACTAAACGGTTTAGAGAAAGTATCAGAATGAAATTAATGGGCATAGACAAACTCAACAGAGATTCATGAAATAGGAATCATATTTGAGAAAGTGGCTTCTAGCAAAAGAATGTAGAAGCTACGAATACAATACGAGTGGAATTTCAGAAAGATTTTTGATAAAACCCCAAGCCTATTGTGCAAATTCGAATCCTGTGGGACTGGGACTAATATATGGACATGGTTCTCGAATGACAGAGCTGGCAGGAAACAGTGAGTAGGAATAAAACAACGCTTTTTTTAAAATGGAAGGCTAGGAGTATACAGCAAGGATCATGGCTTGGGCGCCAGCTATTGCCAATACATATCATATATTTGGTTGAGTGTCTCAAATGCAATACTACCAAGTTTGCTGACAGCACTAAACAATGTCAGCTTGTGAGTGGGTGAGGAGGATGTAAAAAAGCTCCAAGGTGACTGAGATAAGTGAAATGACTGGGCAATACGTGGCGGATGGAGAGCAATGGGAGAGATGAGATGTTGTGTACTTTGATGGGAACAATAGAATGGGCAGCCTATCATTTGAAAAGGGAATGGTTGAAAAATGTTGCTCTAGAAAGGAACTTAAGCTGCATTTATGTTTATTTCTGTGCAGCCCCCGAGTCCATGTAAGGCAGTGAGTTCTGAATCCAGGAGCCAATACTGGGAATGGCATTGCTATGCTGACCAGTGTATATAGAGCCAGTAAGTGGGGAGCTGTAACATTGAAAAGAATCTGGATCTCCCTGTACACCAGTCACTGAAAGCAATATTTCAGGAGCAGTAAGCAGGTAGGAAAATAACTGCTGTACTCACCTTCATTTCAGGGGGATTTGAGTACAGGAGTAAGAGGATCTTACTGCAGCTGTACAGGGCCTTGGTGAGACACCATCTAGAACATTGTGCAGCATTGTGTGCAGTTTTCGTCTCTGTTTCTAATAGAGGTCAAACCTAACATTGGGAGAGAGCAGTAATGGATGAACAGACTGATCTCTGGGATGACAGACTTGTTATGGGATCTGAGTTTGGGGCGAATGGACTTGTGTTCCATGCGGTTTAGGAAAATGAGTGGTGATCTCAGTGAAATATATAACACTCTGATTGGGCGAGACAGATTGGAAGCAGGGATGGTAATTCACCAAGCTTAGATGTCTAAAGCAAGGGGCTACAGTATCGGGTACAGACAGGCCGCATTGCATTGAGGTGAGAATAAATGTCTGCACTTTGAGACTGGCGAACCAGGTGTGCTCTCTCCCAGCTATCAGTCCAGGTTGTTCTCCAATAACACGGTAGCTGTGTTTCTGTGCAACACTGCGTTGTTGAAAATCGTGCGATAATAATAATGGGGTCATGGAAAAAAGAGGGTAAGGAGGAACCCCAAAAAATATCAGTAAAAACCAAAAATTTAGTTTGGTCTAACAACCACCCTAGTTCAGTTTTTTTAAACCTTTAAATTACATGTTGTAATGGAACAGTGCCGTAAATGTAACACCTTCACACTACGGTCACTCCATTGGAACACTGTAACTTTCACCAGAAAGCACGTGGGGGCTGGATAACCACGTGATGCCGATGGGGAATTCCAGGTCTCATCAAGATTCTCTCCACAGTTTGAAATAAAGTTATTTCTAAATGTAGTCTACAATTTCCAGTTTCAGGCTCAGTTTCAAGGCTTCCTGAGCGCATTGCGTTCCTGTTTTAGCTGACCACATTGTTTGTACATTTTGCAGAGAGAGGATCCTGAGGCAGGGTTTTGCTGTTCAGCTGGTTCCCGGCAAGGAATTGCGTCACAGTGAACGGGAATTCACTTTATAGAAAAAAGATTCACGAATCACATTGCAGCCAAATTGTATTTAATCAACACGTGTTATCGGAGACCTGCCTGTATATTGAATGGAGGAGCAAAACTGATGGGCTGAAGGGACTACAGCAGTTCTCATTTTATATTTCACAATGTTTAAACATATTAAGGGATATGATTATTGTATGGGGAAAAGTGCACTGAGGATATGTTTGGCCATTAACTAGCACAGGGAAAGCTCAATGTGTTGTATGACCTGCTCCTGTCTCAATGTTTCAGTGCGGTGTGTGGGAAAGCTCTGCAAATATTGTCACAAGCTCTCAACTGTTCGGAAAGAGGTCTCTGCAGGGTCGACAGGATCGTGTTTCCCATTCCCTTTTCTACTAATGAGGCTGGGGCCTGGTGTTCGGTACGGGTTTATCATTTAAGACCTCAGTGCAGTTTGATATAATAGACTGTCTTGCGTGGCCCATTCAGAGATCATTGAAGAGTTTATCACATGTCTGTGTGTCTGGAGTCACTTTTAGGCCAGACCAGGAAAGCACGGGAGATTCACTTACTGAAAATACACTGGGGAAGGAAATCGAAGTTTACAACTGATATTGAACATAAGATCACTATTACTGACACTAGATTTTTGATCTTATTAATTGTTTATTAATTGTTTTTAATTTGCACCAGCTGCCAGAGCATGAGCCTGGTCTAGGTTAGTAATCCAGTGACATTTCCACAACAGTACCATCTCCACATGGGGACCGATCGGAAACCACACTGAGCTGGTTATTTCTGTGCTGCTTGACAGCTCTGTCAAATTTGAACTCCCACCAATTTACCTGTCATGATGGGACTGAAGGACTAGTAAAGAGTCAGCTTGCAGTAATCCTCCTCTTAGCGGATTGGATATAGTTGAGTAATTTTCCACATTACCAGGGGAGATGTCGGAGTTGGAGCTGGAATGAAACAGCTTCCCCAGGCACACGGCTTGTTGTGCAGCACAAGTCTTCAGTCCTATTACAGGAATGGTGTCAGGGCCCACTACCTTATCTACAGTGTCCAGCTGTTTTTTCATGTCACGTGCAGTGAATTGAATTGGTTGAAGACTGCCATCTGTGATTCTGTGGGCATCATGGTGAGGGTGAGGTGGATAATCGACTCAACACTTCTGGGTAAAGATGGTGCAGATACTGCATCTTTTACACTGACGTACAAGGCTGTTCCATTATTTAGGGTGCGGATATTTGTGCAGTCCTCTCTTCCAGTAAGTTGTTTAATGATCCTTCGACATTTATGCAAGGATTTGACCGGCCTACAGAGCTTAGATCTGATTTCTTAGCCTTAGTATCATTTCTCCCTCTCTATCAGATGTAAGACCTGCTGTGCGAAGTGTAACCAGGCAAGTGTGGTCGCATTAATGGGTTGTCATCAGGTTTCGGTGCACGTGATTCCGACCCTGGCATGTTCACCCACACTCGTCACTGAACCATGGATTGGCTTGATGGTAATGGTGGACCGATTAAGTATCATCGGCAAAATGTTACAGATTGTCATTGAATACAACTCTGCTTCTTCTGCTGTTCAGATCTACAGCATCAGATGATAACCCAGTTTTAGCTGCGTTATTTACAATTCAATTCTACTGACTGCCCGCCATTTCACACCGAGACCCGTTCACCCATCAGCCCTTTATTCAGTGACCTACTCTGGTTTCTAATGTGGAAATACTTCCATTCTCATATTCTCATTCTGCTGGAGTCTTTCCTTGGTGCCTCACCTCCAATTTGTTGCATAAACTCAATCCATTTCAGGTGCTAATCTGAATCTTCTCCTTTCCATAATGCCATCTTCTATATTTGAAGTGAATGTGTTTCCCTGTTTTTCTCCCAGACCATGATTCAGAGCTCTGTAGTGTCAGTGATGCCAACCTTATGCAATTTCAGAGTCAACGAACTTCTGCACCATGCGTTATTGTTCAGTTCCCAGTGTATGGCGCTCCATGTTGGAAAAGATGTTTGGGCATCTTTAACATACATCATTGGAAATTGTTCAAAAACAGAAATTGCTGAAGAAATTCCTAAAGGTGTTGCAGCATTTACTAGAGGGAATGCAGAGTTAAACTTTCAGGTCCAGTTAATCTTCTATAAAGGTCCCAGTATCTCCAGCATTTGTTGTACTCTTATTTCCAGTATCCATAGTTATTTGGTTAATTCAAAAAAAATTCTGTGTCTATTCATTTCTGGTTAAACTCAGCAGGTTTGTCAGCGTCTGCAGAGACAGAGAAACAGTGTTAGCGTTTCCAGTGTGACACTTCTTCAAAACTGAATACAATTGAAAAATGGTCTTTTAATCCCTGGCCAGAAGTTGGGGATAGGTGGCAGGGAAAGGAGGGTGTGGCAAAAGATGAACGGGCTTTTAGCAGTGGTGAATGAGAAGATTCTGTAAAAGGGGTTTAAATTAAGGTGTAAATGGGGGAAAGGGGTTCTGTCTATTGATTGCAAGATAAAGAAGACACAACCTCACACAGTCACAGGGAGGCCAGGCGGGAGAATGTTGACCATATGGTATTATATAGATATGGCCACAGATGTGTTTTCACTGGAGTGATCATCCCCTTTAGACAAGGAATTCAGATGCTTAATTTCTTATTGGCACTAGTAAGCGTTTCATGTCGCCTTAGTATTGTAACATGGAGAAAAACAAATAACAGTATGAAGATTGGGCTGAGTATTGGTTACCTGTGATGTTTAATATCGCTTCAAATTTGCAGTGCTTATCTTTAAATGCTTATTCTTGAAGTTAGTATTAGAAGGAGTGTAGAAGGTTGCGGGCTGACATTGCAGAAGCTTATAAAATCATGAGAGGAATGGATGGGCTGAATAGCCAAGATTTTTCCACGGGCTGGGGGAGTTCAAGCATAGAGAGAATGGGTTTAAGGTGTTAGAGGGAATATTTAAAAGGGACGAAGGGACAACGTTTCTACACAGAGTGTGGTGTGGGTATGGAATGGGCTGCCAGAGGAAGAGTGGTAGATGCGCGTACAGCTGCAACATTTAACATCATTTGGGCAAATATATGACTGGGAAGCACTTCGAGGCATATGGGTCAAAGGAAACCAGATGGGACCAGTAGAGTTTGGAAAACTTGCCCAGCATGGACATTTAGAAAAGCTTCACGCAGAGTCAGTGTGGGTCTGTAAAAGGGAAATTATATTTTGCCCGGTACAATCATGCAAAGTACTTCTGGAGATGCCTGAAAATGTAACAAGCAGACTTGATAAAGGGGATCTGGTAGACCCATAACTTTCCAGAGATTTTCCACAAGTATTACAAAATGAAAGTTCTTTCACAAAACAGAAGCTCTAGGATGTCGGATACTGTATTAACATGGGTAGATGATTGGTTAACACAGAAATCGGAGAGTCAGGATTAATGGATCTTTATGATAAGGGTGTATCTACTGGAGTACCACAAATGTCAGTCTGATGGCAGCAGTTATTTACAATCTATACTGATAGCCTGAAGGAGGGAGCTGAGTGCAATATACATCCGAGTTTGAGGATGACACTGAGAATCAATAGGCAAGCTGTTATTTAATGGAGAGGACTTCGAGAAAAGGAACAGTACAAAGGCTTTGAAGTCTTCCAGTGCATGAAACATAAAGTCAGCATGCTGATGCAGCAAGTAACTAGGTTGGTACATTAGGAAGTTTCCTGCAATGAAAGGGTTTAGTTATAGAGAATCTCTAAAAAGGTGACAGGATCATTCATTGGGTTTAAATGAATGATGAGTGATACTGCTGAAACACACAAGACACAGCAGGGGCTTGAGAAATTAGATGTTGAGAAGTTGTTTCCATTCTTGGGCAAAGTGTCGAACTCGAGGATATAGATTTCTAATAAGGAATATCGATTTCCATCTGAGATGCAAACCGATGTCTTCTCTCAGAAGGTAGTGAATGTCTGCAATTCCCTGACCCAGAAAGGTGTGGAGGGATACAAGGAGTCGGCAAGAAAATGGAGTTAAGCCCTGGAGTAGATCAGCCATGTTCTTATTAAATGACAGGGTGAGCTTGAGGAGCCGATTGACCTACTCCTGTTCCTATTTATTAATTTCACATGTCATGCTGTTGGAAAGTAAGGGGTTATTTTCATGGAAATCGTGTTGTAAAATGTTGCATTCAGGGAGGGCAGAGGATTTTTTTGTTTTAACCCCGCGTGGGTGGTATCTGCTACCTCCCATCGCCAAGGAGCTGCGTTCAATTCCAACCGCGGGCAAACCTCTATTTGGATTTTTAACATTCTCCCCATGTCTGTGCGTGTTTCCTCCCAGTGTTCCAGTTTCCTCCCACAGTCCAAAGGTATGCAGCTCAGAGTGGATTAGCCATGCTACATTTCCCATAATGCCCAGGGATGTATAATTTAGATAGGTTAGTGATGGGAAATGCAGGGATACATGGATAGAGTAAGGGGGCAGGTCCAGGGGGGATACTGTTCCGAGAGTCAATGTGGACTTGATGGACAGAATGTCCTGCTTCCACACTGTAGAGATTGTATAAAAATGACATGAAGTTTGGACGATACAAACACCCAGAGGATATCTATCTGATCCACTCTCCTCTAGGTTTTGTATGTTTCAATAACATCACCTCTGATTCCATGAGTAACCTGTTAAAGCCTTCATAATTTTAGACCCTGATCCCTGGTATACATGAAGTGAAACATCTCTGAACTGCTTCCAATTTAATTATATCCTTTCTCAGGTAAGGAGACAAAAATGATCTCACACACAGTTGAGGTTAACTATTGTTTTCTCAGTGGTGAGAGTATTTGGAACTCTCTTCCCCGCAGAGCTTTGGAAGAATATTTTTGAGGCACGGAGAGAAGGTTCATAAGTAACAACAGTCAAAGATTATCGAGGAATGGGCAGCAATTTGCAGTGTAGGGGAAAATGTAGACAGTGATACAAAATCACACTGCTCCAGAACATCCAGGAATATAATGCAAACCGAAATGATAATATTGATAAAATGTTAAGGGGGAATCCAAGATAGTGGCGATCTGGAAGGTCTGCTTTGTTGGGCTCTGCATCACAGCAGGGGCAAAGTGGTTCCCTAACCCACTCCACCCCAGCCATTTACTTAAAATTCAACCCTAAAAGAGTGATAGAATCTTTACTGATCCCATTTTGTCAAGTGGAAATGACAAAACATGGGAAAGGATCGAGTCAGTCCCAACAAGTGGTGCAGCCATCAGAAGCATCGAGCATGCCTGAGGCTGGAGCTGCAACCCAGTCTGCTCGTTCCATGGACCCAGTTACTCACCAGGCCTTGGTCACTGAGTTCACCAAGTTATGTGAAATGATTGAAGCTATGATTGAAGAAGGGTTCAGCAGTGCCTAGAACCACCACCAAACTCAGACGTGCTCCAAAAACATGAGCAGCAACTTGACAGCCTTGGAAACAAAATGGACGATGTCAAGCGCCGAACTGCATGACAGAGTCTGCGATCAATTCCTCACAAGAGAGGATCTTAATTGAACATGATGACGACCTTGAGAACAGGGGCAGGATGAAGAATGTTCACATCGTCGGTCTGCTGGCCCAGACAGCAGGTGGTCAGCCAGTGAGTATTTTTTGAGAACTGGCTGCAGCAATTCCTGCTCTTCGAAACTGAAGAGGGACGGGTGAAGAATGAGACAGTTCATTGGGTTACGGTGCACAGGTCAGGCTCAGACCAACGCTCTCGCTTGTCCGTGTGCGGTTACATAGTTATGGGGATAAACAAAGACTAATGGAAGCTTCCAGAACCCAGCAGAAAGATCCAATGCGTTTAATTCACGGGCTCCGGGATTATGTCCTTTCGGAAAGTTTCAGCGGTGGCGATTCAGAAAAAAATCTTTTGATGATATAGAACATAGAACATTACAGCGCAGTACAGGCCCTTCGGCCCTCGATGTTGTGCCAACCTTTCATACCAATCTGAAACCCATCTAACCTACACTATTCCATTAAAGTCCATATGCTTGTCCAATGACGAATTAAATGTACTTAAAGTTGGCGAATCTGCTACCGTTGCAGGCAAAGCATCCCATACCCTTACTACTCTCTGAGTAAAGAAACTACCTCTGACATCTGTCCCATATCTATCACCCCTCAATTTAAAGCTATGCCCCCTCATCTTCGCCGTCACCATTCTTGGACAAAGGCTCACGCTATCTCACCCTCTGATTATCTTATATGTCTCTATTAAGTCACCTCCCAACCTTCTGCTCTCGAACGTAAACAGCTTCAAGTCCCTCAGCATTTACTCGTAAAACTTCCCTCCATACCAGGCAAAATCCTAGTAAATCTCCTCTGCACCATTTCCAAAGCTTCCACATCCTTCTTATAGTGCAGTGACCAGAACTGTACACAATACTCCAAGTGCACCCTGTCAACCTGGGTTGCAACTTTCAAGCATCTGTGTGCCTGGACACCGAGATCTCCCTGCTCATCTACACTACCAAGGATCTTACCATTAGCCCAGTACTTTGCATTCCGTTTACTCCGACCAAAGTGAATCACCACACACTTGTCCACATTAAACTCCATTTGCCACCTCTCAGCCCAGCTGTGCAGTTTATCTATGTCTCTCTGTAACCTATAACATCCTTCGTCACTATCCACAACTCCACCGACTTTAGTGTCATCTGAAAATTTACTAACCCACCCTTCTACACACATCCAGGTCGGTTATGAAAATGACGAACAGCAGTGGACCCAACACCGACCCACTACTAACTTGACTCCAGGATGAACATTTCTCATCAACCACGACTCTCTGTCTTCTTTCAGCAAGCTAATTACTGATCCGAACTGCTATATCTCCCACAATCCCATTCCTCCGCATTTTGTACAATAGCCTACTATGGGGAACCTTATTGAACGTCTTGCTGAAATCTATATACACCACATCAACCGGTTTACTCTCATCTACCTGTTTGGTCACCTTCAAAAAGAACTCAATAAGGTTCATGAGCACGACCTACCCTTCACAAAACCGTGCTGACTATCCCTAATCAATTTATTCTTTCCTAGATGATTATAAATCCTATCTCTTATAGTCTTTTCCAACAACTTACCAACAACTAAAGTAAGGTTCACTGGTCTATAAATGCCAGGATTGTCTCTACTCCCCTTCTTGAACAGGGGGACCACATTTGCTATCCTCCAGTCTTCTGGCACTATTCCAGTAGAGAGTGATGATTTAAAGATCAATGCTAAAGGCTCAGCAATCTCCTCCCTGGCTTCCCAGAGAATCCTAGGATAAATCCCATCCGGCCCAGGGGACTTACAGACTTTCACACTCTGCTGGATTTCTAATACCTCCTCCTTGTGAACCTCAATCCCAACTAGTCGAATAGCCTGTATCTCAGTAATCTCCTTGACAATATTGTCATTTTCTAGAGTGAATATTGTTGGAAAATATTCATTTAGTGCTTCCCCTATCCCCTCTGACTCCACACAGAACTTCCCCCTACTTTCCTTGGTTGGCCCAAATCTTACTCTGGTCATTCTTTTATTCCTTAAATACCTATAGAAAGCCTTAGGGTCCATCCTGATTCTATCCGCCAACAACTTCTCATGTCTTCTCCTGGCTCTTCTGTGCTCTCCCTTTAGGTCTTTCCTGGCTACCTTGTAACCCTCAAGCGCCCTATGTGAGCCTTCACATCTCATCCTAAAATAAACCTTCTTCTTCCTCTTGACCAGAGATTCCATTTCCTTCATAAACTATGGCTCCCGCACTCTACAGCTCCCTCTCTGCCTGACAGGTGCATACCTATGTAGGAGACACACAGTAGCTTTTCCTTGAATAAGCTCTACATTTCTTATGTGCCTATCCCCTTCAGTTTCCTTCTCCTTCCTATGCTTCCTATATCGTGCCTAACCGCATCGTAATTGCCTTTCCCCCAGCTGTAACTCTTGCACAGTGGTATACACCTATCCCTTGATATCACTAAAGTAAACATAAACGAATTGTGATCGCTATCACCAAAGTGCTCACCTGCTTCCAAGAGAAGAGTAAGGGAACTTGGGAATAAGTATTCCCTCTGGTACCCAACGATTCTCCGTACTGCATTTTATGGATCCAAGAACTCGTCTGACTCTGCAGAGAAAGCGAAAACTTTGTGGAAATACTAAATTCCCCGATCGATTTATTTTTTGTTTTTTTGGAAAGTTTGGAATGTTTAGTTTTGGAAAGTTTTGAGAGCTTGCCAGTTGTAATAGTTTTAGATTGTGTAGCTTTTTAAGCTCTGTGAGAATTTGTTTATTAATGATCAGTAATTCGAATTCTTCCTCTCTCGAGTTCAAATGTTGCTACAGTGTGTTCTGGAAAATGATATGCTTAAATGGTGCACCTGGAACATTAAGGGATGCCATTGTCCAGTCAAGAGGAAAAACTTATTTTCTAGTCTTAAAAAAGAGAGGGTGGATTTTGTCCTGTTGCAGGAGATGCACCTCGATGACAAGGAACATTTGACGTTACAGCAAGGCGGGTTTGAATGGGCCCGATTTCCCCATTGACTATACCCTTGCTGCCCTTATACACCTCTCGGGATTCACTTGATCTCAGCTCTGTTTACCTGACATATGCCTCCTTCCTTACCTTGACCATAACATCAATATATCTAGCCATCCAGCACTCCCTGCACCCACCAGCCTTGCCCCTCTCACTAATAGGAACACGTTGGCTCTGGACTCTCTGAAGCCAAGTTTTGATGGCCTTGCATTTTCCAACCATCCCTTTACCTATGAATAGGGTAATCCAATCAGCCTTTCACAGGGCTCGCCTAACACTTTCAAAATTGGCCTTGTTCAAAGTTAGAACTTTAATGCTTACATCAGGTCATTCCTATTCCAAAACTATTTTAAAACTAATATTTATGCGTAACAGACTTGAATGTTAAATAAACACTTCCTGCCCCTCTGTAACAGGTTCGAGAGGCTGAATAGGCTCCTCCTGTCCCTCTGTAATAGACTGGAAAGCATGAATGGCCTCCTCCTGTTCTTGTGTAACAGACCCGAGACATTAAATGAGACAGCAACCCGTGGATAACGAGCAGCTGTTAAACTGTATCTGATGGAGGTCCATCCCTTCTCAGTTACAGAAGCACAAACAACACAATGTCCTCCAGGTGCCCTCTCAGCAGCACCTCATACAGCTGCAGCGACACATCTCTTTGTTTTGAATGATTCTGTTGGCAAAATGTGCCAATATTTAAGATTTCCACCTTTTCAAGTAGCAACAGGCTAATATGGGCTGAATGGCCTTCTCTTATACCTCTGTAAGAGGCCCATAGGGACAGAATTGCTTCGGCCTGTTGTTGAGCAACAGTCTCAATGCTCTGTCTCAAGGTTATGAAAGGATTTGATGAAAGGGCACTTAAAAACAGGAGTAGCCTCACACTGGTCAATAAATATTATACTCTGGGGTAAGGTATCTAAAAACTCGCCCATCCGACTTTTTTATGCAACCGATCTGTTATTTTATAACTGCCTCCTTTCATAAACAGAGTGGAACACATATAGACCCCTGCAGTGCCTTTTAATCCTCTCATATACTAGTTTTAAAAAAGATTCAAAAGATTTAAAGATTTTTGGTCCATCCCTCAGCAACCCTCATCCATTCCATCCAAACCCGGTAAATGTTCCCTTTTATAGTGATATGAAAAATGATGTGTGGAACTGGTTAACTGAGCCTGTTTGTTTCGTCATGATTTGGAGATGCCGCTGTTGGACTGGGGTGTACAAAGTTAAAAATCACACAACACCAGGTTATAGTCCAACAGGTTTAATTGGAAACACACTAGTTTTCGGAGCGCTGCTCCTTCATCAGGTGATCGTGGAGGACACACTTCTAAGGCACAGAATTTATCGCAAAAATTTGCTGTGTGATGTAATTGAAGTTATACATTGAAAAATACCTTCATTGTCTGTTGAGTCTTTCATCTGTTCGATTGTCATGATAGTTTCATTTCTTTCATGTGTAAATTTAAAAAAAAAATTTCTTTTAAAGTTGCATTGACAGGTTAGCAGAAACAACGGGTGTTATTTAGACAATATGTTGAAGGTGTTAGCCCCTGTGTTCTCTGTCTATACCATAATGTTTAGATTGATTCTAATCTGAAAAGTGAGATAACAGAGGTTGACATGAATTCATGCAGTTTTTGAGCTCAGAGTTCGACATGAATGCAGGCAGTTTTTGAGCAAAGTACAATGTAACTCTGCAAGTACAAATTCACCCCACAAAATATATGTGTGCATGTGGGTCTTTGTCTGTTTGTATCTGTGTGCTTGTCTTGGTTGGGGGTTGTGAGTGTGAGAGGGGGTGTATATGTGTGTGTAGTGATGTAGAGTGTCTAAAGTTTGTGAGGGGGTGCATGTGTGAGTGTGGGAGTGTGTGCGCGTGTCTGTGGTGGGGGGTTTGAGTATCAGTGAGAGAGAGTTTATATGTGTGTGCATGAGTGTAGAGTGGTCTAAGTCTCTGAGCGGTTGCCTGTGAGTGTGTGTGTCTGTAAGGGTGCATGTGTGTCTGTGTGCGTGTATGTGTACATATGTATGTGTGTGTATAGGAGTGCCTGTGTGTGTATGTGTGTGTGTAGTGCAATGGCGGTCACGTGCAATGTGACATGAACCCAAGGCCCCAGTTGAGGCCCTCCCTATGGGAACCGATATTTGTAATCAGCCTCTGCTCAGCCACTTTTTGCTGCTGCCAGTCCTGAAGTCTGCCTTGAAGGATGGTCACCAGAAGGTCTGAGGTTGAATGTCCGGGACCACTGAAGAGTTCCCCAACTGGGAGGGAACCCTCCTGTCTGTTGATTGTTTTGCAGTGCCTATTCATCCATTGTCGTAGCCTTTGCTAATTTTCCCAGTGTTTGTTCAGTGACTGTGCTTAATGCCAATCTCCATGGATTCTAATTATCTCAGTGGAGGGTTTCCATCTTTTCATGATAAATGGGCGCCGTTCAATGTGGTATCCCATAACATGAGCGGGAGCATCACCGACAGCACTGACAGGGAACAGCAGACCTAGAGAGAGGGGGAGGAGAGATCAGAATCTGAGAACATTGGACTGGAATGTTCCAAAAATGTATCAGAATCTGGGAACATTAGATTGGCATGTTCCAACAATAGACAGGAGTTCATCCATTTATGTTTGGCGTCTTTCTGCATTTTATTGGTTGTCATTATCATTGTGGATCTATTACCTTATTCTCGTTATTCAATATTTTCATTATCCATTCCTGGTTATCGTTGGTGTTCCTCGTAAGTGTCAACGTCCAGATTTTTTTGTTCTATAAACCGGTTATGACTGTATTACTATTCTTTTATATAGTCTACACTTCTTGTCACTATTATTTTTCTGTTGAAAATCTCATTCCAGATATTCACTCTACAGACCACTACTAACTACATCAATGAATGCGTTCAATGACTGTCTCCCTCTCTGAGCTGGCATTGTTACGCTCTATGTTGACCTACTCAGTTCCTGCGGAGAACTATAATTTACAGTATCATTGCCTTTGTTATTTAAATATTAAGAGCAGGGAGGTCACTCTCTACTGTTCTGGTTGCAAACTCCACTTCCTTCCACTGTTTCCATCCCATCCCTGGCCAATATCTGCGACTGAAGCAGACAAGTCACAACTGTAGGAGATCTCTGACCATGAGCTGATTCTTAACACCATATCATGACCATTTCTAACTTGAAATACTCAGCACCCCAGAATATATCTCACTGGTTTAGTCCATCTGCTGTTTTAAACTTGAACTATGAAGTACAGTCTTAATGAAGCCAATAATCTGCTGCTGACGATCCAGGCTTCAAACCTGCCTAAACAAATCTGATTCGACCTCACACCAAACCCCCATCCATCTGTCATTCATGTGTACGCCGATGTAGATTGTTATTGTGTCTGGCAATGATTTTATTTTAACATTTTCAAACACTTCACCTCATCTGTCCATGAAACTTCCCTCGTTCTCTCTGTTGATTAATAAAAAGCCTGCCAGTTGTTCGTATTTAAAATAATTTCCTCCATGTGTGTCCCTTCTCAAACAATGAGTTTTGCATTCAACCACGCCTATCGCGCATGCACACGCACTCTCTCTCAGTCTTTGATGAATGCACACACAGCAAATCCTCTCATTGTAAACATTATAGTAATCTGATGCTCCCTCATTACTGACCCTTGGACAGTGCAGCGCTCCCGTAGTGCTGACTCTCTGACAAGGCAGCATTCCCTCAGGACTGACCCTCTGACAGTCCAGCACTCCCACAGAACTGACCCTCTGACAGTGAGGGTGTGGGGGTCAGGGTGACTGTGACGGAGTGAGTGTGAGGGGGTCAGAGTGACGGTGATGGAGTGAGTGTGAGGGGGTCAGGGTGACGGTGAAGGAGTGAGTGTGAGTATAGTCAGCATATGATAGTAAAGTTTGCAATACTCTCTATGCTGGTCAGATCGTGCAGTTTACTGAGCAACACACTAGCATGCTCTGCACAGCTGTCCATGCTGGGCTGTCATCTTGTCCCAGTTTAAGTTGTTTATGGTTTTTTTTTCTGTCAAGCAGATTCAGAATTTGATGTAACAAACCATTTCAGCTGATCTGACAATGCCTTTATTCAATGTTCTCATTCTTGTAATTTTACTCTCGAAGATCTCACTTCTCCAGTTAGTCCCACTGCCCTGTCTTTTTTCCCATATTTCCACAACGTCTTTTCAGTTAATTAACTGTCTCTTTCTTTCTTTCTTTCATGTGACTCTTTCTGTCACTGTATCTTTCCCTGGCATTTATTTTTAGCTCCTGAGTGTATCGAGTGCTGGCATTGTGAAGCTCAAAAACAGTGAAATGGGTGTGTCAGGCTTCCCAGTATGTCCCATGTGATGGTCCACGGACAGGCGTGTTTCAGAAGGCGTGTTATGAGACACATCCTTGTAACATGGTCTGTACCTGTATTTGTCCCTCTCAGGTGATCTTGCGATTGAGGAAGCCCCTTAAGTAAAGGACCAGGCATCTAAAGTGTTTGACAATGCTATCACTTTTTTAAAAAAAGATTAATTTCTCTTTTTTTCCATATAAGAGATCTTAAAGGCCAAACTGCCGACTGAAAACGGCTCAATTAAATGACTTACGACGCTTTTACGGTTTTTCATAAATAGTAGTAACAACGGCCTAGTAACTTATCTCCAGCTGCTACTCTCTCTGAAATCTGACTTGATGCTGTTTCCTCCTGAATTGGAGAACTGTATGCAAGAATGTATGTCTGAATGTTCCATTTTGCCAAGGGTGTGTTTATGGGATGTTGGTGTATTGGAACAGTTAATTTGTAGAAGGTACTGTATCCATTATTCGGTCATGGTTTCCAATAGTTAAATTATTCTAAATTCCTCTTCATTTTGTAAGGATTTTCATTACAGTGTTTGAGTATGTTGTGTTTTGATAATGTTGAGTGGTGTGACAAGTAGCATCACATCTGGAACGCCTACTTCACATCTACCTTTAAAATAAGGAAAGTTTGGCATCCAAGCTACCCTCTTAAAATAGTTTGAGGCAGTCGAGTTGGTCTATAGCAAACTGGGGATTCTTGTCTGGTTTTAACTCGATAATTCCAAACTGGGTTTAGAATCATAATCCCTATAGTATTTAAACAGGCCATGTGACCCAAAAGGTCCACACTGACCCTCCGAGGAGTAACCTACCCAGACCCATGCCTCTACCCTATTATTACACATTTTCCCTAACAAAGGCTCCTAACCCACACATCTCTGAAAACTACAAACAATATAGCATGGCCAATTCACCTGACATGCATATCTTTCGGTTGTGGGAGGAAACCATATAATCCAGAATAAACTCATGCAGACAATGGAGAGTATGCACCCAGAGGCTATTGGGTTCAAAGGTCGCGTATGGTAGCTGTTAGCGTCTTTTGTTCCAGATGTTGAATTCAGTTGGTTTAAACAGTGTTTTGTGTATAAAGATTATTTCAGTCATTAATAGTTCTCTGGGTGTGGAAGAAATGAAGTTGGGCGTTTTACAAAAGGTAATGAAGGCAAAGCTGTTGGAATTGACAGACAATCTGGAGTTGGGGTTGTGTTTGTCTATGAGAAAATGGCAGACAATTACAGCTATAGCTCGGCAATTGCGTTTTGTGGAAACGCCATCAGACTCTTTGGAAATGGTGAGAATTGAATTTCAAATGAGGCACATTGAACATGAGAAGGAATTGAAACAGTTTGAATTATGATGAAAAGTAGAAATAAAAGAAAAGGAAATGAAGAAGAAAGAGAGAAAGTTACAGAAGAAAAGCAGAGAGTTTCAATTTAAACAGTTAGCAGTTAGAGAGGAAAGTTGACATAGAAGGCGGAGATGAAGGTGGACGATCGGCGGGATGAGGAGGTTAGTGAGGTTGAACAACCTATTGAAACCACTTCCCTAATGGGGTTCTGTTTAAATACATCCAGACATTATCTAAATTTGATGAGAAGGATGGAGAAGCCTTTTGAATTTCATTTGAGAAAGTGGCTAATGCAGTGGGAAGTGACCATGTGGATTTAGTTGATCCAAACAAAGCTGATAGGTATTTGCATCCCTATTGGAGACGGTATCCGGCCAGTATGAGGTGGTGAAGAAAGCCATCTGAAGTGCATATTAGCTTGAGCCAGAAGTGGCACGGTGGCATAGTGGTTAGCACTACTGCCTCACAGCGCCAGAGACCCGGGTTCAATTCCCACCTCCGGTGACTGACTGTGTGGAGTTTGCACGTTCTCCCCGTGTCTGCGTGGGTTTCGTCCGGGTGCTCCGGTTTCCTCCCACACTCCAAAGATGTGCAGGTCAGGTGAATTGGCCATGCTAAATTGCCCGTAGTGTTAGGTAAGGGGTAAATGTAGGGGTATGGTGTGGGTTGCGCTTCGGTGAGGCGGTGTGGACTTGTTGGGCCGAAGGGCCTGTTTCCACACTGTAAGTAATCTAATCTAAAAAAAAGCCGACAGACAGCATTTCAGGAATCTAAAAAAAGAGTCGCTGGTTAAACGCACATTGAGTTTGAAAGGATCAAACAAAGTAATTTTGAAAGGTGGGTAAGGGTATTAAATCAGAGCAAAGCTATGACCCTCTTAGAGAGATTCTTATTTTGGAGAAGTTCAACAATTCACTTCCTGCTGTCGTGAGAACTCGTGTGGAAGGGCAGAGAGTATCAATGGCAAGATTAGAAGCTGAAATGGCTGATGATGATGATTGAGTTCTGAAATCAAAGTTTGGTTTCTGTGAGGGATTGAGAAGAATGTGCGAGACCTTCTTAAAACATATACCCGTGAGAGTAAGGTTTACTGGCTTAGGCCAGGAGTACCAGGTAAAGAGATTAGAGCATTAAGAGGTATAGAAGTATATAACTCTTTTATGTTGAGACATGAGGAGTTACGTCAGTCAGACGGAGCATTGGAGAGATGAGAAGTGCTCCATTGTGTAACGTGTGGTTGGAGTGTCCAGTAGAAACACCAACAGATTTATTCCACAATGGGGAAGGAGGCCTTGAGCTTGACGTTGGTGTTACAATAGTTCAGCATTTAAATTCCGAATAACATGCATGAGACAAATCTTGATCACTGATCGTGACCCGTGAAAGGTTTTGGAGAAGTTTATGGAGAAAAATACCAAGCTGTTTCGATTGAGTTTACTATTGCTGCCATTCAGTTTGAAATTATACAGGTGACAGGGCGAGCAAACCTACGTTTTGACACGTTGTGGTGACTTGGATGAAGAAAGACAAAGGCATTCAGTGGCAGGAGTAAAATGCCTGAAATCGAAACTAGTTGTGAACATTTGTATGCTCACAGTCAATGTAATGTATATGCATTTCAGTCTACTAACAGTGGAAGATTAGGAGGTCTAAAATGAATCCACCTTTGTATATTGATGGATGATTTTATTAAAGATGGAATTGTGAGGATACTATCACTGTAAAAATGTTATTTCCTCTTGTTTTTTTTTAAGAGAGGTTTTAAAGGTAGAGGTGAAGAACTGCTGTCTGAAAACAGTTTAAGTAAATAACTGAGGTGGCCTTTAGGTTTTATTAAAACGGTGGTAACAATGGAAGGGCAGTGGCCAGCTCTCCCGGGCCAGGGTTTCTCAATTTGTTTTTAGCTGCAGCTGCTGGGGATCCCAAAAGGGTTGGAAGTTTCAATACATGATCCCCAGCTGCTTTTCTCTGAGATCTCTGT
The DNA here is from genome assembly GCF_047496795.1 of Chiloscyllium punctatum. Lineage (NCBI taxonomy): Eukaryota > Metazoa > Chordata > Chondrichthyes > Orectolobiformes > Hemiscylliidae > Chiloscyllium > Chiloscyllium punctatum. Next base: position 3,214,754 of record NC_092769.1, read on the forward strand.
TGATGTTGTTTCCTCCCGGATCGGAAAACTGCTGGAAGGATCTGTATTTGAATATATCTTTGTGCCAAGCAGTGGATACCAAGAAGGTACGGTTTCTAATGTTTGTGTAAGTGTTCCAACATATAAGCTATCCCAAAATGTTCTTTTCTTTGATTGTATTTTAACTAAAGCATTTTAATAGATTATATTTTGCGCAATGTCGAGTGGTTGACCAGTAACAACATATCTGGAACGCACACTTCACATCTATATTCAAAATAAGGAAAGGTTTAGGTCTAAGTGGCCTTCTTAAAACATTCTGGTGGATCTGGTCTGGTCCACAACACTTGTACCGAGGGGATTCTGACTGACTCTTGTAATTGAAAATTTAGTGGAGAGGCTGGGGATGGTTTGCTGGAGGTTGTGCTGTGAGCTGCCTCAGATATTCAGGGAGACCTGAGGATTTGGTGACCCAACTCTGTATGGAGCATGGGGACTGTAGTTACATCATCTGTGTCTGGAACATGAACAACAAATGGAGCAGAGGCTGCAGAGAGGGGAAGCTCTGAAACCACACTGTGAGTTTGTGTGGGGAAAGGGATCGGCTGTATCCACCCCGGGTTTTCCAGGAACAGCTTCCCAAGCTGCACTTAACCCAGGAGCAGAGTGTGAGGGGACACTGATTGAACAAGGAGCTGATCACAGAGCGGTGTCACCTCCTTCAACACGACCTGCAGCTTCACACCAGGGGGAGGATAGTGCTGCCAGGGGCTGTGAGGGTCACTGTTTCATTCAGCTTCTATGATCCATAACTTTCCAGGCAGGACTAGGTGACATATCCAACATTTCCCAGTATCTCAACATCAATGTCACCATTCGGTGAAGGAGGATGTATATGGTGGATTAGGTAAACAGATTGTTTCTCCCTCAGCAGGGAGCTGCCGGGTGTATCCAGTATAGTGGGATTCTCGATGGTGTACATGGCATCTGCGAAGTACCCATGTCAATGGGGAGAGGTAGAGGAACTGAAGGAGTTCTCTCACTATTAATGTTACAGTGTGCCCATGCACAGTACATCGTGTTGGTGAATACCCACTGTCCTGGCAGCAGTCACGGCCTCTTCATTCAGAAGCAGTCAGCCATTCCCATCGTCATCGGGTGTCCACGTAGAAAGAAAAAAAAATATCTTCGATAAAGGCGGTCCCATTGATGCACGTTTCAAATCACCATCCCCACCACCAATCAACCACATCAAAGTATTCCATGTGTGTGGAGAGCAATGGGGTCACTTGGAGTGTCTGTGAGCAGACGATCAGGGATGGAACAAAACCTCCCATGATGAACGGATCAAAGTGAACCCCCCAGTTATTTTGATTGGTTATGAATTGGTACTAGAAGCATATAGACAGAAGTTCACAAAAATAGAGATGGAACCAGGACAGACTTATATTGAGTTTGAAAGAATTAACCACAGTCATTTTCACAGGTGGGTGCTGGCCTTAAAAATGGATAAGACCTGTGAGGCTTGAAGGGAGACTAATCTGCTGGAGAAGTTAAAAGACTCACTTCCAGAGATAGTAAGAATTAATGTGAATGAATAGAAAGTTCAAGAAGTGAGAAGCGTGGCAGAAAACGCAGATAAATATGCATTGTGACATGTGATGAAATTTAGTTTCTGGCAGGATTCACATCCTGTGAGGGATAGAAATTGGGAGGAGGGACGATCACACATTACAAAGCGAACAGTAGTTCACAATAGTTGACTACAGGTGAAGAAAGAAGCCCAAGGGGGTTGAAAGGTGGTGAAAGGCATCAGGTGCTCTCACTATAAAGGAGTGGAACACATAAAATTACAGTGCTGGTGGTTTAAGAAGGGCACAGGGAAAAGGTGTTTTCACTGCAGTAAGCTGGGACACACCATGCTCGGCGTTAAAGGAAGACACTTTGGGGAAAGATGCGGTCGAAGAGGCTTAGCCCAGTGGCATTAGTGAAACTGGTAAAGGAGACCCCAAGTGGAGCTGAGGAGCTGCAGGAAATTGCACAGCCGAGGCAAGGGCTGGGTATGGAGGCAGTGCCTGATATCTCTAAAGAATTCACCTCTGTAGATAAAGTTTACTCAGAAAAAACAGGGGGAGAAGGACAATTAGTTATAATTTTGTGAGATACGGGATCTGCTCAGTCTGTAATAGTTGAGAAGTGAGGCGCCAGAAAAACACAACAGATCAGGCAGCATCCAAACAGCAGGACAATCGAATATCAGGCAGAAACCCATCGTCAGGAACATGGTGGGGGGACAAGGGGGCTGAAAGATAAATATGAGGTTAGTAGCTGGGCTGGTGGGAGGGTCACTGGGAAGGCAATAAGAAGATGTAGGTGGGAATAATCGTGATATGTCGGAGGGTAGGGTGGAGTCGATAGGTGGAAAGGAAGATGGACAGTTAGGGCCGTCCAAGAGGGCAGTGCTAGGTTGTATGGTTGGATCTGGGTGAGGTTGGTGGAGGGGAGAGTTGGAATTTGGTGAAGTCAACGTTGATGCTGTACAGTTTGAGGGTTCCAGATGTCCTACCACCGATAGGAGTCCTATCACCCTCCTCCCTGACCTACCACCATCACACCCCACTTGCATCTTGCACCCAAGCTCCCTTCCACCCCAGTTCCACCCACACCCTCCCATTTACTTCTCAACCTCCTTCCCCCTCCCTTACCTCCCACTTTCCTGATGAAGCATTTTTTACCAGAAACGTCAACGCTCCTGCCCCTCAGATGCTGCCGACGTGCTGTGCTTTTCCAGCCCCACACTTTTCAACTCTCATCTCCAGCAGCTGCAGCCCTCACTTTCTCTCACCCTCTAATAGGAAGAGATGAAAGTCTTTTTCACTCTTTCTGGCATGTTCATCAAAAGCATGTTAATTTGTGGAATGGGGACAGAAATTAAGCATTCCCTTGTGTTGCATCAGGATGGAATGCCAAATCAAGATTAGGGAAGTGACAGTGACAGTGAGTAAGAGAGTGTCAGTTCCAGGAATACAGTTTGTTCTTGGGAACGATTTAGCAGGAGGCGAGGTGGGATAGGCACCCCTTGTGATGGAGCAGCCAAAGGAAGACGAGGGAATTGGTGATTTAAAAGAAAATTACCCTGGAAGTTTTCCAGACTGTGTAGTAACTACATCCCACTGTCATAAGTTACAGCAGGAAGGAAAAAAGAACGAAAAAGACAAATGGGTTGATGATCAGTGAACTGACACCCTGTTTGATGTAACGGTGCAGGAAAAATCTGAACAGGCAGAGGATCAGGCAGAGGTGTTTAGTCCAGAAAGGCTAATGGACTTACAACAGATATATACACACACATTCACACACACATACACATGCACACACACAGAAAAGGAATCAGAATATATTATTGAAAGTTATTAACTTAGAGTTAGAATCATAAAATTAAAATGTAGACCTCGATAGGTTACTGCAGAGGGGAAATGGTCCGAAGTGCACCAGATTGTGTTAGCAGTAACGGAGTGTTACGGGTAGCTCATAAACTAACTGCAGGCGGTCACTTAGGTGTACAGAAGACTCAGGCTAAGGTACAGAAGCATTTCTAGTGGCCTAGAATGCACAAGGACCCTGTTAAGTTTTTTTGTTCGTGACATACATACCAAATGGTAGGTAAATAACATGCAGTAATAAAACCAGCACCTTTCTTGCCAATTCCTGCATTCAATGAAACTTGCACGTGGGTTATGATTAATTGTGTAGCTCCCCTTTCTAAATTAAAAGTGGAAACCAACATTTGCTGACTATATTGGATGTGTCTACCAGATTTCCAGAGGCAATTCCATCATTGGAGTGTCAAAGCAAAAAGGGAGGTGGAGGAGTTGGTAGCTTTCTTTACTCGCTGTGGGCTACCCAGAGAGATTCAGTCAGACCAAGGGTCTTATTTTACCCCTCAGCTGTTTGGGGAAGTCATGGATGCATTAGGCATACAGCACTTCAAATCAAGTCCGTCCCATCCTGAATCCCAGGGAGCCTTGGAAAGTCAGCATCAGACGCTGAAGACTATGTTAACAGCTTACTGTCAGGGTTGGCCAAATGATTGGGATAAAGGAGCCCCATTAAATTGCTTATCATCAAAGATGCCCCAAATAAATCTACTCACTTTACTTCCTTTGAGTTAATATTCATATTTGAAGTGAGAGTTCCTTTGAAATTAATTAAATATAAATTGACAGGACTAAAGTCGGAAATCTCACACTTGGATTATGTGCATGAGGTGAAGGAGAGAGTAGACAGACTAGGTGAGTTTGCTAAACAGTATCAGAAGAGCACAGCATAGAGTGAAGCAGGTGGCAGATAAAAACACTGAAACTTTGACGATTTCCCGTGGGAATGACCTATTAGTATTGCCACCAATGGTAAGAAATCTCTTCAAAGCCAGGTTTAGTGACCCCTTTCAAATTTAAAAAAAATGTGGTGTCAGTTAAACTATCTAGTAAAGATACCAGAGATGACAAAAAAAATTATCGAGTATTTCATATGGATGAATAATGCACCAGCCACATTTAAGACTCAGAAACAGAGGTGTGGCCATATGAACAAATTGTGCAGCTTCTCTGTATGATGCAGTGATCTTTAGCAGGTGATTGAAAGCTCACATGTTACAGTTGCCAGGGCATGTAGAACGATTACAAGAAGCAAACTTGGTAATAAACTTACAGAAAACAGAATTCGCGAAGGAAGAGGTGACGTTCTTGGGACATTACATTGGACATGGAAGGTTGACCCCATGGAACACAAAGACGAAGGGTTTTGAGGAATTTCCACGACCATCCTCGAAGAAAGAGGTGCTTCAATTTTTGGAACTGAGTGGATTCTATCGGAAGTTTGTTGCAAACTTCAGCAGCGTATTGGCACCACTGATGGATTTACTAAAGAAGAACACAGAATTGTGGTGGACAGAACAATGCCAGGAGGCATTTGAGAAATTTAAAGCAGGATTAATCACCACACCAGATTTAGCTACACCAAATATTCTGAAACCCTTTGACAATTGTGTTTGATGCTCGGGATATAGGGGTCGGAGTTGTATTGCTACAGAAAGAGGATGATGGAATTGAATGGCTAATTGGCTACTTGTCGAAAAAACTCAATATCCACCAGAAGAAAAATACAAAATCTCCATTATTGAACAAGAATGATTAAGTTTCACACTGGCCTGACAATATTTTAATGTGTATATGACAAACAAATTGTCGGAGATGGTTGTGGACAACGACAAATCTCTCGCATTGTTTGGAATATTTTAAGACCAGAATATGAGACTATTTAATTGGAATCTTACCTTACCGACTTTAAACTCACAAAATGTACAGGCTGTGGCTCCTACAATGTGATAGCAGATGTGTTTCCGCGGATTTAAAGGAAAGCAGTGTAGATAAGATTTGACTTATTCCAGTGTTGTATTGGTGTGCAGAATTAATATGAATGATATAACTGAGACTAATACTTTTGTATTTCATAAAATTGGGATTAAGAATTAGAGGAAAAGGAATGATGCCATCTTTGCATTCTGCTGGTTCATTTTATTTTCTGAAGTGGCAAGATGTTATGAAGCCAAAAACATGTATGGGCACTTTAAGACAGAATGGGTTTTGTTGAATAGAAATTAAAGCCACAGATGCTAGCTAAAGGTGACACTGTTCCACATGTCACCATTAGCTGAGAAATGGATACCTGAGTTTTGGTTGCTGTTTTGACAGCCATTCAAATGCAACCAAATAGTTTAAATAACGCTCAGGATACCAGAAACCAACAGAATTTGAATATTATTGTTTGGACACCTGGACAGCAATCAAATTATGAGAATTATTATATCATGGGGAGTATACAAACCCAGCATTTTGAACACTGGAGGGAGAGCTGCTGCCATCCAACAGTAGAGCAACTGCTGTAGAGCAGGAGTGCTAACTGGCCATCTCAAACACTCTCTATCAAAGACACATGTTCATGTAAACCTACTTACAATTAAAAAAATGACCCAGGAAGATCAGCAGCTGGAAGAGTGAACACAGCGTGGAAGATAGAGACTGTATGGTCTTGAGATTTTAATGTTTCATATGTGGGTTGTTGGAAAAGCATATTTTTACAGAGTTAGAGTCAGATAGTAAGTAGCTAAGAAAAGTGGGGCTTGTATTTGCGAATAGTTGTTGTTCAGTGTTCACTATTAAAGAAACTAACTTGATAATTTTTGTTTAAATAGTGGAATGTAGGAGATCTGTGCCGCTCATATTTTAACAGATTACGAGGTGAGGCGAGCTGTTCTGGATATTTGGATTTAATTAACAGAGGGGTTCGACTCCACCTTGTAAATATCCATCCACGCTAACCCCATTTCCCGACAGTTGGCCCATATGCTTCCTGTCCTTTCCTATCCACATATTTATCCAAATGTTTTTGAACCGTTGTTAATGTACCCCCCCTCAACCACATCTGCTGACAGCTCATCCACGTACCAGCCCTCTGTGTAAAACAGTGGCCCCACAGGTTCCCTTTTATTACTTCCCCTTTAACCTTAAACTGACCCCCTCTAATCCTCGATTCTCTACACCTTGGAAAAACTGAGAACATTAACCCTATCCATACCCCGGGTGACTTTATACAGCTCGATAAGGACTCCCTCAGTGTCTTACATGCGAAAGAAAAAGTAAGCTTGTCCACACTCTCCCTATAACTCAGACCATTGGGTCCTGGCAACGTCTTTGTAAATTTCTTCTGCACTCTTTCTAATTTAATAACATCCTCCCCATAACAAGGTGACAAAAACTGAACACAATACTCCAAGGGCGGCCTTACCAAAGTCCTGTGTAACTGCAACATAAATTCCCAAGTTCTATACTCAATGTCCTGCCTGATGAAGGCCAATGTGCCAAAAGCCTTCTTCACTGCACTGTCTACCTGTATCTCCACTCTTAGAGAACCGTGCACCTGAACGCCAAGGTCCCTCTGCCCACTGCACCCCTTAACACCCTCCCATTTACCATGAAACTCCTACCTTGATTTGAGTTTCCAAAATGCAAGACCTCACGCTTCTATATTAAATTCCATTTGCCATTTCTCGGCCCATTTCCCACCTGAGTAAGGTCCTGCTGCAATTTCTGATAAACTTCCTCACTGATCATGCTCCCAATTACTTTAGTGTCATCTGCAAACTTACTAATCGTACGTTGTGCATTCTCAACCAAATCATAGATAACAAACAGCAATGGACCAAGCCTCCGGTCTGACAAACATCCTTCCATTCAACACTCTGCTTCCTACCATCAAGCCAACTGTGTATCCAATTGGCCAGTTCCCCCTGCATTCTACGAGATGTTACCTTCCTGAGCAGCCTGCTATGTGGAACCTTATCAAAGGCCTTACTGAACTCCATAGAGACTACGTCTATCACTCTGCCCTCATCAAACGTCCTGGTAACTTCATCAAAGGACTTTTGTAAATTTGGGAAGCACGATCTCCCACTCACAAGTCTATGCTGACTGCTCCGAATTAAACCCTGTGTAAGTAATAGGTGCAGTCAATGGTATGATGTCCTTCATTGTAAGATGATGCGAGTACATAAGTAAAGCCATCTTCCTGCTGTTGTAGAGCCTTGCTGAGAGAGCATTTGGGGCACTCTGTACGATTTGTTGTCCTTTGTAAGGAATGATCTCCTTACCACAGACACGGGTGATGGTAAAATGAGGATAGAGTGAATAAGCTGAGTGTTTAATCTGTAGAGCTGTGAGAGACGAAGTAGTGGTGATGCTGAAACACGAGAAGTGGCAGCGATCACTAATTTCCAAAACAGACATTGACAGGGAGAGAAGTTCCATACTTTACCCAGGATTGATTGGTTTGATTTATCGTCACGTGTACCTCAGTACAGGGAAAAACTTTATGAGCAATGGAGGCAGATCATAGTAAGCATGGCCAGACAGATCATAGGGTGGAAATAGACTTGGACAGAGTAAGGCATACAGGTTACACTGAATAGGACGTGCACTAGACAAGATCAACATGAGCAAGATCACCATTATTTGAACTTAGAGAGTCCATTCATCAGTCTAACGTGACTTTCCTAATAGTTTATTTGCCTAAATTAACTCTCCCCATGTTATAGTGCAGTCGGCGTGTGAACCCTGTATTGAACGTCAGGTTGCTCACAATCCCCAACAGCAGCCACAAAACTCACCGTCTTAAACAGGTAGCATTCCCACCAGCTTCCGCCCTACATTGAGAACACCAGGCTGTCTTCGTGGAGATGGAAGATGCCTTCTTGAGACTTCACACAAGACATATGGCTTCCCTGCTCACCACGAGAAAACCACGTTAAAGTCCCACATGTGTGTCATAAGCAACAGAGCCAAGAAGAACAACGTGGAGCAGTCTGTTTGTGCAGCCTGTGCCCCACTTGTTCATCATGTTAGAGCATCAATTAGGAGCCACATAAGACTGCCGATGCTGGAGATCAGATTCGAGCATCAATTGCTGGAAAAGCACAGCAGATCAGGCAACGTCAGGAATCAGCAAAAATTACCTCATTCTGCCCCCGTGTAAGTGCATTGAGGTGGGAATGGCCTCCTGCTGTTCCTGTATAAGTGACTCAAGGACACCATTGGCTTCAACCTCGTCCGATTTGACAGGGCCAAGGGCCTGACTGGTTACCCCTGATTCCTGTTTGACAGCTCATTGTACTTACTAGTGTGAAAATGCTACAGCATTAAGAGGTTATTTTGTCCGGGTTTCTTTTAAGAGAGGGATTGAACGATTGTTACCAAGCTGGCTTGTTAAGACATTTGAGTAACAGTTAGGGAGGCCTTGTGTTTAGTTTAATGCAGCCTGAATGGGTGTGGCCAGCTCTCACAGATTAGGATCACTGGGATTTGGTTTCTCAGTGATATCAGAAACTATTGAGGTCTCCACAGAGTTGGAAGCTTCAGTGAATGTTTCCTGGTTGCTACTCTCTCTGAAGTTTCTCTTGATGCTGTTTTTTCTTTCTGGATTGGAGAAATTTTTGTGACAATCTGTGTCTGAATATTCCTTTTTTGCCAGGGGCTGTGTTTATGGGAGTTTCCTAGATTGGAACAGTTCATCAGTAATTGTTCCTAGATCCATTGTTCTGTTAACTTGGCCAATAGAATTATGTTATTCTAAATTCCTCTTTCTTTGGTTTCATTTTCTCTTTCGTGTTTAAGTAGATGGTGTTTTGCTTCACAGAGTAATTTGACCATTCACATTGCATCTGGAACAGACAGTTTTCAATTTCTTTAAAATAAGAAAACATTAGAGTCTCGGCTACCGCCTTCAAATATTTTCAAGGCGCTCTGGTGTGGTCCATCACACTGGACTCCTTCTCTTCCTGAGTAATAGGCTGGAGGCACTGAATGGGCTGTCACTGTTCTTCTCCAATAGTGTCAATGGGCTGAATGACTTCCTCATATTCCTGTGAAACCAGCGTGAGGTGCTGAATGAACTCTTGTTTTACTGTGGCAATGTGCAGTGCCCGCCAGTGCTGTTACATGAATGTTACAGTCACTTTAACAGTAAGAGTGTCAATGGAATCTGGATCCTGCTACACACGGACAAAGACCAGTTCAGGAGCTGACGGGGGACAAAATGTTCTGAACATTGTGGAATCTTCAGCGACCATCCCCACTTCTGATATTATGGTGGGGAGGGTGGGGCCCGGGAGACATTGATGAAGCAGCTGAAGGTGTTTGTGAAGGGGAAGCTACCCTGAGGATCTCACACAGAGGTGACCCAGGACTGAGATGATGAACATCTTCTTTTGTGCCATATTTGACACCAAACACTGGAGAGGTTACTCTGATTCCCATTAAGTTCAGATTTGTTCAGCTCCTTTATGTCAACAGAAGTCAACCACTGCCTTGATATCGGGGCCAGTCATTCTTACCTGAACACTTGTCTCAACCTCTTTTGTTTACATCAATAGGCCATGATAGAACATAGAACATAGAAGAATACAGCGCAGTACAGGCCCTTTGGCCCTCGATGTTGCGCCGATTCAAGCCCACCTAAACTACACTAGCCCACTATCCTCCATATGCCTATCCAATTCCCGTTTAAATGCCCATAAAGAGGGAGAGTCCACCACTGCTACTGGCAGGGCATTCCATGAACTCACGACTCGCTGAGTAAAGAATCTAACCCTAACATCTGTCCGTTACCTACCACCCCTTAATTTAACGCTATGCCCCCTCGTAATAGCTGACTCCATACGTGGATAAAGGTTCTCATGGTCAGCCTTATCTAAACCCCTCATCATCTTGTACACCTCTATCAAGTCACCTTCTTTTCTCCAATGAAAACAGCCCCAAGTGCCTCAGCCTTTCCTCATACGATCTTCCTACCATACCAGGGAACATCTGGTAAACCTCCTCTGCACCCGTTCCAGTGCCTCCACATCCTTCCTATAGTATGGCGACCAAGACTGCACACAATACTCCAGATGAGGCCGCACCAGAGTCTTATACAACTGCAACATGACCTCAGGACTCTGGAACTCAATTCCTCTACCAATAATAGCCAGTACGCCATATGCCTTCTTCACCACACTATTTACCTGGGTGACAACTTTCAGAAATCTGTGTACATGGACACCAAGATCTCTCTGCTCATCCACATTACCAAGTATCCGACCATTAGCCCAGTACCCCATCTTTTTATTACTCTTAACAAAGTGAATCACCTCACACTTAGCTACATTGAACTCCATTTGCCACCTTTCTGCCCAGCTCTGCAGCTTATCTATATCCTGCTGTAACCTAACACATCCTTTCTCACTGTCAACAACTCCACCGACTTTTGTATCATCCGCAAACTTGCTCACCCAACCTTCTAACCCTTCCTCCTGGTCATTTATAAAAATGACAAACAGCAATGGTCCCAAAACAGATCCTTGCAGAACACCGCTAGTAACTGCAATCCAAGATGAAACTTTACCATCAACTACTACCCTCTGTCTTTTTCCACCCAGCCAATTCCTAATCCAAACCTCCAACTCACCCTCAATGCCATACCTCCGTATTTTTTGCAGTAGCCTACCATGGGGAACCTTATCAAACGCCTCACTAAAATCTGTATATACCACATCTACCGCTTTCCCCTCGTCCTCCTCCTTAGTCAGTTTCTCAAATAATTCAATAAGGTTTGTAAGGCACGACCTGCCCTTCACAAAACCATGCTGACTATCCTTGATCACATTATTCCTATCCAGATGTTCATAAATCCTATCCCTTACAATTCTCTCTAAGATTCTGCCCACAACAGAAGTGAGACTCACCGGCCTATAGTTATTAGAGTTATCCCTACTCCCCTTCTTGAACAAGGGAACCACATTTGCTATCCTCCAGTCTTCTGGCGCTATTCCCGTAGACAACGAGGACATAAAAATCAAGGCCAATGGCTCTGCAATCTCCTCCCTTGCTTCCCAGAGAACCCTAGGATAAATGCCAGTATATAGGAGCAGCAAGTTTTTTCTTCAAACAGGTGGGATTGAATGTCAGGATTTCTCTCCTCAAGAGTGTTCAGGGAGCTAGATGATTGAACGTGTTTGAAGAGGAGGTAGATGGACATTGACCTGTCAGAGAGTTGAGGGCTATGAAGAATTGGATATGAAAGAGGATTTGAGACGAAGAGCAGATCAGTCATGATCTTAGTGAAGGGCAAGTCAGGCTTGGGGAGTGAACAACAAGCCCCTATTTGTGATGTTCTCCCATTCTGTTATTGGAAGGTTAGTGGGTGTTATTTTCATGAATGTTCTGTTATTGAATGTTGCAGACAGGGAGACCAGAGGATTTTGTGAGCCATCCCTGAGTGAGGTATGGGGGTGGAGGGCTGTATTCACACTGAATCTGGGAGTACAACATAACCAACAAATGAAGCACAAGTTGCAGAGAGGGGAAGCTGTGTGAAGAGAAATGAGGGGCCTCTTTCGTACTCAGCCTGGGTTTTCCAATTACATTTTCCAATTCATTTCAAACCGTGTGGGACAGTACTGAGGGGCTGAATGGTCTCCTGTGTTTCTGTGCAACAGGTTATAGGAGTAAGTAGTCTCCAACTCCTCCTGTCTAGCAGGTTTGAGGGGCTGAATGGAGCACAGGAACATGGGACTGAGGAGCAGGAGTGGGTCATTAGATACTTTGAGCCTTCTCCACCAGGCACTAAAATTGTAGCTGATCAGGTTGTGGTCTCAGCCCCACTTTCCTGTCTGCGTCCCATTGTGCATGACTCACTTCTTTTTCAAATATTTAACTAACGCAGCTTTCAATCACTGTGAACATAGAGAGACGATAACCTTCCACTGAAGAGGATTCCGACTTGAAAGGTCCTTTCAGAATTATTCATCATCCGTCTTATAGAATCAGAGAGTCATGCAGAATGGAAACAGACCCATTAGTCCAATCTGTTCACTCCGATCAGATATCAAATCTGATTTAGTCCCATTTGCCAGCATTTGGCCAATATTCCTCCTGTGATTGTACCTGCCTTGACCACTTCCTCTGACTGCACTTTCTGTACACACACCACTCTCTGTGTGAAATATTTACCTTCAGGGTCCCTTCTAAATCATTCGCCCTCTCCCCTTCAACCTATGCCCTCTTGTTCTGGACTCCCCTATCCTTGGGAGCAGAACATGGCTGTACAGAATATCCATGCCCCTGATGATTTTATAAACCTCCATAATGTTGCCTCTCAACCTCTGACACTCCGGGGGAAACACCTCAACGTAATCAGCCTCTCCCTACAGCTCAGACCTCCAGTCCTGGAACATACATGTAAGTCATTTCTGCAGAAAACCGAGTTGTACGTAGTATTCTTAAAGTGGCCTCACCCACATCCTGTACAGATGCACCATACCACCACAACTCCTATACTCAATGCTCTGACTGATTAAGGCAAATGTGCCAAATGTGTTCAGCACCATTCTGTCTACCTGCGACTCACTGCTACGGGTAATCATGGACGTAAACATCAGTAAGTTAACATGACGGTAGTGCAAGCAGATAGGAGGACCAGTGATACATTGATCATTATTGAGATTAGGTTGTGTTGGGAACATGAGCTTAACATGTCAGGAAGTGAAATCAAATCAATGGGTTCAGGGTGGTTAATATACAAATTAACAGATACCCCGGAGTGAGTTACAGCCTAGACTCTAATCGAGGGCTTCAGGGTTGTTTACTTACAGAATAACAGATAGCCTGGAATATGTTACAGGTTGGAACGTAATCGAGGGGTTTTAGATGGTTTATATACAGAATAACAGATACCCTGGAGTTAGTTACAGCCTGGAAACTAATCGAGGGGTTCAGGGAGTTTTAGATACAGAATAACAGATAGCCCGGAGTGAGTTACAGACTGGAATCTAATCGAGGGGTTCAGGGAGTTTTAGATACAGAATAACAGATAGCCCGGAGTGAGTTACAGACTGGAATCTAATCGAGGAGTTCAGGGTGGTTTTTATACAGAATAACAGATAGCCCGGAGTGAGTTACAGCCTGGAATCTAATCGAGGGATATGTTAACCGTTTTATGTGAAATAACTTGTAACTGGGAGTAAGTCACAAAGTGTACTATTGGCCAAGTGGTTTCAAATCTTGACTAACATAAACATAATGCAGTCACAAACTACAAAACTTTACTGACTCCCAACTTTCCTAGTTTGAAGACTATCCTCCTCTGTTTTCCCCTTTCACTGAAGATATTAATATACCTTTTCTACTGCACTGCCATTCTCGTAACAGTGCTACCTATCTCTCACTGTCTCATTTATCTTCAGTCCTGTTGAAAGATACTTAAACCAACAGACACACAAACTTCCACAAAGAGCTTTGTTCAATTGCAGGTGCATTATTTTCTTTTATTTGTAGACAACACACAATTTGAACCCACAGAAGGTCAGTGTGGGATTTGAGAAACCCTTCAATTTGGGATAACGCCTCGCCAGGCAGGATTCTGATCCAACGCTGCAAATCTACAAATCAGTGGCTGGGTTTTTTCAAATTTTGTATATTATGTTTCTCTCATATATGAGGAGCTTGGAAAGTAAGGCAGACCTTACTGGAATGTCACATTGTCTCTCCGCATTCACTATAAACAGGTTCTGGGATTTGCATTTTAAGCACCTTCAAAGAGCTGTCTCCATTGCCTATCTCTGCTAGCATCAATGAATGGAAATGGCTTTAGACACATTGCCCCCTCTCCCTTGCTGAAAGTATTCCTGACACAAATCAATCAGGCAGACATTTTAGATTTGTCCACAGTCATCATTTTATATCAACAAAACGATGACATTGAGTTTATAAATAAGGAAAAGCAAGAGAGACTGGCAACATCAATACAGTTCGAAAATATATGAAACATCGAACATGCACACAGAATCACACACACACACAGAATCACACACACAGGGATACAGACACCTTCCAGGAGCTGTCTCCATTTCCTATCTTGCAAGGGGATTCATGTTATGATGATGTATTCATGCAAGACAGTAAACAGCTTTTGAGACTTTCCCCATTGTGACAGAAATTCAGCCCCAATCTGAAACTTGGAGATATGTAACAGGACAGAAATGAACCAGCAGCTTTCTGTGTTCCTGCTCCCAATGTAACATTTGACCATTGAGCTTATCTTGTCTTCAGTCTAACATCCAACAAGGATCACTTCACAGATCCACTAACAGATCCCCAGGAGTGAGTTCCAGACTGGAATCTAATTGAGGGGTTTAGGGTTTACATACAGCATAAGAGACACCCAGGAGTGAGGGAAAGTGTGGAATCTAATCGAGAGGTTTGAGGTGGTTTAAATACAGAATAAAATATAACAAGTAGTGAGTCACAACATCTCGGAGTCAGACAGTCATAGAGATGTACAGCATGGAAACAGACTCTTTGGTCAAACCCATCCATGCCGACCAGATATCCTAACCTTCTCTAGACTCTTTATCAAGCACTTGGCCCATCTCCCTCCAAACCTTCCCATTCATATACCCATTGGGCTGCATTTTAAATGTTGCAATTGTACCAGCCTCCACCACTTCCTCTGACAGTTCCTTCCATTCATGTACCACCCTCTGAGTGAACATGTTGCCCCTTAGGTCTCTTTCATATTACCTCTCACACTAAACCTATGCCCTCTAGTTCTGGACTCCCCCACCCCAAGGAAAAGACTTTGTCTCTTTATCCTATCCATGCCTGTCATGATTTTATAAACCTCGATAAGGTCACCTCAGCCTCTGATGCTTCAGGGAAAACAACCCCAGCTTATTCAGCCTCTTCCTGTAGCTCAAATCCTCTAACCCTTCCCATAGGAAGGAGAACAGAATTGTACGCCTTATTCCTACAGTGGCCTAGGCCATATCCAGTCCAGCCACAACATGACCTCTCAATGCCTATACTCAAAACTCTGACCAATAAAGGAAAGTATACCAAATGCTGCCTTCATTATCTTATCCACCTGCCACTCTACTTTCAAGGAGCTACGAACCTGCACTTCAAAGTCTCTTTGTTCAACAACTCTCCCTCGGACCTGACCATTAAGTGTATAAATCCTGCTAAAATTTGCTTTCCCAAAATGCAGCGCCTCGTGTTTATCTAAATTAAACTCCATCAAGTGGAATAGAATTGAAGATTTTGGGGTGTTTTTGAAACATGCCAGTCACACATACATGGAAGTGAGTTACACATTGGAATCTAATCGAGAGGGTTCCAGGTGATTCATAAAATCCCGACAGTGGGGAAACAAGCCCTTCAGCCCAACAAGACCACACTGATCCTCAGAAGAATAACACATCCAGATCCATTTCCCCCATTTACCCCTGACTAATGCAACTCACCTACACATCCCTGAATACCATGGGCAATTTTAACAGGGTTTGGATTGGATGGTTAATATCCAGACTAACTGATACCCAGGAGTGTGATACAGACTGGAATCTTATCAAAGGATTGAGGTGGCTAAGGTGCAGAGACACTTAAAATTCAAAGTCAGTTACAGATTGAACTTTTATCAAGGGGATTCGGGACGAATATGTGTACAATAACAGATACCCCAGAGTGAGTTACAGACGGGATTCTAATCGAGGGATTCATGGTTGTTTATATGCAGAATAACAGGTAGCCCGGAGCGAGTTATAGAGTCACTGAATCATAGAGATGTACAGCATGGAAACAGACCCTTCGGTCCAACCTGTCCATGCCGACCAGATATCCTAACCCAATCTAGTTCCACCTGCCAGCAGCTGGCCTATGTCTCTCCAACCTTTCCTATTCATATACTCATCCAAATTCCTCTTAAATGTTGCAATTGTACCAGCCTCCACCACTTCCTCTGGTAGCTCACTCCATGCACGTACCACCTTCTGCGTGAAAAAGTTGTCCCTTAGGTCTCTTTTATATCTTTTCCCTCTAAAACTAAACCTATACCCTCTAATTTTGGACTCCCTTACCCCAGGGTAAACCTCGATAAGTTCACCCCTCAGCCTCCGACACTCCAGGGAAAACAGCCCCAGACTGTTCAGCCTCTCCCTGTAGCTCAAATCCTCCAACCCTGACAACATCTTTGTAAATCTTTTCTGAACCCTTTCAAGTTTCACAACATCTTTCCGATAGGAAGGGGACCAGAATTGCACGCAATATTCCAAGAGTGACCTAACCAATGTGCTGTACAGCCGCAACATGACCTCCCAGCTCCTGTAATCGGTACTCTGACCAACAAAGGAAAGCATACCAAACACCTTCTTCACTATCCTATCTTCCCGCAACTCCACTTTCAAGGAGCTATAAACCTGCACTCCAAGGTCTCTTTGTTCAGCAACACACCCTAGAACCATCCCATTAAATGTAGAAGTCCTGCTAAGATTTGCTTTCCCAAAGTGCAGCACCTCGCATTTATCTGAATTAAACTCCATCTGCCACTTCTCAGCCCATTGGCCCATCTGGTCCAGATCCTGTTGTAATCTGAGGAAACCCTCTTCGCTGTCCACTACATCTGCAATTTTGGTGTCATCTGCAAACTTACTAACTGTAACTATTATGCTCGCTTCCAAATCATTTATATAAATGACAAAAAGTAGAGGGCCCAACACTGATCCTTGTGGCACTCCACTGGTCACAGGCCTCCAGTCTGAAAAACAACCCTCCACCACCACCCTCTGTTGTCTACCTTTGAGCCAGTTCTGTATCGAAATGGCTACTTCTCCCTGTTTTCCTTGAGATCTTACCTTCCTAATCAGTCTCCCATGGGGAATCTTGTTGAACGCCTTACTGAGGTTCATTGGATCACATCCACTGCTCTGCCCTCATCAATCTTCTTTGTTACTTCTTCAAAAAACTCAATCAAGTTTGTGAGACATGATTTCCCACGTTCAAAGCAATGTTGACTATCCGAATCAGTCCCTGCCTTTCCAAATTCATGTACATCCTGTCCCTCAGGATTCCCTCCAACAACGTGCCCATCGCCGAGTTCAGGCTCACCGGTCTATAGTTCCCTGGCTTGTCTTTACCACCCTTCTTAAACATTGGCACCACGTTAGCCAACCTCCAGTCTTCCAGCATCTCACCTGTGACTATCGATGATACAAATATCTCAGCAAGAGGCCCAGCAATCACTTCTCTTGCTTCCCACAGAGTTCTCAGGTACACCTGATCAGGTCCTGGGGATTTATCCACCTTTAACCATTTCAAGACATCCAGAACTTCCTCCTCTGTATATCTGCAACATTTTGCAAGATGTCACCATCGATTTCCCTGCAGTCTACATCTTCCATATCCTTTTCCACAGTAAATACTGATGCAAAATATTCATTTAATATCTCCCCCATTTTCTGTGGCTCCACACAAAGGCCACTTTGCTGATCTTTGAGGGGCCCTATTCTCTCCCTAGTTACCCTTTGTCCTTAATATATTTGTAAAAGCACTTTGGATTCTCCTTAATTCTATTTGCCAACCTATCTCATGTCCGCGTTTTGTCTTCCTGATTTCCCTCTTAAGTGTACTCCAACTTCCTTTTTATACTCTTCTAAGGATTCACTCGATCTATCCTGTCTAAACATGACATATGCTTCCTTCTTTTTCTGAACGAAACCCTCAATGTCTTCAGCCATCCAGCATTCCCTATAACTACCATCCTTCCCTTTCAACCCTGACAGGAAGTTACAGCCTGGAATCTAATCGCGGAGTTCAGAGTGGGTTTTCTACAGAATAACAGATAGCCCAGAGTGAGTTACAGCCTGGAATCGAATCTAGGGATTCAGGGTGGTTTATATGCAGAATAACAGATAGCCCAAAGTGATTTATAGCCTGGAATCTAATTGTGGGGTTCAGGGTAGTTTATATACAGAACAGCAGACACCTCGGAGTGAGTTGCAGCCTGCTATCTAATTGAGGGGTTCAGGGTGGTTTATATACAGAATAACAGATAATCTGGGGTGTGTTACAGCCTGGAATCTAATTGAGGGGTTCAGGGTGGTTTATATGCAGAATAACAGATACCTCGGACTGAGTTACAGACTGGAATGTAATCGAGGGGTTCAGGGTGGGTTATATACAGAATAACAGATAGCCCAGAGTGAGTTACAGCCTGGAATCTAATCGAGGGGTTCAAGGAGGTTAGTATACAGAATAACAGATAGCCCAGGATGTGTTACTGCCTGGAATCTAATCAATGTCTGTTCACTCTAAGATAGGACGGGTTTTGCTGAATCGAATGTACAGCCACAGATTCCAGCTGAAGGTCAGACTGTTCCAAATGTAACAATTCGCTGGGAAATGGAAGCCTGAGTTTTGGTTGATGTTTTGACAGCTATTCAAATGCAACCAAAGAGTTTAAATAACGCTCAGGATACCAGAAGCCAATGGAATTTGAATATTATTGTTTGTAAACCTGGAAAGCAATCAAATTATGAGAATTATTGCATCATGGGAAGCATATAATCCCTGCATTTTGGACACTAGAGGGAGACCTGCTGCCATCCAACAGCAGAGTAACTGCAGTAGAGCAGGAGTGCTAACTGACCATCTCAAACACTCTCTATCAAAGACACGTGTTCATGACAAACGTACTTGCATTAAAATAAAACATGACCCAGGGAGTTCAGCAGCTGAAAGAGTGAACACAGCGGGGAAGATAGACACTGTGTGGTCTTGAGATTGTAACGTTTAATATGTGGGCTTTTGGAACAGCATATTTTTTACAGAGTTGGAGTCAGATAGTAAGTAGGTAAGAAAAGAGGGGCTTGTATTTGCGAATATTTTTTGTTTAGTGTTCACTATTAAAGTTAAGAAACTAACTTGCTAATTTTTGTTTAAATAGTGGAATGTAGGAGATCTGTGTCACTCGTATGTTAACAGATTACAAAGTGAGGCGAGCTTTTCTGGGTGATTGGTTTTAATTAACAGAGAGGTTCGACTCCACCTTGTAAATGTCCATTCACACTAACCCCATTTCCCGACAGTTGGCCCATATCCTTCCAGTCCTTTCCTATCCACATATTTATCCAAATGCTTTTGAAATGTTGTTAATGTACCCGCCTCAGCTACATCTTCTGGCAGCTCATCCACGTACCAGCCATTTATGTAAATAAGTGGTCCCTCAGGTTCCCTTTTATTCCTTCCCCTTTAACTTTAAACTGACCTCCTCTCGTCCTCGATTCTCTAAACTTTGGAAAAGACTGAGAGCACTCACCCTATCCATATCCCTCATGATCTTATACAGCTCTATAAGGTCCCCCCTCAGTCTCCTACATTCTAAAGAAAAGGTCCTAGCTTGTCCAACCTCTCCCTATAACTCAGACCATTGGGTCCTGGCAATGTCCTTGTAAATTTCTTCTGCACTCTTTCTAATTTCATTATATCATCCCTATAACAAGTTGACAAAACTGAACACAATCCTCCAAGTGCGGCCTTACCAAAGTCCTGTGTAACTGCAACATAAATTCCCAACTTCTATACTCAATGTCCTGCCTGACGAAGGCCAGTGTGCCAAAAGCCTTCTTCACTGACCTGCCTATCTGTGTCTCCACTCTCAGGAAACCGTGCATCTGAACACCAAGGTCTCTCTGCTCACTACACCCCTTAAGGCCCTCCCTTTCACCATGAATCTCCTACCTTGATTTGAGATTCTAAGCTGCAAGAACTCACACATCTATATTAAATTCCATTTGCCATTTCTCAGCCCACCTGATTAAGGTCCTGCTGCAATTTCTGATAAACTTCCTCACTGATCATGCTCCCACTTATTTTAGTGTCATCTGCAAACTTACTAATCATACCCTGTACATTCTCAACCAAATCATAGATAACAAACAGCTATGGACCCAACCTCCAGTCTAACAAGCATCCTTCCACTAAACGTTCTGCTTCCGATCAACAAACCAACTGTGTATCCAATTGGCCAGTTCCCCCAGTATTCTACGTGATGGAACCTTCCAGAGCAGCTTGCCATGTGAAATCTTATCAAAGGCCTTACTGAAATCCATAGAGACAACTTTTACCGCTCTGCCCTCACTAACCTTCTTTGTCACTTCACCAGAGAACTCTAAGAAATTTGGGAAGCATGATCTCCCATTCACAAGTCTATGCTGACTGCTCTGAATCAAACCCTTTGTAAGCAATGGGGTCAGACAATGGTATGCTGTCCTTCATTGTAAGATGATTCGAGTACAGAAGGAAAGTCGTCTTCCTGCTGTTATAGAGCCTTGCTGAGAGAGCATTTGGGGCACTCTCTACAGACACCAGTGATGGTAACTTGAGGATAGAGTGAATAAGCTGAGTATTTAATCTGTAGAGCTGTGAGAGACGAAGAAATGGTGATGCTGAAACACGAGGAGTGGCAGCGATCATTTATTTCCAAAACAGACATTGACAGGGAGAGAAATTCGATACTTGACCCAGGATACAGGTTACACTGCACAGGACGTGCACTAGACAAGATCAACATGAGCAAGATCATCATTATTTGAACTTAGAGAGTCCATTCATTAGTCTAATGTGACTTACCTAATAGTTTATTTGCCTAAATTAACTCTCCCCACGTTATTGTGCAGTCTGTGTGTGAACCCTGTACTGAACGTCAGGTTGCTCACAATCCCCAACAGCAGCCATAATACCTTCCATCTGAAACAGGTAGCCATTCCCATCAGCTTCCGCCCTACATAGGGAACACCAGGCTGGCTTTTCGGAAATGGAAGATGCCTTCTTGAGACTTCACACGAGACATATGGCTTCCCTCTTCACCACTAGAAAACCACGTTAAAGTCCCACGTGTGTATCATGAGCAACGGAGCCACGAGGAACAACATGGAGCAGTCTGTCTGTGCAGCCTCTGCTCCACTTGTTCATCATGTTCGAGCATCAGTTAGGAGACAGTGAGGACTGCCCATGCTGGAGATCAGAGGAGAGAGTGGATTGCTGGAAAAACACAGCAGGTCAGGCTGCATCCAAGAAGCAGGAGAATCGACATTTGTGGCATAAGCCATTCATCAGGAATCAGCATCAATTACCTCATTCTGTCCCTTTGTAAATGCGTTGAGGGGAGAATGTCCTCCTCCTGTTCCTGTATAAGTGACTTAAGGGGTTGAATGGCCTCATCCTGTTCCTGTGTAAGAGGCTCAAGGGCTGAATGGCCTCATCCTGTTCCTGAGTAAGAGACTGAGGGAGCTGAACGGCCTCATCCTGTTACTGTGGAAGTGACTGAAGGGCCTGAATGGCCTCCTCCTGTTCCTGTATAAGTGACTCAAGGGAGTGATTGGCTTCAAACTCGTCCAATTGGACAGGGCCAAGGGCCTGACTGGTTACCCCTGGTTCCTGTTTGACAGCTCATTGCACTGACTAGTGTGACAATGCTGCAGCTTTAAGAGGTTATTTTGTCCGGGTGTCTTTTAAGAGAGAGATTGAACGATTGTTACCAAACTGGCTAGTTAAGACACTTGAGTGTTTGGTTTAATGCAGCCTGAATGGGTGTGGCCAGCTCTCACAGATTAGGATCTCTGGGTTTTGGTTTCTCAGTGACATCAGAAACTATTGCGGTCTCCACAGATTTAGAAGCTTCAGTGAATGTTTCCTGATTGCTACTCTCTCTGAAATTTCTCTTGATGCTGTTTTTAATTCCTGGATTGGAGAAATGTTTGTGAAAATCTGCATCTGAATATTCCTTTCTGCCAAGGGCTGTGTTTATGGGATTTCCCTATATTGGAACAGTTCATAAGTAATAGTTCCTAGATCTATTATTCTGTTAACTTGGCCAATAGAATTACGTTATTCTAAATTCCTCTTCCTTTGGTTTCATTTTCTCTTTTGTGTTTAAGTAGATGGTGTTTTGCTTCACACCGAGTAGTTTGACCATTCACATTGCATCTGGAACAGACAGTTTACAATTTCTTTAAAATAAGAAAACATTAGAGTCTCGGCTACCGCCTTCAAATATTTTCAAGGCGCTCTGGTGCGGTCCATCACACTCGACTCCTTCTCTTCCTGAGTAAGAGGCTGGAGGCACTAAATGGACTGTCGCTGTTCATCTCCAATAGTGTCAATGGGTTGAATGACTTCCTCATATTCCTGTGAAACCAGCGTGAGGTGCTGAATGAACTCTTGTTTTCCTGGGGAAATGTGCAGTGCCCGCCAGTGCTGTTACATGAATGTTATGCACCCTTTAGCAGCACATGCCTCAACGGAGTCTGGGTCTTGCTGCACACGGACAACGTCCAGTTCAGGAGCTGACGGGGGACAAAACATTCTGAACATTGTGGAATCTTCAGTGACCATCCCCACTTCTGATCTTATGGTGGGGAGGGTGGGGGCAGGGAGACATTGATGAAGCAGCTGAACATATTTGTGAAGAGGAAGCTACCCTGAGGATCTCCCACAGAGGTGACCCAGGACTGAGATGATGAACATCTCCCTTTGTGACATGTTTGACTCCAAACACTGGAGAGTTTACTCTGATTCCTGTTAAGTCCAGTTTTGTTAAGCTCCTTGATGTCAACAGAAGTTAACCATTACGTTGATATCAGGGCCAATCATTTTTACCTGAACACTTGTGTCAACCTCTTCTGTTCACTTCGATAGGCCGTGATATATGAGCAACTAGTGTTTTCTTCAAACATGTGGCATCGAATGTCAGGATTTCTCTTCTCAAGAGTGTTGGGGTAGCTCGATGTCTGAAAGTCTTTGAAAAGGATATTGACCTGTCAGAGGCACAAATTGGAGAGGAGGATGCTCTGTCAAGAGAAATGAGGGGCCTCTTTCATACCCGTGCCTGGATTTTCCAACTATATTTCCCAAATCACCTCAAAGCGTGTGTGTCAGTCTTGAGGGGCTGAATGGAACACAGAAACATGGGACTGAGGAGCAGGAGTTGGTCATTGGATACTTTGAACCTTCTCCACCAGGCACTAAGATTGTGGCTGATCAGGTTGGGGTCTCAGCCCCACTTTCCTGTCTGTGTCCCATTATATGTGACTCACTTCTCTGTCAAATATTTAACTAATGCAGCTTTCAATCAATGTGAACATAGAGGCACTTCTTCTGACAGCACTTTCTGTACACACACCACTCTCTGTGTGAAACATTTATCTTCAAGTCCCTTCTAAATCATTCGCCCTCTCCCCTTTAACCTATGCCCTCTTGTTCTGGACTCCCCTATCCTGAGGAGTAGAACATGGCCCTTCAGAATATCCATGCCCCTGATGGTTTTATAAACCTCTATAATGTCTTATCTCAGCCCTTACCACTCCAGGGGGAAAGTACCACAACCTAATCAACCTCTCCCTAAAGCTCAAACCTCCAGTCCTGGAACAACCATGACCATGTTTTCTGCAGACAACCGAGTTGTACACAGTATTCTTAAAGTGGCCTCACCAACATCTTGCATGGATGCAACATGCCACCCCCAACTCCTACACTCAAAGCTCCGACTGATAAGGCAAATGTGCCAAATATGTTCTGTCCCACACTGTCTACCTGCGACTCCACTTTCAAGGAACTATGCACCTGCGGCCCCAGGTCCCTTTGTTCCACAACACTCCACAGAACGTTACCATCAAGTGTATAATTTCTGTACTTTTGACTTCCGAAAATGCAAAACCTCGTATTTATCTAAATTAAACTTCAACTGTCACTCCTTGCCTCATCTAATTGTGATTAGATTCGTGTGGAAACAGGCCCAACAAGTCCACACCGACCCACCAAAGCGCAACCCACCCATACCCCTACATTTACCCCTTACCTAACACTACGGGAATTTAGCATGGCTAATTCACCTGAGCTGCACATCTTTGGACTGTGGGAGGAAACCGGAGTACCCTGAGGAACCCACGTCGACACTGGGAGAACGTGCAAACTCCACACAGTCAGTCACCTGAGGCGGGAATTGAACCCATGTCTCTGGCACGGTGAGGCAGCAGTGCTAACCACTGTGCCAAAGTGCCGTGCACAGTGAGACAATCTCCTACACCACCTTTCTGATGTAATCTGTAAACTTACTAAACATGGACCCGATATTCACATCCAAATCCTTTACATAAATGATGAAATGCAGTGAACTCAGTACTGATTCTTACAGCACAATGCTGCTCAAAGGCCTCCGGTCTGAAAAATACACCTCTCCGTTCAAACCAACTGTGACTAGCTTCCTCTGTATCCAATGTCACCAAACCTTACTAATCTGTGCACCAATCGGAATATCATGAACACCTTGCTGAAGTCCATATGAACAATGTCTACCAAACTGCCTTCATCAATCTTCTTTGACCCCTCTTCATAAAACTCAGTCAAATAAATGAGCCATGATTTCCCATGCAGAAAGACACATTGTCTACCCCATCAGCCCTTGCCTTCCAAAATGTATGTAAATCCTGTCCCTCAGAATCCCCATCAACAACTCACCCACCACTGACATCAGGCTCACCGGTCTATAGTTCCCTGGCTTTTTGGGTCACTGTTTCCTTTTCTAGTCCCACTCCTTCACTGCTCACAACAAATGTTAAATGTAACCAGGTTGGTAATATGGCCGATCATATCGGTCTCAGACTGGGTCAGGGCAAGTTTTAGGAACAAGTCAGGCTAGTTTCTTTAATCTGCTAAAATAGCACGTTTATGATCCAGAGCAATGTTACTCAAACTATGGTAGAAAGATGAATGGCACACACACACACACAAACACACACACACACACACACACACACACGCACACACACGCACACACACACACACAAACACACACACACGAAAATCTCTGTAATTTAAAGTTGAAAGAACTTGGTCCACATATTCGTGTAACTCATGACAAAAGGAAAAATTGAGAGATTGTCCAAAATGTGATTCTGCTTCTGAAGATATTCTACTCACACAAACTGCTAGCAATGAGATTTCATCCTGGAACAGTTGGATTTGGCTGAATTCCCTTTGCGTTAGGCAGTGAGGATATTCCACTGAATTCTGTTCAGGAATCCTCTATTAGGTAGCACAGTGGCTCAGTGATTAGCATTACTGCCTCACAGTACCAGGGACTTGGGTTTAATTTCAGGCTCCATTTTATTGGTGTGAAGTTTCCACATTCTTCCCTTGTCTGTGTGAGATTCTCATGGGTGTTCCAGTTTCCGCCCACAGTCCAAAGCTGTGTATGTTAGATGGATTGGTCATGCTAAATTGTCCACAGTGTTCAGGGGTTTCTAGGTTAGATGCATTAGTCAGGGGTAAATACAAGGGAATGGACTGGGAAGGTTAATCTTTGAAAGTTTGGTATGGACTTGTTGGGCCGAAGGGCCTGTTTCCACACTGTAGGGATTCTATAAAAAATAAGAATGGTAACGATGAATGTAGAGCTCCTTTTTAGATCGCACACATTGCAGTGATGAAGAACAATGAAGGAGAGAGAGTGCAATAGGCCGTCCCCTCTCGGGCAGATTGCATTTTCTCCCTCTCTGAGCTGAATCACACAGTAATGTTATCCTCTCCCAAACTGGACCATGTGAGGTCTCCTTGTACATTGTCCAAACTATGACTTCATAACATTCCCTATTCCATGTAGGTGCATCATTGCTGCTGTCATACACAGTGCCATACCCTTCGCAGAAAATGTTCCGCTCGATTTGAAGATATGTTTATATGTCCCCGCTTCATTAAAAACATAACATGTTTAATTTATTCAGAATACCTGGGTCAAAATGAATGCATTTTTTTACAAATGCAGAAATTGCTGGAAAAGCTCAGCAGGTCTGTCAGCAACGATATGCCTTTTACATGCTATAGTTGTACCAGCCTCCATCACTTCTCTGATATCATTCCATACGCACACCACTCTCTGGGTGAAATGGTACCCCTTAGATGTCTTGAAAACCTTTCCCCTCTCACTTTGAACCAATGCCCTCTAGTTTTGGACACCCATAATCTGGGGAAAAACCCTGACTACTCACCCCACCCGTGACCATTCTGATTTTATAAACCTCTACTGCTGCGAAATGTGACTCCAATCACACGAATGGCTGTACTTTCAGTCATCACGGGCCTAAATTCTGAAATTCAATACTGACACCTCTTCCTTCTCCATCAAGTCACAATTCTAAATCAATTTCAATCAGTTTGTTCAGATACATCATGAGGCACCTCTGTGGGTTTTACGCCTGGACCTTCGTGTCAAGAGGTAGGGACACTAGCATCACTCAGCAATACCCATAAAGCTGTAACAGTATTCTCCTGTGTGTTTGTCCATCAGACTGTTTTGTCATGCTGGGACATACCTCTGCAACAGGCAGGACTTGAATCCAGGCCTTCTAGTCCAGAGCTAGGAACACTACCACACAAGTTCAGGAATTGGAATCAAATCCAGAGTTCTGGCTCAGTAACAGGGACACTACCCACTACACTACCATACCCTGATTTTGGGTCATATTTTAAGTGCCAGCTTTCAGCTCAGTGTGGATTTATTATAATCAGGTTACCATGACTGAACTACACAAAACACTTTGTATTGTCAAACAAATGGAAGCTATTTGTCTCAACTGCAGAATGTTGAGTGCACGTGCTGTGCCATTGAAATGAACTATGAACATCTTTAATCGCTATTATCTGTAGTCTGCAATATTAGGGAAAGAAATCCTGGAGGCACACTCTGCACACTGAACTGTCTCAAATTGATATTGATTACTGATCACCAGAGACGGAGAAAGACCATAATTTCTGGCCCCAAAACACCGATGAGTATTACCCAACTCTCACGTGTGTCTGCCCTCTGCCTAAAACCATGAAATGTTACCTTGCCCCTGACTACATTCCAGCCACCCATCCCCACTTCCCTGACTGTGTCTGCAATCTGTCCCTCCTCCCCCTAACCACACAAGGTAAACCAAGCTCAGGGGCATTGCGAAAATCAAGGCCAGAGTATGCGGGCTTCCTGGAGATCGGGAGGGAATTTTAAATTTGAAGGGGGTGGGTGAGGAGGCAGAAATATCACACACTGGGCTGAGGGGTGGCAGATGGAGTTTAGTTTGGATTAATGCGAGGGATTGTATTTCGTAAATCAAACAAGAGCAGGACCTATACAATTAAAAGTAGGGCCTTTGGCAGTGTTGTAGTACAGAGACCTAGGCCGTCAGGTAAAGTCCTTTAAAATTTGCATCTCAAACAGATAGTTTGGTTATGAAGGTGTTTAGCACACTTGTCATCATTGGTCAGACCTTTGTGTATCGGAATTGTGACGTCATGTTGTGGTTGTACAGGACATTGGTGAGACCTCTTCTGGAATACTGTGTCCAGCCTGGTCATCCTGCCCACTCATTCCATAGACACACCACCCTCTGGGTGAAAAAGCTGCCCCTTAGGTCACTTTTAAATGTTTGCCGTAGCACCTTAAAGCTATGCCCTCTAGTTTTGGTCCCCCTACCCTCAGAAAAGGACTTGACTATTCACTTTGATATTATTGACCTTGATATTATTAAGCTCTAGAGGGTTCAGAAGAGATTAACCTGGATGTTGCTGGGAATGGAGAGAGTGATCAATAAGGAGAGGCTGGATAGGATTGGTCTTTTTCACTGGAGAGTATGAGATTAAGGGGTAACTTTACAGAGGTTTATAAAATCATGAGGGGTCCACATAAGCTGAAGGGCTGATGTCTTTTCCAGAGAGTCGGGGGATTCAAGACTGGGGGGTAGTTGAATATGCGCAAAAAAAGATTTACAAAAGTCATGAGAGGTAATTACTTTAGACAGAGTCTGGCTTGTATATGGAATGAACTTCCAGAGGAAGTGGTGAAAGCAGGGACAGTTACAATGTTTAAAGGACATTTAGATCAGTCCATGGATAAGACATCAGTTTGGATGGTGCTGTGAGCAGCTGCCCTCTCCCTCCCCCTCTCTGAATGTATCCCTATTGGTTTTCACCCTCTTCCAATGCCTGTGCAGTGGCGTGTGGAGGCCACCAGCGGGTGGCATTGCATCACTTTAAGCACCGGAGAGACTGCCAGACCTGCCCCACACAGAGACACACAGATCCGCAAACAGCAATTGTTAGGGCACGGCGTGAAGCACATCTCGGAATTTAAACTAAATATAAAGAAATGCTCAATTCACCTCATAAAATATTTTTAAAAATGAGTGACAGAGAATTCCCAAATTCCACTGTTTAAATAAAAAACATCAATTGTTTTATCCTCTGAAAGTAAACATTTTACATCAACTATTCACAACTCTGAGACCCTCTTTCTCTAAACTGCTTATTATCCAACTCCAAGCTCTATAGCAATATACTGTTTCAATAGCTGCTTATTGAAATTGCATTAATTTAATTTCAAAACCATACAGCAGCTGTTGTTTTCGATGTCTTCTTCACTATAGATCTCCCTGGGTCATCTTCATTCTCTTTACTGCGGATATGTTCCATATGAAAAGATACCTTTGATGGAGAGTGTTTCCTAATCTCTTGGATCTGTGTTGATGGCATTTGCTCTGTCTGCAATTTTCAAAATGCCTGCATTTTTAATATCCACAACATTGTATTATCTCATTGGTTAGATTTTCGAAAAACAATACATTCAAATGTGATTTGGTTTTAGTATCCTGGGGCATAATTTAAACTGATTAGTAAAATTTAAATTATCGTCCAAACAGCAACCATCTCAGGGATCTATTTCACAGCCAAATGTGATATATTTTCAGTTGTCTTTGACATTCAGGGCCTGCCATCCTTTCATACCACAGGTGCTTGGAAGCTCTCAGTTCAGAACAGCTTTCCCTCTCTCTTAAAGATGCAGTACACACTTTCAACTTCATAACATTAATACCCTGTTGTCAATGCAGATAGGTGGAACCTATGAGATTTCTACCTGATTTGTCAATATTTCTTTCACTCCGTGTCGTGTGTCTCAGAATTTTTGTTATTCCATTGACAGCATATTAATATTCGACTCTGTCCGTGGGAATATAGCGGTATTTCACTTGCTCATACTCATGAATGTGGCAGGATTTCAGTTCTTTCATGGGGACTGTGACACTACGACAATCTCAACGTTTGTAGATGGCACCAATCTTGGACGAATTTTGAAGTTTATGGAGGACAGTGTGCAACTCAA
The DNA here is from genome assembly GCF_047496795.1 of Chiloscyllium punctatum. Classification (NCBI taxonomy): domain Eukaryota; kingdom Metazoa; phylum Chordata; class Chondrichthyes; order Orectolobiformes; family Hemiscylliidae; genus Chiloscyllium; species Chiloscyllium punctatum. Next base: position 3,244,349 of record NC_092769.1, read on the forward strand.
TCAGCACAATCACAAAATGGTGTAGTTTTCGGGCAGATGGAGATCAATGCAGAGCAGTGTGAGGTGATGCACTTCAGTAGGAAGGACATTGAAAAACAATATAAAACAGGACATACCGTTATAATGGTGGTGCAGGAGCAGAGGGCCCTGGGTGTAAATGAGCACAGGTTATTGAAGATGACCACAGGTTATTCAAGTGAGTTTAGCAGTAAATCTCACAGATTAGTTTCAATATCTGAGCTGTTTATAGGAAGAGGTGTAGGAGGGAGCCTCTGTGCTCACTTCCTGGGAGGTGGTGGTGATGATGTATTGTGAGCCCACCCTCCTGCCCACCAAGACCGTGGAGATTCCATTTGTACCAGCTCAACACAAAAGGGAGATGGCATCAGGGCCATGGCTTCGAAGTTGAGCCGGGGGGAAACGGAGCTGCCAGTGGGTTTAAAGTGAGAATTTCCCTTCACTGCACATTGCTCCTTACTCGGTCGGTGGGACGTGGATGTTTCAGAATCTCCACACGAGGCGTCCCGGTCCTCACCGACTCGTACCAGGGTCCTTCCCAAAACGGGGGGAGGGGGTGAGGGAACGGATATCGGGCACTCCACCACCCGGCTTGGCCCTTTCTGTCCTATTCCAGTTTGTTTCTCCTGGAAGGGGAGAAAGGGAGGGAGTGACAGTGGGAATGGGTGGCCCAGCTGTTAGTGCTGGTGCAGGAGGGGGTGGGGGGTGGGTTATGGTGAGGTGTCCAGATGGGGTCAGTCCACAGTGTTGTATTCATGCAGTGTTAATAGTGTGGTGTTGGTGGTGGGCGTGGGGGGAGGGAGAGAGGGTGTGAAGAGAGAGAGAGAGATAGAGAGAAGGTGCTGCATGCGGCAGTGACAGTGTTGGAGCACGAGCCTTGTTCGGGGGTCGGTGCTATAACAGATATACAGTGAGTGTGAGGGAGCAGAGAGAATACAGTGAGCCTTATCCTGACAGAGTGGGGATGCTTGTCCTGTATTGCTGGACATTTCTTCAGACCACAGACACTTCAGTGAGCTGTGTGGTAAGCTCAGACCATGCTCGGTGGGTCTGGTGGTGCGGCCCCCTCTGCGAACAGAATGGCCTTCCTCTGTAGTAGCCCATCAACCAGGACCTCCGTGCCCCTGCCGGCAAACCGTCGCATAATTGACCCTTATTTGCCATGCTCGTGGCAAACTGTTCAGGGCAGCTCCAACCTCAGAAATCTCAACCGTGTGCCCATTGGCTTTTAAAGATTGCACCAGTGCCAGGGATCATTGAATATCCAGGGGCATCCGGGCGATGGTGAGTACCTCCAGTCATGATGGGTGGGAGAATCGGGCTGGTATTGAATGAGAAGGGCACCATCGGGTGGGGTAGGCAGTTAATGAGGTGAGTTCGATTTGATAGCACCAGAAAATAGGTCAGCCTCTTGCGGACGATTCCTCTGTTACACTCAAGGAAATTCAAACAAAGATAAATTATTGATAGAATTTGCCCAATGAGTCATAGATTCTGTTGAAACAAATTCCAGTTACAAAAATGCAGAACAAACGCTCATCTGACCTCACACCAATATCCATTTTTCCCAACATTCCCAAGAAGACTGGTTCATGTTACAGGAAGCTATCAAAGTATCTAAATTTCAGCACCCTGAAACCTGGAAACACATCCATCCAAAACAATGTCTCTCAGTCGCACCCTGTCTGACTATTTCCCAAACCCCTCCTATCTCTCTCTGGCAGTGATGTTCACACCCACAGCCCCCCCCCCCCCGTAATAGCAGAATGGAGATATGGAGCTGTAAATGGGTGGGAGCGGTACATCCTGTTATTCCAGCATGGGCTGCAAGTTTCCCCACACTGGGCACGGATCTAACACAGTGTTACTGAACAATGCACTGGGGTGGTGTACACAGTCCTACATGCTGGGAGGGTAACTGCTCCTGGTTTACAGATCAATGTACTGGGGTGGTGTACACAGTCCTACATGCTGGGAGGGTAACTGCTCCTGGGTTACAGATGAATGTACTGGTTTGATGTACACAGTCCTTCATGCTGGGAGGGTAACTGCTCCTGGTTTAGAGATCAATGTACTGGGGTGGTGTACACAGTCCTACATGCTTGGAAGGTAACTGCTCCTGGTTTACAGATCAATGTACTGGGGTGGTGTACACAGTCCTGCGTTACTGATCAATGCACTGGGGTGGGTACACAGTCCTACATGCTGGGACGGTAACTGCTCCTGGGTTACAGATTAATTCACGGGTGATCACTGCACATGCTGCTGTGTTGGTCAGACTATCTGCGGTTTATAGAGAATGCAATGATGTGGTCAGTGCAGCTCCCCGTGCCCGATAGATATGTGGCCTTTGCACAGTACATCATGTTGGTGGGGTGGATAGGGGGGGAAGGTGATGGACAGGTCAAGGAATTGCTAGGAACGTTCTGTCCCCGACATTCTATGACTGACATTCCCCGGAACGTTCTGTCCCCGACATTCTAACTGACATTCCCCGGAACGTTCTGTCCCTGACATTCGATAACTGACATTCCCCGGAACGTTCTGTCCCTGAAATTGTTTGTGAACGGCCGGACATCAGTGAATTGAACAAACGATAAGATACCGAGGGAAGAGATCCCTTTCCAGGGAGAAGGAGACACTGTTCCGAAGGCACCTCAGGCAGTTAAAGGGGTGAATACGTTTTCCCTGCGTTTACATTTCTTCACGACACAGGATCGACCAAAATTTAGACCAAAATACAGGAATTCCCAAACTCCGTTTGTCTTCCGGAAACTGGGAGAGAATCCTTCAGAACAGCAACATTCCCACCCTCCGTATTAGGAACTGGGAAGGAGTGACCTGTGTCTGCTCTCGAGTGATCGAGTGTGTGGGAATGTTCTCGAAACCATCTGTCCTTATGGATGTGTCTCTGTGTGTTTGGGGAGGGACGGTTTCTTGTGGTTTATGTCACATTTTTATCAGTAATTCCCACCTCCCCATCTGTTATTCCAGCTCCAATTATTTTAATAAATCCCTGAATACAGGGACACATTTGAAAATCTCACTGGGTCCCCGATCAAACGGGTCCCTTTGCCTCCAGGCTGATGGATAATGGGTTTATTTTCCTTCCTCACAGTTAATGTAGTGACCATCTACATCCTTCTTTATAAAGATTGTGGATTGTCTCCATGTGTCAGACGTTACCTGGGGGCCATGGCAGCAGCGGATCTCCTGGTCATTATCCTCGACCTGATCCTGAGACACATTCCCATTGTTTATATGGAACAGTTTTATTTCCTGATGGACTCCGCCCCCGTGTGTAATATCCACGCTGTCCTGCTTTATGCAGCCACTGACTGCTCTGTCTGGTTCACCGTCACTTTCACCTTTGATCGGTTTGTGGCCATTTGTTGCCAGAAGCTGAAAAGTAAATATTGCAGTGAGAAACCGGCGGCTGTGGTTCTGGGAGCAGTGACTGTGCTGAGCTGTTTAAAGAACATTTTCTGGTATTTTATGTTCAACGCTCGGTATTCGATGGGGAACATCCCCTGGTTTTGTGATATAACAGGCGCTGTTTATTACTCCAGTGTCTGGATCACAATCGAGTTCCTCCACCACATTCTAACTCCGTGTGTCCCATTTCTCCTGATTCTGCTGCTCAATGTTCTCACCGTCAGACACATATTAGTGACCAGCAGAGCCCGCAGGAGACTCCGCGCTCACACCAATGGGGACGCTCAGTCTGACACTGAAATGAGAAACCGAAAAAAATCCATCATTTTACTGTTTGTGATCTCGGCCAATTTCATCCTGTTATGGTCAATGTTAATGCTGTATTCTATATCGCTGCGGATGTGGTGGATTGGGTATCGGTCTGTGTCTCTCGATCGCTTTCTGCAGGAATTGGGCTTCATGTTGCAGCTCCTCAGTTGCTGCACAAACACCGCGATTTATGCCGTGACCCAGACTAAGTTCAGGCAGCAGCTGAAGAATGTGCTGAAATATCCCTTTACCCAAATCCATCCATCAATCAAATTCCCTCATTAATCAATCCATCCGGGATTTTCTCATTTCAGTTCAGTGTTTCAGCGATGGAGCAGCCTGTCGCTATGGTAACAGACTGAGGGTAGCACTGGTTTGTCCATCGTTATCCCACAGGGGGGTTTAAGGGAAACATTTCAATGTTTCTCACAACTCATGGGCCAGTGAGAAAAGGCACCATCCCACTGACTGTATCCATCACTTCCATTTGTAACCAATAAAAATGTTGATTAAAGCGTGCCGAGCAGCTGAGTGACCGTTGTTGTTGTGTGTCTTTGTGTTGGAGAAGCTGAGCTGGAGAGAGACAGACTCAGCCCCAAGTCCTGGTCCTTACGGAAGGGGAGGGCACCGCGCCCTGAGATCAGGAGCTGGGTTTAACTCCCTCTGATCCCCCCCCCAACTCCAACCTGGACTCCCCATTTCCTGTTGTGAGTGGGACTACCCCCCTCCCCAATCTCTGGATCAGAAGGAGAGGGACTCGTCAGGGAGACAGATTGCATCAGAGAGTGAGGGGGAGGCAGGAAGGAAAGAGATTTAGTCAGAGAGAAACAGAGGGAGGTGGGGAGAAAGAGAGACTGAGGTAGGGGGATCGAGAGAGAGAGAAGTGGAGAGAGAGGGAAGGAGCAGGGAGAGTCAGAGAGCGCGAGAGGCAAGGGAGAGCTAAGGTGAGGAAGAGAGAGAGAAATAGGGGAGGACATAATGAGAGAGGGTTCAGAGAGTGGGGGACAGAGAGAGGGGGGCAGAGAGAGAGGGGGAACAGAGAGAGTGGGACAAAGAGAGGGGGAACAGAGAGAGGTGGACTGAGAGTGGGGGGCAGAGAGAGGGGGACAGAGACTGGGGGATGGAGAGAGTGGGGGACAGTGAGTGGGGGATGGAGAGACTGGGGGACAGAGGGGGGTCAGAGAGTGGGGAATAGAGAGAGTGGGGACCGGGGGCGGACGGGGGGACAGAGAGGGAGGTGACAAAGAGAGGAGGGAGTGAGTGGGGGACACAGAGAGAGGGGGAAAGAGAGATGAGGACAGAGAGAGGCGACAGAGAGAGGGGGGACAGAGAGAGGGGGACAACGAGAGGGGGCAGAGAGGGGGGACAGAGAGCAGGGGGATAGAGAGAGGGAGACAGAGAGTGGGGAACAGAGAGAGGAGGACAGAGAGGGGAACAGAGAGTGGGGGATGGAGATAGTGGGGGACAGAGAGAGGGGGACAGAGAGTGGGGAATGGAGAGAGTGGGGGACGGGGGGGCGGGGGGACAGGGAGGGGGACAGAGTGAGAGAGGGATAGAGAGGGGGGGACAGAGAGAGTGGGGAGACAGAAAGAGAGGGGTACATTGAGAGGGCTGGGAACGAGAAGGCGGGACGGGGGTGGGGAACTGAGAGCGAGGTCAGAGAGAGGGGGGACAGAGAGAGGGGCGGAGAGGGGAGTGACAGAGCTGGGAGGGGCAGAGATGGGGGAAGAGAGAGGGGGTAACAGAGAGAGTGGGGACAGGGAGAAGGGGGACAGAGAGTGAAGGGGACAGACAAACCGGGGGACAGAGAGAGGGGGGCAGAGAGAAGGGGGACAGAGAGAGGGGGGGACCGAGAGAGGGGGACAGAGAGTGGGAGATACAGCGAAGGGGAAGGACAGAGATAGAGAGGGGGACTGAGAGTGGGACAGAGAGGGGGGGACAGAGAGAGGGCTGGGACCGAGAAGGGGGTGACAGAGAGGGGGACTGAGAGAGGGGGACAGAAAAAAGGGGGGATAGAGAGAGGGGGACAGAGAGAGAGGAGGACAGAGAGAGAGGGAGGACAGAGAGATGTGGTACAGAGAGAGGGGGACAGAGAGAGGGGGAACAGAGAGTGGTACAGGGAGAAGGGGAGACAGAGCGGGGAGCAGAGAGAGTGGGGACAGTAAGAGAGGGGAGACAGAGAGACGGGGGCACAGTAGAGGTGGGACAGAGGAACGGAGAGAGGTGGGACAGAGAGAGAGGGGGAAATAGAGAAGTGAAGAGAGGGGGCGGACTGAGAGCGGAGGGACAGAGAGAAGGAAGGGCAGAGACAGAGGGGACCGAGAGAGGGGGACAGAGAGCGGGAGAGACAGTGAGAGTTGGGGGGACAGAGAGAGTGGGGACAGAGAGAGGGGGACAGAGAGAGAGAGAGAGGGACAGAGAGTGGGGTGACTGGGGGGAAGAGAAAGGGGGAGACAGAGAGAGGAGGGAACAGAGGGAGAGGGGGTCAGAGAGAGGGGGTTAGAGGGGGAAGAGAGAGGGGTGACAGAAAGAGAGTGGGGACAGAGAGAGATTGGGGACAGAGAGATGGGGTGCCAGAGAGAGGGGAGAAAGAGAGAGGGGGGACGGAGAGAGAGAGAGGGGGACAGAGAGAGGGAGGGGCAAAGAAAGAGAGGACAGAGAGAGGGGGGACAGAGAGAAGAGGGACAGAGAAGGGGCGGTCAGAGTGAGAGAGGGGGTCAGAGAGAGAGAGGGACAGAGAGAGAGAGGGGGACAAGAGAGTGGTGACAAGAGAGTGGGTGAAGAGAGAGGGTTGAGTGATAGGGGAGAGGGGGGTCGTGAGAGGGGGAAGAGAGAGAGGGGAACAGAGAGAGAGGTACAGAGAGAGAGAGGGTGGACAGAGAGATGGGGACAGAGGGAGAGGGAGGGACAGAGTGAGAGGGTGACAGAGAGATTGGGGACAGAGTGAAGGGTGACAGAGCGGGGGGGACAGAGACAGGGGGACAGAGAGAGTGGGGACAGAGAGAGGGGGAATATTGAGAGAGGGGGACAGGGAGATGGGGGCGAAGCGAGAGGGGGACAGAAAGAGGGGGGCAGAGAGAGCGGGGAAAAGAAAGAGGAGGAAAGAGAGACAGGGACAGAGGGGACGGACAGAGAGAGTGGGGACAGAGAGGGTGGGACAGAGAGGGGTGCAGAGAGGGAGGGAACAGTGAGAGAGGGGAACAAGAGAGTGGGGGGAGCGAGGTAGGGGACAGATGGGGGGAGCGAGGCGTATATAGAGAGGGGTCAGAGAGTGGGGGACAGAGAGAGGGGGACAGAGGGGGGGGACAGAGAGAGGGGGACAAAGAGAGGGGGAACAGAGAGAGGGGGCAGAGATTGGGGGCCAGAGACAGTGGGACAGAGAGTGGGGAACAGAGAGAGAGGGGGACAGAGAGAGCGGGACAGAGAGAGGGGGGTGACAGAGAGTGGGGGATGGAGAGAGTGGGGGACAGAGGGGGGGACGAGGGAGAGAGTGGGGGACAGAGGGGGGAACGGGTAGACAGAGAGGGAGGTGACGGAGAGAGGAGGGAGTGAGAGGGGGACACAGAGATGGGGGGACAGAGAGCACGTGAGGACAGAGAGGGGGACAGCGAGTGAGGTGGACAGAGAGAGGGGGACAGAGAGATGAGGACAGAGAGCTGAGGACAGAGAGAACGGGAGAGAGAGGGGCGACAGAGAGCACGGGGATAGAGAGAGGGAGACAGAGAGTGGGGAACAGAGAGAGGGGGACAGAGAGTGGGGGACAGAGAGAGGGGGACAGAGAGTGGGGGACAGAGAGTGGGGGATGGAGAGAGTGGGGGACAGAGAGAGGAGCACAGAGAGTGGGGGATGTAGAGAGTGTGGGACAGAGGGGGGACGGGGGGACAGCGAGGGTGGTAATAGGGAGAGGACGGAGTGAGAGGAGGAAACAGAGAGAGGGGGACAGAGAGAGGGGGACAGAGAGTGGGACAGAGAGAGAGGGGGACAGAGAGAGAGGGATAGAGGGGGGGGGACGGAGAGAGTGAGGGGACAGAGAGAGGGGGTATATCGAGAGGGCTGGGACCGAGAAAGCGGGACGGGTGGCCAGAGAGGCGTCTTAGAGAGAGGTGGGAAAGAGAGAGGTTGACAGAGAGGGGTGGGAAGGAGTTGGTGGACAGAGATGGGGGCAGAGGGAGAGGGGAACAGAGAGAATGGTGACAGGGAGAAGGGGGACAGAGAGTGAAGGGGACAGAGAGACGGGGACAGAGAGGGGGGGACAGATTGGGGTGGCAGAGAGAGAGAGGGGGACCGGGAGGGGGACAGAGGAAAGGGGGGGGGGACAGAGAGAGGGAGGTCAGAGTCAGGGGGACAGAGAGATTGGGGACAGAGAGAGGGTGGGACAGAGAGAGGCGGACAGAGAGAGAGAGGGGGACAAGAGAGTGGGGGGAGCGAGGTAGGGGAGAGATGGGGAGAGAGAGGGGTCTATAGAGAGGGGTCAGAGAGTGGGGTCAGAGAGAGAGGGGGGACAGTGAGAGCGGGACAAAGAGAGGGGGACCAGTGAGAGGGGGACAGAGACTGGGGGAGAGAGAGAGGGGGACAGAGAGAGGGGGTCAGAGAGAGGGCGATGGAGAGGGGGGGACAGAGAGTGGGGGATGGAGAGAGTGGGGGACAGAGGGGGGACGGGGAGAGAGTGCGCGACAGAGGGGGGGACAGGAAAACAGAGAGGGAGCTGAGAGAGAGGAGGGAGTGAGAGGGGGACACAGAGACAGGGGGGACAGAGAGCGTGTGGGGACAGAGTGGGGGACAGAGAGAGAGGGGGACAGAGAGAGGGGGACCGAGAGATGAGGACAGAGAGAACGGTAGAGAGAGGGGGGGACAGAGTTAATGAAGAGCGAGGGGGAGATAGAGTTTGAGGGGTAGAGAGAGAGGGTGAGCGGGGTAGAGAGAGATCTGATAGAGACAGGGGATGAGAGAGTGGGGTAGAGAGAGGGGAGAGGGAGGGGGAGAGCAGGGGAGAGGAGAGAGGGGTTAGAGGGGCGAGAGTGGGGGACAGAGAGGGGAGAGTCGGGGGGAGAGAGAGGGGGAGAGCGATGGGGGGGGAGAGAGACTGAGGGAGAGAGAGGGGGAGGGAGATGAAGGGAGCGAGGGAGCGGATTAGAGAGGGGGCAGAAAGGGGGAGAGAGTGCGGGGAGAGAGAGGGGAGAGAGATGGGGAGAGAGATGGGGAGAGTGAGAGGGAGAGGGAGAGAGAGAGGAGAGTGGGAGTGCAAAAGGAGGCGAGAGAGTCTGGCGAGAGGGGAGCAAGAGGGGGTGAGAGAGGGGGAGAGAGAGAGGGACGAGGGGGGAGAGAGAGAATGCAAGAGAGAGGGGTAGGGAGAGCGGGGAGAGAGAGAAGGGTAGAGAGGTTGGCGAGTGAGGGGGGCAAGACGGGGATGAGAAAGCGGGCGAGAGAGGGGGAGAGAGAGGGGGATAAAGAGGGGGGAGAGAGTGTGGGGAGAGAGGGGGCATAAAGAGAGAGAGTGTGGAGAGAAAGGGGGAAGATAGAGCGGGAAAGAGAGCGGGGAGAGAGAGGGGAGAGATAGAGGGAGAGAGAGAGAGAGAGAGTGGTGGGGGTGAGAGGGGGAGGGGGAGAGAGAGAGGGGGAGAATGAGACCGGACGAGAGAGTGGGGGTGACAGCGTGGGGGCTAGATTGGTGGGTGAGAGAGGGTGGCGTGACAGAGTGGGGGAGAGAGAAGGGGCGAGAGAGAGAGGGGAGAGAGAGGGGGAGAGATGGTGGAGAGAGTGGGGGAGAGACTGGAGGAGAGAATGGGGGAGTGAGTGAGAGGGTGAGAGAAGGAGGGAGTGAGAGAGGGAGAGAGAGGGGAGAAGGTTCGGTGGCAGAGTGGGGAGAGAGTTAGTGGAGAGACAGGGGGAGAGAGAGTGAGGGGGTATAGGGAGAGGGGGTAGAGAGAGAGGGTGAAGCGCGGGGAGAGCGAGGGAGTGAGAGTGAATGAGAGGGGGAGGGAGAGTGAGGTGACAGAGTGAGGGGAGAGAGGGAAAGACAGAAAGAGAGCGGCTCGAGAGACGGGTGTGAGAGAGGGAGAGAGGGAGGGGAGAGAAGGGAGGGGAGAGAACGAGGGGAAGCGAGAGTGAGAGAGAGAGAGGAGAAAGAGAGGGAGAGAAAGGGAGTGGGGAGGGAGGGGGGGAGAGAGAGAGAGGGGGAGAGAGAGAGACGGGCGACAGAGCGTAGACAGAGAGAGGGGACAGAGAGGGGGGAGAGAAAGAGGGGGAGAGAGAGAGGGTGGAGAGCGAGAGGGGGAGAGAGTGGGGCGAGAGATTGGGGCGAGAGAGGGGGAAGGAGAGAAGGGGAGAGGGAGGGGAAAGAGTGAGGGGGAGAGAGAGGGTGAGAGAGAGGAGGGAGAGAGGGGCGGGAGGGGAGAGAGCGCGAAGAGGTGGCGAGAGAGGGATGAGAGAGGTTGGAGAGAGGGGAAACTCAGAGACCGTGGGAGAGAGTGGGGAGAGAGAGGGGGAGATGGAGAGAGGGGGGACAAAGAATGGGAGAGAGAAGATGGAGAGGGGAGAGATAGAGGGGAGAGAGACAGAGAGAGAGAAAGGGTTGAGAGACAGGCGTAGAGAAGTGGAGTAGTCAAAAGGATAAAAAGAGAGGGGGAGAGAAGTGGGGTGAGAGAGATGGCGAGAGAGGGGGATAGAGGGAGTGGGAGAGAGAGAAGGGGAGAGAGGGAGGGGGAGAGAGGGAGGGCAGAGAGAGTGGGGCAGAGCGAGTTAGGGAGAGTGAGTGGGTAGAGAGAGAGAGACAGAGGGAGAGGGAAAGGGGGAGAGAGAGGAGGAGGGGGGAGAGAGGTGAGAGAAAGGTGAGAGAGAGGTGAGAGAGAGGGGGAGAGAGAGGGGAAGAGGGAGGGGGGCGAGACCGGGGAGAGAGAGAGGTGGGAGAGAGAGAGAAGCGGGGGGAGAGACAATGGTGGGGGAGAGAGAGATGTAGGCGAGAGAGAGGTGGGGGGGAGAGAGAGAGAGAGGTGAGTGAGAGAGAGGTGTGAGTGAGAGAGGTCGGGGAAAGAGAGAGAGGAGAAGAGAGAGGAGGAAAGAGATAGAGGGGAAGAGAGGGAAGGGCAGAGAGAAGGAGGGCGAAAGAGGGGAGTAGGGCAAATGGAGAGGGGTCAAGGGAGAGGGCGGAGAGAGGAGGGGGAGAGAGGGGGAGAGAGGGGAGAGAGGGGGGAGAGAGAGGGGGAGAGAGGGGAGAGAGGGAGGGAGACAGATGGGGAGAGGGGGGAGAGGGGGGAGAGAGAGATGGGGAGACAGAGGGGGGAGAGAGAGCCGGGAGAGAGAGAGGAGAGAGAGAGGAGGCAAGGTAGAGGGAGAGAGAGAGGTGAGTGAAACTGGCAGAGAGAGAGTGAGAAAAAGAGAGGAAGGGAGAGGTGGAGAGCGAGCGAGAAAGCGAGGGGCGAGAGAGGGTGACGAGCGAGAGGGGAGACAGAGAGGGTGTGACAGAGAGAGGGGAGGGAGAGGGGGAGAAAGAGAGGTGAGAGAGGGGGAGAGAGAGGGGGGGAGATAGAGTGGTGGAGTGAGTGGGGGAAGTGAGTGGGGGGATTGAGTGGGGGAGAGAGGGTGTCGAGAGTGTGGGGAGAGGGGGAGAGAGGGGGTAACGAGTGGGGGAGAGAGAGAGGGAGGGAGTGAGAGGGGGAGGGGAGGGGGAGTGAGGTGACAGAGTGAGGGGGTCAAAAGAGGTGGCGAGAGAGGGGGAGACAGGAAGGGGAGAGAGGGAGGGGGAGAGAGGGAGGGGGAGAGACAAGGAATGAGGAGAGAGTGAGGGAGAGAGAGGGGGAGAGAGAGGCGGAGAAAGAGAAAGGTGAGAGTGAGGCAAGAGAGGAGGCAAGAGATGGGAAAAGAGAGAGGGAGAGAGAGAGGGCGATAGCGAGGGGGGACTGAGAGACAGATCGTGGGGAGAGAGGGGTGGCAGAAAGGGGGGGGAAGACAGAGGGGTAAGACAGAGAGCGGGGAGAGTGGGGAAGAGAGGGGGCAGATGGAGATAGAAGAGACGGAGAGAGGTGAGAGGGAAGATAGAGAGGGGAGAGAGAGTGGAAAGAGAGAGGAGAGAGAGACGGGGGGTAGAGAGACAGGGGTAGAGAGAGGTGAGTATTGAGAAGGATAAAGAGAGAGGGTGGAGAGAGAAGGGGGCGAGAGAGGGGGGCGAGAGAGGGGGACAGGGGGAGTGGGAGAGAGTGAGGGAGAGAGAGAGGGGGAAAGAGGGATTGGGAGAGAGGGGAGAGAGAGAGGGGAGAGAGAGAGGGGAGAGAGAGGTGGTGAGAGAGAGAGGTGAGGAAGATAGAGAGGTAAGTGAGAGAGAGGTGGGGAGAGAGAGGTGAGGAAAGAAAGAGAGGGGGAAGAAAGAGCGAGGGAAGAGAGAGGGGCAGAGAGAGAGGGAAAGATAAGGGGCGAGATAAGGGGGAGAGATTGGGGGAGAGATAGGGTAGAGGTACCGGGAGACATAGGGGAGAGAGAAGGGGAGAGAAAAGGGGAAAGAGAAGGGGAAAGATAGGGGAGAGAGAGGGGTTAGAGAGAGATGGATTAGAGAGAGAGAGAACGAGACAGAAAGGGGTCGAGTGCAGGGGTCGAGAGGGGGTAGTCGAGTGAGGGCTTTCGAAGGGAGCGGTTGTGAGAGGTGTGTCGAGAGAGGGGGGACAGTGAGGGGGTCTAGAGAAGAGGGCTGAGAGAGGGGGGTCGAGAGAGTGGGTCGATAGGGGGACAGTGAGGGGATGGGGAGAGAGAGGGGTGAGAGCGTGGGGGAGAGTGAGTGGGGAGAGAGTGGGGGAGAAAGGGGGCAGAGAGGGGGTAGAGATGGGGGAGAAAATGAGAGAGAGTGGAGAGAGAGAGTGAAGGGTGAGAGATGGGGAGAGCGAGGTGCGAGCAAGAGAGACGGGCGAGAGAGTGGGTGAGCGACAGACAGACAGAGAGAGGTGCAAGTATGAGTGAGTGAGAGAGGGGACGGAAATGAGAGAGAGTCTGAGAGATCGAGAGAGAGTGTGCGATAAGGGGACAAGAGAGAAAAAGAGAGAGAGAGAAAGATAGAAAGAGGGGGAGAGCGAGATAGGGAAAGATACAAGGTGAGCTAGAGAGAGTGGGGCATGAGTGAGAGGCGCGCGAGGGGGGAGAGAGAGAGTCAGGTGAGAGAGAGGGATGAGGTGGAGAGTGAGTGAGTGGGTGAGAGAGAGAGTGTGTGAGGGGAAGAGAGATAGACAGAGAAGGTGAGAGAGAGAATGAGAGTGAGAGGGTGAGAGATAGATAGTGAGGGAGTGAGAGAGGGGATCGAGAAAAAGAGACAGAGAGTCTGAGAGAGAGAGAGAGAGAGAGAGAGAGAGAGAGAGAGAGAGAGAGAGAGAGATGTCTCAGGGAGGACCAGTCCAGCAGAGGTGAGAACAGGACCCTTACAAGATGGTGGGAATGAAGCCTAGAATGTATCTGTTCCTTGCCCAGCCCTGTGTCCATGTCCTGTCTTCCGGGTCTGAATACAGAAGACCACTAAGCACCTCTGTGCTGTTTACTGTAAGTGATCTTACCGGCCGCCGGATTTACTGAAGGCTCCAGACCTCCCTCTCCATCTCTCTCTGGCTGACCAACCGTCTTTGATGTGGTTATGGACGAGACAGGAGTTAGGAATTCGGCTGAGACAGGAACATCCTGATTACCTGCAGGAGACAGATAAATAGACGGAATTGGAAATTAGACTGATGCAGTGAGGTTTACACATGGAGGATCTGGAAAATCCCTGTCTCCATCCCTGGCCTGTGCTACTGCTTCGCTCTGGAATGGGGAATTCCATTGGCTCAGGATCTGGAGTAGCTGCAAGAGTGAGAGACGCTGACAGAGGCAGCAATTAGACCCACACAGTCAGGGATACCACATGGAGAGATACTGAGTGATATCACCAGAGTGCAGGAAGGTGTCAGGATCACACAGTGGTCATGATGAAAGGGTTGTGATTCATGGTGTACTAGGATCAGTACTCAGGGACAGGTGAGCTACGAGTGGGACAGGTGATGGCCTCGTGCTATTCTTACGCGACTATTCATCCAGATGTTAATGCTGGTGTCCAGTATAACCCATCTAACTGCTTAATATCCTTTCAGGAAGAAAATATGTTATAGGCAGCGGGTCTGGCCTACAAATGTTCCAGACCCAGAGCGATGGGGTTGACTCTAAACTGATCTCTGTAATGATCCAGCAAGACACTCAGCTCAAGGGCAGCTCAGGGTGGGCATGCGATGCTGGCCAGCCAGAGACAGCAACATCCAATGAGTGAATTAAACATAACACTGCTGGGAGTTGTCCCTTAGGTTCCTTTTTTTATCTTTCCCCTCATCCTGAACCTAGGCCCTTCAGTTCTGGACGACCCCACCCCTGGGAGCAATGTCCTGGCCAATCATGTCGGTAAGCTTATGTGCAGGACTTTAAACTGACAGAGAGGATGCAGAGGATTCAGGTGAAAGGAGCTTTCCAAATCCAAAGAGAATTGGCAACGTAGCTGAAGACAAGCAGAAAGGAACAGGAAGAGAGAGTTAACTGAAACTGTACATCAGTGAATTGGACTGTTACAAGAAATTGTGGAAAGAGTCAATTGTAATGTTCTTTTTTGGACTGGATAAAGTCTCTGCAATAAGGTGGATGGACTGGGGCACAGAGATAAATGAGGTTTAGTGGTGACAGGGTGAACAAAAGGTGGAACATGAATATTCTATTGTACACCTCCTTGAGGGGTGACAGGGAGTGCAGGATGGGTAACCCTGACAGTAATGGGTAACAAAGGCATTACAAAGAAAGAATTTGGCCTCGGATGATGAAGCTGAATCAACCTGAATGCAGATTCTGGGTAACACGTGTCAAAAACACAAGCAGGAGAACAGTTCAGAGGCTGCCTAACAGCATTTCATTGCTCAGACCTGTTACACATTCCAATGAATTCCTGTGGACTGCACAGGCACTGTGATAATGCTGGGAGACTTCAGTCTTTGTATAATCTGAGACAGTCTCATCGGCAAAAGTGATGTTCTCCGAACTCCTCTTTGAATGTTTGTGTCAGTGTTTCTTTAAAAAACACATTGTGCAAACAGCCAGGGAGGTGACTATCTCAGATCGACCGTTGGGTGATGACGCTGAGGGAAGGAGTAATGTCCCACTGAGATATCCTCTGGGAAATTGTAGTGTAGTGGGATTCAGCGAGATGATGGATTTTTAAAGTGACCATAAAGCACACCCTACAATCACAACCAAAGCCATTGACATGTGTTTGAGAGGAGAACTAACCAAGGTAAACAGGAGAAACAGTGACGTGCATGGCTGGTAATGGACAGTACAAAACGTTTACAGTCATAGAGATGTACAGCACAGAAACAGGGCCTTCGGTCCAACTCATCCACGCCACCCACATATCCTAACATAATTTCATCACATTGCCAGCACTTGGCCCAAATCCCTCTCAACCCTTCCTGTTCGTATACCCATCCAGATACCTTTTAAATGCAGTAATTGTACCAGTCTCCACCACTTCATCTGGCAGGTCATTCCATACACGCAACACCCTCCACATCAAAACGTTGTCCCTTAGGTTCCGTTTATATCTTTCCCCTCTCATCCTGAACCTGGGCCCTCCAGTTCTGGACTACCCCACCCCAGGGAAAAGACCTTGTCTGTTAATCCTATCCATGCCTCTCATGGTTTTATAAACCTCCATATGGGTTACCCCTCAGCTTCAGACATTCCAGGGAAAGCAGGCCCAGCCCATTTAACCTTTCCTTGTAGCTCAAATCCTCCAACGCTGGCAGCATCTTTGCAAATCCTTTCTGAGCCCTTTCAATTTACACAATATTCTTCCGAGAGGGAGGAGACAAGAATTTCACACAATATTCCAAAACTGGCTTATCCAATATCCTGTATAGCCACAACCTGACCTCCCAACTCCTCTACTCAATGTCCTGATCAGTAAACGCAAGCATACCAAACACCTTCTTCACTATCCTATCGACCCACAATTCTCCTTTCAAGCAACAATGAACCTGCACTCCAAGGTCTCTTTGTTCAGAAACACTCCCTGGGACATTAACATTAAGTGTATCAGTCTTGCGAAGAATTGCTTTCCCAAAATGCAGCGCTTCTTATTTATCTGAATTAAGCTCCATCTCCCACTCCTCAGCCCATTGGCCCATCAGTTCACCATCCCATTGTAATGTGAAGTAACACTCTTCACTGTCCACTACCCCTCCAACTTTGATGTCATCTGCAAATTTACTAACTATACCTGCTGTGTTCACATCCAATTTATATAATTAATGGAAAGTAGTGGACACAGCACCGATCCTTGTCGCACTCCACTGGTCACAGGTCTCTCGTCTGAAAAAACAACCCTCCACAACCACCCTCTGTCTTCTACCTTCGTGCCAGTTCTGTATCCAAATGGCTGGTTTTCCCTGTATTCCGTGAGATCTATCCTTGCTCTCCAATCTCCCATGTGGAAACATTTCGAACACCTTACTGAAGTCCAGATCACTCACATCCACCGCGCTGCCCTGATCAATCTTTTTGTTACTTCTTCAAAAAACTCAATATCTTGAGACATGATTTCCCACGCACAAAGCAATGCTGACTATACCCAATTAGACATTGCCTTTCTAAACACATGTAATTCCTGTCCCTCATGTATCCGTCCTTCAACGTGCCCATGACTGACTTCAGGCGACCCAGTCTGTAGTTCCCTGGCTTGTCCTTACCAGCCTTCTGAAGAGTTCGCACCACGTTTGCCAACCTCCATTCTTCTGGTACCTCACCTGTGAATATTGGCGACAAAAATATCTCAGTAAGAGGCCCAGCAATCACTTCTCTATCTGCCCATAGAGTTCTCGGATACAGCTGATCAGGTCTTAGGGATTTATCCACCTTTAACCGTTTCAGGACATCCAGCACCTCCTCCTTTGTAATATAGACGTTTTAGAAGATGACATCATCTATTTCCCAATGCTATTTCCCAAACCATCATCCTATTCCATATCTTCCTGGTCCTTCTCTACAGGAAATACTTGTTCAGTATCTCCCCCATCTCCTGCAGCTCCATGTGCAGGCAATCATGATCATTGAGGAGCCCTATTCTCTCCCTAGTGACGCTTTTGACCTTTATGCATTTGTAAAAACACTTTGGGTTCTACTTAACCCTATTTGCCAAAGCAATCTCATGTACCCTCTTTGCCCTCATGATTTACCTCTATCCCAACACAACACTGCAATCTCCCCCTCCCTGACTGATCCCTACCCAACATTGCACTCACCCCCTCCCTGACTGATCCCAAACCAACACTGCACTCACTTCCTCCCTGACTGATCCCTGCCCAAAACTGTAATCTCCCCCTCCCTGACGGATCAGTAACTAACACTGCAATCTCCCCTCCCTGACTGATGCCTACCTAAGACTGTAATCACCCCCTCACTGACTGATCCATACTCAACACTGCAATCTCCCCTCCCTGACTGATGTCAACCCAACCCTGCAATCTCCCCCTCACTGACTGATACCTACACAACACTGCAAACTCCCCTCCCTGACTGATGTCAACCCAACCCTGCAATCTCCCCCTCACTGACTGATACCTACACAACACTGCAATCTCCCCTCCCTGACTGATGTCAACCCAACCCTGCAATCTCCCCCTCACTGACTGATACCTACACAACACTGCAATCTCCCCTCCCTGAATGATCCCTACCCAATACTGCAATCTCCTCGTCCCTGCCTGATCCCTACCCAAAACTGAAATCTCCCCCTCCCTGACTGATCCCTACCCAACACTGCAATCTCCCCCCCAACTGATCCCAACCCAACCCTGCAATCTCCCCCACACTGACTGATACCTACCGAACACTGCAATCTCCCCTCGCTGACTGATCCCGACCCAACACTGCAATCTCTCCCCCCGACTGATCCCAACCCAACCCTGCAATCTCCCCCTTCCTGACTGATCCCTACACAACACTGCAATCTCCCTCTCCCTGACTGATCCCAACCCAACACTGCAATCTCACCTCCCTGACTGATCCCAACCCAACACTGCAATCTCCCCCTCCCTGACGGATCAGTAACTAACACTGCAATCTCCCCTCCTGGAATGATCCCTACCCAACACAGTAATCACCCCCTCCCTGACTGATGCCTACCCAACACTGTAATCTCCCCCTCGCTGACTGATCTAAAACCAACACTGCAATCAACCTGACTGATGCCTACCAAAGACTACAATCATCCCCTCCCTGACTGATCCCTATCCAACACTGCAATCACCCCTCCCTGACTGATCCCAACCCAACACTGCAATCACCCCTCCCTGACTGATCCCTAACCAACACGGCAATCTCCCCCTCCCTGACTGATCCCTAACCAACACGGCAATCTCCCCTTCCCTCACTGATCTCTATCCAACACAGCAATCTCCCCTCCCTGACTAATCCCTGCCCAACACGTCAATCACCCCCTCTCTGACCGATCCTTCCCCAACACTGCAATTACCCCCTCCCTGACTGATCCCTACCCAACACTGCAATCATCACCATCCTGTCTGATCCCTACCCGACACTGCAATCTCCCCTCCCTCACTGATCCCAACCCAACACTGCAATCTCCCCCTCCCTGACTGATCCCTACCCAACACTGCAATCTCTCCCTCCCTGACTAATCCCTAGACAACATTGTAACCTCCCCTTTCCTGACTGATCCTTACCCAACATTGCAATCACCCCGTCCCTGACTGATCCCTAACCAACACGGCAATCTCCCCCTCCCTGACTGATCCCTAACCAACACGGCAATCTCCCCTTCCCTCACTGATCTCTATCCAACACAGCAATCTCCCCTCCCTGACTAATCCCTGCCCAACACGTCAATCACCCCCTCTCTGACCGATCCTTCCCCAACACTGCAATTACCCCCTCCCTGACTGATCCCTACCCAACACTGCAATTAACCCCTCCCTGACTGATCCCTACCCAACACTGCAATCATCACCATTCTGTCTGATCCCTGCCCCACACTGCAATCACCACCGCCAGACCAGTCCCCAGGCAACACTGCAATCACCCCCTCCCTGACTGGTCCCGGCAGAACATTGTAACCACCCCCTTCCTGACAGATCCTTACCCACCATTGCAATCACCCCCTCCCTGAATGATCCCTATCCATCACTGCAATCTCCCCCTCCCTGACTGATCCCTACGCAACACCGCAATCTCCCCCTCCCTGACTGATCCCTACCCAACACTGCAATCTCCCCCTGCCTGACTTATCCCAACCCAACACTGCAATCACCCCCTCGCTGAATGATCCCGACCCAACACTGCACTCACCCCCTCCCTGAATGATCCCGACCCAACACTGCAATCTCCCCCTCCCTGACTGATCCCTGCCCCACACTGCACTCACCCCCTCCCTGTCTGATCCCTACCCAACACTGCAATCTCCCGCTCCATGACTGCTCCCGATGCAACACTGCACTCACCCCCTCCCTGACTGATCCCTACCCACCACTGCAATCACCCCCTCCCTGACTGATACCTACCCGACAATAAATCACCACCTCCCTGACTAATCTCCTCCCAACTCTTCAATCTGCCTCTCCTTAACTAGTTCCGACCCAACACAGTAATCGTCCCATCCCTGGATGATCTCTTTCCAACACTCCCCCTCCCTGATTGATCCCCACCTACCATAGCAATCTCCCCCTCCCTGACCCATCTGTCCCAGATCAGGTCAGGGAGATGGACGTATTAATATTTAAGGCTGTCATTTGTGTATTTGACTGTGACAGCATTGAGAGAACACGATGTGCTGTCAATCTCTAGAGGATTAGATGGACGCACTTCGAGGAAGCTTTCCTCCAGATTCATGTCCATTCTCAAACTAATCTGGAATATTTACATGAGAACCGTTTCAGTGAAGATTCACTTTGAATCCTTTCTGTGCCTTGCTGTAGTTAGCTGGGAACACTGATAACCTGGGCAGCACTGTTCCTGGGAAGTTTGATGGGAGCCAGATTAAATAGAGATTTATGGGTCCCATTCCTTCATATGGAAGAGATGAAGTCCCACAAGTGAACATTGAGATGCTGATGGTGTTGTCCAGTTATTTCTAAAAACAAGGTAAACAACCCAACCAGAATGTTCGGAGTGAGGTGACAGTGGGGGAGCACTTGGAACCAGTGACCATAGTTCTATTAATACTGTAATCATTGTGGAGTGAGACAGAATGTTCCCCAGGTGCTAGTTCTACATTGGGGCAAAGCACATTCTGACGGAGTTAGCCAGCAGCTTGCAGGGGTTGGGTTGAGAAGTTTGTTTGCAGGCAACTGGACCTCTGGTAGGTGGAAGATCTTTAAGTGTGGGTCAGCTACAGTTCAAGATCTGTACGTTCCTGTGAGTGTGAAGAGCAAGGTTGGCAGGAATAAGGAACCTTGGATGACAAGAAACATTGAGGCTTTAACCAGAAAAAAAGCAGGCATGGCTCAGGTACAGGCAGCTGGGGTCAAGGGAATCCCTGGGGATACATAGGGGATACAGGAGTTTACTGAAGAAGGGAATCAAGAGGGCAGATGGCCTTGGCTGAGAAAATTTGTGTGAATCCAAAGAGATTCTTGAAGTATATTAAAGGAAAAAGAGTAACTAGAAAGAGACTAGGACCCCTCAAGGACCAAAGTGGACATGTTTGTGCAGAATCGCTCTGTTTTGAGCGTGGAGAAGGACATGATGGCTTGGGAATTTGGGGAAGTTAGTGATGATCTCTTGGGGACAGTCCATATCACAGGAGAGGAAGTGTTGAATGCATTAGAATGTATGAACATGGATAAATCTCCTGATCCTGACCAAACATATTCAACAACACTGCAAGAGGCGAGAGAAGAAATTGTGGGGTCCCTGGCTGATCTTTTTGCATCATTATTAGCCACGGGTGAGGTCCCAAAGATTGGAGGGCAGCAAATGTTGTGCACTTATTCGAGAAGGGCTGCAAAGAAAAAGCTGGAACAAGAAATCAGACAGCCGAACGTGTGTGGTCAGTAAGTTACTTGAGAAGATTCTGAGAGATTAGATGTACATGCATTTGGAAATACAGATTTTGATTGGGAGTAGTCAGCATAGCCTTGTGCGTGGGAGACCATGCCTCACAAATTTGTTAGCGTTCTTTGATGAAGTGATCAGGAAGTTTGACGAGCAGACTCTACAGATGTGTAGACATGTAGACTCTACAGATTTCAGTAAGGTGTTTGATAAGGTTCCACATGGTACCTTGCTCTGGAAGGTTAGATCGCATGAAATCCAGGAGGCGTTGGCAAACTGGGTACACAACTGGCTTGATAGCAGGAAGCAGAGGGTAACAGTCAGACTGGAGGCCTGTGACTAGTGGTGTGCTTCAGTGGTCATAGAATCATAGAATCCCTCCTCTGTGGAAACAGGCCCTTCAGCCCAACAAGTCTACTGGCCCTCTGAAGATTATTCCACACAAACCCATTCCCCTACCCTGTTAATCTACGTTTACCCCTGACTAATGCAACTTACGTACACATCCATGAACACTATAGGCAACTGAGCATTGCCAGTTTACCTGACCTTCACATCTTTGGGTTGTGGGAGGAGACCAGAGCACCCAGAGGAAACCCACGCAGCCACGGGGAGAACGTACAAACTCAGTTGGTGTTGCATGATGTCTCAGTTATTGTCACTGCTGACGCAAAGTGCAAAGTACCCAGGTTGGACCCCAGCCTCGGGTGACTGTGTGGAGTTTACACATTCTCCCTGTGTCTGCGTGGGTTTCCTTTGGGTGCTCCGATTTCCTCCTACAATCCAAAAATGTGCAGGTCAGATGAATTGGCCATAATGCGAGGTGCATTCATCAAGGGTAAATATTGAGTAAGGAGAATGGCTCTAGGTGGGTTACGCTTCAGCAGGTCACTGTGGACTTGTTGGGCCAAATGGCCTGCTTCTATACTGTAGGAAATCTAACCCACACAGACCATCCTGTGAGGTTGGAATTGAACCCAGTACCACAGTGCTATAAGGCAGCAGTGCTAACCACTGTGTCACTGTGCAACTGAGCTGGTCAGTGCTAGGCCCATTGCTGTTTGTTATCTATATCAATGATTTGGATGAGGATGTTTAAGGCATGATTAGAAAGTTTTCAGATTACACGAAGTTAAGTAAGGAAGGTTCTCAGCAATTGCAACAGGGCCTTGATCAGCTGGGGAATTGGGCTGAGAAATGGCAAATGGAGTTCAATACAGACAAGGGCGAGATCTTGTATTTTGGAAAGACAAATCAAGAAAGGGGTTTCATGGTGAATGGTAGGGGTTGAAGGAGTGCAGTGGAGCAGAGAGACCTTGGATTCCAGGAGCACGGCTCTCTGAACTCAGGGAGAGAGGGCAGTGAAGAAGGCTTTTGGCACACTGGGCCCTTCACCAGTCAGGGCATGGAATATCGAAGTTGGGAAGTTCTGTTGTAGTTGTGCAGAATGTTGGTGAGGCCGCACTTGGAATATTGTGTTCAGTTTTACCCACTTGCTATAGGAAGGATGTTATTAAACTGGAAAGAGGACAGAAGAAATTTACAAGGATGTTGCCAGAACTCAACTAGACAGATATAGAGAGACACGTTAGGACATTTTCTTTAGTGTGTAAGAGACTGACGGTGGGGGTGGGGGGGGGAGCGGGTAGGAATGTCCTTTTAGAGGTGTATAAGATCATGGGAGGCATGGATAAGGTGAATGCACTCAGTCTTTATCCAAGGTTTGGGAATCGAGGACGAAAGGGCATCAGTTTAAGGTGAAAGGGGAAAGATTAAAAGGGAACCTGGGGGTTTTACCCAGACGGTGGGACTCATACCGAATGAACTACCAGTGGAAGTATTCGAGGGGGATCCATTTAATAACATTTAAAATGCACTTGGACAAATACATCGAGAGGAACGTATTGGAAGGATATGGGCTAAGTGCAGCGAAACAGGGTTAGTGTGGATGGGCAAGTTTGGGTCAAAGAGCCTGTCACCATGCTGTAGAACTCTATGACTCTATGAACATACCCAGGTGTCCCATAATACAGAAGCAGCCAAAGCAACATGAACACGAGCCAGTACAAATGTGAAACAGTCCTGCAGAATTTCACACGAAGCCAGCCTGGCCGTTCAGTGAAGGATTCCTGGTACAGGAGCTGTGGTGAGATGCCCATAGAGAACCGGGGAAGGAAGCTGGAAAGCTCACTCCACTGCCGATAGGCTGGAGGACCCCCGGCTGGGATAAGGCAGCTGGGATCCGGTCACCCCAGGGAAACCTACAGGTTGTGACGGAGCTAGGTCTCCTACACAATGAGCAGGACACAACGTTGCAGGAAAATCTCACCCACATGGGACTACTCCAGTTACAATTGGGAAGAGCCCAAACCAGTGAAAGGAGGGTCTCTGGGGATGGGGAGGCAGCCTCAGGTTACATTGACAATCTGGAAGGACAGTGTAGGGAGCTCCAAGCAGCTGCATGGGTCCTGTACACCTGCAACTCGGAGCAACACACATCAGGCCCTAGTAAGAGGTGTCAGGAGCAAATACAATCCCTAGGGAACCAGGGCTCCTTCCAGAATGGGATAATGTGTGCCTTTGGGGTTCTACCTCCCCTGGGAGATAATGACAGGCCCCACACTGACACATACACACCCGCTCACAGATGAAGTCTCCCACCGCCTTGCTCCCAGGTAACTGCACCTTTTGCCCCGAGCCCTGAGACACAGCCGAACTCAGATTCCATGAACCCTGTCGTTACCCAGTGTTAAACAGCTTACTCCATATACAACCATTCCAGGTACCCAGCTGGTGGGCAGCACCAAAACGATCCCGTCTCCGTCCCAGATACATGTTTGGATGAGATTGACCGACAGTCTGTCATACACAGAGTGGATGCTGAGGAGCAAACTAAATTAATCGACATGTGCCTAAGTCCAACAGGCCATTCAGCTCTCACTGAGGGTCAACAGCTCGGGATGGGCATCCGTGATGTGATGAAGTCAGCCGTCCTCACTGCTCGAGGGCAGGATAAGACAGATTTTATAGAGGTGCTACATAGCTGCAGAACAACAACCAGCGGAATGTCCCTCTCCTCCCCCCCGTCAGCTTCACCCGGAGACTCTGGGTCCTTTTTCTGGGCTTTCAGGGATATGACCTGCACCTCTCTTCGCAATGAGAAATTGGGCCCGAACCTTTGTCTCCCATGTCTCAGAAAGAAGGAGGGACACCTGGGATTCGACCCCTCAGATGCCCTCTGTAATGAGATTCTAGATTAGAGTGGTGCTGCAAAAGCACAGCAGTTCAGGCAGCATCCGAGGAGCAGTAAAATCGACGTTTCGGGCAAAATCCCTTCATCAGGAATACAGGCAGAGAGCCTGAAGGTTGGAGAGATAAATGAGAGGAGAATTAGGGTGGGGAGAAAGTAGCATAGAATACAATAGATGAGTGGGGATGGGGATGAAGGTGATAGGACGTAGGGAGGGTGGAGTGGATAGGTGGAAAAGAAGATAGGCAGGTAGGACAGGACATGGGACAGTTCTGAGTTGGAAGTTTGGAACTGGGGTAAGGTGGGGGAAGGGGAAGTAGACATTGATGCCCTGGGGCTGAAGTGTTCCGAGGAGGAAGATGAGGCGTTCTTCCTCCAGGCGTCTGGTGGTGAGGGTGCGGCGGTGAAAGAGGCCCAGGACCTTCATGTCCTCGGCAGAGTGGGAGGGGGAGTTGAAACGTTGGGCCACGGGGTGGAGGGGTTGATTGGTGCGGGTGTCCCAGAGATGTCCCCTAAAGTGCTCAGCTAGGAGGCGTCCTGTCTCCTCAATGTAGAGTAGACCGCATCGGGAGCAACGGATACTATAAATGATATTGGTTGGTGTGCAGGTAAAACTTTGATGGATGTGAAAGGCTCCTTTAGGAACTTGGATGGAGGTGAGGGAGGAGGTGTGGTCGCAGGAGGCTTGGGCCCTCTGCTAATTAATCGCTGAATACGAAATAAACTTTAGGGATTTCCACATTGTGTTACAGGAGATCAGGGATCACAGGCAATTGGTCGGGTTTCCCCGAGAACGGGTGTATGGTCGTGAGATACTGAGCACACAGCCCGGACAAGGGGTCAGAGTTCAGACAGTGATACCTCAGGAAGCCCATCAGGGAAAATTCCTCAGAAACAAAATTAAAAACGGGCTGAGACCAGGAGGGAAGGCACCTCCCACAGCTTGTCCCATACACATCAGGCTCTTGTAATGGGCTAGTCATTAAACTCACAGGGAATTCCTTGTTCACTAACATTTACCACAAACTGACACTCATCATAATAAATGCATCAGGGGTACAGTAACCAGAATGGCGTCCTTCCTCATTAAAATTATTATGTTCCCAACTGGCCCACAGGATAATGGTATGAAGGGCAGGGAAATATGAGGGAAAACCCAGAACAGTAATTAACAGATGAATGAAAAGAGAACTCCTTAATGATGTGGCCACGGTATACAGGGCAGGAGTGTTACCGGTCAGTACGTTGACTTTTCTTACTTTGGAGAATAAACTCAGGATCCTGACCCAACAACTCTCTAATGAGCCTGAGAATGACTGAATAAAGTAAACCCGGGGAGAATGCAGGTAAGTGGAGTTGAAATGCCCATCAGCCATGATTGAATGGCGGAGTGGACTCGATGGCCCGAATGGCCTTACTTCCACTCCTATGTCTTATGGTCTTATCTTCAGACCATGGGACAACTAGGGGAACGTCAGGTTAACCATCACTTAGAGACCAAACTGGAGGGTCACACCAAAACGATTAACCAGATCATCCAGGGCCCAAGCAGAGGTGACGGTGAGCAGTAAAACCACACCCTGTGCAGTATCTACGGTAACAGAATGATGGAACAGCTGAAGGAGGAACTCAGGCGGGCCAGCCAAGGGAAAATCCCATCCTGGATTCGTGACAGAGAGCGTAAATATTTGTTCCAGGAGAACACCTACACGAACATCTCTCACTGTGAGTGACCAACGGCTGGGTTAATAACAGCTGTCAGGACACTCTCGTTGGGACACCTGGGCTTGGTACGAGGGATTCCAATTAATCCAAGTGACAAAGTTAGGATGAAGTCCAAATTATCAGAGTTGTATAAAAAAAGGTATTTGGATGGGCTACCATGATTTCCTCCCACTTACTGTGGAGATAGAGGGAACATTGACAGGGACCATACTTACGTAATGTGAAGGACCAGGTCATACCATGACATTCCCATAGCCTGTTATCCAAGAATTCGGCTCCTCTCACATCGGCTGTGGCCCGAACTGCACTCAGCATGATATATCTCGGGATACCGGTGGTTAGGATTGCAGGCTGTGACAGATGGGTACGATCATGGTGAATAATGCCTGGACACACCCCCAGGGGCTGGAAGGTAGATGGAACTCCCCGGGTGATCACTTTAGTTTCATTCATTTGCAGTGTTTGAGTGTTCCTGGCTGGGCCAGTATTGATTTCCTGCCCATAGTTGCCATTTCGACAGATTGGCCATGTTAAATTGCCCATTGTGTCAAGGGATATTCAGGCTAGCTGGAATAGCCATAGGAAATGCGGGGTTTCAGGGATATCATCGGGGGAGTGGGTATGACTTGGATTCTCTTCAGAGGGTCATTGTGGACTCAGTGGGCCGAACGGCCTGATTCTGTTTTGTCAAGATTTTTTGATATCACTTATCAGCCATAAGACCATCGGTTTGACCAATGTACACAATGGCCTTTGCACAGACAGCTGGCTACTCTGACAACAAGCATACCAGCTAATAAAATTAGGTTTGTAATTTATTGCATAAGCTTCTTTTCTTTCCATTCAAGTGGATGAGTTGGGGGAAATGTCACAAACTCCTGGCTAAAACACAGATAGACAGCCAAGGTTTATGGGCCAAGGAAATCTCCCAAATCACAAAACCCGCACACCAGGCACAGCGAAAACACAGCATAATGTAAAAGGCAACAGTTATTCTGGACAGACGTATCTACCAAACAAATGAGGGCCCAGACAGGAAGGCACCGGGTCCTGCTACACAAAGAAACTAACAGCAACAAGCCATCCAAATGATTGGCAATGCTTCAAACTAGTAACGGATTCTCCTAATTGGCCAGAACGATAAAGGTTCCGGAAAACCATCCAGAAATGAACAAAAACAGGGTTTATCTGCAGACTGATTCCCTGAATCTCTGGAGGCCTTCTGAGGAGTCCAGCATGGCAAGAGACAGAGACCATCTGACTATCCAGAGAGAGAGAGGAAGAGAGAAAAGAGTTTGGCAGACCCAGAGGCAAAACCGGGAAAGAGAGAGAGAGCGAGCGAGAGAGAGAGAGGCTGAAGCAAAACCCAGGAGCATGGGAGAGAGGGAATGTGAAAAACTATCGAGAGAGAGTGGAAATCAACTGGAATAACGAGTGTCACCCATTCAGTCTGTCCATGTTTTAACTCCTGTTTGTCTCAGTCTGACTTCCCCTTCTCTCCCTCTCTCTGTCCTCTCTCCCTCTGCCCTTCTGTCTCTCTCTCTCTCTGTCTGTCTTTCTCTCACTCTCTCTCTTTCCCTGTCTCTCTCTGCCCATCTTTCTCCTAACCCCCTTCTCCATCCCCACTCTCTCGATCTCTCTCTCTCCCTTTTTCTCACCCTCCATTTCTGTTATTCACTATTTCAAACCTGAAAGGTCTTACCTAATTTTGAACCTCCTCAAAAATACAATGCCCCCCATTTTCACTCTCCTCCCAAATATCCCCTTCCCCAAATATCTTCCCTCCCAAATAATTGCCCCACCAAATATTTCGCTGCCCCCAACATTGCTGTGAGCCCCACTCCCTTGGGCAGCGGGAAATGAGTGGAAAAGTGTGGAGCTGGAAAAGCCCAGCAGTCAGTCCTGAACCATCGACTCTCCTGGCTGACCCGCTGTGATTCCCCAGCTCCACACTTTATAAGTCTGACTTTCCAGCGTCTGTTGTCCTCACTTTCTCACACAGGTAAATGAGTCTGGGTTGACTGACTCGCCTGTTGCTGTTTTAGTGCACAGCAATTTCCCAATGCCAGAATTACAGGTTTGCATCACATATGGAGTCTTTTCTGCCCATTCTCCCCCCTCCCCCATTAAATGATCCTGGTCCTGTTCAGGATCCTCAGGATTGGCCCCTGAATGGCCTCACTGGCTATCCTTTCTGTGGAGACCTCTTCTCTGTCCCGTCTCAGACTTTGCATCTCATGCTATCCCTCCCTCAATTTCTCTCTCTCTCTCTGACAACAGACCCTCCTTTCTCCACCAACCCCAAAACCCAATCATACACTCCTCCTGTCTCTGGCTGTCCCACTCCATCCTTGTCTCCCACTCTCCCCCTTCCCATGTTAACCCACAGCTCCTGGACTGGAGGACATGGTGCAGAGACTAACACAGCAAGATCCCACTCTGCAACCATTCTCGAGCCACACACAATGTCCTTCTCCATCCATATGTGTTCTTCTTCTTCTCCCTGTCTGTCTCACTCTCTCCTTCTCTCACCCTCTCCGTCTCCCTGTCTCTCATTGCCCACCTCTCTCTCTCTCCTCACTTTCGCCATCCCCACTCTCTTCATGTCTCTTTCTCTCTTTTTATCACCCTCCCCTTCTCTTTTGCTTGATTTCAGACTCAATGAGAAAAGTTATTTATGTCCCTTACACTCACCCCCTCCCCACAGTCGGGGTAAAACCCAGAAGAGACCAGGAAACGGTTGATCCCCTGCATTAGCTGTACTGCACCCAGTGACAAAGAGACAAACTCTTCTCAATGTACCTTCCCCAGTCACTGGGACAGAGCAGAGGGGTCCAGGAAGAAAGAGGAAGAGAAAATACAAGAGATAAAGAGAGATGAACAGACAGACAGTGAAAGGGAGGGAGAGAACAAGAGAAAGACAGGCAGACAGAGGGAGGGAGAGAAAGTGAGAAGAACTGAAAGACAGCAGGAGAGAGGCAGAGAGAGAAAGGGGGGGGGAGAGAGAGAGAGAGAGAGAGAGAGAGAGAGAGAGAGAGAGAGAGAGAGAGAGAGAGAGAGAGAGAGAGAGAGAGAGAGAGAGAGAGAGTAAATCCCTAGGAAGAGAAATACAATGTCAGACAGATACAAGGTGAAAAAGGAAAGGCGAAGACATGGAGAGAAAGCCAGATAGACAGAAATAGAGAAAAACCAGGGAGAGATATAGGACAGAGTGAGAGAGCGGAGTTGCAGCAGCGGAGTGATAGAGCTGAGAGAGTTGGGTGGTGGGGGGGGGTCTGCTGCGATGCAGCGAGAATGATGTACAGACAAGAATAGCAAGATTCCACAGAGCTGAGAGAATGTTGCAGAGAGAGATGAGCAAGATGTTGGTTTTGTAAAAGATTAAATGATTCAGCATTCCTGAAAAACATGGTGCGGTGACAAAGTGGCAGAGTGTTGAAGGAAGGGAATCTACAGGGAAATGTCAACAGGGCAGAGATGTGAAGAATGTTGAGAGATAGGAATTGAAGGAAAGATGTGGGAGAGAGAACTGGGAACACAGAAATAGACATGAGAGGTCTCATGGGAGTGGGAAGCAGTGAGATCGGTGGGATCAGACTGTGCAGCTGCCCCCTCTCTAGCATTTTGCCACTTTGTCTCTCCTCAGTGTAGAGCTCGCCCCTTGTGGTAAAATTCCCACGGACAGCCTAAATTTGTGTGTGTGTGTGCATGTGCGTGTCTGTGTCTGTGTGTGCGTGTGTGTGTGTTCACTCTCTCTGGTTCCAGCTCCTGTCTGATGATTCCGGAGGGCAGAATAATTTGATTCTCTCTCTCTTCTTCTGTGAGTCTCGGAGGGAACCAGCCTGATTTGGATTGGAGTTGCAGCCTCTCAGTAAGAAGTGAAACCTCCTTCAGGTTCTCCTTAGCCTTTCACCACAAGCTGGAGCAGGCCAGTCTCGGGGAAGCAAACAGCAGGCCAGATGGGTTCTGTCTTCCAGCTCCATTTCAAAAGGCCACATGGGAGGGGCTTGTTTCCTTCATCAGCTTCCCGTGCTCTCCCTTCTGGGTTAGGGTGGGGGCCGAATGGCCTTGCTCCTGTCTCCTATTGAGGTGCAGGCTGGCTATGATTGGGTTATATAGGACATGCCCCTGGAGTGAGGTCGGTTAGCTCAGTTGGCTGGTCAGTTAGCTTACCACACTAGCTGAAGTTACTCTGAAGGACTCTCCTTCCCAACCTCTCCACTCAGCTGGGCCATGGTGACCCTCTGATTAAATCCACACCAGACCCCACTCTCTAATGAGGAGCTGTCCCATGCTCTGGTAAGACTATGGTGACATTTCTTTTGTTTGTACCTGGGGCACTGTGTGCAGGACGAGTTACTGCATTGCCAGAGGGATGTTAGTGTGTGGGGAAGGTTAACTGGATGAATCCCCACCGGAATAAACAGCACTCTCTTTCCTCCAGTTAAGCAGCTTTTGCGTCACAAAAGGACCAATTCACCTGTGACAGCAGCTGGATTATATATTCATGGGCACCTGATAAGATTGGCTAGTTTACACATGCTCTCTCTCACACACACATATGCACACAGACACACACTCCCTCAAACACACACAGACACACTCTGAGACATACATACACATAGGCACAACTCTCTCTCACACACACAGGAACAATCTCACACACACATACACACAGACACACGCTCCCTCAAACACACACAGGCACACTCTCAGACATACATACACATAGGCACAACTCTCACACACACATATACACACACAGGCAAACTCTCTCTCTCACACACATACACAGATGCAACCTCTCGCACAAACAAACACAGACACACTCACACACACACAATCTCTCTCTCACACATACACACAGACGCACTCTCTCACACACAGACACACTTTCTCTTTCAGACATACACAGGCACACTATCTCTCTCTCACAAACACACATAGACTCAAAACACTCACACACTCACACACACAGACACACTCTCTCTTTCAGACTCACAGGCACACTATCTCTCTCTCTCACAAACACACAAAGACACACACTCACACACACAGACACACTCTCACACACAGACACACTCTTTCAGACACACACAGGCACACTATCTCTCTCTCTCTCACAAACACACATAGACAAACACACACACACACAGGCATACTCTCTCACACACATACACACACTCTCTCACACGCACACACTCTCACTCTCTCACATACACAGACACTCCCTCTCTCACACATGCACACACACTTTCTCTCACTCACACACACACAGACACTCTATCACACACACATATGCACACAGGCACACACTCTCTCTCACACACACATACACACAGACACACGCTCCCTCAAACGCACACAGACACACTCTCTCACATACACACATGTGGACACACACTCTCGCTTACACACATTCACACATACAGACACACTCTATCTCACACACACTCTCATTCACACACTCTCACACACCGTCTCTTACACACTCAGACATGCACACTCTCTCTCTTACGCATTCTCTCATGCACACTCTCTCACACAGTCTCTTACACACAGACACACCCATTCTCTCATACACATGCACATAGACACACTCTCTCACACACACATACACACTCTCTCTCTCACGCACATACACAGTCCTTCTCACACACAGGCACATTGTCACATACACACAGACACACAGACACAATCTCTCACACAGACCTCTCTCACACACACACAGACACACTCTCTCATACATACACACAGACACACACACCCTCAAACACACACACAGACACACACTCCCACATAAACACATGCTTTCTCTCTCACTCTCTCACGCACACACATACAGACACACAGAGATACACATGCATCCACTCTGTCACACACACAAACATGGGCAGTCTCTCTCTCTCTCTCTGTGTCTCTCTCTCACACACATACACACACACACACACACACAAACACACACATGCACAGCTGGAAAGGCATGGTTGAGGTATTGCTGGAGAAATGATTTCTCCGAGGACTGAACCCTGATCTCACATGATGATTGTTCCAGGGAGACAGACAGCAGCGACAGATGACTTGTTGGATCTTCCTGTGCACCACCTCTTGCATCGACAGCATTAGTCAGTTTATCTAAAACGTCTCCAAGCAACAAGTGACAATAGATTGATGAATGTTTTCCCCCAAACCATGTTTCAGACACATCCTGATGTCATTTTTCACTGATTGTTAAAAATGATCTGAATCTTCTGAAATGGGGAGTGGCTTCCATTTCAAATTACAACACCAGAGTGTCTCGGGGAATTGCATCTGTTCCTTTCTACCCTCTGCACTCTGTACCGCCAGATAGTTCTCCCTCAACACCTCAGAAAGTGCTCCCTCAATACCCAAGAAAGCATCACTTTGTTGTGTTTAACCCCCAAAGCCCCTTAGACAGTAGCTCCAGAAAACATTCACATCCTCAACACTTCAGTTTTCAGCCCAGCTCTCCCCTCAGATTGTGTTCAAACCCCTTCAGACTGTAAGGACCCACATCCACCCCTGTCCAAGGTTGGAGCCCAGGTCCCCAGAACATTACTTGTCTCTCTGGATTAATTTTAGAATTCCTACAGTGTAGAAGCAAGCGATTCCGTCCATTGGCTCCACACTGACTGTCTGAACAACATCCCACCCAGTCTCACATCCTCTCCTCTATCCCGGTAATGCTGCATTTCCCATGGCATCTTTGGACTGTGGGAGGAAACTGGATCACCTGGAGTGAACCCGCACAGATACAGAGAGAATGTGTAAACTCCACACAGACAGTCACCGGGAGTTAGAATCAAACCACTGAGACACCGTGCTGTCCTCTCTCCCTGGATGCCATCTCATCTAACCTTTCACTGAGCAACATCCCATGTGAACCCTTCTCATCTGTCTCATTGGTCATCCCTTCAAAAGCTCTATCAAGTTGGACACATCATTTCCACAAACAAAGCCAAGCTGACTATCCCTAATCAATTCTTGCTTTTCTAAATGCATGTAAATTGTCTCTCAGAATGCCCTCCAACAGCTTACCCACCACTTCCATCAGGCTTACAGCTCCATAGTTCAATGGCTGTTCCTTGCAGCCTTACTTCAATAATGGCACATCATTAATCACCCTCCAGTCTTCAGGCACCTCACCCGTTGCCACTGATCAGTCCATCTGACAAGGCCATCTACATCCTGCTGTAATCTATCAACCTCAGTATTTATCACCCAACCAATCTTCATATCATTCATGAACCCAATAATTAACCCTCCACCATTAAAATCTGAATCTTTTCTATCAACCACATCAGCAAGACCCCAACAGTGAGACATGAACAGACAGAGATTTCGAATTGGGCCATCACTGTCTGCTTCCTGCCACTCAGCATTCTGCGCCAAATTCCTTGGATCTTGAGTTTTTATGTTCACTATCAGTTTCCAGTATGGGTCCTGATAAAAGCCTTACTGACCTCCAAGCAGGCGACAGGAAAGCATTGCCCCTTTTCCACACCTGGTTACCTCCTTAAAAAGTGCAATCCCATTGGTCAGACCCGAGCTTCCCTGAATACAACCATTCTGACTGTTCTTCATGAACTCCAGTCTCTTTAAATGCTGATTAATTCTCTCTCCCAAAATTGCTTCCAACAGACGCCCCACCCACGATATTAGCCTGACTGGCCTGTAGCTGCCTGGTATATCCCGTGCTTCTTCTTGAATAACAGTACCACATGGTCAGTCCGACGACATCTCTCCTGTGGCTAGAGGGGATTTGAAAATGTTTGCAAGTGGACCCGCTACTTCCTCCGTCACCTCATTCGGTAAACTGAGATACATTTCCACCGTCTTTGGAGATTTATTGGGTTGTAAGACGGCCAGACCACTCAGAACCATCTCTCTCTATATATATATGCTCATTCATTTAATTGTATCACAGAGCATTTTCACGATTTCATACCAACCCTGTCCCAATGAGCATTGACAAAATGCATCCATTCACTGTAACCTCTGGGTCCATGCACAAATTCTCACTGTGTTCCACAACCTACTCTTTCACTCATTATCAATTCACCCTTAATGTCACTGTAAAGTACTTTCAGGTTTTTATTTCCTCTCTTAGCACTCCTCTCTCCCACGCAATTAGCCTGCGATACGAGGATTGTGGGATGTCATTCTGGATGTGGATTCGCATTGGGAAGCTCAGAAATAAGGAACACACGACTGTGCCGTGTGTGGGGCAGTGGGATTCATTTGGGATGAGCACAAGGAAGCTGAGGAATAAACCTCAGCCCTGCAGCATGAAAATATCCCTTTGAGCTGGCAGGTCAGTCACACAAAACGAAAACTTGATCCCTGGGAAAAGAGGGTGGTAACCAAATGAAGACGGTCTGTTTGAACGCAGCCTCTGGAATCTGGACGTGGGAATCATTGCTGAACAGGGTATGAAGGACGCAGAGGCAGAAATGTACGGAACAATTTCAGGTATTCCTCTTAGGCCACAAGACATGGGAGCAGAAATTAGGCCATTCAGCCCATCTGATAGTGTGGCGCTCACTCAGTACTGACTCTCTTACAATGCAGGTATCCCCCAGACTGATGCGCTGACAAAGCAGCACTCCCTCAGTCATGATCCTCTGAGAGTGTGGCACTCCCTCAGTACTAACTCTCTGATAGTGCAGCGCTCCCTCTGTACTGACCTTCTCACAGTGCAGCACTGCCCCCAGATTGACCAACTGACATTGTGGCAATCCCCCATTACAGACCCCCTGATAGCGCAGCACTCCCTCAGTAGTAGCGTCTGACAGTGCAGCACTCCCTCAGTACTGACCCTCTGACAGTGCAGCATTTCCAAAGTACTGACCCTCCGACAGTAGCGCACACCCACAGTGCTGACTCTCTGACAGTGCATCCCTGCCTCAAACTGACCCACTGACAGTCCAGCACTCCCTCAGAACTGACCCTCTGACAGTCTACCTCTCCCTCCGTATTGACCCTCTGACAGTGCGGCACTCCCTCAGGATTGACCCTCTGACAGCGCGCTGCTCCCCCAGTGCTGACCCTCCAACAATGCAGCTCTCCCACAGTACAGATCCTCTGACAGTGCAGCACTCCCTCAGTACTGACTCAATGGCAGTGCAGCACTCCCTCAGTACTGACCCTCTGACAGTGCAGCACTCCCTCCGTACAGACCCACTGAGATTGCAGCTCTCCCTCAGCGCTGCTCCTTTGACACTGCAGCACACCCTCAGAAATGATGCTCTGACACAACAGCATTCGCTCAGTACTGACACTCTGACTCTGCAGCACTCTCTTTGTACTGACATTTCTACAGTGCAGCATTCCCTCAGTACTGACCATCCGACAATGCGGCACTCCCCCAATACAGATGCTCCTACCGTGCAGCACTCCCTCGGTTCTGAAACTCCGATAACGTGGAATTTTCTCAGTACAGACCCTCCAACAGAGCAGAACTCCCTCAGTACTGACACTCTGACAGTGCGGCACTGCCTCATTCCTGCACTGCTGATAGTCCAGCAATGTTTCAGTCCTGACCCTTTGGCAGTGCAGCACTCCCTCAGTACTGACCCTCTGTAACAACACTGCCTCAGAACTGACACACTGACCGTGTAGCACTCCCTCAGTAACGAACCTTTGACAGTACATCACTCTCTCAGCACTAACCCTCTGGCAATACAGCAATCACTCAGTACTGACTGTCTGAAACATAGTGTGGTGCTCCCTCAGTGCTGACCCCCTCACAGCGCGGTGATGCCTCAGTACTACTCCCCTCAGAGTGTGGTGTTCACTCAGTTCTAACCCTTTTATGGTGCAGCGCTCCCTCAGTAGTAACCCTTTTACTTTGCGACACTCTGACAGCACAGGGATCCATTAGTACTGACCGTCAGAGAGTGCGTACTTCATAATTACTGACCCTCTCACTGCACAGCAATCCCTCCGTCCTGACAAGCTGACAATGCTGCACTCCCTCCACACTGGCCCTCTGATAATGCTGCATTCCCTCCACACTGATCCTATGACAATACTGCACTCCCTCCACACTGACCCTCTGACAATGCTGCACTCACTCTATACTGACCCTCTGACAATGCTGCACTCCCTCCATACTGACCCTCTGACAATGCTGCACTCCCTCCATACTGACCCTCTGACAGTGCTGCACCCCCTCCATACTGACCCTCTGACAATGCTGCACTCCCTCCACACTGATCCTCTGACAATGCTGCACTCCCTCCACACTGATTCTCTGACAATGCTGCAATCCCCCCGTTCTGACTCTCTGACAATGCTACACTCCCTCCACACTGATCCTCCGACAATGCTGCACTCCCTCCACACTGACCGTCTGACAATGCTGCACCCCCTCCACACTGACCCTCTGAAAATGCTGCACTCCCTCCACACTGATCCTCTGACAATGCCGCACTCCCTCCACACTGACTCACTGACAATGCTGCACTCCCTCCAAACTGATCCTCTGACAATGCTGCACTCCCTCCATACTGATCCTCTGACAATGACGCACTCCCTCCACACTGATCCTCTGACAATGCTGTAACCCCTCCACACTGATCCTCTGACAACGCTGCACTCCCTCCACACTGATCCTCTGACAATGCTGCACTCCCTCTACACTGATCCTCTGACAATGCTGCACCCCCTCCATACTGATCCTCTGACAATGCTGCACGCCCTCCATACTGATCCTCTGACAATGCTGCACTCCCTCCATACTGATCCTCTGACAATGCTGCACCCCCACCATTCTGATCCTCTGACAATGCTGCACTCCCTCCACACTGATCCTCTGACAATGCTGCACTCCCTCCATACTGATCCTCTGACAATGCTGCACCACCACCATTCTGATCCTCTGACAATGCTGCACTCCCTCCACACTGATCCTCTGACAATGAAGTACTCTGTCCATACTGATCCTCTGACAATGCTGCACTCCCTCCACACTGATCCTCTGACAATGCTGCACTCCCTCCACACTGACCGTCTGACAATGCTGCACTCTCTACACACTGATCCTCTGACAATGAAGGACTCTGTCCATACTGATCCTCTGACAATTTTGCACTCCCTCCACACTGACCCTCTGACAATACTGCACTCCCTCCACACTGATCCTCTGACAATGCTGCACTCCCTCCACACTGACCCTCTGACAATACTGCACTGCCTCCACACTGATCCTCTGTCAATGCTGTACCCCCTCCACACTGATCCTCTGACAGTGCTGCACTCCCTCCATACTGATCCTCTCACAATGCTGCACTCCCTCCACGCTGATCCTCTGACAATGCTGCACTCCCTCCACACTGAACCTCTGACAATGCTGCACTCCCTCCATACTGATTCTCTGACAATGCTGCACTCCCTCCATACTGAACCTCTGTCAATGCTGCACTCCCTCCATACTGATCCTCTGACAATGCTGCACTCCCTCCACACTGAACCTCTGACAATGCTGCACTCCCTCCATACTGATTCTCTGACAATGTTGCACTCCCTCCATACTGAACCTCTGACAATGCTGCACTCCCTCCACACTGATCCTCTGACAATGCTGCACTCCCTCCACACTGATCCTCTGACAATGCTGCACTCCCTCCACACTGATCCTCTGAAAATGCTGCACTCCCTCCATACTGAACCTCTGACAATGCTGCATTCCCTCCACACTGATCCTCTGATCGTGATGCACTCTCTCAGTACTGACTCTCTGACTGTGTGGAAGTGGTCCTATACTGACCCTACGACCGTGTGGCCCAAACTCAGGACAAAACCTCTGACAGTACAGCACTCCATTATAACTGACACTCTGACAGTGCAGCACTCCCTCAGTACTGACCCATTGACAGTGTATCACTCCCTCAGTCCTGACCCTCTGCCTCGGTCCTGCACCTCTGACAATCCAGCAGTGCGTCAGTACTGTCTGACAGAATCGCACTCTCTCTGTACTAACCCTCTGACAGTGCAGCACTCCATTAGTACTGACCCTCTGGCAATGAGGCACTCCCTCAGTACTGACTCCCTGATGGTGCAGTGCTCTCTCAGTGCAGATCCTCTGATAGTGAGGCTTGCTGTCTGGCCTGAAACTCTGACAGTGGTGCTCACTCAGTACTGACTATCTGACAGTGCAGCATTCCCTCAGTACTGACCCTCTGACTGTGCAGCACTCCCTCAATACTGACCCTCTGACAGTACAGCACTCTCTCGGTACTGACTCTCTGACAGTGCATCACTCCCTCAGTACTGACCCTCTGACAGTGCAACACTCTCTCTGTACTGACCCTCTGAAATAGCACTCACTCAGAACTGACACTCTTACTGTGTAGCGCTCCCTCAGGACTGACCTTTTGACAGTGCATGCTCCCTCAGTGCTGACAGTCTGACAGTGTCGTGCTCGTTCAGTACTGACCCTCTGATGGTGCAATGCTCTCAGAGTACAGAGCCTCAGACAGTGCGCCATTCCCTCTGGAAGTGAACCTCTGACAGTGTGGTGCTCCCTCAGTAATGGCCCTTTGACAGTGTAGTACTCCTCAGAAATGGCCCTCTCGTAATGCAGCAGTTCCTCACTACTGACTGTCCGATAGTGCGGTGATCCCTCAGTACTCACCCTCTGGCAAAGCAGCAGTCCCTCAGTACTGACCCTGTGAAAGCGCAGTGATCCCCTAGTACTGACCCTCTGACAGTGCAGTGATCCCTCATCACTGACCCTCTGACAGTGTGGCACTCCCTCAGTACTGACCATCTGACAGTGTGACAGTGCCCCCATACCGACCGTGTGACAGTGTGGTACATCCACAGTACTGACCTCTGGCAGTGCAGCTATTTGACAGTGCAGCGCTACTTTATTTCTGATATTCTTACAGTGTAGTGCTCCCTCAGTACTAACCCTCTGAGAATGCACCGCTCCCTCAGTACTGACTGTTTGACAATGCAGCACTCCCGCAGTACTGATCCTCTGACAGTGCAACACTCCCTCAGTCCTGACACTCTGACAGTGCAGCACTTCCTCAGTACTGACCCTTTGACAGTGCAGCACACCCTCAGTACTGACCATCTGACAGTGCAACACTCCAACAGTACTGATCCTCTGACAGTGCAACACTCCCTCAGTCCTGACACTCTGACAGTGCAGCACTTCCTCAGTACTGACCCTTTGACAGTGCAGCACACCCTCAGTACTGACCCTCTGACAGTGCAGCACACCCTCAGTACTGACCCTCTGACAGTGCTGCACTCCCTCAGTACTGACCCTCTGACAGTGCAGCACACCCTCAGTACTGACCCTCTGACAGTGCTGCACTCCCTCAGTACTGACCCTCTGACAGTGCAACACTCCTCAGTACTGACCATCTTACAGTGCAACACTCCCACAGTACTAACCCTCTGACAGTACAGCATCCCTCAGTACTGACCCTCTGACCGTGCTGCACTCCCTCAGTACTGCCCCTTTGACAGTGCAGCACTCCCTCAGTACTGACACTCTGACAGTGCAACACTCCCTCAGTGTTGACCCTCCAACAGTGCAGCACTCCCTCAGTACTGACACTCTCACAGTGCAGCACTCCCTCAGTACTGACCCTCTGACAGTGCAGCACACCCTCAGTACTGTCCCTCTGACAGTGCAGCATTCCCTCAGTGCTGACCCTCTGACAGTGCAGCACTCCCTCAAAACTGACCCTCTGACAGGGCTACACTCCCTCAGTACTGACCCTCTGACAGTGCAGCACTCCCTCAGTACTGACCCTCTGACAGTGCAGCACTCCCTCAGCACTGACACACTTTTTTCTATTTCATAGGGTCTTGTGGAAATTTGGAGACATAAGGTTTGCAGATTCTGAGGAAGCATGAAAGAGACACACAAACCAAGCCCTGTCTGAAAATCTCTGCAATAGACTATTCAGAGGCACAGTGTCATAGAGATGCACAGCTTGGAACCAGTCCCTCCTGTCCAACTCGTCCATACCAACCAGATATTCTCATCTCATTTCATTCCATTTGTTTGCACTTGGCTGATCTCCCTCTCAGAGGTAAAAAAATGACTGCAGATGCTGGAAACCAGATTCTGGATTAGTGGTGCTGGAAGAGCACAGCAGTTCAGGCAGCATCCGAGTAGCTTCGAAATCGACGTTTCGGGCAAAAGCCCTTCATCAGGAATAAAGGCAGTGAGCCTGAAGCGTGGAGAGATAAGCGAGAGGAGGGTGGGGGTGGGGAGATCCCTCTAAATCCTTCCTATTCACATACTCATCCTGATGCCTTTTAAATGTCGCAATTAGACCAGCCCCCATCACTTCCTCTGGCAGCGACCTGCATGCACTTGAATAAGTGCTCAAACATTCATAGTGTCGACACAAACTCTAATAAACACCAACCTACGAAATGCTATCATTGTCATTTTCAACCGACCCTTAGCTTCTTCATTACGCTGATTTCATCACAGGTAAAGAAACAGAGTTAGTGACCATCCACCGTGACCCTGTTATAAAACTTATTTTCAAATGTGACTTGTATGTGATTACCACACCCTCTAATAGTTGCCTTGAAGATGGGGGTGAGCTGTACTCTCCTGCTGCAGTCCTTGGGTGTCCCACAATGATGTTAGGGAGGTAACTCCAGGATTTTGACCTGAACCATGTAAAGAGCTCTCTTACTGGAGTGCGTTTTTCAAGTTGAGAAGTTATTATAGACCAGGAGGACCCGAGAGCTGCGGTATTGTCAGAGAGAGAGGCCTGGTGGGTCACACACCTTCGGTGAGGGGCGAGGTTGAGAAGCTGGGGGCTTCATGGTAATTTCAGACATGATAGATATTGAGCCAACAATGTTGGTATCACGAACCTGTTAGCTGTGGTAACTGACCCTCCTTTGGAGCAGAGGGATGCAATCCCTTGAACAGAGCAAGCTTGAGAATTCAACACTAAAATCAATCGGTACGGACACGCTGGAGACCTGAAACCTCAATACAGAGGTTGCTGAAGAAGCTAAACATGGTCGGCAGCATCTCTGAAGGGAGAAGGAGAAAGATACAGACAGAGTTCACCTTTCAATCTGGTGGTTTCTGCGGGAAAGTTCCTTCAGAACAGATCGTTTTGAGGAATGGTCACTTGAAATGTGAATTGTTCCTCTCTCTCTTCACCGTTGCTACTGAATTTCCCCAGCCATCTGTTTGCTTGAGAATTTGATCTGACCTGATCCTAGCGTCACTGAGTAATTCAGTCTGTGTTCAATGCCCTGAGGCTGCTTCTGCTGAAAGTTGACAAACATGTTTAAGGCTGTGTAAGGTATTGTATTTGGAGGGCGGGGTACATGGGAGAACAGATACAGAACACAGGCACTTCACAAAGATCCTTCTCAATTTAACTTTGTGATATTAATTCAGAAGGAACATCTCAGACCTAACATTTCAGTTAATCAGCCAAGGGGAGTATATATGTTATGACAAAGACTTGTTGAAAAGACGGTACAGAACCGAACTTTAGTGACTATGTTTGTACATAAAGTTTTTTTGTGAATAAAGTCTCTTTTTGGGATTTTTTCGAGGGGGATCAAGCATCTTGAGCTTGTGGAGGCATTGCCTTTTTCCCTAATCTTTCTTAAATAAATGCTAGACAAGTTAGATAGTCCCCGGGTATTGACATCAAACCGTCATCAACGGGGAGGAGATGTTGGGCACGTCACGGTGGCTCAGTGTTTCCTAATCCCACCCGGGTTCGATTCCAGCCCCGGGCGACTGTCTGTGTGGAGATGGCACATTCTCCCCGTGTCATCCTTCGGGTGCTCCAGTTCCCTCCCACTGTCCAAAGATGTGCAGGCTAGGTGGATTAGCCAGAGGAAATGAAGGGATCCAGGGATAGAGAAGGTAGGTGGGATGCTCTGCCCAGGGTCAGTGTGAACCTGATAGGCCGAATGGCCTGCTTCCACATCTTAGGGAATCTATGATCAATCCAGAGACTCAAATAATGTTCTGGGCCCTGGGCTCCAATCTTGGGGGTCGCTGTGGGTGATCACAGTGAGAACAGGTTTGGGGATGAACACGGCACAAGGGAGCAACAGGTTTGCTTTCTGAGGTGTTGAGGGCATGAATGTTCTGTCTAGGTGTTTTGGGGATAAACATACTGAGGGGATTGTTTCTAAGGTATTGAGGGAGCACTATCTGTCAGTACAGGGTGCAGATGGTCGAAAGGTACAGATACATTTCATAGAACATAGAAAATAGAACATGGAACAGTACAGCACAGAACAGGCCCGTCAGCCCACGATGTTGTGCTTACCATTGATCCTCATGTAAGGTAAACCTAATGTATAAACCCTAAAATGTCTGTGACCATACGCATGTCCAGCAGTCTCTTAAATATCCCCAATGACCTCGCTTCCACAACTGCTGCTGGCAACGCATTCCATGCTATCGCAACTCTCTGCGTAAAGAACCCGCCTCTGACATCCCCTCGATACTTTCCGCCAAACAGCTTAAAACTATGACCCCTCGTGTTAACAATTTCTGCCCTGGGAAAAAAGTCTATGGTTATCAAATCGATCTATGCCTCTCATTATCTTGTACACCTCAATTAGGTCCCCTGTCTTCCTTCTTTTTTCCACTGAAAGAAGCTCAGTCAACCTCTCTTTATTAGATAAGCCCTCCATTCCAGGCATCCTGGCAAACCTCCTCTGAACCCTCTCCAAAGTATCCGCATCTTTCCTATAATAGGGCGACCAGAACTGGACACAGTTTTCCAAGTGCGTTCTAACCAATGTTTTATAGAGCTGCATCAAGATCTCACGACTCTTAAACACAATCCTCCTGTTAATGAAAGCCAAAACACCATATGCTTTCTTAACAACCCTGTCCACTTGGGTAGCTATTTTAAGGGTGCTATGTACTTGCACACCAAGATCCCTCTGTTCCTCCACACTGCTAAGAATCCTGTCATTAATCCTGAACTCAGCTTTCAAACTTGACCTTCCAAAATGCATCACCTCGCATTTATCCAGGTTGAACTCCATCTGCCACCTCTCAGCCCATCTCTGCATCCTGTCAATGTCCCGCTGCAGCCAACAACAGCCCTCTATACTGTCACCAACACCTCCAACCTTTGTGTTGTATGCAAACTTGCTGACCCGTCCTTCAATCCCCTCATCCAAGTCATTAATAA
This sequence comes from Chiloscyllium punctatum, assembly GCF_047496795.1. Lineage (NCBI taxonomy): Eukaryota > Metazoa > Chordata > Chondrichthyes > Orectolobiformes > Hemiscylliidae > Chiloscyllium > Chiloscyllium punctatum. The sequence goes on from NC_092769.1 coordinate 3,287,333, forward strand.
AAATTACAAACAGTAGAGGCCCAAGGACAGAGCCCTGTGGAACAACCCACACCACAGATTTCCAGCCAGAATATTTTCCTTCTACTACCACTCGCTGTCTTCTGTTGGCCAGCCAATTCTGTATCCAGACAGCTAAGTTTCCCTGTATCCCATTCCTCCTGACATTCTGAATGAGCGTACCATGGGGAACCTTATCAAATGCCTTGGTGAAGTCCACATACACACCATCCACAGCTCGACCCTCATCAACCTGCCTAGTAACATCCTCAAAGAACTTAGTAAGGTTTGTGAGGCTTGACCTACCCCTCACCAAGCCGTGTTGATTGCATTTAATCAAGCCATGCTCTTCCAGATGGTCATAAATCCAGTCCCTCAGAATCTTTTCTAATTACTTGCAGACGACAGACGTGAGAGTGTCGGGTCTGTCATTGCCTGGGATTACCCTATTTCCTTTCTTGAAGAGAGGAACTACATTTGTCTCCCTCCAGTCCTCAGGTACGACCCCAATGTAGAGCGAGGATGAAAGGATCTTCGCAAGCAGCGAAGCAATCACATTAATCACTTCCCAAAGCTGCCGAGGACAAATATGGTCTGGCCCTGGTCAATCTTAATATTTGTCAAAATATTCAGCACATCAGCTTCCTCAATATCTATCCTTTCCAGCATGCTTATCTGCTGCTCAATAGTTTCATTCACTACAAGGTCCTTTTCTTCAGTAAAGATAGAAGCAAAAAACTCATTCAGGGCTTCCCCTACATCCTCAGACTCTATACACAAGTTCCCTATGCTAGCCCTGATCGGCCCTACTCTTTCTTTGATCATTCTCTTATTCCTCACATACGTGTAAAATGTCTTTGGATTCTCCCTAATCCTTCCTGTAAAGCCTTTTTCCTGCGCCCTCCTGGCTCTCCTCAGGCCATTTTTGAGCTCCTTCCTCGCCTGCCTGTATTTCTCTAGAGCTGAGCAAGACCCTTGCTTCCTCCATCTTACATTAGCTGCCTTCTTTCTTTTGAAAAGAAGCTCCTCCGCTCTCTTCATCCAAGGTTCCTCTATCTTACCCTTCTTGCCTGTCGCAGAGGAAAACATTTATGCATCACTCGCAACAACTGTTCCTTAAACAGTCACCACATGTCTATTGTGACCTTTCCATGGAGCAATTGCTCCCAGTCCATGGTTCTCAACTCACGTCTGATAGTATTATAGTTTCCTTTTCCCCAATTAATTATCCTCCCATTGTGCCTGCTTCTCTCCTTCTCCATAGCTATGTAGAATGTGAAACAGTTGAGGTGACTGTCACAAAAATGGTCTGCTACCGCGAGCTCTGACACCTGGCCCAGCTCATTGCTGAGCACCAAAATCACAATGGCCTCTCCCCTCGCCCGCCGCTTCAATGTGCTGAGTTAGGAAATCCTCATGAACACACCGTACAAAAATAGCTCCTTCCAAACCATCTGCTCGGAGGAGGTTCCCATCAATATTGGGAAAGTTAAAGTCACCCATTACAACAACCCTATTACATTCACACTTTACCAAAACCTGCCGACCTATGCCTTCTTCAATTTCCCTGCTGCTATTGGGGGGCCTGTAGTAAACTCCTAATGAGGCAACTGCTCTCTTACTGTTCCTACTTTCCACCCATATTGACTCAGTAGGCAGACCCTCCTCGACAATAATACCTTCTATAGCTGTGATAATCTCTCTGATTTCCTTTCTGAATTCATTGCATGTGGTGTTCCTCAAGGGTTGGGCAACACGGTGGCTCAGTGGTGAGCACTGCTGACTCACAGCACCAGGGACACAGGTTCGATTCCAGACTTGGGCGACTGTCTGTGTGGAGTTTGCACATTCTCTCAGTGTCTACGTGGGTTTCCTCCACGTGCTCCGGTTTCTTCCCACAGTCCAAAGATGTGCAGATTAGATGAAATAGCCATGCTAAATTGTCCGTAGTGTTAGGTGCATTAATCAGGGGTAAATGTACGGGAATGGGTATGGGTGGTTTCATCTTCGGATGGTCGGCGTGGACTTGTTGGGCCGAAGGGCCTGTTTCCACACTGTAGGGAATCTAAGGATCTATCCTTGGCCGCTCCTTTATCTCACCTACATACTGCCAGGAGGTGACATTGTCCAAAAGCCCCGTACTAGGTTTCACATGTACACTGACAATGCCCAGCTCTCCCTCCCCATCATCCCTCTTCATTACTCCACTGTTACTCAGTTATCAAACTGCTGACCACGCTCCCACTACTCAATTCGCTGCAATTTTCTCCAATGAAACATTGTAAAGGTTAAAACCATTGCCATCAGTTGCTATTACAAATTACTTTCACTTTCTGCTGATCCCCTCCCTCCCACTGGGAAATATCTGAGGTAGATCTACATTCTTTACAATATTGCTGTTATATCTGACCCCAAGGTGACTTTGTGATCAGACATCCACACAGTCACAAACACCAGGAATTCCATTCTATAAAATGTTGCTTGTCTCCCTCTCACCCCAGCCCCATTGCTACTGAAACCCCTTACCCGTGTCGGTGTTGCCTTAAACTCGACGAATCTGAAGCAGAACTCTTGATTCCGTGAATGAACCTGAATCTGCTAGCTTTCTGTGTTTCCTGCACAATTACACCTGGTCCCTTTGTGGTGCAGCTTTCTTCAGTTTCCACCATCTAAATAGCACTCTGTTCTTTTATTATCTCCTCCAAAATGACCAACTTCCCATTTTCCCAAATTATACTCCATCTGACAACTTGTTGCCCCCTTCTCCTGTGCATCTCTCTCTTCACAATCCTCTTAGAACTTTACAGTTATGCCTTTTCTGACAGATTCCCAATCCCCCCACCCGCCCCCGCCCCCACACCCCAATTCTTCTCAACGTTTACAGGGAATCCTGGGCAGTGGGAAGCGTGCAGTGTTGCTCTGTTTTTCGTGAGACTCTGTGGGATGACTGGGAGGAGCTTGCTGCCTATTGGTCAGAATGGAGACAACTTGCCTATCAAGCTGCATGAGCCTTTCACTCCCCATGTCTTATTGATGAGGCACAGCGGCAGCATGGAAGGAAAGAAAATGAATGAAATCCTGCTCTCCACATCTCACTGACTCTTGGAGCGTTATGTCCCATGTGTCAAAGATCTTCCCTGTTCAGTCACATGAAGTCCCAAGGTGGAAACTCATAGAAACCCACATAGATTTCCCCCTGAACTGACTGCTGGTCTCCACAAGGGGTAATGTGTACAGTCATCCTGGCCCAGGAGGAGGGGATGGTGTGAGTTTCTAACCTGAACTGACAGTGACAGATTTTATAACTTGTGTGAGAGGATACTACAGGTGGACATTCAGATGGTAACCTCAGTAACTGTATTGCCAAACTCTGACAGAATTACTCAGTTAAACAGGACCTGGATATTTACATTGTGCGTGAGTATTGTGTTCCAGCTCAATCCCATTTACTGCATAAAAGTTCTCCTTTAAGTCATCCCATTCTCTCAATATTTCTCCTCACAACTTCAATGTGTCCTGTAATCCTTGTATAATGAGCTGATGGGTTTAAAGTTTATTATTATAACGGGCAACTTTTTTAAACCCCTCTGTCACAGCTCCCCTCAATTTCCTTTACTACAAGGAGAACAATCTCGGTTTTCCCAAACCGCTGATTCCCCAATGTCTGTTTGCTCTCTATAAGGAACACATCAGGATTGTGTTGGAACAGTGTCCACTTGCCTGCGTCAGTGCAGCTCCCAGCAATGCTAAAGAACATGGATATCCTCCAGGACAAAGCACTGTCCCTGAGTGGAGTCCCATCCATCACCCTCAGTATTCCCACTCTCCACCCCGAGGTACAGTGACATCACTGTTTAAGAGGCAAAGTCAGTATTGTCCTACCAGACCATAGGGTTGCTCTCTCATTAGGGAGAGATGATTGGTCGTGGTTTAACCTGAAGGTTACCCCAGCCCAGGCAAGGGGAGAGGTTGAGAAGGAGAGTCCATCTGTTGTAGATCGATATTATCTATCCAATGTATCAGCAACAACTATATCTTACCAATGAATAATGTAAAAGAATATCCAAAACATGCCACTACAATCCACCATTCCTTAAACCATCCTGGTAAATCTCCTGTGCCCCTGTCCGGTACCCTGCCATCCTTCCCAATGTGTGGGCGATCTCTGGTTGGTACAGACCCAGCTGCTTTGTGTTCCTTTGGGTGATGCCATCGTCGAGCAACAGTTGCACTAAACCTGTCTGTCTGGAAGGGTGGGAGACACAGAATTCCCAATAGCGTTTAAGACATATTTAGGTGCACACTTGTGATATCAATACAGATGATGCAAATGACTGTTTATTGGAAAATGGATCAGGATAGTTTGGTGATAGTTTTCTTTACTGGCACAGACTCAATGGCCCACAGAACCTTTTTCTGTGCTCTAAACCTCAAGACACTTAATATAGGAATATGACAGGCCAACTTTGAAACCAGGTCATAAAAAATGCTAGTAGAATAGATGACACATGATTGGTCAATGCGTTTAGGAGGAAAGTGAGATGGAGAGGTTTAGGAGGAAATTCTGGAGCTCGATGCAGGAATCTGAAAGGGCCGTCATCAGGTGAGAAATAAAAATGGGGTCCTCAAGGCTGAAATCAAAGAAAGGCACATATAGCAACAGCTTTGAGAGGCTGGAGGGGATCAGAGTTAGGGAGGGGTCTGAGGCTGGAGAAGAATTATTAGAGATAAGGAAGATGTTCGCCGAGCTGGGAATTTGTGTTGCAGAAGTTTCGTCTCCTGTCGACGTTACATCCTCAGTGCTTGGGAGCCTCCTGTGAAGCGCTTCTGTGATGTTTCCTCCGGCATTTATACAGATTTGTATCTGCTGCTTCCGGTTGTCAGTTCCAGCTGTCCGTTGCAACTGGAACTGACAACCGGAAGCGACAGATACATACCAGAATAAATGCCAGAGGAAACATCACAGAAGCGCTTCACAGGAGGCTCCCAAGCACTGAGGATGTCACCAAGACAGGGGACGAAACGTCTGCAACACAAATTCCCAGCTCGGCGAACAGAACCACAACAACGAGCACCCGAGCTACAAATCTTCTCACAAACGTTGAAGATAAGGAAGAGTTGGGAGCTGGGTGATGTGACAGAGATTGGGAGAGATGTGAAGAGGGGGGAATGCAGAAATAGCAAGAATTAGAGTCGCAGTGTTATGTCGCATGGAAACAGACCCTGTGATCCAATCGATCCATGTCAAACATAATTCCAAACTGAGTTAATCTCACCTGCCTCCCCTTGGTCCACATGTATCCAAACATTTCCTATTAGGTACCTGTCCAAATGACTTTCTCGTAGAATCACTGTGGTGTGGAAACTGGCCATTTAGAGTCAAAGTCATTGAGATGTACATCATGGAAACAGACCCTTCCGTCCAACACATCCATGCTGACCAGATATCCCAAGCCAATCTAGTCCCACCTGCCAGCACCCAGACCATATCCCTCAAAACCCTTGCTATTCATATATCCATCCAAATGCCTCTTAAATGTTGCAATTGTCCCTGCCTGCATCACTTCCTCTGGCAGCTCATTCCATGCACGTACCACTCTCTGCGTGAAAAAGTTGCCCCTTCAGTCTCTTCTATATCTTTACCCTGTCACCCTAAACCTATGCCCTCTCGTTGTGGACTAGTTGCTGGAAGACTGGTGCTATTATTTGAGAAAGGTGGTAAGGAAAAGCCAGCAAACTATATACCGGTGAGCCTGAAGTCAGTCGAAGGCACGTTGTTGGAAGAGCTTATAAGGGGGAGGATTTACATGTAATTGGAAAGACAACAATGATTAGGGATAGTCAGCACAGCTTTGTGCATGGAAATCACTAACTTGGACTTCAGACAGACGTTCAGCAAGGGTCCACGTAACACATGGGTTAGCAAGTTCATCACCATAGAATACAAGGAGATGGGGAGATTTGGATACAAAATTGGCTGGAAGGTCATAGAGTCATAGAGATATACAGCACAGGAACGGACCCTTCGGTCCAACCCGTCCATGCTGACCAGGTATCCCAACCCATTCTAGTTCCACCTGCCAGCACCTGGCCCATATCCCTCTAAACCCTTCCAATTCATGTTCCCACCGACAGAGGAACCTCAATTATGTGAACGAGTTGGGTGGGCACTAATTCAATCGGACAATCAATGATTCGGTGAATTGATTAAATGCCTTTCCTCTGGGGCTCGGAATTTTTAAAGTCTGCTCCCCATTCAGGAGATTGCAGCAGGACACAGCACGATCAACCGCGCACACACCGTCCCCAGCCTGACCCTCACTGCCGTCCACACACCGTCCCCAGCCTGTCCCTCACCGCCATCCCACACCGCCCCCAGGCTGACCCTCACTGCCACCCACACACCAACCCCAGCCTGACCCTCACCATCGTCGAACACCGCTCCAAGGCTGACACTCACTGCCGACCACATACCGCCTCCAGCCTGACCCTCACTGCCACCCACACATTGCCCCACAGCCTGGCACTCACCGCCGTCAACTCACCACCTCCAGCCTGACCCTCACTGCCACTCACACAACACCCCCATCCTGAACCTCAGCATCGTCGAACACCGCTCCCAGCCTGACCCTCAATGCCGCCCACACATTGCCCCACAGCCTGACACTCACCACCGTCCACTCACTGCCCCCAGTCTGACCCTCAACATCATCCAACACCGCTCCCAGCCTGACCCTCAATGCCGCCCACACATTGTTTCCGCAGCCTGACACTCACCGCCCCCAGCCTAACCATCACCAGCATCTACACTCCACCCCGAGCCTGACCCTTACCATCGTCCGCACACCAGCCCAGTCTGACTCTCACCAGAATCCACACTGCCCCCAGCCTGACCCTCACTGCCATCCACACACCGCCCCGAACCTGACCTTCTCCGCCATCCACACATCACCCTCAGCCTGACCTTCCCCAGCATCCACACACGACAACCAGGCTGACCGTCACTGCCATCCACACACCGACCCAGCCTGACCCTTGCTGCCACCCACACAACGCCCCCAGACTGACCCTCAGCACCATCCACACACCGCCCCAGGCCATACCCTCACCACCTTCCAAAGACCGCCCCCAGCCTGGCCCTCACTGATGCCCACACACCACCCTCAGCCTGACCCTTACTGCTGCCCACAAACCACCCCATCCTGACCCTCACCGCCGTCCAACTCTGCCTCCAGCCTGACCCTCACTGCCGCCCACACCACCCCAGCCTGACCCTCAGCGCCATCCACACACCACTAACAGCTTGACCTTCAGCACCATCCACACACTGCCCCCAGCCTGACCCTCACCACTGTCCACAAACTGCCCCCAGACTGATACCACCACCGACACGCTGTCCCCGAGTCTGACCCTCACTGCCATCCACACACCGTCCCCAGCCTGACCCACACCACTGTCCACAAATTGCCCCCTGCCTGACCCTCACTGCCACCCACACACCGCCCCCAGACTAACCCTCATCACCATTTATACACAGACCCCAACCTGACCCTCACCACTGCCCACACGCCGTGCCCAGTTTGACCCTCACCACCATTAGCACTGCTGCTCACAGCGCCTGAGACCCGGGTTCAATTCCCACCTCAGGTGACTGACTGTGTGGAGTTTGCTCGGTCTCCCCATGTCCGTGTGGGTTTCCTCCGGGTGATCGGCTTTCCTCCCACAGTCCAAAGATGTGCAGGCCAGGTGAATTGGCCATGCTAAATTGCCCGTAGTGTTAGGTAAGGGGTATATGTAGATGTAGGGGCATGGGTGGGTTGCGCTTTGGAGGGTCGGTGTGGACTTGTTGGGCCGAAGGGTCAGTTTCCATACTGTAATATAATGTAATGTAATGTAATCTAATCTAAAAAAGTCTAATTATTTACACACTGCCCCCAGCCTGGCCCTCACAACCGCCCACACACTGCCGCGAACTAAACCTCACCATCATCCACACATCACCCCTAGCCTGTCCCTCACTGCCGTCCACACACCGCCCCCAGCCTGACCCTCACTGCCGTGCACACACTGCCCCCAGCCTGACCCTCACCACCGTCCACACACCGCTCCCAACTTATCCCTCCCTGCCATCCACACACCGCCCTTCGCCTGACCCTCACCAACGTTCAACACCGACCCCAGTCAGACCATACTGCCGTCCACACAACACCCCCCAGGCTGACCCTCACCGATCCAACACAAACCACCCCCCAGCCTGACCCTCACTGCCCCGTCTCACTGTCCCTAGCGGGACCCCCACCACCCCCAGCCTGACGTTACCGCACCCAGCCTGACCCTGACCGCCATCCAACATTGCCCCCAGCCTGACCCTTACCGCTGTTCAACACCACCCCCAGCCTGACTCTCACTGCCGCCCCAAGCCTGACCCTCACCGCCGTCCAACACTTCACCCAACCTGACCCTCACTGCCACCCACACACCACCCCCAGCCTGACCTTCACCATCATCCAACACCGCTCCCAACCTGACCCTCAATGTCGCCCACACATTGCCCCACAGCCTGACACTCACCGCCGTCCAGTCACCGCCCCCAGACTGACCCTCACCACCATCCACACACTGCCCCCAGCCTGGCCCTCACTGACGCCCACACACCGCCCTCATCCTGACCCTCACCGCCGCCCAACACTTCCCCCAGCCTGACCCTCAGTGCCATCCACACACAGCCCCCAGCTGACCCTCACTGCCACCCACACAGCACCCCCAGACTGACCCTCAATGCCTTTCACACACCGCCCCAGCCTGACCCTCACTGCTGCCCAGACACCGTCCCCAGTTTGATCCTCACCGCCATCCACACACCACCTCCAGATTGGCCCTTACTGCAGCCCACACACCGTCTCCAAACTAACCCTCACCATCATCCACACACCACCCCCCAGCCTGACCCTCACCGCCCCGGACGCACTGCCCCCAGCCGGACCATCACTGCACCCAGCCTGACCTTACTGCCCCCAGCCTGACCCTCACCGCTGTCCAACATTGCCACCAGCCTGACCCTCACCACCGTTCAGCACCATCCCAGCCTGACCCTCACTGCCGCCCACTCACCATCCCCCGGCCTGACCCCCACTGCCGCCCACACACCGCACCCACCCTGACCCTCAGCACCATTCACACACCGCCACCAGCTTGAAGCTCACCACCATCCACACCCCGCCCCCAGTCTGGTCCTCACTGCCGCCCACACACCACCCTCAGCCTGACCCTCAGCACTGTCTACACACTGTCCCCAGCCTGACCCTCACCACCATCCACACCCTGCCCCTAGCTTGACCCTCACCACCATCTACACACTACCCCAAGCATGACCATCGCTGTCACCCACACACCACTCCTAGACTGACCCTCAGCGCCATTCACACACCGCCCCCAGTCTGACCCTCGCTGCTGCCCACGCACAGTCCCCAGTCTGACCCTCACCACCATGCAAACAGCATCTCCAATCTGATCCTTTCCACCATCCACACACCGCCCCCAACCTGACCCTCACCGCCATCTACACTCCACGCCCAAATGACGCTCACCGCTGTCCACACACTACCCCCAGCTTGATCCTCACTGCTGCCCACACGCCACCCCCAGCCTGACGCTCACCTCTGTCCACACGCTGCCCCCAGCCTGAACTTCACTGCTGTCCACACAACATCCTCAGCCTGATCCTCACCAGCATCCACACAACGCACACAGCCTGACTCTCCACTCGGTCCACACACTGTCTCCAGCCTGACTGTCACCAACATCCACACACCACCCCCAGCCTGACCCTCACCAATGTCCATAGTGTCCCTAGTCTGACCCTCACCACCATTCAACACCGCACCCAGCCTGTCCCTCATCGCTGTCCAAAACCGCCCCCAGCCTGACACCCATTTCTGTCCACACACCGCCTGTGACTGGCCCTCAGTGCCATCCACACATCACCTTGAGCCTGACCCTCACGGCAGCCGAAACACCGCCCCAGCCTGATCCTCACCACTCTCCACACAACGCCAACTGCCTGATCCTCACTGCTGTCCACAAACCGCCACCTGCCTGACCCTCATTGCCATTAACACAACTTTCCCAGCTTGACCCTCAATGCCGTCCACACCCACCCCACCTGACCCTCACCGCCGTCCACACACTGTTTCCAGCCGGACCCTCACAGCCGTCCATACACCGCCAATAGACTGACCCTCAACACCATCCAAAAACTGCCCCCTGGCTGACACTCACTGCCGTCCTCAGACTGCCCCAGCCTGACCGTCATTTCCATCCACACACTGCCCCCAGCCTGACCATCACTTGCATCCGCACACCGCCCTCAGCCTGACCCTAACCATCCTGACACAACACCCCCAGCCTGACCCTCAAAGCCCTGATACACCACCCCCAACCTAACTCTCAACCCCGCCCACACACCGTTCCCAGCCTGACCCTCACTGCCATCCAACATGGCTCCCAGCATGACCCTCATGGCTGCCCACACACCGCCCCCAGCCTGACCATCACTGCCGTCCACAAACTGCCACCAGCCTGACCCTTGCTGCCCCTGAATCACCGACCCCAGCCTGACCCGTACCATCCCAACACACCGCCCTCAGCCTGGCCCTCACCGCCCCACTCACACGACCCTCAGCCTGACCATCACCGCCCCAGACTAACCCTCACCACTGTCCAACATCGTCCCACACCACCATCCACACACCGCCCACAGCCTGACCCTCACCACCATCGACACATCATCCCAGACTGACCCACGCTACCTTCCATGTACTGCCCCCAGCCTGACCCTCACTGCCATCCACACACTGCCCCCAGACTGACCCCCTCCGCCATCCACACACCGCCCCCAGCCTGACCCTCACTGCCGTCCAACGTGGCTCCCAGCATGACCCTCATGGCTGCCCACACACCGGCCCCAGCCTGACCAACTCCACCACCCACACACCGCCCCCAGCCTGACCCTCACTTCCATCCACACATCGCCCCAGTCTGAGCCTCCTCGTCCTGACACAACACCCCCAGCCTGACCCTCAAAGCTCCGGTGCACCGCCCCCAGCCTGACCCTCAACCACACACACACCATTCCAAGTCTGACCATCACTGCCGTTCACACACTGCCACCAGCCTGACCCTTGCTGCCCCTGACACACCTCCCCCAGCCTAACCCATACCACCCCAACACACCACCCTCAGCCAGACCCTCACCACCCCACACATACTGCCCCCAGCCTGTCCCTCACTGCCGTCCACACACCGCCGCCATTCTGACCCTCACCACACCGACACATCACCCCCAGTCTGACCCTCACTGCCATCCACACATCGCCCCCAGCCTGACCTTCACCGCACCGACACAACTCCCCCAACCTGACACTCACCACCTGCCCACACACCAAACCCCAGCCTGACTATCCCGGACCTCCACACACCACCTCCAGCCTCACACTCACTGCCCCCGACACACTACCCACAGTCTGACACTCATCACTCCCCAAAAAAACCCCAACAGCCGGACCCTCACCGCCCTCCAAAATCATCCCCAGCCCGAACCACAAAGCCGTCCACTCACCGCCCGTAGCCTCACCTTCACCACCCCAACACACCTCCCCAGGCCTGGCCCTCACAACCGCCCACACACTGCCCCCAGCCTGACCCTCACCGCTGTCCACACACCGACCCCTGCCTGAACCTCACCGCCATCCACACACCGCCACCAGCCTGACCTTCACAACCACCCACACACCGCACCCCAGCCTGACCCTCACGTCCGTTTAACACCATCCCCAGCTCACCCTCACCACCGTCCACACATCGCACCCAGACTGACCCTCACCACCCTGCCACACCGCCCCCAGCCTGAACCTCTCTGCCCCAAGCCTGACCCTCACCACCGTTTAACAACATCCCCAGCCCACCCTCACCACTGTCCACACACAGCCCCCAGACTGACCCTCACCGCCCTGACCCTCCCCGCCCCAGCCTGACACTCACTGCCCCCAGCCTGACCCTCACCGCCGTCTACACACCGCCCTCAGCCTGACCCTCACTGACCCCAGCCTGACACTCACTGCCCCCAGCCTGACCCTCACCGCCCCAGCCTGACACTCACTGCCCCCAGCCTGACCCTCACCGCCATCCACACACCGCCTCCAGCCTGACCCTCAGCAGCCATGCCTGGTACTTACCACCCCAGCCTGACCCTCACTACTGTCCACAAACAGCCCTCAGCCGGACCCTCACCACGGTCCATGCACCAGCCAATGCCTGATCCTCACTGCTGACCACACACCGTCACCAGCCTGATCCTCATCGCCGGACAACATCGCCCATAACCTGACCATCATAACCATTCACACACCGCCCCCAGCCTGACCCTCACCGCCGCCCCTTCCTCCAAACTGTCCAACACCGCCCCCATACCCAACACATCCAACACCGGCTCCTCCCACAATCACATCCAACACCGCCCCGTCCCACTTGCCCTGTCCATCACTGCCCCCTCCCCAATACCGTCAAACACCGCCCCCTCCCCAACCCCATCCAACACCGCCCCATCCCCCAAACCCGTCAAACACCGCCCTTCCCCAAACCCGTCTAACACCGCCCCAACCCCAACGCCGTCAAACAGCGCCCCCTCCCCAAACCCGTCCAACACCGCCCCATCCCCCACACCCGTCAAACACCACCCTTCCCCAAACCTGTCTAACACCGCCCCAACCCCAACGCCGTCAAACAGCGCCCCCTCCCCAAACCCGTCCATCACCACCCCCTCACCCCAGTCCTGAGTAACACTGCCCGCTCCCTCAACCCCGTCCAACACTGCCGCCTCCCTCAGCCCTATCCAACATCGCCCTTTCCCCAAACCCGTCCAACACCGCTCCCTCCCCATACACGTCCAACACCGGTCCCTCCCCCAAGGCTGTCCAAAATCACCCCCTCCCCCAACGCGGTCCAACACAGCCCCCTCTCCAACCCCGTCTGACTCTGTCCCCTGCCCAATCCCGTCCAACACCGCTCCCTCCCCCAAAGCTGTCCAAAACCGCCTCCTCCACAACCCTGTCCAATACCGCCCCCTCCCCCAACACCATCCAACACCGCCCACACGCCAGCCCCATTCAAAACCGCGCCCTCCCCAACACCGTCCAACACCACCCCTTCTCCCAACCCCGTCCAACACGGGCCCCTCCCCAGCCCTAACTAGCACTACCCGCTTCCCCAACCCCGTCCAACACTGCCCCCTCCCAAATCCCGACTAACACTGCCCCCTCCACCCAAACACCTCCATCACCGCCCCCTCCCCCACCGAACCCCATCAATCACCACCCCCTCCCCCAAAACTGTACAAAACCGCCGCCTCCCAAACGCCATCCAATTCCGCAGCCTTCCCAATCCCGTAAAACACCGCTCCCTCCGCCAAAGCTTTCCAAAACCGCCCCCCTCCCCAAACCCTGTCCAACACCTCCCACTCCCCCAACATTGTCCAATACCGCCCCCTCCCCCAACCCCGTCCAACACCGCCCCATCCCCAACCCTGCCCAACAACGCCCCCTCGCCCAACTCCGTCCAACACCGCCCCCTCCCCCAAACCCGTCCAACACCGCCCCATCCCCCAATCCCGTCCAACACTGCTCCCTCCCCCAAAGCTGTCCAAAATCGCCCCCTCACCCAACTCTGTCCAAAACTGCCCCACCCCAACCCTGTCCAAAAATCCCCCTCCCCAACACGGTCCAACACTGCCCTCACCCCAACCTGGTCAAACACTGCTCCCTTTCCCCAACCCTGTCCAACACTGCCCCTACCCCACCACTGTCCAACACCGCCCCATCCTCCAACCCAGTCCAACACCGCCCCCTCCACCAACCCCATCCAACACCGCCCACTCCCCCAGCCACGTTCAAAACCATACCCTCCCAACCCCGTCCAACACTGCCTCTTCCCCAACACCGTCCAACACTGCCCCTTCCTCTAACCGGTCAAACACGGCACCCTCCCCCAACCCCGTCCAACACCTCCCCCTCCCCCAAACCCTTCCAGCACCGCCCACTCCCCCAACTCCATCAACACCCCCCCTCCATTAGCCCCTGCCAATACCGCCCAATCCCCAGCCCCATTCAAACCGAATCCTCCCCAACCCCGTCCAACACCGCCCCCTCCACCAACACCTTCCAACACCACACACTCCCCAGCCCCGTTCAAAACTGAACCCTCCCCAACCCCATCCAACACCGTCCCCTCCCCCAACCCCGTCAAACATGGCCCCCTCCCCAGCCCTAACCAACACCACCCCTTCCCCCAACCCCGTCCAACACTGCCCCCTCCCAAACCCCGTCTAACACTGCCCACTCCCCCCAAACCCCTCCATCACCGTCCTCTCCCCCCAAACCCCATCAATCACCACCCCGTCCCCCAAAACTGTACAACACTGCCGCCTCCCCAAACCCGTCCGATACCGCCGCCTTCCCAATCCCGTCCAACACCTCTCCCTCCCCTAAAGCTGTCCAAAACAGCCTCCTCCCCAAACCCTGTCCAACACCTCCCACTCCCCCAACATAGTCCAACAGTGCCCCCACCCAACCCCATCTGACACCGCCCCCTCCCCAATCTCGTCCAACACCGGCCTCTCCCCCAACCCTGTCCAACACCACGCCCTCCCCCAACATTGCCCCCTCCCCTACCCTGTCCAAAATCGCCCCCCTCCCCTACCCCATCTGACACCGCCCTCTCCCCAATCCCGTGCAACAGTGCCCCCTCCCAAACCCGATATATCATTGGCCGCCCAAACCCGTCCAACACTGCCCACTTGCCCAACACCGTTAAACAATGCCCCCATCCCCAGCACGATCCAACACCGCCCCCTCCCCAACCCCGTCCAACACCGCCACCTCCCCCAACTCCGTCCAACACCGACCCTCCACCAAACCCATCCAACACCGCCCCCTCTCCCAGCCCCGTTCAAAAACGAACCCTCACCAACAACGTATAACATTTCCCCCTCCCCAAAACCTTCCAACACATCCCACTACCGAACACCGTCCAACACCTCCCCTCCCCCAAACCCGTCCAACACCGCCCCCTCCCAAAACATCCATCACCACCCCCTACCCCCAACCTCCCAACACTGCCACCTACCCACAACCCCATCAAACACCACCCTCTCCCCCAACACTGTTCAACACCGCCGCCTCTCCAACACCGTCCGATACCGCCCCCTCCCCAATCAGGTCCAACACCACTCCATCCCCAAAAGCTGTCCAAAACTGCCCGCTCCCCCAACCCTGTCCAACACCTCGCCCTCCCCCAACATGGTCCAACACCACACACTCCCCAACCCTGTCCGACACCGCCCCCTCCCCAATCCCGTCCAACACCGCTCCCTCCCCCAAAGCTGTCCAAAACTGCCCGCTCCCCCAAGCCTATCCAACACCGTCCCCTCCCCCAACACGGTCCAACACCGCACACTCCCCAACCCCGTCCGACACCTCCCCTCTCCAATCACGTCTAACACCGCCCCCTCCACCAACCCCGTCCAACACCGCCACTCCCCCAACCCCGTCCAATACCGCTCCCTCCCCAATCCCGTCAGATACCAACCCTTCCACAATGCTATCCAACACCGCACCCTCCCCCAAAGCTGTCCAAAAGCGCCCCCTCCCCCAACTCCGTCCAACACTGCCCATTGCCCCAACACGGTCCAACACAGCCCCCTCCCTAACCCCGTTCGACACCGCCCCCTCCCCAATCGTGTCCAACACCGCACCCTCCCCAAAACTGTTCAACACTGCCGCCTCCCCAACCCAGTCCGATACCGCCCCCTCCTCAATCCCGTCCAACACCGCTCCCTCCCCCAAAGCTACCCAAAACCGGCCCAGCCCCCAACCCTGTCCAACACCGCCCTCTCCCCCAACACCATCCCACACCGCTCACTCACCAAGCCCCGTTCAAAACCGCCCCCCCACTCCGTCCAGCAACGCCCCCAAACCCAGCCCTGTCAAACACTGCTCCCTCTCTCCAACCCTGTCCAAAACTGCTCCCACCCAACACCATCCAACACCGCCCCATCCCCCAACCCCATCCAACACCACCCCATACCCCAACCCCGTCCAACACCGCCCCTGCCCCAACTCCGTTCAACACGGCTCATTCCATCAACCTAATCATTCACTGCCCGCTCCCACAGCCGCGTTCAAAACCGAACCTTCCCCAACCCCGTCTAACACTGGCCCCACCCCAAACCCGTCTATCATGTCCCACTCCCCCTAAACCTGTCCAACATCGACCACTCCCACAACTCCATCCAACACCGCTGCCTCCACCAACCACATCCAACACCGCCCACTGCCCCAGCCCCGTTCAAAACCGAACCCTCCCCAACCCCATCCAACACTGCCCCCTCCCCAAACCCGTCAGACAGTGCCCCCATCCCCAGCACGATCCAACACCGCCTCCTCCCCAACCCTGTCCAACACCGCCCACTCCCCCAACTCCTTCCAACACCGCCCCCTCCACCAACACCATCCAACACCGTCCACTCCCCCAGCACCGTTCAAAACTGAACTCTCCCCATCCCCGTCCAACACCACCCACTCCCCCAAACCTGTCCATCACTGCTCCCTCCCCAGCCCCGTCTAACACTGATCCTCCCCAACCCCGTCTTCCACTGCCCCTCTCCCAACCCCCTCCATCACCGCTTTCAAAACCGAAACCTCCACAACCCCGTCGAACACTGCCCCCTCCCGAAACCCGTCAAACAGGCCCACTCCCACTAACCCTGTTCAACACCGCTCACTCCCACAACTCCGCCCAACACCGCCCCCTTAACTAACCCCATCCAACACTGCCCGCTCCCAGCCCCATTCAACACCGCCCCCTCCCCCAACCCCATCAAACACCACCCCCTCCCCAAAAACCGTCCCACACCGCCGCCTCCCCAAACCTGTCCAACACCGCCCCCTCCCCAACACCATCCAACACCGCTGCCTCACCAAACCCGTCAAACACCACACCCTCCCTAACCCCGTCCAACACCACCCCCTTCCTAACCCTGCCCCTTCCTCAACCCAGTCCATCACCGCCCCCTACCCTACCCCTTCCATCAATGCCCCTGTGCGAGATAAGTGGCTATCCAGCCCCATCTACGGCACTTTTTATTTCCCTTCCCAGGAACAAAGACACGGAGGAGTCAGTCCAAAACTTTTCATTCAACTTTGCAAAGTCGGGTGCTGTTCCCAAAGGTACACACACACAAGCATAGTAATCTCCACACATTATATACATGTATATGTGGGCTGGGTTTTCTACTGCTGCCTTGACCAACGAGTGCTCGGATTCCCCACTGTTTTCCTTATTTGGGTTCTGGTGCCTGGGATTCTTTTATCATTCACTTGGCCAATCAGTGTTTGAGCTTCCCATTCTTCCCTTATATGGATGATGTTGTACAACTGTGGTTAAGGGCGGCCTCTCAACTATCGAGGAAAGCTGTTACAACTGTTTCATTCATATAAACGTGGGGGAGGTCCGGCAACAGTTGAATGTCTGCTTGTGTTTACTATGAGGTAGAAAAGACTAAAAGGCAGCTAACCGTTTAAAAATTACACTACCCCCTACAAATCCCCCGTGTCTTTTCTTACGGCCTGTAATTTTTCAACCGTAAGTTTCTTCTCCAGGGCATTTAATAACTCCCGAGCTTGTTCATCAAACTGCCCTTCTCTAATACGACCCCCGCCCAAGAGGGATTCACGTTGTTCCATCTCGAGGTTTATTCATTCAACCTGCCCATAGGGAACATCCTTCTTAGTAAGGGCGGTTTCGATCAGTCGTTGAGTTAATCCCCGGACACAGGGAATAACGCAACACCCAAGGGCAGTGAGTACCCCTGCCACCACTATACATGAGACAAGAAAGGGAACGACCACCCCCGTCCATTTACCGAACCAAGCTTCCAACCAGTCCGTGAGGCCAGAGTCGATGCCCGAGTTTTCGGCCAGTTCGTCCGCCAATGTGGTGAGTCCATCCAGGGCGCGGGTGATGGACCCATCAGGGGCTGTGTTGTTGGGGATGAAAGTGCAGCACTGAGTGCCTATCATGACACAAACACCCCCCTTCTCTGCCAACATCATGTCTAAGGCCAACCTATTTTCCCACGCCATCTTACTCGTGGCGTCCAGTTGTTCTGCTATTCCTTTCACTGCATCCCGGGTATAATTAATGAACCTCTGCTGATTGTAGTAAATATAATTAATCCAATCCACGTTCTTATTGATAGTCACCCACCAAAACAGTGACGACTCAAAACCCGCCGCTATCTGGTTCCTAGCCTTGTATTCGTCAGGAACACCCCTGGGGACTCCTATGGCATCTAAATATATGTTATCATCAAAAGAGGTCTCCAAAGCTCTCTCAGTTCTTCCACTAGAACGGGGTCGCTCTTGTTTTTCGAATGCCAGGGTGAATGGGATGGCCAATTGAACGATCGCACAAGTGCCCGTCCATTTTTGGGGCAGGGTCGGTCGCAGAACCCTCCCACCACAGTACCACCAGAGGTCTGCCCTAGGTACATGAATGTGGGAGTAATTCCCGCCCCCGATAGTTTCATTGACCAGCCGAATTGATCCGCTGCACTTGTCAAATGTCCCCACATCGTCGTCCCACTGTAGACCCGTCCGAGAGACGCAGGCCTGGTGCGTACCCGTTACCCCTGAGAATGATGGCGGGCGGGGCGCCCCCTCAGTCCTGACGGGGGAAACTTCAAACTCAAGGGTCGACAAGTGGGGTCGTTCCAGGCCTCTCGGTCCTGGTACAGCCTTATCATGCAGTCCATGGCTCGTGGGTGTTTCTCCCATCCCAGCGGGAATGGGACCACCTGAGGGTTAGGGCGGGCACTCGTGCATGCGTAGCAATCACTCTTTTTCATGCTCCTCACAGTATATTTGACCCATTCCATCCAGGCATTCGCCTCCCCGTATCCCGTTTCTATTTCAAAGGTCTTTTCCAAATCCGTTGTCTCAATTATTCGAATCTTTTCCTGCTTATCAGTGGTGGATGAGCCCCCAGACTCAGCTTCAATGACCGTGATATACGTGCAGCACAGCTGCATTCCCCCCCCCCCATCCTGCCTGGCCCCCAACTCTAATACCCACTATTGTTCTATTAAGTCTCGCCTCGTTCTTTTCCAAGTTCTTTATGGTCAGATAAAGCGGATTGCACCGATTATGCCCACAATCTCGTCCAGGGGTGATGGGATCACGGACAACTGACACCATAGCCTGGACCCCGGGGGCTGGAAGCCTACTTAGGCCTTCCCTACCATACAATTGTAATACTAACGTCTGACCCTGGAATCCCCTTTCTCTCTCTAGATTCTGCTTAGTTTGATTCAGTTGACTTTTAGTCCTACAGGGCACCAACTCACATAGGTCTAAGCTAAGTGTCTGTGTTGATTGGTTGGCAAGCACGGAGATGGTGAACCACTGACGGTCCTCTATTTGTTTCATCCGGAGACCAAATTGGGTAACACGCACACTATGACCCAGCCCAAGGACAATGGCATAGCAAGTTAACAATACGATTGACCGCATTTTGTCGCGACACCCGTAGCCCGAGGGCACAGTTCCTTTAGACTCGCCAAAGTCCGATTAGTTCGTTCTCAGGGTCTCTGTTCCTTAGATGCCTTTGTCAGAGAGGTTCGTTCGTCCTCCGTCGGTTGTGGCACTGGTCCCTTGACTCGAGTGTAATGTGTCCAGCCCTTTTCGGCCGTACGGACAGCCGTTTCGGTCGTCAAAAGTACCAGGAAGGGACCGTCCCAAGTTGGTTCGAGGGTACGTTGCTTCCAGCTTTTAATCAGGACCCACTGACCCGGCTTGACGGTGTGCACCGCAAACTCGAGGGGCGGCGTCTGTGCCAAAAGTCCCTGTTGGCGTAAACGAGATAGAGCAGACCCCAGAGCCACCACATATTTTTGCACAAACATATCCCGAGACTCAAATACAGGAGGTTCCCCCTTCGGCCCATGGAACGGGAGGCCAAATAACATTTCGAAAGGGGAGACGCCCAAATCCCGCCTTGGCTGGGTGCGAATTTGCAACAGGGCAAGGGGTAGGCATTTGGTCCAAGGCAGGCCGATTTCACTAGTGAGCTTGGTTAGCTGCTTTTTGATGGTCTGGTTCATTCTTTCGACCTTGCCCGAGGAGGAGGGATGCCAGGGGGTGTGCAAATCCCAGTCAATCCCCATTGCTTGCACTACATTCTGGAGGACGGTCGAGGTGAAGTGGCTCCCCTGGTCAGAGTCAATAGCGCGGGGTAGCCCAAATCGTGGGATGATTTGCTCGAGTAGAATCTTGCTAACCTGAGTTGCCCGTTGCCGTGGTAGTGGAGAAAGCTTCCACCCATCCTGTCAGGTGATCTACCACTACTAATAGATATTTCAGGCGACCTATGGGGGGGAGCTCAGTGTAATCTACCTGAACATACTCAAACGGCCTATAGGCCGGACTCCTACCCCCTTGTCTTGCATGCTGCCGCAGCCCCCTTTTGTTAATCTTTCGACATGTTATACAATCTCCTGTGACCTGCTTGGCTACCGTGTACAGACCAGGGTGAGCATATCGGCGCAGGAAGGCATCACACAGTGCCTGGGCGCCCCAGTGACCCCCTTGGTGTAAACGGGCAATAATGTCCCGCGTCAACGGTCGATTTAGTAGCTGGCGGCCATCGGGTAAGGTCCACTTGCCTTCCCTATCCTTTGTACCCCCCAGAGACGCGAGAAGAGTTTCTTCTTTGTCAGTAAACGTGGGCACTTCGGTAATTTCGGATATCTGTGGAATCCTTACCAGGCAGTTTATTACTTCCTTCCCCATCCCAGCCAATTTTGCCTGTTCATCTGCCAATTGATTCCCCAGGGTCTCTATTTTATCGTCTTTCTGGTGTCCTTTCACATGTACTACTGCAATCTCTTGTGGCAGCAACAAATCCTCCAAGATCATGGCTACTAGTTCCTCGTGGACCAACTCCTTTCCTCTACTATTTATCATTCCCCTTTCTTTCCAGATCTTCCCAAAGGTGTGTACTACCCCAAAGGCATACTTAGAGTCAGTGTAGATTATCCCGGCTATTCCCTTTAAATTCCTCAGAGCCCGGTGCAAGGCGTACAATTCGCACGTTTGTGCGGACCAGGCATTCGGTAGCCGTCCACTTTCCACTAATTCCCAACCAGTCTCACTAATGACTGCATAACCGTTGTGTCTCTTCCCATCTATCACTCGAGAGGACCCATCAATGTACCACCGCCTACCTGCATGTAAGGGGGTATCCCTCAGATCTTCCCTCACTTTACTCTGGGACTCTATTATGTCTGGACAGCAGTGTTCCAGTTCCTCCTCCCCTTCCCCTTTCCAAAGAAAGTCCGCCGGGTTCTGGCAGCCCCCGACTTCTATTCGGAGGTCTTCTCGGTCTAACAATATGGCTTCATATTTCAGAATTCTCGAGTCAGTCAGCCACCTCCCGGCTTTCTGATTCAGAATAGTTCTAACCTGGTGGGGAGTAGTGACTGTCAAGGGGGCCCCGAAAGTCAACTTCCTGCTTTCCTCTACCAGCTTTGCCGTGGCTGCCACCACTTGGACACACTCCGGCCACCCTCGGGAGACTGGATCCAGAATTTTTGACAGGAAAGCCGCGGGCTTCCTTTTACCCCCCCAGTCCTGGGTCAACACTCCAAGAGCGGTTCCCTCTCAGGAGTTCACAAAGAGGCGAAATGTCTTACTAAAATCCGGCAAGCTTAAAACAGGTGCGGCCATCAATTTTCCTTTTAGGATTTCAATTAACTTTTTCTCCTCCTCCTCCCATTTTATTCTGTTGGGTGCCTCCTCAATGAGTTTTAGGTACAAGTCTTTAGTAAGGGGGGCATAGTCGTCTATCCATAACCGACAATAGCCTAAGAGTCCCAAGAACTTCCGCAACTCCCTCTTGGTCGTTGGGAGGCCTAGTTCGATTATTGCCCGCACTCTTTCCAGACTTATTCGTTTCTGTCCCTGGCTTATCAAGTGTCCCAGGTACTTAACCTCTTTCTCGACATATTGGAGCTTCTTCTGACTCACTCTTAACCCCTTCTCAGCTAGGTAATTTAACAGGGCATTAGTCCCAAGTAGGACGTCCTCCTCCGCCGGTCCGGATAAAAGGAGATCGTCCACGTATTGTATAAGCTTAAGGGCCGGGGACAAGGTTAGTCCCTCCAATAATTGTTCCAGAATTTGCCCGAACAGAGTCGGGGACTCAGTGAATCCTTGGGGGAGTACGGTCCACCTGTACTGTTGTTTTCTGCCAGTATCAGAATCCTCCCATTCAAAAGCAAAAAGATCCCTACTGTCCTTGTCCAGGGGACACGCCCAGAAGGCATCCTTTAAGTCTATAACACTAAACCAGCCGTGGTCCGGGGGGATTCGCCCCAGAATAGTGTATGGGTTCGGTACCACAGGGTGCCGTACTTGGACAATTTTATTTACCTCCCTTAGGTCTTGGACCATTCGGTAGCTCCCATCCGACTTCCGGACCGGCAGGATGGGGGAATTGTATCGTGACATACAGGGCTCTACCAATCCATCTTTTATTAGGTCTTCCATAACTGTCTTCAGGCCCTGCCTCCCTTCCCAAGAGATGGGGTATTGGCGCACTCTGACGTCGGGGCTCTGGGGCTTTAATTTTACCTCCACAGGTCGAATTGCGAGTCCCCCCCAGTTCCCTTTGGCGACCCAAACCCTAGGGTCTATCTCTGTCAATCGGGACTCACTAAGGTATGACATGGTAACGGCTAATTCTTCCTCTCTCACTTCTGCCCCGTCTCGCTTCTCTCCCTCTCCAACTTTTCTTCGACGTTCCTCTTTCCACCCCATAACCTCCCTCCCCCATTCCGGTGGACTTACAAGCTTCCCGTACGGCTGCCACCATCATTTTGTCTTATGTTTCTCCCTTATTACATCCCTCTGAACGTACACCTTCTGTGCTTCCCGTAATAATTCTGCAACATCCTTTTCAGCCCAATCCTCCACTTTCTGTAATTTCTTCTGAATGTCAGGCCATGACTTAGTCACAAAGTGTACCTTAAGCATGCTCTTGCCTATTTCCCCATCGGGGTCTAAACCTGAATACTTTTGCATGGACTCCCGCAAACGGTCTAAAAACTCACTCGGGGATTCATCCTTTTTCTGTCCAACTTCAAATGCTTTTGCGAAATTCCGCTGTTTGGGCACGCAGGTTTGGATTCCCCTGATTATAAGGCTTCTGAGGTCTGTCATATTGGCCCTTCCCCCCGCGTCGTTATGATCCCACCGGGGGTCCTCTAAGGGGTACTTCTGCTCTCCACGCTGAGGGCCGTCCTGATGCTCCCTATCCCAAATGGCCATTGCACTATTCCGGATCATAACAATTTCATCGTAATTAAATAGTATTCTCATCATGGCCTGCAGTTCAGCCCATGTGTATATACTGGGCCCCAGAAATTGGTCCAGTTGTATTCCCACACTGACGGGGTCGTCCAGTAGACGGGGTCGTTCATTACGGAGTTGCCGGATATCCCCAGAATTTAAAGGTTGTACTACGAACCCGGTCCGTTCGTTCCCAAACGGCACCTCTCGTAAGGGGTTCAGCTGTTCAATATTATCACTCCTCCCAGCTCTCAATCCCTCTTCTCGACCTCTCCGCATCTCGAGTCGGACTGATTTCCTAGTGCCTGGGGTGAGTTCTGTGCCCCCTCCTGTACCCCCCCCAGCAGTCCCTTCCTCACTGGTCGTAGCCTGCTGGGACTCGGAATTATCCGTCGCAGGAGGGAGGTCCGCGCTGGACGCCTGGTCGTGCATGGGTGGTATATACGGGGGCGGGGAAGACGGTGGCAAACCGTCGGTGAGGATGTCCCAAGACTTCTGGGGCTTCCTCGGGTCTGTTTGGGGAATCAGAGGATAGAGACGCGTGGGTCTCTCGCCGTCTCCCGCCAACCAGGCGGCGGCATATTTGCTCTCCTCTGGGTCAAACGGTTGTTTTCTGTTAACATATACATTTAGGATTTGACACACCCAGTCTTCATCAGACCCATACTCGGACCAAACTACCGAGGGGGCGCGGATAGGTGCTTTGGTCCATATAAAACAACAATATTTTATCATGGTCTCTTTCTTTAAGTCCTTCGTTCTACTACTGTCCGTCCATAGACTTAACTTCCGACCTAATGGACTATCGGGGGGTATTTCTTTCCCATTTGCAGTCTTCCCTGACTTTTCCTTAGTAAATCTAGAAGTCTGATTTCCCATGGTTTATCTTCGGTCCTGGTCTTAAACGCCCAAAGCGTTTTCACAGATGACCGTCAAAACCACAATTTCCCGTGGTTTATCTTCAGTCCTGGTCTTAAACGCTCAAAGCGTTTTCACAGATGACCGTCAAAACCACAATTTCCCGTGGTTTATCTTCAGTCCTGGTCTTAAACGCCCAAAGCGTTTTCACAGATGACCGTCAAAACCACGCGGCCAACAAGGAAGAACAAAAGAATCTCTTACCTTGATCCGTGCACGGAGTTGTCTGGCCTTTTAAAATGTGTGTACCCCCGTGTATAGTCACTAACCGGTCGTCCCAGCACTCGTCCGTGTGTTCCTTTTCCAGGATTCAAAATTATTTTTAAATGAGCGGGGTCACATCGTCTTATGGCCGACGGCCAACGGACCAAGCCGATCAGTGAGAAGTATAAATATATACTAGACGCGTCTTTGTTGTAATCAGGCTTGATCCGTGAGCCGAAGAGACTGCCCCCCCCGGCAATAATTATTTCATCCCGGATGAGCCCCCAATTGTGCGAGATAAGTGGCTATCCAGCCCCATCTACGGCACTTTTTATTTCCCTTCCCAGGAACAAAGACACGGAGGAGTCAGTCCAAAACTTTTCATTCAACTTTGCAAAGTCGGGTGCTGTTCCCAAAGGTACACACACACAAGCATAGTAATCTCCACACATTATATACATGTATATGTGGGCTGGGTTTTCTACTGCTGCCTTGACCAACGAGTGCTCGGATTCCCCACTGTTTTCCTTATTTGGGTTCTGGTGCCTGGGATTCTTTTATCATTCACTTGGCCAATCAGTGTTTGAGCTTCCCATTCTTCCCTTATATGGATGATGTTGTACAACTGTGGTTAAGGGCGGCCTCTCAACTATCGAGGAAAGCTGTTACAACTGTTTCATTCATATAAACGTGGGGGAGGTCCGGCAACAGTTGAGTGTCTGCTTGTGTTTACTATGAGGTAGAAAAGACTAAAAGGCAGCTAACCGTTTAAAAATTACACTACCCCCTACACCCCCTCCCCCAACTCCATCAAACACCGCCCCCTCCCCAAACCTGCCCAACTCCACACCCTTCCCCAACCCGTTCGAACAGCGCCCCCTCCCCAACACCGTCCAACACCGCCCCCTCCCCAGCAACGTCCAACACCGCTGTCAACCCAACCCCATCCGAGACCGCCCCATCCCAAAACCCGTCCAACACCACCCCCTCACCAAACCCATCCAACACTTCCCCTCCCTCTCCCCCAAACCTGTCCAACACCACCCACTCAGAACCCCGATCTAACATTGCCCCCTCCCCCAACCTCGTCCAACCCTCCCCCCTTGCCCAACCCCATCAAAAACCGCCCCCATTCCCAACACCATCCAACACCGCCCACTCCCCCAGCCCCGTTCAAAGCTGGCCCCTCCCCAACCCCGTCGAACACTGGTCCCTCCATAACCCCGTCCAACACCGCCCCCTTCCCGAACCCCATCCAACACTGCTGCATCCCCAACCCCGTCCGACACGACCCACTTCCCAAACCTGTACCACAACACCCCCTCCCCCAAACCCGTCCCACACCAACCCGAACCCAACACCACCAACTCCCTAACCCCGTCCAACACCGCCCCACCCCAACCCTGTCCAAAACCGCCCCCTCCACACCCTGTCCCACAACACCCCCACCCCCAAACCCGTCCCACACCCCCCTGCCTCAAACCTGTCCCACACTAACTCCACCCCCAACACCGCCCAACACCGCCACCTCCCCAACACCATCCGACACCACTCCCTCCCCAATCCGGTCCAAAATCGCCCCCTCCCCGAACTCGTCCAACACCGCCCCTTCGCAACACCGTCCAACACACCTGCCTCCCCAAACGCGTCAAACACTGGCCCCTCCCCACCACTGTCCTACACCATACACTCCAGCAAACCCCGTCCAAAGCTTCCCCCTCCCCAACCCCGTCCAACACCACCCCTCCCAAACCCGTCCAACAGCGCACCATCCCCCAACTCCATCCAACACCGACCCCTCCCCAAATCCATCCAACACCGCCCCTTCCCCAAACCCGTCCCACACCTCCCCCTCCCCCAACACCGTCCAACACCACCGCGTCCCCAACCCCGACCGACACCACCCCCTCCCCAAGCCTGTACCTCAAAGTCCCCTCCCCAAACCCGTCCTACACCACCCCCTCCCCAAACCCCTCCCACGCCAACCCCACCCCAACACCGCCCTACACTGCCGCCTCCCCAACCCCGTCCAACACCGCCCATCCCACAACCCCGACCAACGCCGCCCTCTCCCAAACCCTGTCTCACAACACCCCCTCCCCCAAACACTTTCCACACCAACCCCTCCCACAACACCATCCAACACCGTCGCCTCCCCAACCCGGTCCATTACTGCCCCCCCAACCCCGTCCAACACCGCCCCCTCCCGAAACCCGTCCAACACCGCTCCCTCCCCCAAACCTGTCCCACACCTCCCCCTCCCTCAAGACCGGCCAACACCACCCACCCACCAACCCCGAACAACACCGCCCCGTTATCAACCCTGTACCACAACACCCCCTCCCCAAACCCTTCCCACACCAACCCCTCCCACAACACCATCCAACACCGTCGCCTCCCCAACCCGGTCCATTACTGCCCCCCCAACCCCGTCCAACACCGCCCCCTCCCGAAACCCGTCCAACACCGCTCCCTCCCCCAAACCTGTCCCACACCTCCCCCTCCCTCAAGACCGGCCAACACCACCCACCCACCAACCCCGAACAACACCGCCCCGTTATCAACCCTGTACCACAACACCCCCTCCCCAAACCCTTCCCACACCAACCCCTCCCGCAACACCACCCAACACTGCCGCCTCCCCCAACCCCATCCATCACTGCCCCCTCCCTCAACCCCGTCCAACACTGCACCCTCCCCAACCCCGTCCAACTCTGCCCCCTCCCCAACCCCATCCAACACTGCCCCATCCCCCCAACACCGCCCCCTCCCAATCCCATCCAACACCGCCCTCCCAACACCGTCCATCGCCGCCCCTTCCTAAACCTGTCCAACACCACCCCCTCCCCAACACCATCCAACACCGCTGCCTCACCAAACCCCTCAAACACCACAACCTCCCCAAACCTGTCCAATACCACCCCCTCCCCAATCCCGTCCAACACTGGTCCCTCCATAACCCCTCCAACACCGCCCCCTCCCCAACCCCATCCAACACTGTTGCCTCCCCAACCCCGTCCGACACGGCCCCCTTCCCAAACCTGTACCACAACACCCCCTCCCCCAAACCCGTCCCACACCACCCCCTCCCCCAAACCCGTCCCACACAAACCCGAACCCAACACCACCAACTCCCTATCCCTGTCCAACACCGCCCACCTCAACCCTGTCCAAATCCGCCCCCTCTACACCCTGTCCAATAACAACCCCACCCCCAAACCCGTCCCACACCCCCTGCCTCAAACCTGTCCCACACTAACTCCACCCCAACACCGCCCAACACCGCCACCTCCCCAACACCGTCTGACACCACTCCCTCCCCAATCCGGTCCAAAATCGCCCCCTCCCCAAACTCGTCCAACACCGCCCCTTCCACGCAAACCCAACCCACACCTCCCCCTCCCCCAACCCCATCCCACACCTCCCCCTCCCCCAACATCGTCCAACACCGCCTCCTCCCCAACCCTGTCCCAAAACACCCCCTATCCTAAACCCGTCCCACATCAACGCGTCCCCCAACACCGCCAAACACTGCTGCCTCCAGATCCCCATCCGACACCATCTACTCCCCAATCCCGTCCAACACCACAACCTCCCCAACACCATCCAAAACCTCCCCACCTTCAACCGTGTCCCAAACCACCCACTCACAAACCCCGTCCAACACCGCCCCCTCCCCCAACACCATCCAACACCGCTGCCTCATCAACCCAGTCCAACACCACGCCCTCCCCAACACCGCCCAAAACCACCCCCTCCCCAACCTAATCCAACACTGCATCCTCCCCAACCCCGTCGAACACCGCACTCCCCCAACCCTGTCCAACACTGCCCCCTCCCTCAACCACATCTTACACTGCCCCATCCCCAACCCCATCCAACACCGCTGCCTAGCACAAACCCGTCCATCACTGCCCCCTCCCCAACCCCGTCAAGCACCAGCCCCTTCCCAACACCGTCCAACACCGCAACCTCCCCCAACCCCGTCCAACATCTCCCCCGCCATAACCCCGTCCAACACTCTCCTCTCGCCAACCCCGTCCAACACCGCCCCTCCACCAACCCCGTGCAACACGGCACACTCCCCCAACCACGTACAACACCGCCAACTCTCCAAGCCTGTCCGACACCGACCCCTCCCCAACACTGTCCAACACCATCCCCTCCCCAACCCCGTCCAACACCGCCCCCCATACTCGTCCAACACCACCAACTCCCCAAACCCCGTCCAACACCGCACTTCCCCCAACCCCGTCTAACACTGCCCCCTCCTCATCCCCGTCCATACTACCAACACTGTCCAAAACCGCCCCCTCTCGCAACCCCGTTTAACACCGACCTCTCCCCAATCCCGGGCAACACGGCCCCCTCCACCAAACCCGTGCAACACCGCCCCCTCCCCAACACCATCCATCACCGCCCCCGCCCAACCACGTTCAACACCGACCTCTCCCCAACCCCGTCCAACACGGCCCCCTCCCCCAAACCCGTCCAACACCGCCCCCTCCCCCACCCCATCCAACACCGCCCCATCCCTAAGCACGTCCGACACCGCCAACTCACACTACCCCGTCCAACACTGCCCCCACCCCAACCCCGGCCAACACCGCCCCCGCCTCCATCCCTGTCCAATACCGTCCCCACCATCATACTCATCCAACACAGACACCTCCCCAACCCCGTCCAACACAGCCCCCAACCCCAACCCTGTCCAACATCGCCCCCTCCCCCAACCCCGTCGAACACCGCCCCCTTCTCAACCCCGTCTAACACCGCCCCCAACCCCAACACCTTCCAACATCGCCCATTCCCAACTTCGTCCAACACCGCCCCCTCCCCAACCCTGTCCAACACCACCGCTCCCCAATCTCTTCCAACACTGTCCCCTCCCAACAACCCCATCCAACACCGCCCACTCCCCATCCCCATCCAACATGGCCCCCTCCCTCAACCCGGTCTAACACCGTCCTCTCCCAAACCCCGTCCTTCACAACTCCTCTCAACCCCATCCAACACCGCCCCCTTTCTGATTTCCGTCCAACACCGCCCCACTCCCCATCTTCGTCCAACACCGCCCCCTCGCCCAACCCCATTCAAAACTGCCCCCCTCCCTCTGTACCCCTCTCGCTGTCCGCCCCTCGCTCTGTCACCACCTCTCTCTGCCCCCACACTCTTTACCCCTTCTCTGTCCCACATTCTCTGTCCCCACTCTTGGTCGCGCCCCTCTGTACCCCTATCTCTGCCCCCTCTCTCTGACCCCCACTCTGTCCCCTTCTCTGTCCCCCTCTCCGTCCCCCTCTCTCTCCCTCTCTCTGCCCCCTCTTTCTGTTCCGCTCTCTGCCCCGTCCCCATCTCTCTGTCCCCCTATCTCTCTCCCCCATTTCTCTGTCCCCATCTCTGTCCCCCCTCTCTCTGTCCCCCATCCCTCCTCTCTCTCTCTACCCGTCTCTCTGTTCACTGTATTTCTGTCCCCCTCTCTCTGCTCCCCCCATTCTCTGTCCCTCCTTTCTCTGTCCCCCTTCTCTCTGCCACACTCGCCCCCTCTCTGTCGTCCGCTCTGTTCCCCACTCTCTGTCTCCGTCTCTCTGTCCCCCTCTCTCTCAGTTCCCCTCTGTCTGTCGCATTTCTCGCTGTTTCCCCCTCTCTCTGTCGCCCATCTCTATGTCGCCCCTCTCTCTGACCCCCCTCTTTCTGTCCCCCCACTCCCTGTCCTCTTCTACCTCCCCCTCTCTCTGTCCCCCCTCTCTCTCCCTCTCCGTGTGCTCCCCTCTTTGTCCACCTCCTCTGTCCCCCTCTCTGTCCCGCCTCTCTCTACCCCTCTCTCTTTCCCCCGTCTCCCCCTTTCTGTCCGCCTCTCTCTGTCCCGCTCTCTCTGTCCCACTCTCTCTGCCCCACTACCTCCCCTCTCTCTGTTCTCCTCGTCCCCCTCACTCTCTGTCCCCTCTCTCCGTCTCCCCTCTTTCTGTTACCACCTCTGTCCACCCCTTTCTCTGTCCCCCTTTCTCTGTCCCCCTCTCTCTGTCCCCTGTCTCTCCCTGTCGCTCCTCTTTATGTCCCCACCCCCCATCACCCCCTCTATCTCCCCTCTCTGTCCCGATCTCTCTGTTCCCCTCTCTGTCTGTTCCCCTGTCTGTCGCCCGTCTCTATGTTGCCCCTCTCTCTGTTTCCCCATTTCCTGACCTCTTCTATCTCCCCCTCTCTCGGTTCCCCTCTCTCTGTCCCCCCTCTGTCCACACCTCTCTGTCCCCCCTCTCTCTCCCCGTCTCTCTGTCCCCCTCTCTCTCCCCCCCTGTTCCCATCCCCATCTCAATGTCCCCTATCTCTCTTCCCACTTTCTCTGACGCCCTCTCTGTTCCCCCTCTCTGTTCTCCACCGCCCCCTCTCTCTCTGTACTCCTCTCTCTGTTCACTCTCTCTCTGTCCCTCTCTCTCTGTCCCCCTCTCTCTTTTTCCATCCCTTTCTCTGCTCCCCTCTGACCTCTTCTATCTCCCACCTCTCTCTGTTCCCCTCTCTCTGTCCCCCACTCTCTTTCCCGTCTCCCTCCCCTCTATCTTGAAACCCCCTCTCTGTATCCCCTTTCTGTCCTCCTCTCTCTGTCCCCCTCTGCCTGTCCCCCTCTCTCTGTCCCCCTCCCTGTACTCCCACTCTCTCTGATCTCCATCCCATCTCTCTCTCTGTCCCCCTCCCTCTTCCCCTTTCTCTGATCCCCTCTCTCACTGTTCCCCTCCCTCTGTCGCCCTTCTCGCTGTGTCCCCCTCTCTCTGTCACCCGTTTCTATGTAGCCCGTCTCTCTGACGCTCGCTCTGTCCCCTCAGTCCCTGACCTCTTCTATCTCCCACTTCTCTCTGTTCCCCTCTATCTGTCTCCCAAACTCTTTCCCATCTCTCTCCCCTCTATCTGTCACCCCTCTCTCTGTCCCCCCTTTCTCTCCGCCTCTCTCTGTCCCCCTCTGTCTGTCTCCCCCCCTGTACTCCCTCTCTCTCTGATCCCCGTCCCCTTTCTCTCTCTCTATACCCCTCTCTCTGTTCACTTTCTCTCTGTCCCCTCTCTCTGTCCCCCACTCTCTTGCCCCTCTCTCTCCCCGTCTACCTGCCCCCTTCTCTCTCTGTCCCCCCTTTCTGTCCCCATCTCTCTCTCCCCCTCCCTGTACTCCGTCGCTCTTAGATCCACCGTCCCTCTCTCTCTCTGTACCCCTCTCTCTGTTCACTCTCTCTGTCCCCTCTCTCTGTCCCCCTCTCTCTGTTCCCCCCTCTCTCTGTCCCCTGTCTCTCTCTGTCGCTCCTCTTTATGTCCCCACCCCCCATCACCCCCTCTATCTCCCCTCTCTGTCCCCATCTCTCTGTTCCCCTCTCTGTCTGTTCCTTTGTCTGTCGCCCGTCTCTATGTTGCCCCTCTCTCTGCCCCCTCTCTCAGTTTCCCCATTTCCTGACCTCTTCTATCTCCCCCTCTCTCGGTTCCCCTCTCTCTGTCCCCCCTCTGTCCACACCTCTCTGTCCCCCCTCTCTCTCCCCCCTCTCTCTCCCCGTCTCTCTGTCCCCCTCTCTCTCCCCCCCTGTTCCCATCCCCATCTCAATGTCCCCTATCTCTCTTCCCACTTTCTCTGACCCCCTCTCTGTTCCCCCTCTCTGTTCTCCACCGCCCCCTCTCTCTCTGTACTCCTCTCTCTGTTCACACTCTCTCTGTCCCTCTCTCTCTGTCCCCCTCTCTCTTTTTCCATCCCTTTCTCTGCTCCCCTCTGACCTCTTCTATCTCCCACCTCTCTCTGTTCCCCTTTCTCTGTCCCCCACTCTCTTTCCCGTCTCTCTCCCCTCTATCTTGAAACCCCCTCTCTGTATCCCCTTTCTGTCCCTCTCTCTCTGTCCCCCTCTGCCTGTCCCCCTCTCTCTGTCCCCCTCCCTGTACTCCCACTCTCTCTGATCTCCATCCCATCTCTCTCTCTTTCCCCCTCCCTCTTCCCCTTTCTCTGATCCCCTCTCTCACTGTTCCCCTCCCTCTGTCGCCCTTCTCGCTGTGTCCCCCTCTCTCTGTCACCCGTTTCTATGTAGCCCCTCTCTCTGACGCTCGCTCTGTCCCCTCACTCCCTGACCTCTTCTATCTCCCACCTCTCTCTGTTCCCCTCTATCTGTCTCCCAAACTCTTTCACATCTCTCTCCCCTCTATCTGTCCCCCCTCTCGCTGTCCCCCCTTTCTGTCCGCCTCTCTCTGTCCCCCTCTGTCTGTCTCCCCCCCTGTACTCCCTCTCTCTCTGATCCCCGTCCCCTTTCTCTCTCTATACCCCTCTCTCTGTTCACTTTCTCTCTGTCCCCTCTCTCTGTCCCCCACTCTCTTGCCCCTCTCTCTCCCCGTCTACCTGCCCCCTTCTCTCTCTGTCCCCCCTTTCTGTTCCCATCTCTCTCTCCCCCTCCCTGTACTCCGTCGCTCTTAGATCCACCGTCCCTCTCTCTCTCTGTACCCCTCTCTCTGTTCACTCTCTCTGTCCCCTCTCTCTGTCCACCCCTCTCTCTGTCCCCTGCCTCTCTTTGTCGCCCCTCGCTCTCTGACCCCCGCCCTCCTCTCTGTTGCCCGCTTTGTCCCCAATTTCTGTCCCCATCTCTCTGTCGCCCCTCTCTCTCCCCTTCTCGCTGCTCTCCTCTCTCTCTGTTCCCCTGTCTCTGTCGCCCTTCTCACTGTGTCTCCCTCTCTTTGTCGACCGTATCTATGTCGTCCCTCTCTCTGACCACCCTCTCTCTGTCCCCCCTCTCCCTGACCTCTTCTACCTCCCCCCTCTCTGTTCCACTATCTCTTTCCCCCTCTCTGTGCCCCTCCCTTGCCCCCTCTCTGTCCATACCTCTCTGACCACCTCTCTGTCCCGCCTCGCTCTCTCCCCCTCTCTCTGTCCCCAATCTCTGTCCCCGCTCTCTGTCCCCCCTCTCTCTCCCCCCGTCTCTCTGTCCCCTCTCCCTGTTCTCCTCACTCTGTCTCCCTCTCTCTGTCCCCGCTCTGTCCTCCTCTCTCTGTCCCACGCTCTCTGTCCCCTATCTCTGTCCTCCACTCTCTGTTCCCCTATCTTTCCCCCGCTATCTCTGTCACCCCCCTCTCAGCCCCTTCCTTCTCTGTCCCCCCAACCCCACTCTCTATCCGCCTCCCTCTCTGCCCTGCCTCTCTCTGAACCCTCGCTCTCTGACCCCGTCTCTCTCACCCCCCTCTGTCCCCCTCACTGTTCCTTCTCTGTCTGTACCCCTCTCTGTGTCCACTCTTTCTATCTCCCCTCTCTCTGTGTGCCCCCTCTCTCTGTCCCCACGCTCTATCTGTTCCCCTCACTCTGTCTCTCCTCTCTCTGTCCACTCTCTCTCTCCCCCATCCTCACCTTTGTCGGCCTTTCTCTACTTCCCCCCACTATCTATCCTCACACTGTCTGTTCCCCCCACTCTCTGACACCATCTTTGTCACCCTCTCTCTTACCACCTCTCTCTGACACCTTCTATCTCCACCACTCCCTGTCCCCCTCGCTCTGTCCCCCTCTCTCAGCCCCCCCTTTCTGTCCCCCACTCTCTCTGTCCCCCCTCTCTAACACCCTCTCTCTCCACCACTCTCTGTCCCCCTCTCTCTGTCCCCCTCTCTCTGTTCCCCCCGTCCACCTCTCTCTGTTCCCTCTCTCTGTCCCCCTCCCTCTTCTCCCTTTCTCTGTCCCCCTCTCTCTGTCCCCCGCTCTCTGTTGCCCTCTGTCTATGCCTCCTCTCTTTGTTCCCCTCTCTCTGTCCCCATCTCTCTGTCCCGCTCTCCCTGTCTCCCTCCCTCTGTCCCCCCTCTCTCTCTGCGCCCTCTTTCTGTCCCCCGCTATCTGTCCCCCCCTCTCTCTGTCCTTCTCTCTCTGTCCTCCCTCTCTATCTCCTCTCTCTGTCCCCCGCTCTGTTCCCCTCTTTCTTTGTCCCCCGCTCTGTTCCCCTCTTTCTTTGTCCCCCATCTCTCAGTCGTCCTCTTTCTGTCCCCCGCTGTCTGCCCCCTATCTCTGTCCTCCACTCTCTGGCCCTCTCTCTCTCTCCCCCTCTCTCTTTCCCCCTCGATCTCTGTTGCCCCTCTTTCTGTTTTCCTCTCTCTGTCCCCCTCTCACTGTCCCCTACTCTCTGTCCCCCTCTCTCTATCCCACGCTGTCTGTCCTCTCTCTCTGTCCCCTAATCTGTCCCCCTCTTTCAGACCCCTCTCACATTATGTCCTCCCCTATTGCCCTCTCTCTCCCTCCCTCACCTTATTTCTGCATTGCCTCTCTCTCTCTCTCTCACTCTCGCTCTGCTCCTTCACTCTCTCTCCACCTTCTCCCACTCTCGATCCCCCTATCTTGGTCTCTCTATCTCCCCAACTCGCTCTCTTTCTCTCTGACTAAATCCCTCTCCCTCCTGCCCCTCCCTCTCTCTCTGACGCACTCTGTCTCTCTGACGTCTCACTCTTCCTCTAATCCAGACGGGGGTGAAGGGGGGTGGGGAGGGTTGGTGCTTTGGCTGCATGTGGTTGGAGTGGTAGTTGTGAGATGATAGAGAGATCCGGGAGGTGGGAGGAGGGGAAATGGAGTAGAGACGGAATTGCGGGAGGGAGGCAGATGGCAGGAGAGAGTGAGTGCAGGGGAGGGTGAGAGGAAAGAGTGGAGGCAAGTGGAGAAATCAGGGTTAGGGGTGTGTGAGAGAGAGAGGGTGAACGAGGGAGAGTGAAAGGGAGAGGTGGTGAGAAAGAGGGAGTGTGCAGAGAGACAGAGGGAGAGAAATGAGGAGAAAGAGTAGGAGAGAGGAAATGGGGAGGTCAGGTTGGAGTGGGGGGGGGACAGAGGGCGTTAAACCCAGCTTCTGAGCTCATGGCGCGATGCCCTCCCCTTCCCTGAGGACCAGGACTTGAGGCTGAGTCTGTCTCTCTCCAGCTCAGCTTCTCCAACACAAAGACACACAACAACATCGGTCACTCTGCTGCTTGGCACGCTTTAATCAACATTTTTATTGTTTACAAATGGAAGTGATGGATACAGTCAGTGGGATGGTGCCTTTTCTCACTAGCCCCTGAGTTGTGAGAAACATTGAAATATTTCCCTGTAACCCCCCTGTGGGATAAGCATGGACAAACCAGCGCTACCCTCAGTCTGTTATCATAGCGACAGGCTGCTCCATCGCTGAAACACTGAACTGAAATGAGAAAATCCCGGATGGAGTGATGAATGTGAGAATTTGATGGATGGATGGATTTGGGTGAAGGGATATTTCAGCACATTCTTCAGCTGCTGCCTGAACTTAGTCTGGGTCACGGCATAAATCGCGGTGTTTGTGCAGCAACTGAGGAGCTGCAGCATGAAGCCCAATTCCGTCAGAAAGGCATCGAGATACACAGACCGATACCCAATCCACCACATCCGGTACCATATAGAATACAGCATTAACGTTGACCATAACAGGATGAAATTGGCCGAGATCACAAACAGTAAAATGATGGATTTTTTTCGGTTTCTCATTTCAGTGTCAGACTGAGCGTCCCCATTGGTGTGAGTGCGGAGTCTCCTGCGAACTCTGCTCGTCACTAAAATGTGTCTGACAGTGAGAACATTGAGCAGCAGAATCAGGAGAAATGGGACACACGGGGTTAGAATGTGGTGGAGGAACTCGATTGTGACCCAGACACTGGAGAAATAAACAGCGGCTGTTACCTCACAAAACCAGGGGAGGTTCACCAGAAAATACCGAGCCGTGAGCATAAAATACCAGGAAATGTTCTTTAAACAGCTCAGTACAGTCACTGCTCCCAGAACCGTAGCCGCCGTTATCTCACTGCAATATTTACTTTTCAGCTTCTGGCAACAAATGGCCACAAACCGATCAAAGGTGAAAGTAACGGTGAACCAGACAGAGCAGTCAGTGGCTGCATAAAGCAGGACGGCGTGGATATTACACACGGGGACGGAGTCCATCAGGAAATAAAACTGTTCCCGATAAACAATGGGAATGTGTCTCAGGATCAGGTCGAGCATAATGACCAGGAGATCCGCCGCTGCCATGGCCCCCAGGTAACGTCTGACACATGGAGACAATCCACAATCTTTATAGAGCAGTACGTAGATGGTCACTGCGTTAACTGTGAGGAAGGAAAATAAATCCATTATCCATCAGCCTGGAGGCAAAGTGACCCGTTTGATTGGGGACACAGTGAGATTTTCAAATGTGTCCCTGCATTCATGGATTTATTAAAATAATTGGAGCTGGAATAACAAATGGGAAGGTCGGAATTACTGACAAAAATGTGACATAAACCACAAGAAACCCTCCCTCCTCAAACACAAAGAGATACATGCGTAAGGACAGTTTGTTTCCAGAACATTGCCACGCACTCGATCACTCGAGAGCAGACACAGGTCACCCCTTCCCAGTTCCTAATACGGAGGGTGGAAACGTTGCTGTCCTGAAGGATTCTCTCCCAGTTTCCTGAAGACAAAGGGAGTTTGGGAATTCCTGTATTTTGGTCTAAACTGTGGCCGATCCTGTGTCGTGAAGAAATGTAACCGCAGGGAAAACCTATTCACCCCTTTAACTGGCAGAGGGGCCTTCGGAACAGTGTCTCCTTCTCCCTGGAACGGGATCTCTTCCCTCGGGATCTTATCATTTGTTAATTCACTGACGTCCGGCCGTTCACAAGCAATGTCAGGGACAGAACGTTCCGGGGAATGTCAGTTATAGAATGTCAGGGACAGAACGTTCCAGGGAATGTCAGTTATAGAATGTCAGGGACAGAACGTTCCGGGGAATGTCAATTATAGAATGTTGGGGACGGAACGTTCCGGGGAATGTCAGTTATAGAATGTTGGGGACAGAACGTTCCGGGGAACCCCTTGACCTGTCCATCACCTTTCCCCCCTACCCACCCCACCAACATGATGTACTGTACCTGGCCACACTGTAACATTAATGGGGTGAGAGACGGAGGGTCCAATAACAGGAATGTGAACGAAAGGCATTGCCAGATCAGCTAAAATGGTTGGATTTACCACATTCTCAATCCACCTCACAGAACCAGCATCGGTCATTCTGCTGCTCGGCACGCTTTAATCAACATTTTTATTGTTTACAAATGGAAGTGATGGATTCAGTCAGTGGGATGGTGCCTTTTCTCACTGGCCCCTGAGTGGTGAGAAAAATTGACACCATACACCCAGAGGAGATATCTGTTCACCATGGAACACTGTGTAGCCCAGGCCAGTGTCCTACTCAGTACAACCCAGCAATCTGTCCAGATTCATCCATTGCACAGATCAGATCAGGGCATTGATCTATAAACCCAGACCATATATATTTGTTCAGCATGGGAGCTGTGCTCACCACAGCAGTGCATTGACCGATAAACCCAGACTAGATATCTTTACAGCACCAGGAGATGTGCAGACCACAGCAGGACATTGATCTATAAACCCAGACTAGATATCTGTCCAGCACTGGGAGCCGTGCAGACCACAGCAGGGCACTAATGTGTCAACCTGAAACAAATATCCATCCAGCATAAGGAGCTACACGAACAATATTGCATTATCTATAAACCGCAACCAGATAGTCTGACCAGCAGAGCGAAACGTGCAGTGATCACCCATGAATTAATCTGTAAACCAGGAGCAGTTACCGTCCCAGCATGTAGGACTGTGCACACCACCCCAGTGCATTGATCTGTAACCCAGGAACAGTTACCCTCCCAGCATGTAGGAGTGTGTACAACACCCCAGAGGATTTATTTGTAATCAAGGAGCAGATACCCTCACAGCATGTAGGACTGTGTACACCACCCCAGTGCATTGATCTGTAAACCAAGAGCAGTTACCCTCCCAGCATGTAGACCTGTGTACACCACCCCAGTGCCTTGATCTGTAAACCAGGGGCAGTTACCCTCCCCGCTGTGTACCCCACCCAATGCATTGATGTGTAAACCAGGAGCAGTTACCTCCCTGTATGTAAGACTGTGTACACCACCCCAGTGCATTGATCTGTAAACCAGGAACAGTCACCCTCCCAGCATGTAGGACTGTGTACTCCACCCTAGTGCATTGGTCAGTAACACTGTGTTAGATCCCTGCACAGCATGGGGAAACTTGCAGCCCATGCTGGAAGTGACTGGATGTGCAGCTCACATTCATTTACAGCTCCATAATCTCCATTATGCCCTGACAAGGTGGTGCGGTGGGTGTGAACATCACTGCCAGAGAGACCAGGCGGGGGAATCAGTTTAAATATCACCACATGGGAGGGGTTTGGGAAATAGACAGAGAGGGGGGACTGAGAGACAGTGTCATGGAAGGATGTGTTCCCAAGGTTGCAGAATGCTGAAATGTAGACACTTCAATAGCATCCTGTAACATGAACCTGTTTTCCCAGGAAAGACGGGAAAAAGGGATATTGGTGTGAAGTCAGATGATCATTTGTTGTGCATCATTGTAACTGGAATTAGTTTCAACAGAATCTACGTCGCATTGGACAGATTCCAACAATAATTTATCTTTGTTTGATTTTCCTTGAGTGTGACAGAGGGATTGTCCTCACGAGGCTGAGATAGTTTCCTGGTGCTATAGAACTCAGCTAATTAACTACCCAGCCCACACCATGGTGTCCCCCTCATTCAATACCAGCCCTATTCTTCCACCCATCATTGCTGGAGTAACTCACCATCGTCCGGGTGCCCCTGGATATTCTCTGATCCCTGGCAGTGGTGCCATCTTTCAAAGGCCATTGTGCACATGTTTGAGCTTTCTCTGTTAGGAGCTGCCCTGCACAGTTTACCCTGAGCATGGCAGATAAGGGTGAATTGCATCACGGTTTGTCGACAGGGGCACGGTGGTCCTGGTGAATGGGCTAGTACAGAGGGGGACCATTCTCTTCCCAGATGGGGCAAAACCTCCGAGCTTGGTCTGAGCTCAGTGCAGTATTTGAGGTCTGAAGAAATGTCCAGCAATACAGGACAAGCATCAATAACTTTCCCTGCTCTGTCAGGATAAGGGTCACCGTATTCTCTCTGCTCCCTCACACTCACTGTATATCTGTTATAGCACCAACCCCCAAACAAGGCTCATGGTCCACCACTCTCACTGCCGCATGCTTAACCTTCTCTTTCTGTCTCTGTCTCTGTCTCTGTCTCTCCCTCTCTCTCCCCCCCTCCACTTCATCCCCACACTAATAACACTGCATGGATACAACACTGTGGACTGAATCCCTCCGGCCCCTCACCATGACCCTCTCCCCACCTATACTAACACTAACAGCAGGGCCACCAACTCCCACCCTCACTCTCTCCCTCCCTTTGTCCCATTACCAGAGAAACAGCCTGGAATAGGACAGAAATGGCCAACTCGGGTGGTGGAGTGCCCGATATCCGTTCCCTCACCCCTCCCTCCCCCGCCATGTGGTATGAGCCGGAGAGGACCGGGACGCCTCGTTTGGAGATTCTGTTACATCCACATCCCACCGACCGAATAAGGAGTAATGTTCAGTGAAGGGCAATTCTCACTTTAAACCCACTGGCAGCTTCGTTTCCCCCCGGCACAACTTAGAAGCCGTGGCCCTGATGCCATTTCCCTTTTGTGTCGAGCTCGTACAAATGGAATCCCCACGGTCTCAGTGGGCAGGAGGGTGGGGTCACAACACATCATCACCACCACCTCCCAGGAAGGGAGCACAGAGACTCCCTCCTATACTTCCGCCTGTAAACAGCTCAGACACTGAAACTAATCTGTGATAGTTACTGCTCTCCCCACTTGTCCTGATATCTTCAACAATCTGTGCTCATATACACCCAAAGCCCTCTGCTCCTGCAGCCCCTTTAAAATGGTACAGCCTGTTTTAAACTTCTTTCATTTTCTTTCCTACCAAAGTGCATTACCTCACACTGCTCTGCAGTGATCCCCATCTGCCATAAGCCTGAACACTGTACCCATGCGTGATTGACCTGTTAGAGTTCTACACTCTTCTCCATAGACTTCAGAGTTCTTCCAGGTTCGGTGCCATCTACAAACATTGAGATTGTTGTAGTGTCAAAGTCCCCATGAAACAATTGAAATCCTGCCACACTCACGAGTGTGAGCAAGTGAAATACTGATATATTCCCACGGACAGAGTCAAATAATGACGTGCTGTCAATGGAGTAACAAAAGTCCTGACACATACCAGACAGAGTAGATGAAATATTGACAAACCACAGAGCAAAAGAAATCCGGATAGGTCCCACTTATCGATATTCATCAGGGTATAATGTGGTGAAGTTGAAAGTGTGTACTGTACCATTAAGAGAGAGGGAATGCTGTTCTGAACTGAGAGCTTACAAGCACCTGTGAAACGAGAGGATGGCAGACCCAGAAACAGTATATTGCTACAGAGCTGGAGTCGGGTAATAAGCAGTTAAGAGAAAGAGGATCCCAGAGTTGTGAATAGTTGATGTAAAATGTTCACTTTCAGAGTCAAAAAATAAATTGATGTTTTATATTTAAACAGTGGAATTTGGCAGATCTTTCCTCATATTTTAATAGTTTACGAGGCGAATTGAGCATTTCTTTATGTTTAGTTTAAATTACCAGATGAGCTTCACGCCGTGCCCTAATCATGCCCGTGTGTGTATCTGTGTGTCTCTTTGTGGGGCAGATCTGGCAGTCTCTGTGGTGATTAAAGTGATGCAAGTCCACCCTCGGCTGGCCTCCACACGCCACTGCACAGGCATTGGCAGAGGGTGAAAACCATTCATTCAGAGAAGGGGAGAGAGAGGGCAGCTGCTCAACGCACCATCCAAACTGATGTCTTATCCATGGACTGATCTAAATGCCCTTTAAACGTTGTAACGGCCTCTGCTTTCACCACTTCCTCTGGAAGTTCATTCCACACAGAAGCCAGATTAAAATATTTACCTCTCATGACTTTTGTAAAACTTTTTCCTCGCAGTTATAATATTCCTCAGTTTTGAATCCACAATTCTAGAGAAAAGACATCAGCCCTTCAGCTTATCTGTAAACCCTCATTATTTTATAAGCCTCTGTAAAGTTACCCCTCCATCTCATACTCTCCAGTGAAAAAAGTCCCAGCCTACCCAGCCTCTCCTTATAGCTCATTCCCTCCTTTCCCAGCAACATCCAGGTTAATCTCTTCTGAACCCTCTCCAGCTTTATAATATCAAGGTCAGTAATATCTGGGTGAATAGTCAAGGTATTTTCTAAGGGTACGGAGAATCCCAAACTAGAGGACATAGGCTTAAGGTGAGAGGGGAAACATTTAAAACTGACCTAAGGGGCAGCCGTTTTACCTAGAGGGTGGTGTGCCTATGGAATAAGCGAGCAGGGTGACCAGACAGGACACAGTATTCGAGAAGAGGTCCCACCAATATCCTGCACAACCACTAAATGACGTCCCAATTCCGATTCTCAACGTTCTGACCATTGCAGACAAATGTGTTAAACACCTTCTTAACCGCACTATCTATATGAAATGCAAATTTTAAAGAATTATACCCGACGGCCTAGGTTTCTGTACTACAACACTGCCAGAGACCCTACTTTTAATTGTATAGTCCTGATGTTGTTTAATTTACCAAATCCAATACCTCGCATTAATCCAAACTAAACTCCATCAGCCACCCCTCAGCCCAGTGAGTGATATTACCGTCACCTCACCCTCCACCTTCATTTTTAAAATGCCAATCCCTCTCCAGGATTCCTACACACTCCGGCATTAATTTTCACAAAGACCCTGAGCTTGGGTTGCCTTGTGTGGTTCGGGGGAAGAGGGACGGATTGCAGACACAGTCAGTGGGGAGGAGCGATTGGACCTTAATCAGCGGCTTGGTTACATTTCATGGTTTTAGGAAGAGGGCAGTCGCACGTTAGAGGTGGGTAAGAGTGATCAGTGTTTTGGGACCAGAAATTAAGCTCTTCCTTCGTCTCTGGTGTTCAGTAATAAATATCCATTTGAGACCATTCATTGGGCAGAGTGTGTCTGGAGGATTTCTTTCCCAAATATTGCAAACTGCAGACAATAGCGATTAAATACGTTCATAGTTAATTTCGATAGCATAGCATGTACAATCAACATCCTACAGTTGAGACAAATACCTTGCATTTGTTTAACAATACAAAGTGTTTTGTGTAATTAAGTAATGGGAACCTGATTATAATAAATCCACACTGAGCTGAAAGCGGGCACTAAAATATGACACAAAATCTGGGTATGGTTGTGTAGTGGGTAGTGTCCCAGTCTCTGAGCCAAAGCTCTGGATTTGACTCCAATTCCTGAACTTGTGTGGTAGTTTTCCTAGCTCTGGACTAGAAGGCCTGGATTCAAGTCCTGCCTGTTGTGGTAGTATGTCATAGCGTGTCGGAACAGGCTGATGAACAAACACATAGGAGAATACTGTTACAGCGTATGGGTATTGCCGAGTGCTGCTAGTATCCCTACCTCCGGGCACAAAGGTCTAGGTGTAAATCCCACAGAAGTGTCTCATGCTACATCTGAACACACTGATTAAAATGGATTCAGAATTGTGACTTGATGGAGAAAGAAGAGATGTCAGTATTGAATTTCAGAATATAGTCCCAGGATGACTGATACTACAGCCATTAGTGTTGATTGGAGTCACATTTCGCAGCAATAAAAGTTTATAAAATCAAAATGGTCATGGATAGGATGAATAGTCAGGGTTTTTTCCCAGGTTAGGGGCGTCCAAAACTAGACGGCATTGTTTGAAAGTGAGAGTGGAAAGATTTTGATGAGACCTAAAAGTCACCTTTTCACACAGAGGGTGGTGTGCGTATGGAATGAGCTGCCAGAGGAAGTGTTGGAAGATCGTAGAACTACAGCATGTAAAATGCACCTGGTAGCTGACAGACCTGCTGAGCTCTTCCAGCAATTTCTGTATTTCTTTTAAAAATGCATACATTTTAACAAAGGTATTCTGAATACATTAAACATTTTATTTTTAATGACGCAGGACCAAGTAAACATATTTAAAATCGACCGAGACCATTTGCTGCTCAGGGTATAGCTCTGTGTACGACAGCAGCAATGATGCACCGACATGGAACAGGGAATGTGATGGAGACACAGTTTGGACAATGCACAAGGAGACCTCACATGATCCAGTTTGGGAGAGGATGATATTATTGTGTGATTCAACTCAGAGAGGGAGAAAGTGTAATCTGCCCGTAAAGGAATGGCCTATTGCACTCTCACTCCTTTATTGTTCCTCATCACAACTATGTGTTCGAGCTAAAAAAAAATCTCTATAGTCATCGTTACCATTCTGATAGAAATCCCTACAGTGTTGAAACAGGCCTTCGGCCCAACACATCAATACCAACCTTCCCAAACCATTCACCTAGTTATACACCTGACTAATGCTCCTAACCTAGAAATCCCTGAACACGACAGACAATTTAGCATAACCAATCCACCGAACCTACACAGTTTGTGGTAGGAAACTGGATCACCCATTAGAAGCTCACACAGACAAGGGGAGAATGTGCAAACTCCACACAGACAGTCACCGAAGGCTGGAATCGACCCCAAGTCCCTGGTGCTGTGAGGCAGCAGTGCTAAGCACTGTGCTACCCTTTGGGTGATCCCTGACCAGAATTCATTGGAATCTACTCACTGCCTAAAACAAAGGGGATTCAGCCAAATCCAGTTCTCCCGGGATGAAAACCCATTGCTAGCAGCTGTGTGAGTCCAATATCCTCAGAAGCAGAATAACTCAATTTTTCATTTTGTCATGGGTTCCAATAATATCTGGACAACGTTATTTCAAGTTAAAATTGCAGAGATTTCGTTTATCTGTGTGTGTGCGTGTGTGTGTGATCGCTTTTAAAAACCGAAATATTAATTATATTATTTGCAATACCCAAACAGTTTGGCATTCATCTTTCCATCATAGTTTGAGTAACATTGCTCTGGATCATAAACATGTTGTTTTAGCAGATTAAAGAAACTAGCCTGACTTGTTCCTAAGACTGACCCTGACCCA
Source organism: Chiloscyllium punctatum (assembly GCF_047496795.1). Taxonomy (NCBI): domain Eukaryota; kingdom Metazoa; phylum Chordata; class Chondrichthyes; order Orectolobiformes; family Hemiscylliidae; genus Chiloscyllium; species Chiloscyllium punctatum. The sequence continues at coordinate 3,331,891 of NC_092769.1, forward strand.
ATCTGAGACAGATATCGTGGGCCATATCACCAACTTTGTTGCATTTAACATTTGTTGTGAGCAGTGGAGGAGTGGGACTAGAAAAGGAAACATTGACCAAAAAGCCGGGGAACTATAAACCGGTGAGCCTGATGTCAGTGGTGGGTAAGTTGTTGGAGGGGATTCTGAGGGATAGCATTTACATACATTTGGGAAGGCAAGGGCTGATCGGGGTCGACATCGTGTCTTTCTGCATGGGAAATCATGTCTCATTAAGTTGGTTGAGTTTTTTGAAGAGGTGACAAAGAAGACTGGTGAAAGCAGTTTGGTAGACATTGTCTATGTGGACTTCAGCAAGGTGTTCATTTAAAGAACAAATAAAATTTACAGCCCAGAACAAGCCCTTCTCCCTCCAAGCCTGAGCCGATCCAAATGTACTGTCTAAATCTGTCGCCCAATTCCTAAGTATCTGTATCCCTCTGCTCCCCACCTACTCATACATCTGTCCAGACGCATCTTAAATGAATCTACCGAGCCTGCCTCTACAACCTCAGCTGGCAACGCGTTCCAAACGCCCACCACCCTCTGTGTGAAGTACTTACCGCGTGTATCCCCCTTAAACATCCCACCTCTCACTTTGGAAGCATGGCCTCTCGTTTTTGAATCCTTCATCCTGGGAAAAAGCTTGTCTCTATCCACCCTGTCTATACCCTTCATCATTTTGCAAACCTCAATCAGCTCCCCCTCATTCTCCTTTTTTCTAGTGAAAATAAACATAACCTACTCAGCCTCTCTTCATAGCTAGTATTTCATTCCGATTGGTAGACAGATTGGTAAATTCCGGTCACATGGGATACAGAAGAAGCTCGTCACAATTGGCTTGAAGGAAGAGGGATATTTTTCAGACTGGAGGCTTGTGAGCAGCAGTGTGTTGCAAGAATCAGTTCACTGCATTTCATCATTTATGTAAAGGATTAAGATGTGAATATTGGGGCAATAGTTAGTAAGTTTACAGATAACATCAACAAGGTTGTGTAGCAGATTATCTCAGAATACAACGAGACCACAAATAGATGGGACAAAGGGGCAAGGAGTGACAGATGAAGTCTAATTTAGATAAATGCGAGATATTGCAGTTTGTGAAGGCAAATCAGGGTAGAAATTATACACTTGATGGTCAGGTCCTGGGGAGTGTTGTGGAACAAAGGGACCTAGGGCTGCAGGTACATTATTCCTTAAAAGTGGAGTCACAGGTCGACAGAGTGGTGCAGAACACATTTGGCACATTCGCCTTAATCAATCAGAGCATTGAGTATAGAAGTTGGAGTGGTATGTGGTATCTGTACAGGATGTTGGTGAGGCCACTTTAAGAATACTGCGTGCAACTGAGTTTTCTGCAGAAATGACTTACACGGATGTTCCATGACTGGAAGTTTGAGCTTTAGGGAGAGGTTGATTAGTTTGAGGTGCTTTCTCCTGGAGTGTAAGAGGTTGAGGGGTGACATTATAGAGGTTTATTAAACCATCAGGGGCATGGATGTTCTGAACAGCCACGTTCTGCTCCCGAGGATTGAGGAGTCCAGAACAAGAGGGCATAGGTTGAAGGGGAGAGGGCGATTAATTTAGAAAGGACCCGATGATAAATGTTTCACACAGAGTGTGGTGTGTGTACAGAAAATGTGTCAGAGGAAGTGGTGAAGGCTGTTACAATCGCACATTTAAAAAGTATCTGAAAGAGGAGGGATATTTGCCAAATGCTGGCAAATGGGATTAAATCAGATTTGATATCTGATCGGAGTGAACAGATTGGACTAACGGGTCTTTTTCCGTTCTGTATGACTCTCTGATTGAGGGATGAGAAAAAATTCTGAAAGGACCTTTCAAGTCAGAATTCTCTTCACTGGAAGTTTATCATGCCTCTATGTTCATATTGATTGAAAGCTGCGTTCGGTAAATATTTGACACGGAAGTGAGTCATGCACAATGGGATACCGACAGGAAAGTGAGGCTGAGACCCCAAACTGATCAGCCACAATCTTAGTGTGTGGTGGAGAAGGCTCAAAGTGTCTAATTACCCACTCCTCCTCCTCAGTCCCACGTTCCTGTGTTCCATCCAGCCCCTCAAACCTGCTAGACAGGAGTAGTCGGAGGCTACTTACTCCTATAATCTGTTGCCCAAAAACAAAGGAGACCATTACGCCCTTCAAGACTGTCCCACATGCTTTGAGGTAATTTGGGAAATGTAATTGGAAAATCCAGGCACGGGAATGAAAGAGGCCCCTCATCTCTTGTTACAGAACTTCCCCTCTCTGCAACTTGCGCTTCATTTGTTGGTCATGTTGTAGACCCAAACTCAATGAGAATACAGCTACCATACCTCAACCAGGGATGGCTCACAAAATCCTTTGGTCTCCCTGACTGCAACATTCAGTAACAGAACACAGAAGATCAGAATCAGGGGCAGGTCATTCACTCCCAAGCCTGCCTTGCCCTTCACTAAGATCATGGCTGATCTGTTCTCGGTCTGAAATCCTCTTTGATGCCCAATTCCTCATAGCCCTCACCTCTCTGACAGGTCAATTTCCATCTCCATCCTCTTCAAATACTTTCAGTCATCTAACTCCCCAACATTCTTGAGAAGAGAAATCCTGACATTCAATCCCATCTGTTTGAAGAAAACACTTGCTGCTCCTATATCATGGCCTATTGATATGAACAAAAGAGGTTTACTCAAGGGTTCAGGTAAAAATGAATGGCCCTGATAGCAAAGCAGTGGTTGACTTTTATTGACATCAAGAAGCTTAACAGAACTGGACTTATTGGGAATGAGAGTAAAACTCTCCAGTATTTGGAATCAAACATGGCACAAAGGAAAATGTCCATTATCTCAGTCCTGTGTCAGCTCTGTGGGAGAACCTCAGGGTAGCTTTCTCTTCACAAACATCTTCAGCTGCTTCGCCAATGTCTCCCCGCCCGCCACCACCCCACCCCCACCCTCCCCAGCATAAGATCAGAAATGGGGATTGTCACTGAAGATTCCACAATGTTCAGAACATTTTATCCCCCGTCAGTTCCTGAACTGGTCTGTGTCCATGAGTACCAAGCCCCAAACTCCATTGAGGCATGTGCTGTTAAAGTGTCCATAACATTCATGTAACAGCAATTCCTGACACTGCACATTGCCACAGTTAAACAAGAGTTCATTCAGCACCTCACGCTGGTTTCTCAGGAATATGAGGAAGTCATTCAGACCATTGACACTGTTGGAGAAGAACAGGGACAGCCCCATTCAGTGCCTCCAGCATATTACTCAGGAAGAGAAGGAGTCTAGTGTGATGGACCCCGCCAGAGCCCCTCGAAAGTATCTGAATGCAGTAGCCTAGACTCTAATGTTTTCTCACAAACTTTGAATTCTAATGTTTTCTTATTTTAAAGGAAATGTAAAGTGTCTATTCCAGATGCAATGTGACTGGTCAAACTAATCGGTGGTAAGCAAAATACCATTTATTTAAACTCGAAAGATGAAATAAAACCAAAGAAAGAGGAAATTAGAATAATGTAATGCTATTGGGCAACTAAACAGAATTATAGATCTAGGAACTATTACTAATGAATTAGTCCAACATAGGAAATTCCCATAAATACAGCCCTTGGCAAAAAGGAACATTCAGGAATAGAAAACAGCATCAAGAGAAAATTCCGAGAGAGTAGCAGCCAGAAGACATTCCCTGAAGCTTCCAACTCTGTGGAGACCACTATTGTTTTTGATGTTACTGAGAAACCAAAATCCAGTGATCCTAATTTGTGAGAGCTGGCCACACCCATTCAGGCTGCATTTAAATTAACCAAAGGCCTCCCTAGCTGTTACTCTAGTGGTCTTAACTAGCCAGCTTTGTTTCAATCGTTCAATCTCTCTCTTAAAAGGAACTAGGACAAAAATAATCTCTTAAAGCTGCAGCATCATCACACTTGTCAGTACATCGAGCTGCCAAACAGGAACCACGGGTAACCCAATCAGGCCCTTGGCTCTGTCCAATCGGATGAGGAAGAAGCCAGTCAGTCCCTTGAGGCACTTATACAGGAACAGTAGGAGGCCATTCCCACCTCAATCCACTTACACAGGGGCAGATTGAGGTAATTGATGCTGATTCCTGATGAATGTCTTATGCCAGAAACATCTATTCTCCTGCTTCTCGGATGCTGCCTGACCTGCTGTGCTTTTCCAGCAATCGACGCTCTACTCTGATCTCCAGCTTCGGCTGTCTTAAGGGTCTCCAGATTGATGCTCTAACATGATGAACAAGTGGAGCAGAAGCTGCACAGACAGACTGCTCCACGTTGTTCCAGGTGACTCCGTTGCTTATGATACACACGTGGGACTTTAACATGGTGAGGAGGGAAGCCATATGTCTTATGTGAAGTCTCAAGAAGGCACCTTTCATCTCCAAAAAGACAGCCTGGTGTTTCTATGAAGGGAGAAAGTGGGTGGGAATTATTTCCTGTTTCAGACGGAACGTATTGTGTCTGCTGTTGGGGATTGTGAATAACCTGAAATTCAGTACGGGTTCACTCGCCAACTGCACAATAACATGGGGAGAGTTAATTTAGGCAAGTAAACTATTAGGAAAGTCACGTTAGACTAATGAATGGACTCTTTAAGTTCAAATAATGATGATATTATTCATGTTGATCTTGTCTAGTGCATGTCCAAGTCCATTTACACCCTCTAATCTGTCCGGCCATCTTTACTATGATCTTCTTCCAGTGCTCATAAACAAAGTGTTTCCCTGTACTGAGGTACACGTGGTAGTAAATCAAACCAATCAATCCTGGGTAAAGTATGGAATTTCTCTGCCTATCAATGTCTCTTTTGGAAATAAGTGATCGCTGCCACTCCTCGTGTTTCAGCGTCACCATTTCTTCGTCTCTCACAGCTCTACAGATTAAACACTCAGCTTCTTTACTCTATCCTCATGTTACCATGTCTGTGGTAAGGAGATCATTCCTTAGAAAGGAGATCAAATCTGTACAGAGTGCCCCAAATCCTCTCTCAGCAAGGCTCTACAACAGCAGGAAGATGGCTTTACTTATGTACTCGAATCATCTTACAATGAAGGACAGCATACCATTGACTGCACCCATTAATTACACAGGGTTTGATTCGGAGCAGTCAGCATAGACTTGTGAGTGGGAGATCATGCTTCCCAAATTTCTTAGAGTCCTTTGATGAAGTGACCAGGAAGTTTGATTAGGGCAGAGTGATAGACGTAGTCTCTATGGATTTCAGTAAGGCCTTTGATAAGTTTCCACATGGCAGGCTGCTCAGGAAGGTTTCATCACTTGAAACGCTGGGGGAACTAGCCAATTGGATACACAGTTGGATTGATGGTAGGAAGCAGAGGGTTTAGTGGAAGGATTTTTGTCAGACCGGATGCTTGGTCCATAGCTGTTTGTTATCTATGATTTGGTTGAGAATGTACAAGGTATGATTAGTAAGTTTGCAGATGACACTAAAGTAATTGGGAGCATGATCAGTGAGGAAGATTATCAGAATTTGCAGCAGGACCTTAATCAGGTGGGGAAGTGGGCCGAGAAATGGCAAATGGAATTTAATATAGAAGCGTGAGGTCTTGCATTTTGGAAACTCAAGTCAAGGTAGGAGTTTCGTGATGTGCACCTGGTGTTCAGGTACACGGTTCTCTAAGAGTGGAGTCACAGATAGACAGGGCAGTGAAGAAGGCTTTTGGCACACTGGCCTTGATCAGGTAGGATATTGAGTATAGAAGTTGGCACCTGATGTTGCAGTTACACAGGACTTTGGTAAGGCCGCACTTGGAGTAGTGTTTTCAGTTTGGTATAGGGAGGATGTTATTAAATTAAAAAGAGTACAGAAGCAATTTACAAGGACGTTGCCAGGGCCCAATGGACTGAGTTATAGGGAAAGGTTGGAAAAGCTAGGACATTTTCTTTAGAGTGTAGGAGGCTGAGGGATTTCTTATAGAGCTGTATAAAATCACGAGGGGTATGGATAGGGTTAATTCTCTCAGTCATTTTCCAAAGTGTAGAGAATCGAGGATTAGTGGAGATCCGTTTAAGGTTAGAGGGGAAGGAATAAAAGGGAACCTGAGGGATTACTTCTTTTCACAGAGGATGTTACGTGGATGAGCTGTCAGCAGATGTGGTAGAGGGGGTACATTAACAACATTTCAAAAGCATTTGGATAACAATGTGGATAGGAAAGGAATAGAAGGATATGGGCCAACTGCAGGGAAATAGTGTTAGCATGTATGGACGTTTACAAGGTGGAGTCGAACCTCTCTGTTAATTAAAACCAAACACCCAGAAAAGCTCGCCTCACCTCGTAATCTGTTAAAATATGAGGGACACAGATCTGCTAAATTCCACAATTTAACAATAATTAACAAGTTAATTTCTTAACTTTAATAGTGGACACTAAACAAAAGCTATTCGCAAATACAAGCCCCTCTTTTCTTAACTACTTACTATCTGACACCAACTCTGTAAAACATATGCTGTTCCAACAACCCACATATTAAACATTACAATCTCAAGACCATACAGTCTCTATCTTCGCCGCTGTGTTCACTCTTTCATCTGCTGATCTCCCTGGGTCTTTTTTTTATTGTACGTAGGTTTAGATGAACATGTGTCTTTGATAGAGTGTGTTTGAGATGGCCAGTTAGCACTCCTGCTCTATAGCAGTCGCTCTGCTTTAGGATGGCAGTAGCTCTCCCTCCAGTGTCCAAAATGCTGGGTTTATATACTCCCCATGATATAATAATTCTCATAATTTGATTGCTTTCCAGGTGTCCAGACAATAATATTCAAATTCCGTTTGCTTCTGGTATCCTGAGCGTTATTTAAACTCTTTGGTTGCATTTGAATAGCTCTCAAAACAGCACCCAAACTCAGGTATCCATTTTTCAGCTAATGCACCAATGCGTATTTACCTGCCATTTCTGCCTCGTTTCTCGCTTCTTGAACTTTCTGTTCATTCACACGAATTCTTACCCTCTCTGGAAGTGAGTGTTTCAAATTCTCCAGCAAAATAATCTTTCTTCAAGCCTCACAGGTATTATCCATTTTTAAGGCCAGCACCAACCTGTCAAAATGACTGTGGTTAATTCTTTCAATCTCAACATAAGTCTGACCTGGTGCTGTCTCTATTTTTGTGAACCTCTGTCTATATGCTTCTAGTACCAATTCATAACCAATCAAAATAGCCAATTTGACATCTTGATAATCTCTTGATCCCTCATCTGATAGCGCTTCGCATGCCTCACCAGCTGTGCACACCAGCTTAGTCTGAACTAGCATTACCCACAAGTTCACTGGACACGTCATCTGCCTAGCCATGTTTTCAAATGAAATAAAATAGGTTTTGACATTTTTCTCACCGAAATATGGCAAGGTATTAACATTGTTGTATACATCCCTACGTTCTCCCTTCATCTCCATCCTGTTAATTTAACTTTCTTGTCTAATTTCCAAATTCTGAATTTCAAATTCTCTCTCTTTTTTTCCTCTCTTTCTCTGTCTTCTCTTTCTGTTTCCATCTCTTTCTTTATCCTCTAACTTTAGTTGCCATATTTGCAGTTTAAGTTTTTTATAACTCAACTGCACTTGTCTGTTTCTCTGATACATCAAAGTGATTTACCAACTCCATAATAACTTCATCTTTCCTCTTGTCCCTGAACATAGAACATGGAACAGTACAGCACAGAACAGGCCCTTCAGCCCACGATGTTCTGCCGACCATTGATCCTCGTGTAAGCACCCTCAAATTTCTGTGACCATATGTATGTCCAGTAGTCTCTTAAATGTCCCCAGTGACCTTGCTTCCACAACTGCTGCTGACAGTGCATTCCATGCTCTCACTACTCTCTGTGTAAAGAGAGTTTAAACCCAATTCCAAACTATTTCCTAATTCTAAAATATGTCCTGATTCTGTCTTTCTAAACTTTCTTGGCAAATTTGAAAACCTCTTTATTAATGTTAAAAACCATTTCTCTCACTTTTAATTCGACCAACCACAAGTAATCAAAATTTAGCAATTTTTCCCACCGGTTTTATTTGAAGATCTAGATCACTAATTGCAACGTGTTGGAATTTGCTGGGATATTTTGAACCCGAACTCTGTTCAAATCCCATATGTACAAGGCCCCATATGGCAAGGCCCCAAACTTTTAAGACCACAATGTCGAGCCCTTCTGTTAATTAAAACCACAAACCCAGAAAAGCTCACCTCCCTCGTAATCTGTTAAAACGTGAGTAACAATGAACTCCCAAATTCCACGAAGAAAATAAAAATAACAGTTTGTATATATGCAAGTTATCTCGCTGTGCTTGAAGGTGTGTTTTCAGATGTTTCGGCACGATAACCAGGTAACATTATCAGTCTCTGCTGAAGTGCTGGTTGTATGTCGTGCCTCTCTATTTATACGTCTTGGTTTCTTAAGAGGGGTGATGTCATTTCCGGTTCCTTTGTTTTACAAGAGAAGGTATTAAGGATTTAAATCGCTGTGTTTATTGGTGGACGTCTGGTCAAAATGCCATTCCTTTAAGAACATCCTTGCGTGTCTTAGTATGTGTGTGCGTTGTCCCAATCAAATTGGTGCCCTTCTTTATCTGTATGTATAGAACATAGTGATAATTTTTTCATGTCTTTTGGTGGCCAGTTAGTGTTCATGTATCCTGGTAACACGACAACAGGACCATTTCAATGGTGGAAAAATGATTTTATATACACTGTTTAATGAATGTGTGTGTGCAGATATCTAACATTTTTCATATATACACAACGCTTTCTAAATGAACAACGGAGACAGTTAACGAAAACTGATTCATATGATGTATAAAATTTATAAAACATTAAAATGTCTTTTGATTCTCATCTAAAATGAAATGTTCCCCTTCTCTCAACATTCCCTCCTTTTCTGGAATTCTCTCCTCCAATCTCTCATTCGTATCAGGATGTGTGTTATAAATTCTTGCTTCTGGTGTCCCAACTTATTTCAGTTAATCCCCTTTCTACCAGAATTAAATATATTGGCCTGTTGGGTTCTTTTCAAAGCTAGTGCCTGTCAATATTATGGGAGATAAAAATTCTTGCATCAGACCCAGCATTTGAACACATTACTCTGTTATACATGCACTCTACAAAGCACCACAGCACACAGGAATTGCCAAAACATTGAGGGGTGTATATCTACTTCTTTCGATTATCTAGTTTTCTCATTTTTCACATTTCCTCATCTATGTTGTCTCTCTCTTTCACTCTTTGTATCTAGTTAAGAAACTTACCAATTATTCTTTGTATCTCTTCTCAAAACTCCTTCTTTCAGTTTATATCCATTGCTCTCTTCTTGATGCAATGTGATTATAATTGAGTAACGTAAGTACAAATAAATGTGTGAGGAGCTGGCCAGAGTTAATCGGAAGGGGAGCCGAGCAGAACAGATAATGGAGCAACAAAATCAGGAATTTCTGTGGATAATTTGGAGAATATCAGAAAATCATCCCAAAGAAGATGAATCATACTCATGGGAGGACAAGGCAGCCATGAGCGATAAGGCATCAAACCAAAAGAGGAAACATCGAATGTGGTGAAAATGATTGGGAATCCAGAGAATTCATCGGTTCTAAAACTACATAAGGCTGGTATCACTGACACTACAGAGCTCTTAATCGTGGTCAGGGAGAGAAACAGAGGGAAAGGCATTCACTTTAAACACAGAAGATGGTATTACTGAAGGAAAAAAAAGATTCAGATGAATTAAACAATTGAATTAAAATCAGTTAATTTGTTTTGCAGAATGTGTCAGAGTGGAAGCATGACACAGGGCTAGACCATCAGCAGAATGAGAGTATGAAAATGGAAGTATTACCACACCAGAAACCAGTTTAGGACACTGAGTACAGGGCTGATGGGTGAATGGGTCTCAGTGAGAATTGGGGAACAGACAGCAGAATTGCATTGCAGATATTGCAGCTCGAAACTGCGTATTCATGTAGTGCTGTAGACCACAGCAGCAGGAGAAGCAGAACAGCTTTCAATCACAACCTGTAACATTTTCGCTCGGATAATCTCCTCAGTCTGCCATTGCCATCAATATGTTTCAGTAATGACTGTGGGTGAATATGTTAGGGTCAGAACCACGTCAACCTAAACCTGACGCGAACACATTAAAACTACCACACTTGACCAGCAGGTCTGATCAAAGCTCCGCAGTCCTGCCACATTCTGACGTAAATGGTGATGGACGATTAAACAAATGACTGAAGCAAAGGGATCCACAAATATCCCAATCCTAATTCATCGAACTGCTCTGCATATCTAATCTAATCTAATCTAATCTAATCAGTGTAAAAGACCAGAATGTGGTAACTGCACTATCCTCAGCCAGATGTGTTGATTTGATGATCCACCTCACCCTCGCCATGATACCCACAGAATCACAGATGCCAGTCTTCAACCAATTCGATTTGCTGCACGTGATATGGAGAAACAGCTGAACACAGGAGATACGACAAAGGCAATGGTCCCTGACCCCATTCCTGCAATAGGACTGAAGACTTGTGCTGCACAACAAGCTGTGTCCCTGGGGAAGCTGTTTCATTCCAGCTCCAACTCTGACATCTCCCTGGCAATGAGGAAAATTACTCAACTATGTCCAGTTCCTAAGCGGAGTATAATTACCATCTGAACAATTACCACCCCTCAGTCCCACCGCGACAGTCAAATTGGTGGGAGGTATTTTTGACAGATCTGTCAAGCAGCACGGAAATAACCTGCTCAGTATGATTTCTGACAGGTCCCCATGTGGAGATGGTGCTTCTGTGGAAATGACACTGGATTACTAATCCAGACCAGGCAAATAATCTGGCAACTGGTGGAAGTTTAAAACAACTGGCAAAATATTAAGATGCAAAATCTGGTGTCCGTAATAGTTACCTTCAAGCCAATGTTGATTGTAAACACCAATTTGCTTCACAAATGTACTTTCAGGAATTGAATCTCCCGTGCTTTCCTGGTCTGGCCTAAACGTGACTCCAGACACACAGACATGTGATAAACTTTTAATGATCTTTGAATCCGCCAACCAAGACAATCTATTGTATCAAACTGTTCCGAGGTCTAAAGGATAAAACCAGACAGAACACTCGGCCCCAGCCTCAGTATTGGAAAAGTGAATGAGAAACACAGTCCTGTTGACCCTGCAGAGACCTCCTTCCGAACAGTTGAGACCTCCTTCCGAACAGCTGTAAATGACAACATTTACAGACTGCACAGAAACATTGGGAATGGAGTAGGCCATACAACACATTGAGCCTTCCCCATTCCAGTTCATGCTCAAATATCTCCACAAGGCACTTTTTTCCACACGCTGTCCACATCCCCTAATGTGATTAACCGTGGGAAGCTATAAAATAGAAAATGCAGTCGTCCCTTTGGTCTGTCAAGTTTGCTACCCAATTCAATATAATGATACCTGGCCCTTTATTTCCACACCGTTCTCCTGCTCTCCCACCATCCCTTTACTCTCTCTAAATCCTTATTTATATTCAGTGTCTTGGCTACCAGGTGTGAGCGAATTCCCCAGGGTCACCAGTGTCTGAGTGCAGATAATTATCCTTATCTCATGCAGAATGGCCTGTCTGTCCCTAATACTGTGGCCCCTTGTTTTAGACACTACAGCCTGGGGAATTCTCATCCCTGTTTCCAATCTCGCTCACCCTGTCAGAGTTTTATATATCTCACTGAGATCTCCACCCATGTTTAATGGATATTGTGAACAGCTGGGGCCTGAGCACCGATCCCTGTGATACCTCAGCAACCTTCCTCTGTTAAAAGAAATGTTGTTTTTCTTTTTATTTATTTCCTGAATCTGGGTGTGACTGGCTGGGCCAGCATTTATTGCCTGTCCCTGGTTGCCCCTCGAGAAGGTGGTGGGTGAGCTGCCTTGTTGAACCACTGCAGTCCACTGTGGATTTAGTGATGGTAACACCATTGAATGCCAAGGGGCAGTTGTTAGATTGTATTTTAGTGATGATGGTCACGGCCTGGCAATTGTGTGGCGTGAATATTACTTACCACTTGTCAGCCTGGATACTGTCCAGATCTTGTCACAATTGGACATGGACTGCTTCAGTATCTGAGGAGCCACAAATGTTGCTGAACATAGTGCAATCATTGGCGAACATCCCCACTTCTGACATTATAATAGAGGGAAGGTCATTGATGAAACAGCCCTGAAGATGTTTGGGCTGAGGCTACTGCCTGAGGAACTCCTACAGACTTGTTCTGGAGCTGAGTTGACTGACCTTTATCAACCATGACCATCTTCCTACGTGTCAGGTATGATTCTAACCAGCGGGGAGTTTGCCCCTGATACGCATTGATTCCAGTGTTGCTAAGGCCCCTCGAGGCCACACTTGGTCGAATGCAGCCTTGATTTAAAGGGCTGTCACTCTCTCCCCACCTATGGAATTCAGCTCTTTTATCCATGTTTGAACCAAGGTGATGAGGTCAGGAGCTGAGTGGCCCTGGTGGAGCCCAAGCTGGCCATAATTGATCAGGGTATGGCTGAGCAGGTGCTGCTTGAAAGCACTGACACCTTCCATCACTTTACTGACGTTCGAGAGTAGACTGATGGGTGGTAATTGGCTGGATTGGATTTGCTCTGCTTTTTATGTGTAGGGGATACTTGGGTAATTTTCCATGTAATCAGGGAAATGTTGTTGTAACGATACTGGAACAGTTTAGCTAGGGCATGACAAGTTCTGGCTCACCTCTCTCTCTCTCTCTAACCCCTCTCTCTCTCACCCCTTTCACTCTCTGACCCCTCTCCCTCTCACCCTTCTCTCTCACCCCACTCTCTATCTCTCACACCTCTCTCTCACACACACCCCTCTCTCTCTCACCTCTCTCTCTCTCTCTTTCTCTCACCCCCTCTCTCTCTCACCCTCCGACTCTCAACCGTCGCTCTCCCACACACACCCTCGCTCTATCTCACCCTCATTCTCCAACCCCCACTCTCTGTCTCTCACGCCCTCTCTCTCATTTTCTCGCTATCTCTCTCTCACTGCCTCTCTCTCTCACCCCTCTCTTCCTCAGACCCTCTCTCTCTCTGACCCCCTCTCTCATCCTTCACTCTCTCACCCTCTCTCTTTCACCACTCTCCCTCTCTCTCACCCTTCTCTCTCACACACACCCCTCTCTCTCTAACTCTCTCCCTCTCTCTCGCTCACCCTCTCTCTCTCTCACCCCTCTCTCTGTCTCTCACCCCCTCTCTCTCATTTTTTTTCTCTCTCAAACCGTCTGCCTCTCATTGCCCTATCTCTCTCTCACAACCTCTCTCTCACCCCTTATCTCTCAACCCCTCTCTCTCTCACCCCCTCTCCCTCTCTCCCACCCTAACTCTCTCAACTGTCTCTCCCTCATCCCTCTGTCTCGCAACCCTTCTCCCTCTCCCCCTCTCTCTCACCCCTCTCTCTCACCCTCTCTCTTTAACCCCTCCTCAACTCAATCACCTCTCTCTCACAGCTCTCACTGCCCCCACACCCCCTCTCCCTCACCCCCTCTCTCAACCATCTCTCTCTCATCCCTCTGTCTCTCACCCCACTCTCGCTCTCACCCCCTCTCTCTCACCCTCTCTCTTTAACCCCTTCTCTCTATCCCACCCCTCTCCCTCACACCCCTCTCTCACTAACCCTTCTCACAACCTCTCTCTCACACCCTTTCTCTCACACCCCACTTTCTCACACATCTCACTCTCTCTTGCACACCCCCTCTCTCACCACCCCTCACTCTCACCATGCTCTCCCTCTCTCACCCCTCTCCCGCTCTCACCCTCTAACTCTTTCTACCCCTCTCTCACTCATTCTCCCTCACCCATCTCTCACACCCCTCTCTCACCACCCTCTCTCTCACCCTCTCTCTCTCATCCATCTCTCTCACCCTCTCTCACTCCCCGCTCTCTCAGCCCCTCTCCTCATCCTTCTCTTCTCTCACTCATCTCACTCTCTGACACCTCTCCCTCTCACCTCTCTCTCACCCCTCTCCTTCACTCTCAAACCTCTCTCTCACACACCCCTCCCTCTCTCACCCTCTCTCTCACACTCTCTATCTCTTTCTCTCACCCTCACTCTCCCACCCCTCTCGCTCTCTGTCTCTCAACCCCTCTCTCCCATTTTCTCTCTCTGTCTCTCACACCCTCTGTCTCTAACCACATTCTCGCTCTCACACACCGCGCTCTACCCCCCCCCCCCCCCACCTCTCTAGGTCCCTCACGGAACCCCTCTCTCGCTCACCCACCTTTCTCTTACAAACCCACCCTCTCATCCCCCACTCACTCACCCCTCTCTCTGACGCACCCCCTCTCTCTCTAACCGCTCTCTCTCTCACCCCACCTCTCTCTCTTACCCTCTCTCTCCCACCTCTTTATCTGTCCCTCAACTACCCTCTCTCATATATTTTCTCTCTCTCAAACCGTCTGTCTCTCACCCCCCCTGTCTCTCACCCCAACTCTCTCTCAACCCCTCTCTCTCACACCCCCTCACCCTCTCTCGCACCTTCTCTCTCTCTCTCACACCTCTCACACTCTCATCTCGATTTTTGCTCTCACCTCTCTCTCCCTCTCTTTTGCACTCTCTCTCTCGCAGCCCTCTCTCTCTGGTAGCCCAGATCTCTCTCACCCACACTCTCTCACACCCTCTCTCTCTCGCAGCCCCTCTCTCTCTGGCAGCCCCGATCTCTCTCACCCACTCTCTCTCTCACACACGTTCTTTCAATCTAATCCCTCTCTCATACACCTCTCTCTCCCTCTCACCCCTCATTCTGTCTCACCCCTCTCACTCTTTGACTCCTCTCTCTCTGACCCCTCTCTCTCTCACACACACCCATGTCTCTCTCACCCGTCTCTCACTCACTCTCTCTTTCTCTCATCCCCTCTCTCTCTCACCCTCTGTCTCTCACCCCCTCGCTCTCACCCTCTCTCTATCTCACCCTCTCGCTCCCACCCATTTCTCTCTGTCTCTCACCCCCTTTCTCATTTTTTTCTCTCTCTCAATCCCTCTCTCTCATCCCTAACTGCCTCTGACCCCTCTATCTGCCACTATCTCTCATAGCCCCTCTCTCTCTGGCAGCACTGCTCTCTCTCACCCACGCTTTCTCACAACCACTTTCTCTCACAGCCACCTCTCTCACACCCTCATTCTCTCTCTCACCGCTCTCACCCTCTCATCCCTCTCTCTCTCACCACTCTCCCTCTCTCTCACCCTTCTCTCTCACACACACCCCTCTCTCTCTAACTCTCTCCCTCTATCTCGAATCACCCTCTCTCTCACCCCTCTCTCTGTCTCTCACCCTCTCTCTCTCATTTTTTTCTCTCTCAAACCGTCTGCCTCTCACTGCCCTTTCTCTCTCACCACCCTCTCTCTCTCTCACACACCCTCTCTCTCACCCCTATCTCTCACAGCCCTCATTCTCACCCCCTCTCCCTCTCTCGCACCCTCACTCTCTCAACCGTCTCTCCCTCATCCCTCTGTCTCTCAACCCCTCTCCCTCTCCCCCTCTCTCCCACTCTCTCTCTTTTTATACCCCTTCTCTCTCTCACTCATATCTCTTTCTCACCACTCTCTCTCACCCTCTCTCTTTAACCCCTTAACTACTCAATCACCTCTCTCTCACAGCCCCCACACACCCCCTCTCTCACACCCTCTCTCAACCATCTCTCTCGTCCCTCTGTCCCTCACCCCACTCTCGCTCTCACCCCCTCTCTCTCACCCTCTCTCTTTAACCCCTTCTCTCTCTCACACTCCTCTCTCTCACTCGCCTCTCTCACTAACCTCTCTCTCCCCGTCTCTCACACCCCCTTTCTCTCACACCCCACTTTCTCAAATAACCCTCTCTCTCTTGCACACCCCCTCTCTCACCACCCCTCATTCTCACCATGCTCTCCCTTTCTCACCCCCTCTCCCGCTCTCACCCTCTCTCTCTTTCAAACCTCTTTCTCACTCGTTCTCCCTCACCCCATCTCTCCCTCACTCCTCTCTCACACCCCTCTCTCTCACGGCCCCCTCTCTCATCCGAACTCTCTCTCATCCATCTCTCACCCTCTCTCACTCCCTTCTCTCTCAGCCCCTCTCCTCATTCTTCTCTTCTCTCACTCATCTCACTCTGACACCTCTCTCTCACCCCTCTCCTTCTCTCTCAACCCTCTCTCTCACACACCCCTCCCTCTCTCACCCTCTCTCTCACATTTCCTATCTCTTTCTCTCATCCTCTCTCTCTCTCTTACCCCCTCTCTCTCACCCTCACTCTCCCACCCCTCTCGCTCTCTGTCTCTCAACCCCCCTCTCTCATTTTCTCTCTCTGTCTCTCCCACCCTCTGTCTCTAACAACATTCTCGCTCTTAAAAACACCTTGCTCTCCACCAACCCCCCCCCCCCGCCCCAGGCCCCTCACGGAACCCCTCTCTCTCTCACCCACCTCTCTCTGACAAACTCACTCTCTCATCCCCCTCTCTCTCAACCCCCTCTCTCTGACGCACAACCCTCTCTCTCTAACCCCTCTCTCACCCCACCTATCTCTCTTACCCTCTCTCTCCCACCTCTTTCTCTGTCTCTCAACACCCCTCTCTCATATATTTTTCTCTCTCAAACCTTCTGTCTCTCACCCCCCTCTGTCTCTCACCCCAACTGTCTCTCATCCCTCTCTCTCACACCCCCTCTCCCTCTCTCACACCCTCTCTCTCTCACACACCTCTCACACTCTCATCTCTATCTTTTGCTCTCACATCTATCTCTCTCTCTTTCACACTCTCTCTCTCGCAGCCCTCTCTTTCTGATAGCTCAGATCTCTCTCACCCACTCTCTCTTACGCACCATCTTTCTCTCTAACCCGTCTCTCACACACCTCTCTCTCCCTCTCACCCCTCATTCTGTCTCACCCCTCTCACTCTTTGACTCCTGTCTCTCTGACCTCTCTCTCTCACACACACACACCCCGTCTCTCTCACCCGTCTCTCACTCTCTCTCTCTTTCGCTCATCCCCTCTCTCTGTCACCCTCTGTCTCTCACCCCTTCGCTCTCACCCTCTCTCTATCTCACACTCTCTCTCCCACCGATTTCTCTCTGTCTCTCACCCCCTTTCTCATTTTCTTCTCTCTCTCAATCCCTCTCTCTCATCCCTATCTGCCTCTGACCCCTCTCTCTGCCACTCTCTCTCATAGACCCTCGCTGTCTGGCAGCCCTGCTCTCTCTCGCCCACTCTTTCTCACAACCACTTTCTCTCACAGCCACCTCTCTCACACCCTCATTCTCTCTCACCCCTCTCACCCTCTCATCCCTCTCTCTCTCACTACTCTCTCTCTCACCCTCTCTCTCTCACAGCCCCTCTCTCTCTGGCAGCCCTGCTCTCTCTCACCCACTTTCTCTCACCCCCTCTCTATCTCTCTCCCCTCTCTCACACCCCTTTCTCTCTCTCACCCTCTCTCTCTTTCTCTGACCCCCTCTCTCACTCACACCCTCTCTCTCTATCTCACCATCTCTCTCCCAGCCCTCTCTCTGTCTCTCACCCCCTCTCTCTCATTTTCTCTCTCTGTCTCTCCCACCCTCTGTCTCTAACAACATTCTCGCTCTGAAAAACACCTTGCTCTCCACCAACCCCCCCCCCCCGCCCCAGGCCCCTCACGGAACCCCTCTCTCTCTCACCCACCTCTCTCTGACAAACTCTCTCTCTCATCCCCCTCTCTCTCAACCCCCTCTCTCTGACGCACAACCCTCTCTCTCTAACCCCTCTCTCACCCCACCTATCTCTCTTACCCTCTCTCTCCCACCTCTTTCTCTGTCTCTCAACACCCCTCTCTCATATATTTTTCTCTCTCAAACCTTCTGTCTCTCACCCCCCTCTGTCTCTCACCCCAACTGTCTCTCATCCCTCTCTCTCACACCCCCTCTCCCTCTCTCACACCCTCTCTCTCTCACACACCTCTCACACTCTCATCTCTATCTTTTGCTCTCACATCTATCTCTCTCTCTTTCACACTCTCTCTCTCGCAGCCCTCTCTTTCTGATAGCTCAGATCTCTCTCACCCACTCTCTCTTACGCACCATCTTACTCTCTAACCCGTCTCTCACACACCTCTCTCTCCCTCTCACCCCTCATTCTGTCTCACCCCTCTCACTCTTTGACTCCTGTCTCTCTGACCTCTCTCTCTCACACACACACACCCCGTCTCTCTCACCCGTCTCTCACTCTCTCTCTCTTTCGCTCATCCCCTCTCTCTGTCACCCTCTGTCTCTCACCCCTTCGCTCTCACCCTCTCTCTATCTCACACTCTCTCTCCCACCGATTTCTCTCTGTCTCTCACCCCCTTTCTCATTTTCTTCTCTCTCTCAATCCCTCTCTCTCATCCCTATCTGCCTCTGACCCCTCTCTCTGCCACTCTCTCTCATAGACCCTCGCTGTCTGGCAGCCCTGCTCTCTCTCGCCCACTCTTTCTCACAACCACTTTCTCTCACAGCCACCTCTCTCACACCCTCATTCTCTCTCACCCCTCTCACCCTCTCATCCCTCTCTCTCTCACTACTCTCTCTCTCACCCTCTCTCTCTCACAGCCCCTCTCTCTCTGGCAGCCCTGCTCTCTCTCACCCACTTTCTCTCACCCCCTCTCTATCTCTCTCCCCTCTCTCACACCCCTTTCTCTCTCTCACCCTCTCTCTCTTTCTCTCACCCCCTCTCTCACTCACACCCTCTCTCTCTATCTCACCATCTCTCTCCCAGCCCTCTCTCTGTCTCTCACCCCCTCTCTCTCATTTTCTCTCTCTCACACCCTCTGTCTCTCACCCCCACTCTCTCACCCCATTCTTTCTCTCACACACTCTCCTCTCTCAAACCTCTCTCTCTCTCAACTCCCCCTCTCTCTCTCACCCTCTCTTTCTAACCCTCTCTTTCTTTATCTCACCCCTCTCTCTCACCGCTCTCTCTCACTCTCTCTCTCTCTCTGCTCCCTTTTTTTAACGTTTTCCCTGTACCACCCCTCTCTCTCTAAGCCCTCTCATTCACACCTGTCTCTCCCTCTCATCCCTCATTTTCTCTCACACCTCTCACTCTCTGACCCCCCTCTTTCTGACCCCTCTCTCTCACCCCCTTGTCTCTCTCGCACCTTCCCTCTCTCTCACCGCTCTCACACTCTCATCTCTATCTTTTGCTCTCACCTCTCTCTCCCTCTCTTTCACACACTCTCTCTCGCAGCCCGCTCTCTCTGGTAGCCCAGATCTCTCTCACCTACTCTCTCTCACACACCCTCTTTCTCTCTAACCTCTCTCTCACACACCTCTCTCTCCCTCTCTCCCCTCATTCTTTCTCACCCCTCTCACTCTCTGACCCCTCTCTATCTGACCGGTCTCTCTATCTCACCATCTCTCCCCCAGCCCTCTCTCTGTCTCTCACCCCAACTCTCCCACCACATTCTCTCTCTCACACACTCCCCTCTCTCACCCTCTCTCTCAAACCTCTCTCTCAACTCTCACTCTCACTCTCACCCCCTCTTTCTAACCCTCTCTTTCTTTATCTCAACCCTCTCTCACCCCTCTCTCACACTCTTTCTCTCGCAGCTCCCTTTTTTAACGTTTCCCTGTCCCACCCCTCTCTCTCGAAGCCCTCTCTCGCACATCTGTCTCTCCCTCTCATCCCTCATTCTCTCTCACACCTCTCACTCTCTGATCCCTCTCTTTCTGACACCGTTCTCTATCACCCCCTCTCTCTCACACACAAAGCCCTCTCTTTCTCACCCCTCTCGCACTCTCTCTCTATCTCTCACCCCTCTCTCACACCCCTTTCTCTCTCTCACCCTCTCTCTCTTTCTCTGAGCCCCTCTCTGTCACCACTGTCTCTCTATCTCACCATCTCTCCCCCAGCCCTCTCTCTGTTTCTCATCCCCTCTCTCTCATGTTCTCTCTCTCTCACACCCTCTGTCTCTCTCCCCCACTCTCTCACCATATTCTCTCTTTCACACACTCCTCTCTCTCACCCTCTCTCGCTCAAACATCTCTCTCTCTCTCAACTCCCCCTCTCACTCTCACCCCCTCTTTCTAACCCTCTCTTTCTTTATCTCACCCCTCTCTATCACCCTCCTCTCTCACACTCTCTCTCTCGAAGCTCCCTTTTTTAACGTTTCCCTGTCCCACCCCTCTCTCTCTGAGCCCTCTCTCGCACATCTGTCTCTCCCTCTCATCCCTCATTCTTTCTCACACCTCTCACTCTCTGACCACTCTCTTTCTGACCCTCTCTCTCACGCACAAAGCCCTCTCTCTCTCACCCCCTCTCTCACTCTCTCTCTTTCTCTCACCCGCTCTCTCTCTCTCACCCTCTGTCTCTCTCACCCTCTCACTATCTCAACCTGGCTCTCCCACCCATTTCTCCCTCTGACCCCTCACTCCCATCTCTGTACCCTCTCTCTCATCCCTCTCTCTCTCTCACCCCCTCTCTCTCACACACACACCCCCCTCTCTCTCATCCCTCTCTCTCTCACCCTCTCTCTCTCACCCTTCTCTCTCCCACCTCTTTCTCTCTGTCCCTCACCCATCTAACTCACCCCTCTCTCTCCAACCTCTCTCTCTGTCTCTCACACCCTCTCTCTCTCACACCTCTCTCTCACCCCTCTCTCTGCCACCTGTCTCTCTCTCTGTCTCTCACCCCCTCTGTATTTTTTTTTCTCTCTCTCAAACCGACTGTCTCTCCCCCTCTCTCTCATCACCCCTCCCTCTCTCACTCCCCCTCTCTCTCGCCGGCCTTTCTCTCTCACCCCTCATCTCTCTCTCCCCCCTCTCCCTATCTGGTAAATCTCTCTCTCACACACTCCTCTCACTCTCTCATCCCTCTCTGTCTCACACACACCCCTCTCTCTCTCTCACCCCTCTGTCTTTCACCCTCTCTCTCTTTCTCTCATCCCTCTCTCTCACCCTCTCTCTCACCCCTCTCTCACACATTCTCTCTCTCTATCTCACTCTTTCTCTCCCACGCCTCTCTCTCTGTCTCTCACCCCCTCTCTCTCATTTTCTCTCTCTCTCTCACACCCTCTCTCTCGCAGCCCCTCTCTTTCTGGCAGCCCAGATTTCTCTCACCCACTCTCGCTCTCACACACTCTTTCTCTCTAAACCCTCTCTCACACACCTCTCTCTCCCTCTCACCTCTGATTCTGTCTCACCCCTCTCACTCTCTGACCCGCCTGTCAACCTCCCTCTCTTTCTCTCATCCCCGCTCTCTAACCCTCTGTCTCTCACACACTCGCTTTCATCCTCTCTCTATCTTACCCTCTCTCTCCCACCCCTCTTTCTCTGTCTCTCAACCCTTTCTCATTTTTTTTTTCTCTCTCTCAACCCCTCTCTCTCATCCCTCTCTGCCTCTGACCCCTCACTCTCTGCCGCTCTCTCTCATAGCCCCTCTCTCTCTGGCAGCCCTGCTCTCTCTCAACCAATCTTTCTCACACCGTTTTCGTCTCGCAGCCACATCTATCACACCCTCATTCTTTCTCACCCCTGTCACCCTCTCATCCCTCTCTCTCTCACCACACTCTCTCTCTCTCACCCTCTCTCTCTCGCAGCCTCTCTCTCTCTCTTTTTGGCAGCCCTGCTCTCTCTCACCCACTCTCTCTCACCCCTCTCTCACAGCCCTTTCCCTCTCTCACCCTCTCTCTCTTTCTCTAACTCCCTCTCTCTCACCCTCTGTCCCTCACCCCCCTCGCTCTCACCCTCTCTCTATCTCACCCTCTCTCTCCCACCCCTCTCTCTGTCTCTCACCCCTTTCTCATTTTTTTCTCTCTCTCACCCCTCTCTCCCACCTCTTTCTCTGTCTCTCCCCCTCTCACTCACCCCTCTCTCTCCAACCTCTCTCTCTGTCTCCCAACCCCCCTCTCTCAATTTTTCTCTCTTCTCAAACTTCTGTCTCTCACACCCTCTCTCTCTCACCTACTCTCTCACCCCCTCTCTTCCACCCCTCTCTCTCTGTCTCTCACCCTCTTTCTCATTTTTCTCTCTCTCTCTCAACCCCTCTCTCTCAACCCTCTCTGCCTCTGACCCCTCACTCTCTGCCGCTCTCTCTCATAGCCCCTCTCTCTCTGGAACCCCTGCTCTCTCTCACCCACTCTTTCTCACACCCTGTTTCTCTCGCAGCCACCTCTCTCACACCCTCATTCTCTTCACCCCTCTTACACTCTCATCCCTCTCTCTCTCACCACGCTCTCTCTCACCCTCTCTCTCTCTCGCAGCCCCTCTCTCTCTGGCAGACCTGCTTTCTAGCACCCCTCTCTATCTCTCAGCCCTCTCTCACGCCCCTTTCTCTCTCTCAGCCTCTCTATCTTTCTCTCACTCCCTCTCTCTCCCCCTCTGTCTCTCACCCCCCTCGCTCTCACCCTCTCTCTATCTCACCCTCTCTCTCCCACCCCTCTCTCTCTGTCTCTCACCCCGTTCTCATTTTTTTCTCTCTCTCAACCCCTCTCTCTCATCCCTCTCTGCCTCTGACCCCTCTCTCTCTGCCCCTCTCTCTCTGGCAGCCCTGCTCTCTCTCACACCCTCTTTTTCTCGCAGCCACCTCTCTCACACCCTCATTCTCTCTCACCCCTCTCACCATCTCATCCCTCTCTCTCACCAATCTCTCTCTCACCCTCTCTCTCTCGCAGCCCCTCTCTCTTCTGGCAGCCCTGCTCTCTCTCACCCACTCTCTCTCACGCCCTCTTTATCTCTCATCCCTCTCTCACACACCTTTCTCTCTCTCACCCTCTCTCTCTTTCTCTTACCCCCCTCTCTCTCGCACCCTATCTCTCTATATCACCATCTCTCTCCCAGCCCTCTCTCTGTCTCTCACCCCCTCTCTCTCATTTTCTCTCTCTCTCACACCCTCTGTCTCTCACCACCACTCTCTCACCCCATTCTCTCTGTCACACACTCCCCTCTCTCACCCTCTCTCTTTCAAACCTCTCTCTCTCTCAACTCCCCCCTCTCTCTCACCCCCTCTTTCTATCCCTCTCTTTCTTTATCTCACCTCTCTCTCTCACCCCTCTCTCTCACACTCTGTCTCTCGCAGTTTCCTTTTTTAACGTTTTCCCTGTCCCACTCCTCTCTCTCTCTCTAAGCCCGCTCTCGCTCACCTGTCTCTCCCTCCCATCCCTCATTCTCTCTCACACCTCTCCCTCTCTGACCCCTCTCTTTCTGACCCCTCTCTCTCTCACCCCCTCTCTCTTACACACATATCCCCCTCTTTCTCACCCTCTCTCTCTTTATCTCACCCACTCTCTCTCACACCCTCTGTCTCTCTCACCCTCACACTATCTCACCCCCTCTCCCACCCATCTCTGCCTCTGACCCCTCACTTTCTCTGATCCCTCTCTCTGACCCCTCTCTCTCACCCCCTGTCTCTCTCACCCATATACCACTCTCCCACCCCCCTTCTCTCACTGTCTTTCTCTCTCTTATCCTCACCCCTCTCTCTCACTCTCTCTCACCCCTCTCTCACACAAACTCTCTCTCTATCTCACCCTTTATCTTCCACCCTCTCTCTCTGTCTCTCACCCGCTTCTCTCATTTTCTTACTCTCTCACCCTCTCTCTCTCGCAGCACCTCTGTCTCTGGCAGCCCCGCTCTCTCTCACCCACACTCTCTCACACCACTCTCACTCTCTGACCCCTCTTTCTCTCATCCCCTCTCTCACCCTTCTCTCTTTCTCTCACCCTTTCATTCTCTTTCTGTCACTCCCTCTCTCATACACCCTCAGTCTCTCACCCGCTCTCTCTCTTTTTCTGTCTCTCTCATACACCCTCAATGTCTCACCCTCTCTCTCAGCCGTCTCTCTCTCACCTCCTCCTCTCTCTATCTCACTCTCTCTCCCCCACCTCTCTCTCTCTGTCTCTCACCCCCACTCATTTGTTCTCTCTCTGAAACCCTCTTTCATCCCTCTCTGCCTCTGACCCCTCTCTCTCTTTGACCCCTCTCTATCATCCCTCATTCTCTCTCACCCCACTCTCTCGCGCACACACTCTCTCTCTCTTAACCCTCGGTCTCACCCCCTCTCTCTCACCATCTCCCTCCCATCTCTCTCTGTCTGTCACCCCTCTCTCATTTTTTCTCTCTCTCAAACCGTCTGTCTCTCACCGCCCCTCTCACACCCTCCTCTCTCTGACCTCTCTCTCTCATCCCCCTCTATCTCTCACCCCCTCTATCTCTCACTCCTCTCTCTCTCTCGCAACCATATCTCTCCCACACCCGTCTCTCTCTCTCTCACCACTCACTCTCTCGCAGCCCCTCTCTGGCAGTCCTGCTCTCTCTCACCTACTCTTTCTCACACCCTCAATATCTCTCTCACCTCTCACTCTCTGACCCATCGCTCTCTCACCCCCCCCCCTCACCCTCTCTCTATCTCTCACCACTCTCTCACACCCGTCTCTCTCTCACATCCCCTCACAATCTCCCTCTCTCCCAGGGACCTCACTCTCCCACCCCTCTCTCTCTCACCCCCTCACTGTCATCTCGCTCTCCCTCTCTCACCCCCTCTCCCTCTCTCAAACCCGTCTCCCTCTCTCAGCCTATCTCCCTCTCTCAAACACTCTCCCTCTCTCAACCACCCTCCCTCTGTCACACCCTGAAACACCCTCTCACCCCCTCTCCCGTTCTCTCACTGCAACTCCCTCTCTCTCACCCCCACTCCCTCTCAGCCACTCTCCCTCACTCACCCTTCTCTCTCTCTAAGCAGCTCTCTCTCACCACCCTCTCTCTCTCAAACTCCCTCTCTCCCTCACCCCCTCTCTCTCACACACACCCCCCCTCTCTCTCTCACCCGTGTCTCTCAAACCCCCTCCCTCTCTCTCACCTCTCTCTCTCTCACCCCCTCTATCTCTCACCCCCTCTATCTCCCACCCCTCTCTCTCTCAACCCTCTCCCTCTCTCTCACCCATCTCTCTCCCACACCCCTCTCTCTCACCACTCTCTCTCTCGCAGCCCCTCTCTGGCAGCCCTGCTCTCTCTCACCTACTCTTTCTCACACTCTCATTCTCTCTCACCCTCTCTCTATCTCTCACCACTCTCTCACACCCCTTTCTGTCTCTCACCCCGTCTCTCTCATTTTCTCTCTCTCTCACACCCTCTGTCTCTCATCCCTCTCTCTCTCGCAGCCCCTCTCTCTCTCACCCTCTCCCTGTCTCACCCCTTTCTCTCTCTAACCCATCTCTCTCCCAAATGTCTCTCCCTCTCACCCCTCATTCTCTCTCACACTCTCACTCTCTGACCCCTCTCTCTCATCAACCTCTCTCACAGCCCACTTTCTATATATCACACCCCTCTCTCTCACATACACCTCGCTATCTCTCACCCCTCTCTCTCCCACCTCTTTCTCTGTGTCTCTCATCCCTCTCTCACCCCTCTCTCTCCCACCTCTCTCTCTGTCTCTCACAACCTCTCTCCCACTTTTTTCTCTCTCTCTCAAACCGACTGTCTATCACCTCTCTCTCATCACCCCTCTCTGTCACCCCCTCTCTCTCTCACCGCCCTTTCCCTCTCACCCCCCTGTCACTCTCTCACCCCCTCTCCCTATCTGCCAACCCCCTCTCTCACCCGTCTCACTCTCTCACCCCTCTCTCGCTCACTTTCTCTCTCTAACCCCTCCCTCACACATCTCTCTCCCTTTCACCCCTCATTCTCTCTCACCCCTCTCACTCTCTGACCCCTCTCTCTCTGACCCCTCTCCCTCACCCCCTATCTCTTACACGCACACCCCTCTCTTTCACCCTCTCTCTCTCACACCTCTCTCTCACACACCCTCTCGCTCTATCTCACACTTTCTCTCCCACCCTCTCCCTCTGTCTCTCACCCCCCTCGCTCTCATTTTTTACTCTCTCTCAGACCCTCTGTCGCTCACCTCCTCCTCTCTGTCTCACCCCCCCCACCCTCTCTCTCTCAGCCCTCTATTTCACCTCTTCCTGTCTCTTTCACCCTCTCTTTCTCACTCTCTCGATTTTGCTCACCCCCCTCTCTCTTACCCCTCTCTCTCTCACCTTTCTCTCTCTCTCATCCCCTCTCTCTCCCACTATCTCTCCCACTCTGTCTCTGTCTCTAACCCCCTCTCTCTCATTTTCTCTTTCGCACACACTCTCTGTCTCTCAGCCCTCCCTCTCTCACACCACCCTCTCTCTCAACTCTCTCTCATTACCCTCTCTCTCATCCCCCTCTCTCTCACCCCCCCCTCTCTCTCACCCCTCTCTCCCACCCCTCCCTATCTCTCACACCCCCTCAAACGTCCTCTCTCTCCCAGGCCCCTCACTCTCGCACCCCTCTCTCTACCACCCCTATCACTCACCCCATCTCCCTCTCCCAAACCCCTCTCCCTCTCTCAACGTATCTCCCTCTCTCCACCACCCTCCCCTCTCTCACACCCTCATTCCCTCTCTCACCCCCCTCCCCTTCTCTCACCGCCTCTCACTCTTTCTCACCCCCCCTCTCTCTCTCAGGCCTTCTTCCTCTCTCACCTTTCTCTCTCTCTGAGCTCCTCTCTCTCCCACCCCAATCTCTCTAACCCCCCCTTCACTTTCTCTCACCCACGCTCTCACTCAGCCCTTCTCTCTTTCTCACCTCCCTCTACCTCTCAATCCCCTCTATCTCTCACCCCTCTATCTCTCACCCTCACTCTCTCTTTCTCGCAGTCCCTCTCTCGCTCACCCCCCTCTCTCTCTCGCATTCCTCTCTCTCACCCTTTCTCTCTCACACCCTCTCGCTGACATCCCTCTCTGTCTCATACACATCTCTCTTTCACTCCTCTCTCTCTCTAACCCCTCTCTCTCACACACCCTCTCTCTCCCACCACTGTCTCTCTGTCTCTCACCCCGTCTCTCTCATTTTTTCTCTCTGTCTCTCACACCTTCTGTCTCTGACCCCCCCTCGCTCTCACCCTACCTCGCTCTCACCCCATCTCTCTCACACCCCGTCTCTTATGCCCCTTTCTCTCACCACTATCTCTCACCCCCCTTTTTCTCAACCCCTCTCTCTCTCAGCCTCTCTCTTCCTCTCAACCTACTCTTTCTGTCACCCTCTCTTTCTCGCAGCCACTCTCTCTCTCTCACCCTTTCTCTCTCTCACCATCTCGTACACACCCCTCTCTGTCTCTCATCCGTCTCTCTCTCCCCCTCTCTCTCTGACCGCGCGCTATCTCTCTGACCCTCTCTCTCACCCTCTCTCTCTCACACCCTCTCTCTATCTCACCCTCTCTCTCCCACCCCCTCTCTCTGTCTCTCATCCCTCTCTATCTCTCACACCTTCTCTCACATCCCCATTTCTCTCTCACCCCCTCTCTCACCCTCTCTCTCACACTCTCTCTCACCCCTCTCTCTCCCACCCCCTCTCTCTGTCTTTCACCCCCTCACTCTCATTTTTTCTCTCTCTAACCCTCTCACTCACACCTCCCTCTTTCTCACACCCCTCTCTCTCACCCCTCTATCTCTCACCCATGCCTCCCTCTCACACCTCGTCACACTCCTCCTCTCTCCCAAACCCCTCCCTCTACCACCCCTCTCTCTCGCCCCCTCCCATTCTCACCCCGGTCTCCGTCTCTCATCCCGCTCTCTCTCTCTCACCCCTTCTCACTCTCTCACCCCCTCTCCCCTCTCTCACCCCTTCAAACTCTCTCTCACCACCGCTACCCCTCTCTCACCCGTCTCCTTCTTTCTCATCCCACTCTCTGTCACAGCCCTTCTCTCTCTCTAAGCCTCTCTCTCTCCCAACCCAATTTCTCTCACTCCCTCACTCTCTCTCACCCGCACTCTCACTCAGCCCCTCTCTCTTTCTCACTTCACTCTACCTCTCACCCCCTCTATCTCTTATCTGCTCTCTCTTTCACCCATTCTCCCTCATCCCATTCTCTCTCTCCCCTCTCTGTCTCACCCCTCTCTCTCACCACCCTCTCTTTCTCTCACACCCTCTCTCTCTTTCTCTCAGCCACTCTCTCTCAGCCCCCACACCCTCTCTCACCCTTCTTTCTGTTTTGCACCCATCTCTCTCTCTCTCTCTCTCTCTCTCGCCCTCTCTCTCGCACCCGCCCCTCTCTCTCTCACCCTCTCTCTTTCGCCCACTTCTCTCGCCCCCCCCACCAAGCTCTCTCTCGCCCTCTCTCTTTTGCCCACTTCTCTCGCCCCGCTCTCTCTCACCAAGCTCTCTCTCGCCCCACTCTCTCACGCCCCCCTCTCTTTCACACCCTTTCGCCCTGCCCCCTCTAGCCCTGCCCTCTCTCAACATGCAATCTCTCGCCTCGCCCTCTTTTGGCCTCCCTCTCTCGCACCCTATCTCGACCCCCTCTCTCGCCCCCTCTCTCGTCCCCCCTCGCCCTGATCTCTCTCGCCCCCGCTTTCTCTTGCCCCCCTCACCCACCCCATCTCTCGCCCGTCTCAGTCGCCAAACTCTCTCTCACCTGCCCTTCCCCACTCTCTCGCCCCACACTCCCGCCCACCCATCTCTTGCCCACCCCCTCTCTCCAACCCCTACTTGCCCCACTCTCTCTTCCACCACGTACCTCCCCCTCTCTTGCGCCCCACTCTCACCCCGCTCGCGCTCGGCTCTCGTGTCCCCTCTCTCGTTCCCTCTCTCTCTCGCCCCGCCTCCCTCTCCCCCTCTCGCTCTTGCATCGTCTGAGTCATCCTTGTCTCTCTTGCCAACTCTATCTCTCACCCCGCCCTCTCTCTCCCCTCCCCTTCACTCTCGCCCCACCTTGCTCAACCTCCTCTCTTCTATCTCGGCCCCTCTCTCTCGCCCCTCTCTCTCTTGCCCCACTATCTTGCACCCTCTCTCTCTTGCCAACCTCTCTATCTCAGACACTCTCTCTCATGCCGACCTCTCTCTCTCACCCCCCCGCGACCCTCTCTCTCTCGCCCCGTCTCACACGCCCCGTCTCACTCGCCCCCTCTCTCTCGCCTCTCTCTCTCTCTCTCTCGCCCCAGGCTCTGTCTCGCCCCATGCTCTGTCTCGCCCCTCCACTCTCTCGCCCCCTCTCTCTCGCCCCTTTCCTCACGCCCCCCCTCTCTTGCCCCCTCTCTCGACTCCTCTCTCACCCTCTCGCTCTTGCCCCACTCTCTTGATCCCCTCTCTCTCTCGCCCCCTCTCTTGCCCACTTTTCTCTCTCACCCTCTCTCTCTCTTGCCCGCCTCTCTCTCGCGCCCAACTCTATCTTGATCCCCTCTCTATATCGCCCCCCTCTCCCTCGAACCCCTCACACTCTCATCCCCGTCTCTCTTGCCACCCTCTCTCTCGCCCCACCCACTCTCTCACCCCTCCATTCTCTTACCCCACCGCTCCCGCCCTTCTCTCTCTCCCCCCTCTCTCGCGCTCTCTTTCTCTTGCCCCCTCTCTCACCCTCTTTCTCTCGCCCTTCTCTCTCGACCCACAGTCTCTCGACCCCCACTCTCTATCGCCTCCTCTCTATCTCACCCCCTCTCTCGTCTCCTCTCTCTCTTGCCCCTTTCTCTCTTGACCACTCTCTCTAGCTCCCCACTATCTCTCGCTCCCTCTCTACCTCGTCCCCTTCTCACCCCCTCTCTCTCTCGCCTCCTCACTCTCGTCCGCGTGTCTCTCGCCCCCTCTCTTTCGACTCCACCCCTCTCTAGACAGCCTCGCTCTGTCGCCTCATCTCTCTCTCTCTCTCTCCCCTCTCTCTAATCTACCTCCTCTCTCTCTCGTCCCAGTCTCTCACGCCCCCCCCTCTCTCGCCCTACCTCTCTCGCAACCCTTCTCCCTCTCTCGAACCTTGTCTCTTGCCTTCCCCTCTCTCTCACCCACCCATCGCTCTTTCGCCCTCCCGTCCCTCTCGCCCACCCATCTCTCTCGCCCACCCCTGTCTCCCGCCCATCTCAGTCACCCAACCCTCTCTGTCACCCTCTTGCCCAATTCACTGACCACACTCTTTCACACTCTACTCTCTCGCCCACTCCCCACTCAACCCCTACTCCCTCGCACCCACATACCTCCCCCCTCTCTCGAGCCCCTCTCTCTTGCTCCCCTCTTTCTCGTCCCCCTCACTCCAATCCCTCTATCTCACAACCCGCTCTCCCTCGCCCACCCCTCTCTCGCCCACCCCTCTCTTGGCCACCACTCTCAGTTGCCCACCCCTCTCTCTTGCCCACCCCTCTCTCTTGCCCACCCATCTCTCTCGGCCGTCTCAGTCGCCCACCCCTGTATACACTCTCATGCCCTACTCGCTTGCTCACACCTTTCTCGCCCATCCCCGCTCATCTCACTCTCTCTGTCGCCCAAATACCTGCCCCTCTCTCACGCACCTCTCTCGCCTCGCTCTTGCCCTGCTCTCGCACACTCTCGCATTCCCTCTCTCTCGTCCCCTCTCTCTCTCGCCCCCACTCTCTCTTGCCCCCCTCTCTCGACCCCTATCTCTCGCCCCCTCTCTCTCTCTCGAACCCAACCTCTTTCACACCCATCTCTATCTTAACCCCTCTCTCGCCCCAATCACTCTCGCCTCCTCTCCCTCATCCCTGTCTCTCTCGCCCCCTCCCTCGCTCACCCCACCCTCTCTCTCGCCCCTCCACTCTCCCGTCCCACCTCTCTCACCGTCCTATCTCTCTCTACCCCTCTCTCTTGCTCCACTCTCTTGCCCTCTCTCTCTCTTGCCCACCTCTCTCTCGCGCGCCCTTTCTCTCTCTTGACCACATCTCTCTCTCGCTCCCATCTCTCTCGACACCCTCGCTCTCACCCCTTCTCTCTCACCCCCTCTCTCTCACCCCATCTCTCTCGACCCTCTCTCTCTTCCCCATCTTTCTCACCCCCTTTCTCTCGCCACGTCTCTCTCGCCCCCTCTCTCTCTTGCCCCCTCTCTCTCGCCCGTCTCTCTGTTGCCCCAATACTCGATTCCCACTCTCTCTTTGCCTCATCTCTATCTCACCCACCTCTCTTGTCCCCTCTCACTCTTTCGCCCCCTCTCTCTCGCCCCCTCTCTCTCGCGCTCCCCTCTGATCGCCCACCCCTCTCTCTTGCCCACCAACCCCTCTCGCCCATCTCAGTCACCCACCCCTCTCTTGCCCCTAATTCCCACACTCACTCGCCCCACTCTCTCGCCCATCTCTTCCCTTGCCCCCTCTCTCAAAACTCCAGATGCCCCACTCTTTCTCACCCACACATACCTCCCTCTCTCTCATGCCCCACTCTCGCACAGCTCTTGCATCCCCTCTTTGTAGCCCCCCCCAGCACCCCACACTTTTAACACGTTCTCTCTGGCCCCCTCAATCTCTCACTCCCTCTCTCTCTTGCCCACCCCACTCTCGCCCCTCTCTCTCGCCCCCATCTCTCTCTCTCTCGCACACCCCATTCTCACCCTTCTCTCTCTCGCCCCCATCTCTCTTGCTAATCACTCTCTTGCCCACCCCCTTTCTCCCAACCCCGCCTGCCCCACACTCCTTCACCCCCACATACTTTCCTATCTCTCCCGCCCTACTCCTGCCCTGCTCTTGCCCCGCTCTCGCCCCACTGTCGCGTCCCTTCTCTGTAGCCCCGCTCTCTATAGCACCCTCTCACTCTCGCCCCATCTTTCTCTCGCCCCCCTCACTCTTGCACACCCCATTCTCTCTCCTCCGCTTACCTCCCTCTCTCTCCCGCTCCACTCTCACCCTGCTCTTGCCCTGATCTCCCATCCCTCTCTCTGTCACCCACCTTTCTCTCGCCCACCCTTCTCTCTAGCACACCTCTCCTTTTCACCCCCTCTATCTCGCCCGCCTTCTCATCCACCCCTCTCTCTCGCCGTCTTCTCTCTCTCGGCCTCCCCTCTCTCTCGCCCTCCCCCTCTCGCGCCCACCCCTTCTCTCGCCCTGTCTCACTCGCCCCCTCTCTCTCGCCTCCTCTGTCTCATCCCTGTCTCTCTCGCCCACTCTGTCTCATCCCTTTCTCTCTCTCCCCCTCCACTCTCTTACCCCAGATCGCTCGCCCTCCTCTCTCCCGCTCGCTTTGTCTCTTGGCCCACTCTCTCGCCCCTCTCTCTCTTGCCCACCTCTCTCATTTCCCCACCCCTCTCTCGACCCCCTTTCTCTCTCGCCCCATCTCACTCACCCCCCCACATCTCTCTCTCGACCCCTCTCTCGACTGCTCTCTCATCCCTCTCTCTCTCGCCCCCTCTATCTCAACCCCATCTCTCTCTCTCTCGCACCCCTCTCTCTTGATCCTCTCTCTCTCATGCCCTTCTATGTCACCCCGTCTCTCTCGCCCCGCCCACTCTCTCGCCCCTCCACTCTCTCGCCCTCCTCTCTCTCTTGCCCACCTGTCTCACTTGCCCCCTTCTCTCAACCCCCTTTCTCTCTCGTCCCCATCTCACTCGCCCCCTCACTCACCCACATCTCTCTCTCGACACCTCGCTCGCCCCTCTCTCTCTTGCCCCCTATCTCGACCCCCCTCTCTCTTGCACCCCACTCGCTTAACCCTCTCTCTCTCGTCCTGGTCTGTCTCACCCCGTCTCTCTCGCCCCGCTCACGCTCTCGCCCCTCCACACTCTCGCCCCTCCTCTCTCGCCCTCCTCTCTCTCTCGCCCCTCTCTCTTGCACCCTCTCTCTCTTGGCCCTCTCTCTCGAACCCCACTCTCCCGACCCTCACTCTCTCTCGCTCCATCTCTCTCACCCCCCTCGCCTCCTCTCTCTCGTCCCAGTCTCTCTCGCCCCACCTCTCTCGCACCCTCTCTCTTTCGAACCCTCTCTCTCGCCCTCCCCTCTCTCTCGCCCACTCCTCTCTCCCACCCGTCTCAGTCGCCCAACCCTCTTTGGCCCTCTCTTGCCCAACTCCCTCACCATACTCTCTCACCCTCCACTCTCTCGCCCACCCCCTTCGACACACTCTCTCTTGCACCCACATACCTCCCCCTCTCTCGCGACCCCTCTCTCTCGCCCCAATCTCTATTGCCCCCTCTCTCTTGCCCCTTCTCTTGCTCCTTTCTCTCTTGCCCCCCTCTCTCGCGCCCCCTATCTCGCTCCCCTCTTTCTTGCCCCTCTCTCTCGCCCCCGTCTCTCTCGCCCACTCCACTCACTCCCCCTCCCTCTCACGCCCCCTCTCTCTCGCCCACCTCTCTCTCTCTCTCACCCACCCATCTCTATTGCCCACCTCTCTCTCTTGCCCACCCCGTCTCTTGCCCACCACTCTCTCTTGACTAACTCACTCGCCCACTCCTCTCTTGCCCCTTGCCCCAATCTCTGCCCCACTCTCTTGCTCACACGTCTCTCGCCCATTCCTGCTCATCCCACTGTCTCTCTCTCGCCCCCACATCCATGTCCCTCCCTCGTGCCCTCTCTCTTTCGCTCCCTCTCTCTCGCCCCCTCTGAATTGTACCTTTTTCCTTGTTATGAAAAAGTTTCACTTGCCCTTTCTCTGTGACTGTTTCTGTCTGAAACTGTTACACAGGCTCCCACTCAGTTGACTGGACGGCTGGTATGTGATGCAGAGGGAGGCCAATAGCGCAGTTTCAATTCCCCACACGGACAGAGGCCACCATGATGGTGACGTTCTCTCAACCTCCAGGGCTCAACTCTACTTTCCTGCCACCCCCTCATATCCCTCAACTCGCTGATATTCAAAAAACGATCCAGTCCATCTGTAAAAACATTCAGTGACACAGCCTCCACAACTCTCTGGGTTAGTGAACTTCTGAATTCACAACCTTCTGAAAGAAGACATTTTGTAGTATCTCAGTTTGAAATCGATATCCCTTATTCTGTCCCTGAGTTCGAGACTGCCCAGGTGTGGAAACACATTCTCAGCATCTACCTTGTCAAGCCCCCTCT
This sequence comes from Chiloscyllium punctatum, assembly GCF_047496795.1. Classification (NCBI taxonomy): domain Eukaryota; kingdom Metazoa; phylum Chordata; class Chondrichthyes; order Orectolobiformes; family Hemiscylliidae; genus Chiloscyllium; species Chiloscyllium punctatum. The sequence goes on from NC_092769.1 coordinate 3,365,685, forward strand.
GCATCCTTTATGTTTCAGTAACATCACGCTCATTCATTTCAAGCACAATGAATAATCGCCTCACCATTTTAGATGTATTCAATAATTCGACCCTTTCATCCCAGGAACCTGCATACTGTATCAACTTAGTTACTTGCTGCAACACCACGCTGACTTTATGTTTCATTCACAGGAACACTCCAATCCCTTTTTCGTGCCCTTTGTTGGGAGTCTTCTTCATTAAATAACAGACTGCCATTTGGTTCGCAGTGTCATCTTCAAACTCGGATATATATTGCATTCAGCTCCCGCCGTCAGGCTGTCAGAATAGACTGTAAATAACTAATGCCATTGGACTGGTATTTGTGACACACCAGTATATATGTCTTTATCATAACGATCCATTAATCCTGACTCTCCGATTTCTATGTGGTAACTACCCGTCATCCAATGCTAATACATTATCTGTAACACTATGAGCTTCTGTCTTGTGTAAGAACCTTTAGTTTCCGATACTTTGTGGAAGATCTCATCGTAAGCCACATGCCTACCAGGTCCCCTTTATCAAGTCCGCATGTTACATTTTCAGGGCTCTTAGAATAACTTTGCAGACAAAATATAGTTTCCCATTCACAAAACCATGCTGAATATGCGTGAAGTTTTTCTAAATGCCCTTCAATTCTTGCCTTAATTACAGACTCTTGCGGATTCCCATTAATAATGGTTAGGCTAAATGTTTCCTGCCTTCTGTCTCGCTCCTTTCTTGAAGACAGGCGCCACATTGGAGGTTCTCCAGTTTCGCTGGAACACTCCTGAAATCCAGAGAGTTATGTAATCTTTCACACAGTACCACCAGCCACTCTGTAACCACTTCTTTAAAAAAAACCAACCGTGAATTACTGCTGACCGGTCTACCCTTACTCTTATCTGTTTGTTAAAAAAACATTGTTCCTTTTGTTAGAGACAGTTCAAAAATTTTCCTCTTTTTAACGTTTTGTCTATCTCATTGACATGTATACAGTGCCTTTCCCTGTGAGGAACAATGCAAAGTACTGATGTAATTTGTTGCCCGTTCTCTGTAGCCAGTTACCCAATCACATCCTCCAAATGACCTCAATATACCTTCCAGACTTCATTTCTACCTAAGGTCACACACCCATTTTGAAAGTTTTTTTTATATGCACAGAAAATTTTGTGATGCTTGTTTTTATATTTCTTGCCAATTTAATTAAATCATATCTTTTGTACCCCCTTTTCATCCCTTTCTAGATTCAAACAATCACATCACGCACAAACAGACTCTTTGGTCCAACTTGTTCATGCTTAACTGATCAAGTCCCATCTGCTTTCACGTGTCCCATATGCCTCTAAACGTTTCTCATTTATGTGTTTGTCCAAATGTCTTTTAAATGTTGCAGCTGTACTTTCATCTACAACTCTTCCTCTTGCAGCTCATTCCATACGCACATCACCCTACATGTGAAAAAGCTGCACTACTGGCCCTTTTAAATCTTCGCTCTTTCTCCTTAAAGCGATGTACTCTATGTTTGGAAACCTCCCCCCATCCCCTTCTGGGGGAAAATACCTTACCTCTCCACCCAATCCATGCCTCTCATGATTTTATAAACTTCTATAACGTCACTTTTCAACCTCCTCCATTCCATTTAATACTAACTTCAACAACAGGCATTTAATCGTAAGCACTGCAAATTTGAAACAATATTCAAAATGACAGGCAAACAACACAGACAAATCTTTATTCTGTGATTTGATTTTCTCAATGTCACAATACTAAGACAGCGTGAAACCCTTACCAGTACCATTAGGAAGTCAAATACTTGAATTCCTTTGTCGAGACAGGGTGGTGATCCCTACAGTGAAAACGTGTCGCTTGCCAAATCCAAGTAAGAAAGGGAATTCTTATACCACACAGTAAATATGCAGTTGCCTTTAGTAGAGTGAGATAAAGGCTGAGTATACTTGTTGAAATTTGGATCACAGTGTGAATTCAGTGCAAAGCGGGGGGAGGTGTTTTCAATAAGGTTTACTCCAAGAAGGAAACTTTCTGGAATGAGATGTGAATTGGAGGTGTAAAACAACATGAATGTAGAGGCCGAGTCACACTGAGACCAGAGGCAAATTGACAGCAGAAAACACAGCTTGATGCTAGTGCAGGGAAGGTAGACCTGATCAAAAAGCCTCAGGTAAGAACCATAATGTGAGAGAATGTGCTCTGTAATTGGAGATGGATAACCTGGAATCAGGAAGCGGAGACAAGGAGGGAAGAGGATGGAACAGCAATTGCAGGGCTTTCTGGGGGTAATTCAGGCAGCACAGTTGAAATTCATGCCCAGCATCTGCTCATGGTCCCTGAAATATCCACCCTAAATCTGGGCACGCACTAATGCTCGTTAATTTGACATCGAATAGTATCCTTGACAGATTTTGTCTACCACGGGCGGTTCATCTCCTTCTGAATCCTTCTTTTTGAACAGAAACAATAATTGCTGAGCGTTATGGGATGTCTGCTTGAATTGCTGCTGCACTGACCTTCCTCTGGGTCTATTTCTACATCCCTCTTCAGACCAGATGTGAGACAGAAATCCTCAATTTAAATGTTTGGTTCTTTTCAATCAATCAGGAGGAACTTCTGCATGTGGCTGAATACACGATCAGCAGAGGCTGACTCTATTCTTCCAGTTTCTCCTTCTCTGTTGTTTCTGTTTGATGATGTCACATTCCAGTGAACTGCCTCTGACGTGACCTCTTTTTTCTTCAAAACAGAAATTCCCTAACTCCGGTGGACAGGGCCTTCAGCTGTCACTGTCCCATCGCCCACAGTGTCGCCCTCACTCTGTCCCGTCATTCCCAGAACAATGATATATCTCCCCTTGTCATCACTTCCTACTGCACGAGAATCCAAATTCTTGTAAACATCGTCTGCCACTTCCACCACCTCCAGCAGGACTACACCATCAAACACATCTTCGCCTCCCGACCACTGTCAGCATTTCACGTGGACCATTCCCTCTGTGACACCCTCCATCACACTGAACACTTCCCCACTACCGCCATGGCACCTTCTCATGCAATCGCAGAAGGTACAACACTTGCCCATTCACCTCTTCACTCCTCACTTTCCAAGGCCCCAATCACAACTTCCAGTTGAAGTAGCATTCCACTTGTATTCGTTCAATCCAGTCTCCTGTCATTGCTGCTCAAAATGCAATCTCCCTTACACTTGGGAGACCAAACAGAGACTGTTCCAAGGAACACTTCCACTCTGTCTGTAGGAATACTCCTGATCTTCCCATTGCGTCCCATTCCAATAACCTACTTTGTTCTCATGCTGAATTTCTCCAGCACTTTCTGGTTTTGAACAGCTTGAAAGACGTGTGTTCAAGCCGCTCGAACGCCCTGTCCATCATGGAGCGCCATACATCGGGGAGTGAACAATAACACAAGATGTAAAAATTCTTGGGTTCTGAAACGACATAAGACTGGCATCATTGACGCTATAGAGTTCTTAATGAGGGCCATGGAGAGAAACAGAGGGAATCATATTTCAATTTAAACACCGAAAGTGGCACGACTGAAAGGGAAAAGTTCCAGATAAATGTTAGAACTAGAATCGCTACAGTATGGAAACAGGCTCTTCCACAACGGTTCTCTGTCGACTAAACCAACCAGACCTATTCCCATATCCTACATTACCCCAAACTAATAGGCCCAACAAACGCATCGCTGAACACAATGGACAATTTAACAAGGCCAATGCACCTAAAATGCACAAATTTGGACTGTGGGTGGAAACCGACACATCTGGAAGGAACCCACGCAGACACGGGGAGAACGTGCAAACTCACACAGACGGTCGCTGAAGGATGGAATCGAACTTGGGTCCGTAGTGCTGTGAGGCAGCAGCGCTATCCACGGACGTACGGTGCTGACTGGCGGAATACTTTTACGGGTTTTGAGAATCATGATAGTTAAGAGGTGTGACATCATGGCCAAACGCCCAGAAGAATGAAAGTACAAAAACGGAAGTGTTACCACATCCGAAACCAGAGTAGGTCATGGAGTGATGGGTGAATGGGTCTCGGTGTGAACTTGGGGATAGGCGGCTGAATTGCAATGCAGAAAATGCAGCTCAAAACTGAGAATTCATGTGGTATTGTTGATCACAGCTGGACAGAAGGAGAATTGTACTGAATCAAACTCTGTAACTTTATGCCCAGAATAATCCCTCAGTCTATCATTCCCATTAAGCTGATTGATGTTTCAGAGACGTGTTGGGGAATATGCTACGGTCAGAACCATGTGTACCTAAAACCGATGATAATCCACCTAAAGCTACCGCACTTGATCACTGTATTACATTCCAAACAGCAGGACTAATATCCGATAGAGAGGGCGAAATGATTACAAAGCAAAAGGATCAGGTAGAAGCTCTACAGTTCTGCCACATCCAGTCAGAAATGGAGTTGAACTATGAAACAACTGACGATAAAAGAGGATTCCACAAAATATTATTTAAAAACAACATTGTTCAATGGGATTAAGGCGTCACTGGTTAGGTCATCATTTATTGCCCAGAGAGTAATTAAGAGTCAACCACATTGCTGTAGGTCTGGAGTTACATGTGTCCAGAGCTGATATGGATGGTAGTTTCCATTCCTTAAGGACATCCGTGAACCAAATGGGTTTGTCCTACAATCAGCAATTGATTCATGATCTCATCATTAGACTCTTAATCCCAAACATGTATTGGATTTGAATTCCACCATCTACTGTAACAGGATTCGAACTCAGATCACGAGAACATTACTGGGGTTGTTAGACTAACATCGCAGCAGCTATTGCTGAGGCTATTGCTCTACCATTCGTCGAAAGAACAGAACCTTCTTGTACATCAGTGTAAAAGACAAAGATGCCGTGTCTGTACCATCCTCAGGCAGACGTGTTGCTTGAATGATGCCCACAAAATCACAGATGCCAGTCTTCAACCAATTTGATTCGCTGCACGTGACATGAAGAAACAGCAGAACACAGTCGATACGACAAAGGCAATGGGTCTTGACCCCATTCCTGCAATTGGACTGAAGACTTGCGCTGCACAACAAGCCGTGTCCCTGGGGTCGCTGTGTCATTCCAGGTCCAACTCTGACATCTCCCTGGCAATGTAGAAAATTACTCAAGTATGTCCCATCCCCGAAGTGGGGAATAATTACCAGCTGTCCAATTACCACCTCCAAAGTCCCATCACGACAATCAAATTAGTGAAAGCTCTTTCTGCCAGAGATGTCAAGCAGCAAAGAAATAACCAGCTCAGTGTGGTGTCCCATAGGTCCCCATGTGGAGATGGTGCTGTTGTGAAAATGTCACTGGATTACTAATCTAGACCAGGTTAATGCTTTGGCAGCTGGTGGAAGTTCGAAACAATTAATAAAATATAGAGATGTAAAATCTGGTGCCAGTAATACTGATATGGAAGGCCATGTTAATTGTCAACATAAATTTTCTTCCCCATTGTAATTTCAGGAAGTGAATCTCCCGCGCTTTCCTTGTCTTGCCTAAATGTGACTCCAGATACACAGCCATGTATATCTGGTCTCCGAAACTGCAAGGCCGTTGTATCAAACTGTTCCGAGGTCTTAAAAGATGAACCCGGAGAGAACACCGGGCAACAGCCTCTGTTTCGGAAAAGGATACGTGAATCACAGTCCTGTCGACCCTTCAGAGACCTCCTTCCTAACATACGAGAGTTTGTAACAACATTTATAGAGCTTTCCCACAGACTGCACAGAAACATCGGGAAAGGGGGAGGACATCCAACCCGTTGAACCTTCTCCACTCTGTTTTTTGGCCAAACATCTCTTCAATTGACTTTTCCCAAACACTGCATACTCTATATCCTTTGAAGTGAGTAACTATTTGGATAAAAAATTGAAGTAGGAACTTCGGTTCATCAGTTTGGCGAAGAAGTCAACAAAAGTATACACACAAGTCTCTTCACAGAGCAACAGGTTTACATCAATTCCTATTGAAATGCTAACCGTTATTCTATTTTTCCAACCGATATACTCAATGCCACGTCTATCCACATTGTTCTTCACCTGCCACGTATTTGCCCATTCCCTCCAATTGTCTTCACCTTTGAACGTCTTCACATCCTGATCACCCACTCACAATCTCAATTTGGGGCTAACAGTAGTTTTAGGAAGATTACATACAATGCCCTTGAACAAATGTTTGACATGCTTTCTGAATAGCTGGGGTCCAAACATCAATTCCTGGATTATCATACTAGTCATTGCTTTCCACTCCAAAATATATAGAACTGTTTATACTGATTCACATTGTCCTTTAAACTCTCCCATTCTCAAACCATGCCAGGATATTAAATCTATCTGTTACACACTGTAATGGACCAGGACAGACCACCTCAAATCATTTCAAGTAATGGGAGAAGATTTGAAGCTGGGGTGCTCGTTGTTGTGGTTCTGTTCGCCGAACTGGGAATTTGTCTTGCAAACGTTTTGTCCCCTGTCTAGGTGACATCCTCAGTGCTTGGGAGCCTCCTGTGAAGCGCTTCTGTGCTGTTTCCTCCGCCATTTATAGTGGCCTGTCTCTGCCGCTTCCGGTTGACAGTTCCAGCTGTCTGCTGTAGTGGCCGGTCTATTGGGTCCAGGTCGATGTGTTTGTTGATAGAGTCTGTGGATGAGTGCCATGCCTCTAGGAATTCCATGGCTGTTCTCTGTTTGGCTTGCCCTATAATTGTAGTGTTGTCCCAGTCGAATTCATGTTGCTTGTCATCTGTGTGTGTGGCTACTAATGATAGCTTGTCGTGTCGTTTCGTGGCTAGTTGGTGTTCATGGATACGGATCGTTAGCAGCCTTCCTGTTTGTCCTATGTAGTGTTTTGTGCAGTCCTTGCATGGGATTTTGCACACTACATTGGTTTTGCTCATGTTGGGTATTGGGGCCTTCGTTATGGTGAGTTGTCTGAGAGTGGCTGTTGGTTTGTGTGCTGTTATGAGTCCGAGTGGTCGCAGTAGTGTGGCTGTCAGTTCGGAAATGTTCCTGATATATGGTAGTGTGGCTAGTCCTTTGGGTTGCGGCATGTCCTCGTTCTGTTGTCAAGGAAGTAGCGCAGACCCAACCTTTGCTCATTGATTTAAGCAGGTGTAAGGTGGATATTCCAGGAGTGATGAAGCTGAAAGAAACACGAACAGAAGAGGATAGCAGATAGAATAGCATAAATATCTGAAAAACCAAGAAATTATCTCTCAACTCCGGATTCAACCCAGTTAAACTCTTCTGCAACACATCCAATGCCAGTTCATTTTTCTCAAGTAAGGCAGCTTAACCTTCATACAATACTCCAGGTGTGGCCTCACCAGCACCCTGTACAGCGGGAAAATAACTGCCTGATTTTAAATTGAATCTATTCAGCAACGAAAGGCAACATACCATTTGCCTTCCTGAGTACTTGCTGTACCTGCAGACCAACCTTGTGTGATTCATGCACATGGACACCCAGGTCCCTCTGCAGAGCAGCATGCTGCAACGTGTTACCATTCAAGTAGTAATCCTTTTTACTGGTAGTCCTAACAAAATGGATGAATTCACATTTACTGACATCGTATTTCATCTGCCAGACATTTGCCTACTCACTCAAAGTATCTGTGTTCCTCTTAAAAAGTTTCATAGATCTCTGTACACGTTGCCCTGCCACTCATCTTCGTGTCATCTGCAAACTTTGACAAACTACGGATGCTGCTAACTCCACAACATTTATTTAAATTGTGAATAATTGCAACCCCAACACTGATCCCTGAAGCACGCCACTAGTCACTGATTGCCAGATATGAATAGCACTCATTTCGACCCACCCTTTGCTCCCTGTTATTCAACCAATCTTCTATCCATACTAATACTTTACCCATAACGCCTTCCATCTTTATCTTCTGCAGCAGTCTATTGTGTGGCACCTTGTCGAAGACCGTTTGGAAACCTAGATACATCACATCCACAGGGACCGCGTTGTCTACCTTGCTCATAATGTCTCCATAAATTTCCAAACTACTTGTTAAGCACGACCTGCCCTTCAGGAACCAATGCTGTGTCTGCGCAAAGGGCCGATTTCTATCAAAATGCCTTGCTATTTCTCCCTTGATAATACACTCATGCATCATCTCCATTACACAGATTAATCTCACTGGCTTATAATTCCCCATCTTTTAGATACCAGCCTTATTTAACAGTGGCGTCTCATTTGCTGTTTTCCAATCTGCAGGGACTTCCTCACAGTTCATCAAATTTTAGAAAATTACCACAAACGCACTTGTTATTTCTCCCGCTTTTTTTTAGTACCCTGGGATGCGTTTCACTGGGGGACTTGTCTGCCTTCAGATCCATTAGCTTACCCAACACTACCTCCTCCGTAATAATGATTATGCACATGTCCTGACCTACCCTCATCTCTTTGTCATTCGTTGGCATGTTATTAGTGTCTTCCACCAAGAAGATCGAGACAAAATACCTGCTCAATGCCTCAGTCATTTCATCATATCCTATAACTAAGTGCTCCTTTTCATCCTCTAAAGGACCAACTTTTACGTTAGCCATTCATTTTCATTTTATATATTTAGGGAATCATCTGCAATCTCTTTTCATGTTCTGTGCTAGTCTTTTTTTTCTTGTATTCTATCCTACTTTTCTTTATAGCTTTTTTCATGGCTTTCTGTTGACCATTAATGTTTTTCCAATCTTCTAGGTTCCCGCTGTTCTTGGCCACTTTGCATGCCTTCTCTTTAAACTTGGTAGACTCGCTTATTACTTAGACATCAGATGCACATCTTAGAGTCTTTCCTTTTCACTGAATATACTTTTGCTAAGAACTTTGAAAGATTCCTTTGATAATCCTGCATTGCTCGTCAACTGCCACTATGAAGTCGTTGTTTTCATTCGACTTTAGCCATGTCCGCCCTCATTCTATTGTTGTCTCCCTTGTTTAAGCACAGGACCCTGGTATTGGATTTTATCTTCACACTCTCCATCTGTATTTTAAATTCAACCATACTGTAAGCATTCCTTCCAAGTTGATTTCTAACTATGAGGTTATTAATTATTCCTGTCTAATTACACAGGACCAGATCTAGCATAGCTTGCTCCTTATTGTACGTGCTTTTATTTTAGAGCAGTCAAACCCAGACATTTCGGATTCACTGTTTTTTCATCTTTCAAAAATAAAACAAGGACAGCATGACCTTGTTGAAGGAATAGCATTTTCACAACACTAGTCTTGGGACTTCATCAAATAGTTTCTGAAAATCCAAATTCACTCCACCTATTGCTTCACCATAATTTATTTCCCATTCGGTTTCTCAAATATGATCCACCTTTAATAATTTGGCATTGACTTGATCCATGTTCATTACTTTCAAATTAATTTAATTCTCAAAGTTCCCTGACAAAACATTCTTTCTAATAGACTCTTGTATTGTCCTGACTGCTTCTTTGGTGCTACGCAGACTGTAATTCTCTGCTTTCTCCCTGCCTCCTTTAGAAGTACTGGGGTTATATTTGCTGCTCTCAAATCTGTCAATTCAATCATCAGGAATTTTGAAGACAGCAAGCAAAATATCCATTATCCCCATTGCCACCTCCTTTAGGAATCAGAGATATAGATTCTCAGGCCATGGGGATTTATCAGATTTCAGTCCAAATATTTACTCCAAAACTGTTTATTTACTGATTTGATTGTATTTCCTGTTTTTTTCTCTGTAGACCTAGAATTGCTTGGAAGTTTTGAATTTTTTTCTTTCATGAAGGCAGAACTGAAGTACTTGCTTCATAACCTGCCAATTTCCTGTTCTCCATTCGCTGGTTTTGGACTGTAAGGAAGCTACAATTATCTTTGCCAACATTTCACCTTGGTATATTGTACTTTGAGAAGCGTTTACGTTTTACGCTTGTTTAATAAGTGACCTTCCACAGCGATACAATCACAGAAGCAGAGCATCGAAATTACAGCACGATCTATATTATTCCAACTTTACCTCATCAGTCCCATAACCATGAGCGGTTTGACACTTCAAGTGCACGTCCTAATACTGTTTAATGGTTGTGAGGTGACCCGTGATAACTACCCCCCCCCCCACCCCCCCCACCCCCCCCTCAGGAGGTGCATTTCGGAGCCCATCACCCCCGGATGAAAAACAATCCCCGAATCCTCTCTAAACGTCAAATCCTTTCCTTTAAAAGTGTGCTATCCTTTTCTTGGCCCTTTGACTAAAAGGAAGAGCTGCTGTCTATCCACCCTATCCATGCCCCTCGTAATCTTATGCTTCTGAATTACGTCCCCCTCAGCCTTCTCTGCTCCGAAGTAAACAAATGGAGTTTATGAAACCTCTTTCCATCTGTATCTTCCGGTATCATAAAAAATCCTCCTCACTGCCAAACACCCAGCCAATATTTGTGTCAACTACAAACTTGCGTATCACGCTGCCACTTCCCTTCCACATTCACACCTACATCATTTATAAATACCACAAATAATAAGGGACACAGCGCTGATCATTGTGGTATATCAGGGGACACCAGTCTCCAGTCACACAAACAGCCTTCTACCACCATATACATTTCACAAAATTTTCTCTAACACTGATCTGAAATACACTGTTCTATCGTTCCCTGCTCCATCTCTACAATCCTTCCTATAAAGGGTATTCTCCAGTCTCGGGCACCTCACCTGTGACCAGATTCGATTTAAACGTTTACATCAGCGCTCTCATCCTTGTCTCCAATATCAGCCTGAGATGTAATTGAGCTGGAGTTGAGTATTGACCCAGTTTTATACCAGCCAAAACCATCAATCCCTGCTCACATCTTACATCAATATTTTCAAGAACTCACCAGTGAACCTTCTTGAATTTTGTACCTACCTCCTCATTTTCCTAAGTAAAACAGCCGTGAGGTTCTCATTTAACAATCAATCAGCGTCTCCAGTTTCACACACAGATTCCCGCCTTGATCCCAGACCAATTCTCCTCATCAGACCATTGTGCCATCTGAGAGATTAATCAGGAGAATGCCCATTCAGTATATGTGATCAGTATATTTTACTTAGATCAAGACAGCAAAATTGTACAGATACAGGTACAGGTACAGTATCCCCAAATCTCTATATTACTAATGCAGAATGTATTTACTTCTATTAGGAGAAAATTACTGGAGAAGCCGAATCTGTACTGAAGCAAACACATGCTAGAGATCACTGTGAGTCAGACAGCATCGTAAAGAGATAGCAATCTGACAGTTGGAGTCAAGTTGATTCTTCATCGTCTTTATTCGGATTCCCTTTAAATGAAGGCATTTAAAGGACACAACACTGAAACTTGTGGCACACCAGCGTACACCGGTCTGCAGTCACACAAACAGCCTTCTACCACCACCTATGTTCTCCAATAGTTTCTCTAAGGCTTAACTTCCCCGTTTGCATATGTTCCTCCCAATACACTTTGCTTTAATGTTTTCTGCTAACTTGGTGTGTGTGCTAATTAAACCTCCTCCTGAATATCTGACTGTACCACATTCACTGATTCGCCATTGTTTATATCTACAAGAGATATCTTCAAGAAAACAATTGTAAATTATAACTTCCCTTTCATAAATACCGAACAACTATCTTGAAATTTGCTATTACTTTCTCAGTGTCCAATATGATATTTGTTACAATAGGTTGCAACAGATTCCCTTCTTGGATGACAAATAACTGTCCTGTCGTCCTCCACTCTCCCATTTCTTTCCTTCGTTAATCATGTGAATGCATTTAGAGCCTTCCGAAGTGAATACAGAGAAATACAGTGATCCCTATTGTAATCAATATGTGTATTGCTGTTTTCTCTGAAATTTCAGATTGAATTATATCTGGTCTGTCAGACTTATCAATCCTTATCCCAGTTCTGTTTCCAAATACTACCTCATAACTGTATATGATTGATTTTAGTCTTTAGTTGCAAAGGTCCCGTGATGACTTGGCATTTCTGGGAGATTTTCTGAATCTTCCTCTTTGAAGACAGATGCAATGTTACTGGTTCACTCCTTGTCATTTTTCTGTTCTCAACAATAAATCATCATACTACACATTCGTTGTGCCACTTTTGATCTTGGTATCATTTTCATTTCAAGTATCAACAGACGCTTTTCGCCAGTATTTACAAAAACAATGAAAATCACAGCACAGGAACAGGACCTTCAGCCTTCCAAGTCTACGTTATGCCTCCTCTGTATCTTGTCCGTGTCAGTAATATCACCCTCATTCATTTCAACCACAGTTATAATAAGCTTTAAACTGCAATTTGAGAGGGAAAGGATACAATCGGAAATGACAATATTGCTGTTGAATGAAGGGAACGATGGAGCTATGAGGGAGGAGCTGGCCAAAGGGATGACAGTGGAGGGACAATGGCGGATATTTCTGTGTATAATGCAGAAGATGCAGGATCAGTTCATTCCAAAAAGGAAGAAGGAAGATCCTAGGAGGGGTCATGGGTGGCCGTGGCTGCATAAGGAAGTTAGGAAACATTGAAATTTAAAAGAGAAAATATATAACATAGCAAAGATAAGTGGGAAAACGGAGGTCTGGGAAGCTTTTAAAGAACAACAGAGGATTACTAAGAACGAAATATGCAGAGGAAAAATGAGGTCAGAAGGTAAACTGGCCAAAAATATAAAGGAGGATAGGAAAAGCTTTTTTAGGTATGTGAAAGGTAACAAAATGGTTAAGACTAAAATTGGGCCCTTGAAGACAGAAACAGGGGAATATATTATGGCGGGGACAAAGATAGTGGATAGTGGAATCAAGCGTTATGGAGATAAGGCAGGAACAGGATACTGATCAGGAACAGCCATAATCATATTGATGGTGGTGCAGGCTCGAAGGCCAGAATGGCCTAATCCTGCACCTATTGTCTATTGTCTATTGTCAATGAATAATCACCTCACCATTTTAGATGTACTCAATAAATCAACTGTTTCATCCCTCGAACCTGTCTAATGAACAAACCTATTTACTTGCTGCGTCAGCATGCTGATGTTATGTTTCATACACAGGATCTCTCCAATCCATTTGTACTGCTCCTTCTTTTGAGAGTTCCCTTCATTAAATAACAGCCTGCCTTTTCGTTCTCAGTGTCATGCACAAGCTCGGATGCATATTGCACTCAGTTCCTACCGTCACGCTATCAGGATAAATTGTAAAAAGCTGAAACTGTAGAACTGATATTTCTAGTATTCCAGTAGATTCGTCTCTATCATAAAGTTCAATGAATCCTGACGGTCCAATTTCTATGTGCTAACCAACTCATCCCATACTAATTCACTATCCATCATACTGTGAGCTTCTGTATTGTGAAAGAACCTTTATTTTGAGGTACCTGGTGGAAAATATTCAGAAAGCTTCGTGTCTACCCGATCTCTTTATCAAGTCCGATTGTCACATTCTCAGTGATCTCCAGAGAAAAAAAAACTTTGCATGATTTTACAGACAAAATATAGTTACCCTTTCACAAAAGCATGCTGACTCTGCGTGATGTTTTTTCTAATAGCCCTGCAGTCCCTTCCTTAATAACAGACTCTTGCAGATTCCTAGCAACAACACTTAGGCGAAATGGTTCCTGCTTTCACTCTCGCTCGTTTCCAGAAGACAGGCGGCACATTGGAGGGTCTCCAGTTTCGCTGGAACTCTCCTGTAATCCAGAGATTTATGAAATATTTCACACAGTGCCACCAGTCACTCTGTAACAACTTCCTTCAAAACCAGCTATGAATTACAGCTGACCTGTCTATCATTAGTCTTATCTGTGTTTTTTTTTTAAATCCCTTGTTCCTTTAATTAGAGGAAATTCAAGAATTTCCCTCCTATTACCATTTTGTTTTTATCATTGAAATGCTTACAGTGCCTGTAGGGAATAACGTAAAATGCTGATGTCAATTATCTATCTGTTTTTCCCAGTCGCCAGAGCCCTAGTCACACCCTTAAAATGTCCTAAATATACTTTCCTGACTTTCTTTCTCGCAAAGGTCACACACTCATCTTGAACTCTTTTCATATGCACGGAAAAGCTCGTGCTGCTTCTTTTTATATTTGTTGCCATTTTAGTTATATTGTATCTTTTCTTCCTTTTTGCACGCTTTCTAGATTCATACAGTCATATGGTGCACAAACAGACCCTTTGGTCCAACGTGTCCATGCTGACCAGGTTCTCCAAACTAAACTAGCCCCATCTGCTTACATTTGGCCCATATGCCTCTAAACATTTTTCATTCATACGCTTGTCCAAATGTCTTTCAGATGTTGGAACTGTACTTGCATCTACCACACTTCCCTGTCATCTCATTCCAGACACATACCACCCTCTGCATGAAAAATATGCTCCTCTGTCCCTTTTATATCTTCCCCCTTTCACCATAAAGCTATGCATCTGTGTTTGAACTCCACTATCTTGTGGAAAAGATCTTGGCTACTCACCCTATCCATGCCTCCCATGATTTTATTAACTTCTATAATGTCACCCCTCAACGTCTTATACTCCATCTGGTACAAACTTCAAGAAAAATCATTTAAAGATAAGCACTGCAAACTTGAAACAATATTCAAAATGACAGGTAAATAATACTCAGCGCAAACTTCATACCATGATTTGTTTTTCTCCATGTTACAATACTAAGGCAGCATGAAACGCTTACTAGTGCCAATAAGATGTGAAACACCTGAATTCCTATGCCTAAAGTGGATGATGATCTCTACGGTAAAAACGTATCTCTGGCCAGATCTATGTAAGAAAAGGAATACTTATACCACACAGTCAGCATGCACTTGACTTGAGCAGAGTGAGATGAAGGCTGAGTAAACATTTTGAAATTTGGATCAAAGTGCGAATTCAGTACAAATGGGGAGAGGTGTTTTCAATAAGGTTTACTCAAAGAAGGAAACTTTCCTGAATGAGATGTGAGTTGGAGGTGTAAAACAGTATGAATGGAGAGGCAGAACCACACTGAGACAGCGAGACCAGAGGCAAAGTGGCAGCACAAAACATAGCTTGATGCTAGTGCAGTGAATGTAGACTGGATCAACAAACTTCAAGTGAAGTGGGTAGGGAACATTACATAAGAGAATGTGTTCTGTAATTGGAGAGGGAGAACCTGGAATCAGGAAGGGGAGACAAGCTGGGAAGAGGATGGAGCAGCAATAGTCGGGTTTTCTGTGGGGTAACTCAGGAAGCACAGCTGACATTCGTGCCCAGAATCTGCTTCTGATCCATGAAATAAACCTCCTATATCCGGCACTACACTAACACTCATTAAATTGTGATTGAATATTATCCATGACAGTTTTTGTCAACCATGGGTGGTCCATTTTCTTATCGAGTCATTCTTTTTGAACAGAAACAATAATTGCTGAGCGTTTTGGGATATCTGCTTGAATGTCGGCCCAGGTACACGCACTTATCTTCCTCTGGGCCTATTTCCACATCCCACTTCAGAACAAATAGAGACAACCCGTTTCTCCAATTCACACTTATTTTACATCCATTTTTCATCTGTTTCTCTTTAACCACAATTAAAAGCCCATTCCTCATGTGGCATTGCACCTCCACATGCTCTGTTTCCAATCATTCCTCGTCCACGTTTGCCAACGAATTAGAAGGTCCTTTTTAGTTCTGAACAAAGCTATCTCTGTTTTTCTGTCTCCACAGATGCTGCCAGACTTGCTGAGTTTCTCCAGCAGTTTCTGTTTTTGATCAAGTTTCAAAGACTTGTGTCAAAGTTGCTCAAACATGGACCGCCATACACCGGGAAGTGAGCATCAATGAAAGATGCACAAATTCATTGGTTCTGAAACTACATAAAATTAACTTAATTGACACTACAGAGTTCTTAATGAAGACCATGGAGAAAAACAGATGGAAACACATTCAATTTAAACACTGAAAGTGGCACGACTGGAAGAAAAAAGAGTCAGATGAATATTAGAATTTGAATCGCAACAGTGTGGAAGCAGGCCCTTCTGCCCAACAAATCCACACCGATCCTCTGAAGAGTAAACCAAGCAGATCCATTCCCCTGTCCTATATTTACCCCTTACTAATGCACATAACCTACATCCCTGAACACTATAGGCAATTTAGCAAGGCCAATTCACCTAACCTGCACATTTTTGGATTGTGGGAGGGAACCAGAGGACCTGGAAGAAACCCAAACTGACATCAGGAGAATGTGCATACACCACACAGATAGTTGCGGGACGATGGAATCGGACCCGGGTCCCTCGCGCTGTGAGGCAGTACCGCTAACGACTGAGCCACGGTGCCACTCCATGGAATATGTTTAGAGGTTTTGAGAAACGTGACAGGTAAGAGGTGTGACATCACGGACAGGCACTCACAGGTATGAGAATATGAAAATGGAAGTGTTGCCACATCCAGAGTAGGTCACCGGGTGTGGGTCAATGGGTCTCGGTATGAATTGAGAGACAGACAGCAGAATTGCATTGCAGAAATTGCACCTCAAAACCCCCGGAATTTATGTAATAGTGTAGATCACAGTTGTTCAGAAGGAGAATGGTATTGAGTCACAATCTGTAACTTTTCGCCTAGTATATTCTCTCAGTCTATTATTCATTTTAAGCTGAATGATGTATCAGTCACGAGTGTTCGTGAAAATACCAGGGTCAGAACCGTGTGTACCTAAAACTGATGACAACCCATTTAAAGCTATCACACTTGATGATTCACTTACATTGCAAACAGCAGGACGAACATCTGATAGAGAGGACGAAACGATAACAAAGCAAACAGATCAGATCGAAGCTCTGCACTCCTGCCACAGCCAGTCAGAAATGGAGTTGAACTATGAAACAACTGACGAAAGAAGAGGACTCCATAAATATTATTTTTTTAGAAAGTTCAATGTAATTAGGGTGTTGCTGGATAGGTCATTATTTATTGCCTAGAGGGCAGTTAGGAGTCAAACACATTGCAGTGGGTCTGGAGTCACATGTAGGCCAGAGCAGGAATGAACGGCAGCTTCATTCCCGAAAGGGCATCAGTGAACCAAATGGGTTTCCCTCACAATCAACAATTGATTCTTGATAATCATTCGACTCTTAATTCCAAATATTTCTTGGATTGGAATTCCACCATCTGCTGTGGCAGGATTCGAGCTCAGGTCACATGAGCATTGCCTGGGCCGCGAGAATAACAACTCAATACCACGAGGTTATTGCTTTGCCATTCCCCGAAAGAATGGAACCTTGCTGCACATCAGTGGAAAATACAGTCTGCAATATCTGCACCATCTTCAGCCAGAACTGTTCCTTGGATGATGTCCACAGAATCACAGATGCCAGTCTCAAATCAATTCTATTGGCTGCACCTGACATGAAGAAACAGCTGAACACAGTAGATACGACAAAGGCAATGAGCCCTGACCCCATTCCTGCAATAGGACTGAAGACTTGTGCTGCACAACAAGCCGTGTCCCTGGGGAAGCTGTTTCATTCCAGCTCCAACTCTGACATCTCCCTGGCAATGTGGAAAATTACTCAACTTTGTCCAGTCCCTTAAGAGGACAATAATTACAATCTGACCATTAACCACCCGCTCAGTCCCATCATGACAGTCAAATTTGTGGGATTTATTTTTGACAGAGCTGTCAAGCAGCATAGAAATAATCTGTTCAGTGTGGTTTCCAATCGGTCCCCATGTTGAGATGGTGCTGTTGTGGAAATGTCACTGGATCCAGACCCGACTAACGCTCTGGCAGCTGGTGGAAGTTAAAACCAAATAATAAAATATCGAAATCTAAAATCTTCTGCCAGTAACAGTGACATTGAAGCCAATGTCGAGTGTAAACACCAGTTTTCTTCCCAATGTACTTTCATTGCTTTCCTGTTCTGGCCTAAGAGTGACTCCAGGCACACAGACATGTGATAAACTCTTCAACAGTCTCAGAAACGGCCAAGCAAGACCCTCTATTGTATCAAACTGTTCCGAGCTCTTAATGGATAAAATTGGACAGAACACCTGGCACCAGCATCGGTATCAGAAGAGGGAAAGGGAAACACAGTCCTGTTGATACTGCAGATACCTGCTTTCTAACCACTAAGAGGTTGTGACACATGTACAGAGTTTTCCCACAGACTGCACAGGAACATTGGGAAACGAATAGGTCATTCAACACATTGAGCTTCCCCCATTCTAGTTTTTGGTCGAACATCTCTTCAATTATTTTTCCCCAAACACTGCGTACTGTAAATCCTTTGAAGTGATTAACTATCACAACAATATGATGTAGGCACTTCAGTCCATCATTTTTGCTTTCCCATTCAATATAACATTGGTTGATCCTCTGTCTCCACACCAAACGTCTGCTGCAACTTGTCCCTTTGGTGTCTAGAAATACTTACCGACGTTCAGTGCGTTGACTTCCACAAGCTTGTGTAGCATAACATTCCCAGATTCACCAGTGTGTGAGTGCAGCTATTTATTCTCATCTCAATGCAGAGTGTCCGGACTATACCTAATACTGTGGCTCCTTGTTTTAGACGTCCCAGCCAGGGTAATTACCATCCCTGCTTCCAATATGTCTCGCCCTGTCAGAGTTTTATATATTTCACTGAGTTATTCACTCATTTTCCTAAACCACATGGAATAAAGGCCCAGTTGCCCCAAACTCTGCTCCCACAAAAAAATTGTCATCCTAGAGATCAGTCTGGTAATTCTTTGCTGCTCTCCCTCAATGTCAGGGATGTCCTTTATTAGGTAAGGAGACCAAAACTGCACACAATACTGCACAATGTTCGAGATTGGCTCGCACCAAGGTCCTGTACAGCTATAATGAGATACCCTTATTCCTGCACTCACATTCCCCGGAAATGAAGGTCAACACACTATTTATCTTCCTAATTGCTTTCTGTTGCTCCAATAATATTTTCAGTGACTGGTGTACAGGGAGATCCAAATCCTTTTAAATGTTACATCTCCCCACTTGGTGGGTCTATGTGCACTGGGCAGCGTGCCAATACCAATCCCAGTATTGACGTCTGGATTCGGACTTCAATGCCCTGCATGGGCTTTGGAGTCCGGTGAAGAAGTCAACAAATTTATGCACATTAGTATCTTCAGAGACGAACATTTTCGCATCAATTCCTTTTGAAATGCTAGCCTGATATGTTATTTTTCCAATCAAAGTGTTCAATGTTACGTCCATCCACATTGCTGTTCATCTGTCAGGTATTTGCCCATTCCCTCCACGTGTCTCATTCACCTTGAATTTCTTCACATCCGCCTCACCCACTCAATACTCAGTTAGGTGTCATCAGCAGATTTTCAAAGATTACATTTAATACACTCGAGCAGATGTTTGATCTGCTTCCTGAATAGATGTGGGGCAATCATCAATTCCTGGATTATCCTGCTAGTGATTGCTTTCCACAGCAAAACAAAGTAACCGTTTATTCTGACTCACTGTTTTCCTGTCAGCTCTCTCCCATTCTCAAACTATGCCGGTATATTAGATCTCACTGCTGCACACTGTTATGGGCTAGGACAGACCATCTCAAATCATTTCAAGGAAGCAGCGCAGACTCAACCTTTACTCGTTGCCTTAAGTAGGTGTAAGGCAGATATTCCAGGACTGACACAGCTGGTCAAACCACTTAGTTTTAAATAGAACAGAATTTATTTTCAAAATTACAGAATGAAACACAAACAGAAAAGAACAGCAGACAGAATAACAGCCTATCCGACAACCCAACAGATTATCCTAACTTAATGATGTTAGCAAATGAAATGCATAAGGAGTGGGTACATGGGAAGACCAAGAACTGACTTTCATTCCAGCCTTCAAAAATGTTGGGCATTACTGTGTGACATGATTCGGGATGAAAATACCCAGAGACAGCCACTTAGAAGCCATATCCATGCAACTAGTTCCAAAGTAAGTAGAACTAAATTGACTAATCCCAGCTTTTGCCGTTTTGAAGGTTTATAAATAAATAATAAAAAAGGTTAAAAGTTGACGACTCAACTAGTCTTCCAGGTGAAGCTTTCTGGTTCTCAATAGCACTTCACTTCTCAACTGAGAATCGGAAAATGTTTCAAAGACATTGGGCGGCACGGTGGCACAGTGGTTAGCGCTGCTGCCTCACAGCGCCAGGGACCCGGATTCAATTCCCGCCTCAGGCAACTGTCTGTGTGGAGTTTGCAAATTCTCTCCGTGTCTGCGTGTGTTTCCTGCGGTTGCCCCGGTTTCCTCCCACAGTCCAAAAAATGTGTAGGTTAGGTGAATTGGCCATGATAAACTGCCCGTAGTGTTAGGTGTACGGGAATGGGTGGGTTGCTCTTTGGAGGGTCGGTGTGGACTTGTTGGGTCAAAGGGCCTGTTTCCACAATGTAAGTAATCTAAATCTAAGATGTTGTTCGAAGTACCTGAAACAATCCCACTAAACATCCCATGGGAAAAGCGAAAGGCAAAATCAAACCCAGGTTCTTCCAGGAGAGATATCAGACAGAGGGATGATCAGCATGGACCTGCTTCTTTGGGTCCGACAGCTTCACAATTAGCTGCCTGCTTTCAGTAAGCAGCCAGTCTGCGAAACATCAGTCCAAGCAAACCAAAGCAGAGTGTCTACAATGGGAGAACTGGCCGCTCCTCTTTCAGAAGGACTAGGAGCAGGAGTAGACCACCTAGTCCTTCTAACCTGCTCTTCCATTCAATAACATCAAGGCTGATCTACTTGTGGACTCATATCCACTTACCTGCGCTCTCACCGTATCTATTATTTACTTCATTGTTCAACACATATTTATCTCAGCGTGAAAAACATTTACTGAAGTAGCGCCAACTACTTAACTGGGCAGGGAATTCTATGGAATTACAAGCCTTTGGCTGAAAAGGTTCTTTCTCAATTCAAACCTAAATCTGCTGCCTCTAATATTGAGGTTATTCCGTGTTGCCCTAGCTTCACCAGCCACTGGAACCATCCTCACTACTTCGTTGTTACCACTTCTCTTCTTAATTTTTTAATGTTTCTATAAGATACCTCCGCTCATTCTTCTGAATCCCAATGAATATAATGCCGATCTACTTAGTCTCTCCTCATGAGTCAACCCACTCAACTCCGGAATCACCAGAGTGAACCTTCTCTGCACCACCTCCACTGCCAGTACATTATTTTGCAAGTAAGGAGGCCAAAACTGCTCACATTGCTCCAGGTGTGACTTCACCAGCACCCTGTACAGCTGCAACATAATCTCCCTGCTTTTAAGCTCAACCCCTTTCACAACAAAGAACGAAATACAATTTGCCTTCCTATTTACGTTATGTACCTGCAGACTAAACTTCTGTGAATAATGCACAAGGACACCCAGGTCCCTCCGCACAGCAGCATGCTGCATCTTCTTACCATTCAAGTAATAATCATTTTTACTGGTACTCCTAACAAATAGGTTACTTCATATTTATTAACATTGCATTCCATCTGCCAGACCTTTACCCACTCATGCAATGCAACTATGTTCCTCTGCAAAGTTTGACAGTACTCTGCACACTTTGCTCTGCCGCTCATCTTCGTGCCGTCTGCAAACTTTGGCAAACTACGCATGCTCCCATCTCCACATCATCTATATAAATTGTGAATAATTGCAACCCCAACACTGATCCCTGAGGCACTAAGCACTGATTTCCAGCCAGAACAGCACTCATTTATACCCACTCTTTGCTTCCCGTAACGCCATCCATCTTTTTCTTATGCAGCCGCTTACTGTGTGGCATCCTGTCAAAGCCTTTTGGAAACCTAGATACACCACATCCACTACGGCCTCGTTGTCTACCTTGCTCGTAATGTCTTCATAGATTTACAAAAGACTTGTTAAGCATGATCTGCCCTTCAGGAACGCATGCTACGTCTGCACAATGGGCCGATTTCTATCAAAATGCCTTGCTATTTCTTCCTTGATAATACAGTTAAGGCATCTCCCCCACTATACAGATTAAGCTAAATGATTTATAATTCCCCATCTTTTATCTACCTGCTTTTTTAAACAGTGGCGTCCCAATTGCAGTTTTTCAATCTGCTGGGACTGCCCCAGAGTTCAGCAAATTTTAGAAAATTACCACAAGTGCACTTGGTATTTCTCCCGCTACCTTATCAGTATCCTGGGATACATTCCATCAGGGCCAGGAGATTTATACCCTTAGCTCCATTAGCTTGCCCAACACTACCTCCTCTGTAATAATGCTTGTTCACAAGTCTTCACCTACCCTCATCTCTTTGGTAAAAAACAAGGACTGCAGATGCTGGAAACCAGATTCTAGCTTAGAGTGTTTCTGGTAAAGCACAGCAGTTCAGACAGCATCTGAGGAACAGGAAAATCGACGTTTCAGGCAAAAGCCCTTCATCAGGAATAGTGTATTCCTGATGAAGGGCTTCCGCCTGAAACGTCGATTTTCCTGCTCCTCAAATGCTGCCTGAACTGCTGTGCTTTACCAGCACCACTCTACTCTAGAATCTCTCTCTTTGTCGGTCACTGGCAGGTTATTAATGTCGTCCACGATGAAAACTGATACAAAATACTTGTTCAATGCCTCAGCCATTTCATCATATCCTATAACAAATGCTCCTTCTCTTCCTCTCAAGGACCAACATTTGTGTTACGCACTCGTCTTCATTTTATATATTTAAGGAATCTTTGCTATCTGTATTGATATGCAGTGCTAGATTTTTTTTCGCGTGTGCTATCCTACTTTTCTGTATAGCTCTTTTCGTGGCTTTCTGTTGACTTTTAATGTTTTCCTAGTCTCCAAGGTTCCTGCTGTTCTTGGCCATTTTGCATTCCTTCTCTTTCAATTTGATAGCCTTGCGTATTTGCTTATGTGCCAACGGCAGATTTCCCCTTTTCTTAGCGTCTTTTCTTTTCACTGAATAAAGTTTTGCTTAGGACTTTGAAAACTTCCTTTGAAAATCCTACACTGCTCGTCAACTCTCACCATAAAGTATTTGTTTCTAGTCGACTTTAGCCAAGTCCTCCCTCATTCTGTTGTAGACTGCCTCGTTTAAGCACATGACCCTGGTATTGAATTTTGTATTCACATCTCCATCTATATTTTAAATTCATCCATATTGTGATCAATCCTTCCAAGTTGATTCCTAACTATGAGGTCATTAATTATTCCAGCCTTATTGCACAGGACCGATCTAGGATAGCTTGCTTCTCATTGTATATGTTTTAATTTTAGACTTGAAAGCAATCCCAAGTAGTGAAATCCAGACTTTTCGGATTCACTGCTTTTACAACCGCTATGAAAAAGAAACAAGGACAGCATAACCTTGTTGAAGGACACTTATTTTCACAACACTAGACTTGGGACTTCATCAAACAGTTTCTGAAAATCCAAATTCAGTGCACATATTGCTTCGCCATAATTTATTTCGCAGTCGGAATCTTAAATATGATTCGCAATTAATAATTTGGCATTGACTTGATCCATGGTCATTACTTTCAAATTAACTTAATTCTCAAAGTACCCTGGCAAAACATTCTTTCTAATACACCCTTGTATTGTCCTGACTGCTTCTCTGGTGCTAAGCAGACGGTAATTCCCTGCTGTCTCCCTGCCTCCTTTAGAAATTTTGGGGTTACATTTGCTGCTCTCAAATCTGTCAATTCAATCATCAGGAAATTGGAAGACGCCAAGCAAAGTATCCATTATTCCCATGGCCACCTCCTTTAGGAATCAGAGATAAAGATTATCAGGCAATGGGGATTTATCAGATTTCAGTCCAAATATTTTCTCCAAAACTGTTTATTTACTGATTTGATTGTATTTCTTTTCTTTCTCAGTAGACCTAGAATTGTTCGGAAGCATTTTTTTAAAAAGTTCTTTCATGTAGGCAGAACTGTTGCTTCATAGTCTGCCATTTCCCTGTTCTCCATTCGCTGATTTTGGATTGTAAGGAAGCTACAATTATCTTTTCCAACATTTCACCTTGGTATATTGTACATTGAGAAGCTTTCACATTTCACGCTTGTTAATGCACTCTTCCAAAGCCCATTAGTTCCTGTCTTAAGCTGTTCAATGATTGACCTTCCACAGCCATACAATGACAGAAGCATTGACTCTGTACCATCAAAAATACAGCACGATCTATATTATTGAAACTTTCCTACATCAGTCCCGTAGCCATGAATAGTATGACACTTCAAGTCCTCATACAAATAATTTTTGATTGTTGTGAGGTGACCCGTGATAACTGCCCCCCTTAGGAAGTGCATTCCAGACCCCATGACACTCTGGGTGAAAAACAATCCCTGATTCATTTCTAAATCTCAAATCCTTCCCTTTAAAAGTGTGCTCCCCTGTTCTTGGCCCTTTGACTAAAAGGAACAGCTGCTTTCTATCTACCCTGTCCATGTCCCTCGTAATCTTATCCTTCTGAATTACATCCCCCTAAACCTTCTCTCATTCAAACTAAACAACACGAGCTTATCCAGCCTCTCTCCATAGCTGATATGCTCGATCATTGGAAACATCCAGGTGAATCTCTGCACCCCCTCGAGAATAATCACATACTTTCTGTAGTGTGTCTCCCAGAACTCCACACAGCATTCCATATTGGCCTCACCAAAGTGCCACATAGATCTTGTAATCTATGCCTCGATGAGTAACGGTTCTGCCTCCAGCTTCCATTGACTTCTTACGTAACCTTTTATCCTCCTGCATCACATTGAAGATTGTGTGGAAAAGCTCCCTATGAGCTTCCTTGTGCGCTACAATTCATTGCATATTTCGTATTTGGTTCCTTCTTCCAAAGTGCATCACCTCAGAGTTATGAGATTTACACTCCATCTGCCATTGATCTACCCATCTGACCATTCCATCTGTATCTTACTGTAAGATAAGACCTTCCTCCTCACTGCCAACCACACGGTCAATCTTTGTGTCAAATACTGACTTACTTATCACACTCCCACTCCCCCTCTACGTTCATATCTGCACCATTTATGAATACCACAAGTAATAAGGGACACAGCACTGATCACTGTGGTACACCAGGGGACGCCGGTCTCCAGTCACACAAACAGCCTTCTATCACCACATTTTTTTGCAAAAGTTTCTTTAACACTGATCTGATACACACTGGTGTATAGTTCCCTACTCTATCTCTATCACTCTTCCTATATAGGGTGTTCTCCAGTCCTCGGGCACTTTACCTGTGACCAGATTCTATTTAAACATTTGCATCAGCGCCTTTCATCCATTGTTTCCAACTGCAGCTTGAGATGTAACTGATCTGGACCTGGAGATTGATCTAATTTTATACCAGCCAATACGACAATCCCTGCTCACATCTTATATCAATCTGTAAAAGAGATTCCCAGTCCATCTTCTTGAATTTTGTACCTGTTTCCTCCTTTTCCAAAGTAAAACAGACGTGAAGTTCTCATATAACAATCAATCAGCGTCTCCAGTTTCACACATAAATTTCCGCCTTGATCCCAGACCAAGTCTCCTCAGCAGACCATTGTGCCATCTGAGGAATTAATCGGGAGAAAGCCCATTCATATATGTGATCAGTATATTTTACTTAGATCACGACATCAAAATTGTAGAGGCACAGTCTCCCCAACTCTCTGTGTTACTCGTGCAGAATGTCTTTACTTCTAGTTGGAGCAAATCACTGCAGAAGCTGGATCTGTACTGAACCAACACATGCTAGAGATCACAGTGAGTCAGACAGCATCTGTAAAGAGAGAGCAAGCTAACACTTTGAGTCTGGTTGATTTTTCATCGTCTGTATTCGGATTCCCTTTAAATGAAGGCGTTTAAAAGGAGACAGCACTGACACCTGTAGCACACCAGTGTACACCGGTCTGAAGTCACACAAACAGCCTTCGACCACCATCTATGTTCTCCAATAGTTTCTCGAATGCTTACCTTCCCCTGTGTCCATATGTTCCTCCCAATACACTTTGCTGTAATGTTTTCCCTAACTTACTGTGTGTGCTGATTAAAGCTCCTCCTGAATATCGGACTGTACCATATTCATTGATTCGCTGTTATTTACAAATACAAGAGATATCTTCAAAAGAATTTTGTAAATTGTAACTTCCCTTTCATAAATGCAGAACAATTCACTTGAAATTTGCTATTACTTTCTCAGTGTCCAGTAAGATCTTCGTTACAATCGGTTGCAACAGTTTCCCTACTGTGGATAACAACTAACTGGCCTGTAGTCCTCCACTCTCCCACTTCTTCCCTTCGTAAATCATTTGAATGCATTTATAACCTTCCGAAGTGAATACAGAGAAATACAGTGGTCCCTTTTGCAATCAACATGTGTATTGCTGTTTTCTCTGAAATTTCAGTTTGAATTATATCCGGTCTGTCAGACTTATCAATAATCATCCCAGTTCTGTTTCCAAATACTACCTCGTAACTGTATATGAATGATTTTAGTCTTTAGTTACAAAGGTCCCGTGGTGACTTGGTATTTCTGGGAGATTTCCCGGATCTTCCTCTTTGAACACAGATGCAACGTAACTGTTTCGTCTCCTTGTCATTTTTCTGTTCTCTACAATAAATTATCCTATCCACACATTCGCTGTGCCACATTTGATCTTGATTTCATTTTCCTTTCAAGTATCAACAGACGCTTTTCGCCAGTATTTAAAAATAACAAAGAAAATCACAGCGCAGGAACAGGCCCTTCAGGCCTCCAAGCCTGTGTCGATCCAGATCCTCTATCTAAATCTGTTCCTAAGGATCTGTATTTACTAAGGATCTGTATACCTCTGCTTCCGCATATCAAATACGCTATCGCCCCCGCCTATACAACCTCAGCTGGCAACGCATTCCAGCCACCCACCACCCTTTGCGCAAAGAACTTTTCGAGCATATCTCCTATAAAGTTTTCGCGTTTCATCTTGAATTCTTGACCCCCAGTAACTGAGTCCCCGACGCTGGGAATTAGCTTCTTGCTATCCACCCTGTTTACATATCTCAAGATTTTGTAGACCTCAATCAAGACCTCCCTCAACCTCCATCTTCCTAATGAAAATAATCCTAATCTACCAAACCTCTCGTTATATATCTTTCGGTCCATACTAGGCAACATTCTGGTGAAAATCCTCTGCCCTCTTTCCAAAGCATCCAGATCCTTTCAGGAATGTGGCAACCAGAACTGTCCGTGGTATTCCGAATGTGACCGAACCAAAGTCCTATGCAACTGTAATACGGCCTGCCTACACTTGTATGCAATAGATTCCAACAGATTCCCTCCTGTTGGTGACGAGTTAACCATTGTGGTTCTCCACTTCTTAAATTGTTAGAATGCAGGAAGGAAGTATGCTGTATGCCTTCTTGATCATTCTATCGACCTGCCACTTTCAGCGAACAATGGACCTGAACACCCAGATCTCTCTGTACATCAATTTTCCCCAGGGCTTTTTCCAGTTACTGCATAATTCGTTCTTGAATTGGATCTTTAAAAATGCATCACCTCACATCTGCCTTTTCGCCACCCAGCTCTCCAATCTATCTACATTCAGCTGTGTTCTCTGACAGTCCCCTCAACTTTCTGCTACTCTACCAATCTTAGTGTCATCTGCAAACTTGCTAATCAGACCACCAATACCTTCCATCAGATCATGTAAATATATCACAACAAACAGTGGTTCCAGCACGGAGCCCTGTCAAACACCACACAGAAGAGTTTTCTATTTTGAGAAACTCCCTTCCAATGCTACTCTCTGTCTCCTGTTGCCCAGCCAGTTTTCTAATCCATCTAGCGAGTACACCATGGACCCCTGCGACTTCATCTTCTCCATGAGTCTATCTCATCAAACACCTTACTGAAGATCATGTATTTGATATCTACAGCCCTTTCTCCACTATCGACTTTGTCATTCCTCAAAAATTCTATTATGTTTGCTAAGATGTGACCTTCCCTGCACAAACCATGGAAGGTCTTGTGTGGAGTCCGACTTGTTTTACCCTGGAGTCATACTGGTTTTATTTCCAAAGCTGGACTTTGTAAAATGCCACAATGATTGGCTGCGTACAAATTGAATGTTATTTTGAATAAAATACAATCTATCCCCAAATATAAATCTGAAAACGCAAATTAGTACCCCCCCAGCTGTGTGTCTGTGCGAGAGATGCAGTGTGTTTGTGTGTGTGTGTGTGTGCGTGTGTGTGTGTGTGTGGGGGGGGGGTAGGGCGGTTGGATGGCGTGCAAGTGAGAGAGAGATGATGTGTATGTTTGTTTCCATGTGTGTGAGCGAAAGGGGGTGTGTGTGTGTATGTTTACTGATGAGAGTGAGAGCCTGTGCTCACTTTAAGACCAGGCAGATTTGGCAGATCCCTTTCCCCACATACACCCAGCCCGTGTTTTCAGAGTGTCTATGCTCTGCAGCCTCTGCTCCATTTGTTGTTCATGTTACAGACACTGATGATGTAACTACAGTCTCCATGCTCCATCCAGAGTTGGGTCAACAAATCCTCTGGTCTCCCTGAATGTCTGAGGTAACTCACAGCACAACCTCCAGCAAACCATCCCCATCCCCATCCCCTCCACTAACTTTTCAATAACAGGAGACAATCAGACTTCCCTCCACTAAACGTGAGCTATCTACTCCTTTATAATTATACTTTAGGGTCCTCCTCGTGTTTCTGTCCACGTGATCAGCTGAGAGGGGCAAACACAGGCGTTCAGTAGACAGGCACAGACCAAATTTTAAAGACATGAGTCAAAGATGCTGAAGCTCCCTGTCCAACATGGAGCACAACTTGGGACACACCGGGAAGTGACCAATAACCCGAAACAGAACGCCCTGTCCATGGAGCACCACATGGGACACACCAGCAAGTGAACAACAGCCCAGCACACACAACGCTGTGCAACATGGAGGACGACGTGGGACACACCGGGAAGTGAACGGCTGCCCTGCACACACACGCACCTCTTCATGAAGCACCTAAAGGGACACACCAGGAAGTGAACAATAGCCTGACACACACCATTACATTATTTCTGAACTTCATGATACCAGCATTCGATACAATACACAACCAAACACCAAGGCCAGAGAAAGATACAAATGGACAGAGACATTCACATTAAAGATAGAAACGGACAATTAAGACAAACACAGAGCATGTTGTTCAAATATGAGATAAAAAACAAGCGAGTGGGTCTATCTGGTGCAGTGAAGCCTTGGCGGGTCAGGGCACAAGAATGAGAACATTGAATAAAGGCATTGCCAGATCAGCTGACCAAATTTGTTCCACTAAATTCTGAATTTGCCTCACAGAGCAAACGCAGAAACTATACACTGGGACAAGTAGACAACCCAGCGTGGAGAGCTATGCAGACTGAGCCAGTGTATTGCTCAGTAAACTGGTCTATCTGCCCAGCATGGGGACCTGTACAGACTGTGCTAGTGTATTGCTCGGTAAGGTGGAATATCTGCCCAGTATGGGGAGCTGTGCAGACGATGGTAGTGTATTGTTCAGCAGGCTGGAACAGCTCCCCAACATGTCAGTATTGCAAAGCTTTGTCGGGAAATTGCTTCTACATTTGCACTGCGTAACTGCCTAACTGCCTAACACAGGCCAATTCACCTAACCTGCACATTTTAGGACTGTGGGAGGAAACCGCAGCACCCGGAGGAAACCCACGCAGACACAGGGAGAATGTGCAAACTTCACACAGTCATTCACCTGAGGTGGGAATTTAATCCGGGTCTCTGGCGCTGTGAGGCAGCAGTGCTAACCACTGTGCCACCGTGCCGCCCACAAAGGCATGATATGTCGAAAGAAACCAACCATCCCTGTATAAACCCATGCCCATTCTTGTGACCTTCCAGTCTAATTTTCTCAGATTCTGATTCATTGTTGAAACATTTCAGACTCTTATGCTCAGACTTTGATCTCTCTCCCCTGTCTCTCTGGACCTGCTGATTTCTGTTAATACTGTTGGTGATGCTCCCACCATACTGTGGAATAACACACTGAATGTAGCCCACTTATCATTAAAAGATGGAAACCGTCCACTGGGGTAATTGCAATCCATGGAGACTAACATTAATCACAGTCACTGAACAAACAGGTCCAGTTAATCCCTTCCTGACATCACTTTTCATATCCCAATAAAAGGGAACATTTACTCAGTGTGGATGGAATGGATGGGCATTGCTTAGGGATGGACCATAAATCTTTCAATATTCTTATTGCTTCTTTTTTATGTGGGAGTAGTGCCAGAACACGGCAGGGCGGTGTATATTACATACTGTTTATAAAGGGCGACAGTCAGAAAGTAACAGACCCGCTGATTAAGGTGACTGGTGGGATAATTTTCAGAGCCAATAAACCAGTGTATATATTTATTGTCCATTTACGTTGTGTAATGCTGTTTCTCGTTTTATGTGCAGTGTTGTTCAAATTCTTCCATAACCTTGGGGCATCATTCAGAGCATCGAGACTGCTGCGCAAGGACAGGAGGAAGCAATTCTGTCCACACGCCCCTGTTTCAAAGGGACTCGGGAGGCCATTCTGTTTCTTGAGTCTGTTATGCAGTAACTATCAGTTGTAAAATACTGACGGAGAAGAATAGTCCGAATATAAATTTTAAAATTTTAAGTTGACTCAGGCCAACTTTGAACGTTTTATGTTGGCACTTTGAAAAGCTGCTTTGGAGAAGCTATTGGCGGGAAAGTGGGAGGCTGTCACAAATGATTTACAGAGTCTAGCGACAGCATGTTCATGTCTATGAGCAGGGTAAGGATGGTAGCTGTAGGGAACGATGAATGGCGAGCAGAATTGAGGCTCTGTTCAATAAAAGGCGGAAGTATATGATAGATAGAGACAGTAGGGATCGAATGAATCCATTGTGGAGTACCAGTGATATAGGCTAATACCCAAGTGGGAAATCAGGAGGGCAAAATGAGGACATAAGTTATCTTTCGAAAATAGGGTAAGGGACATTCCAAAGTGATTCTACAAATACATTAAGGTCAAAAGTGCAACTAGAGAGAGAACAGGACCCCTTAAAGATCAGCAAAGTGAACTATGTGTGGAACTACACGAGATCGGTGAGATAATAAATATTTTGCATCAGTATTTACTGTGGAGTAGGATATGGAAGGTAGAGAACTTGGGGAAATGAATAGTGATATCTTGAAATTCGTACATATTCCAGAAGATGAGGAGCTGGATATTTTAAAACACATTAAGGTGGATAACCCCCTCTGAACTTTGAAGT
The DNA here is from genome assembly GCF_047496795.1 of Chiloscyllium punctatum. Lineage (NCBI taxonomy): Eukaryota > Metazoa > Chordata > Chondrichthyes > Orectolobiformes > Hemiscylliidae > Chiloscyllium > Chiloscyllium punctatum. The sequence goes on from NC_092769.1 coordinate 3,396,996, forward strand.
GACTCTTGGTTAGGCACATGGATTTTAGTACAATGAAGGGCATGAAAGTTAGTCTGACCTTAGAGTAGGATAAACTGCCGGCACCACATCAGCAGCTCAAGGGCCCGTACTGTGCTGCACTGTTCTATGATCATTGAACTAATCAGATGTACCCCAGGTTGGGAAGCTAAGGAAGTAATTATTCGGTCTCTGGCTGAGATATTTTTATCATGGACAGTCACAGGTAAGGTTGTGCCATTGTTTAAGAACAGTTGGTTAAGGAAAGGAAGGAAACTGTAGACAAGTGGGACTGATGTTATTGGTGAGTAAGTTGTTGGAGGGGATTCTGAGGGACAGCATTTACTTTTGTTTAGAAATGCAAATTCCGATTAGTAATAGTCAACATGACTTTGTGTGTGGGAAATCGTGTCCCACTAATTTGATTTAGCATTTTGAAGAAGTGACGAATAAGATTGACGAAGGCACAGAAATAGAACTGTGGAATAGAAGATAGACTTTAGTAAGGCATTCATAAAGGTTCCACATGGTAAACTGGTTACCATGGTGAGATCACATGGAATACAGGGAGAGTTGGACGTAATTCGCTCGAAGGTAATAGACGAAGTAAATATTTGTGAACTTTTATTTTTCTGGACTGGAAGCCTGTAACCAGCAGTGTACCACAAGGATCGAATGGATTTTGTCAATTTATATAAATGATTTGGATGTGAATACAATAGGAATGGTTAGTGAGTTTGCAGATGACACCAACATTGGTGAGGTAGTGGACAGTGAAGATAGTTAACTCAGAGTAAAACAGGACGCTGATCAGATAGGCTCAAGGGCCAAGGAGTGGCTGATGGAGTTCATGTTAGACAAACGGAAGGTGTAACATTTTGTTGAGGCAAATTGTGTTAGCACTTATAGGTAGGATCCTGGGAAGTGTTTTCAAACACAGACAGCTACATCGAAATTATAGAAGTCCTGCATTGTGGGACCAGGCCATTTGGCCCAGCGAGTCCACACTGACCCTCCAGATAACATCCTGACCAACAAACACAAACGTTACCCCGGTAACTCTACATTTCCCATAGACAATCCACCGAACCTGCACATACTTGGATACTGCGGAGCAATTTAGTGAGGTCACTGAACCTAACCTGGACATTTTTAGCTGTGAGAGTAAAACCAAACACCCAGAGGAAACTCATGCACACACAAGGAGAGTGTGCAAACACCGCACAGAATGTCACCAAAGGGTGAAATCGAACCCAGGTAATTGATGCTGTAAGGCAGTATCACTCGCCACTGTGACACTCAATGACCGGCTGCGCGAGAAACTGCATCCTCCCACTTTCTCTGGATCTGTCACATCTGTTCAAATGATGCCGAATTACAATGTGATGCTTCCAACAAGCCTTCCTTTACCACCACCCCAGGATTTACATTCTGAATGACAGGGCCTTAAACTGTTACTGACACATTGCCTGCTCTTTGCCCTCATTCCTTCCCCTCTTGCCAGATCAAGTTGTCCATTAATCCCGCAGCATGCAAGATAATTGCTGATCCAAAATAAAACAAAGAGCTGCACATACTGGAGATCTGAAACAAAAGCTGTTCGGATGAAGAATCCCCAAATTAAAAACGTTGATTCACTCTCTTCCTGCAGAGGATCAGGAAAAAGTGAATTCTGAAATGAATTCTCGATGAAGGGCTTATGACTAAAACATAGACTTTCCTGCTCCTTGGATGTGCCCTAACCTGCTGTGCTATTTGAGAGCCAAACTTTCGACTTTCTTCCTTCAAATAGTACCAGACCCGTCGGGTTTTGCCTGCAATCGCTGGTATATCTAATTTCCTGTTTAGAACGTACACATTTTTTTTTCCTGCATTTTTGACTTCCATACATATCTCCCACCAGTGATTGCTTGAACTTCTAGTTTAAACCTCCAGTCAAATTGTTTCTGTGTAATCAGATTGTTGGGGTGAGATGAATGGTAGATTCAGCGACATCTTTCCTGAGGCCTTCCTTGATGTCACCAAACCTCGGTGCACTTTGTTCGAACACTATATGAATCGGAAAGGTGGAGACGGATATGGGCCAAGTGCAAGGAATTGCGGTTAATGTGGACGGACATTTTGGTTGGTATGGACCAGTTTTGGCTGAAGGGCGTGTCTCCGTGCATGAGCATAAATGAAAGTGGCCCTGGGTATAGACAGAGAGGGTGAGATTGAGCAACAATATCATGGAAGGATGCGCTCACAGGTTTCAGAATGCTGAGATATAGACATTTCGATAGCATAATGTAAAATAAGCCAGTATTACCAGGAATGATGGTGAACAGAATATAGGTGTCAGTTCAGATGATGGAGAGTTGTGGATGAGGCTTTGTTCAGCAGCTCTGTAAGTGTGAATGGGATTAGCAGAGTCTTCAACTCATCCGTCTGAATCTAACAATAATTTATCTTTGAGTGATTTCCATTGAGTGTAACAGGGGGATTCTCTGTATGAGGCCGAGCTAGTTTCCTGGTGCTATCTTATTGAACACACCTCGTTAACTACCCACCCTAACCCATGGTGTCACTCCCATTCAATGTTAACCCGATTCTCCCACACACTTTGGCTGGAGGTACCCACCATCGCCCAGATACCGCTGGATATTTCATTATCCCTGACACTGCAGCCTTCTTTAAAAGGACAATGGGCACTCGATTGAGCTTTCCTCAGTTTGGAGCTGCCGTGTACAGTTTACCCAGAACATAGCAGGTAAGGGTCAATTACACCACGGTTTGTCAACAGGGTCACAGATATCTTTGCGGATGGGTTAGTACATCTCTTCCAGAGTAGGCCACACCAACAGACCCACCGAGCATGATCTGAGCTCACCACCCAGCTCAGTGCAGTATCTGCGATCTGTAGCAATGTCCAGCAATACAGAACAAACATCGATAACTTTCCCAAATCTGTGAGGATAAGGGTCATCGTATGCTGTCTGGTCCCTGACACTCAATGTATGTCTATTCCAGCACCGACACCCGAACAATGCTCATGCTCCACCACTCTCACTCTTGCATGCAGCACGCCCCCACACGCACCCCCGTCTCTGTGTCTGTTTCCTTTGTAATATCCCCACAGATTGTTGAATGTTCCGGAGAATGTTGATTATGGAATGTTCCAGATGATATTCCAAATAATTCCCAGTTTCAGGAAAATGGGAGTGCCCAAGTGTGTAAAACATTAGGGGAAGGAACAGAGTATATTTTTAAAAATCATATGCAATTAGAATCCATAATAAGGCAATTTAGTCCTTCAAATATGCTGTACCATTTAACAAGAGTGGGGTTGATCTGACTGTCTCCTGAGCTTCACATTGCAGGAACTTTCAATCATTCAGCCCCCTGGTTTCCTGTCAGAAACCAGACGACACTCACGCACTTTCTACCCTGGGTTTCTTCAAGCATGTGTTTGGGAGCCATTTCCCAAGGGGACCAACCCTCCAAAAGATTTGTCCCATCAGCTTTTTACTTTCATACAATGGTTAGCATGCTACACACAGACCAATCAGAAATGTACTCATACTTTACAGTTATCGACATCTAATCACAATTAGTTATTCTTGTTATTTCGCTTGGTCAACTTATTCATACAAAGATATCATCCAATCAACTGTCTCGTTATAAAGTACAATTTGCAGCGGAGAATGTTTTCCCCTCAGCCATTATCTTGACCGTTATCTGAATTGTACTTTTTTTTCCTTCTTATCAAAGTCTATATTTCACTTTGACTTTTGCTATTTCTATCTATAGCAGTTACACAGTCTCGCAATCTGTTGGCTGGATGGCTGGCTTGTGATGCAGAGGAAAGCCAACAGCGCATGTTCAATTTCCCACACAGACAGAGGTTGCCATGAAGGGGATGCTCTCTCAACATCGTCCTGTCACCTGAGGTGTGATGACCCTTAAGATAAACCATAATTTGCGTTCTCACGAATAAGAAAGTGGTCCTTTGGGACTCTATTCTATCCATATTAACATTTTATTTTTTTCAAAAATATTTTTTATTCAGAGAAAATCTTTTTAATGCTTCACTGAACCAATAAGTACCCAACTCAAAAAACAATGCAAATTGAACACAATTACAACCATGTGCATGTACATAAAGAAAAACAAGGTAAATCAACGGACCGAAGAAAAATAAAAAATATTCAAAAACGAATAGCGTAACAAAACTATAGCTCTCAAACTTTAAGAGCATTAACTAATACACGTTCATTTGTTCGTAAATCTTCCTCTCTGGACATTAGATTCATTAGTCAAGTTTGTCATAGCTAAATACAAGTCCTTATTAGAGAGGCAGACGGCCTGTACCTTGGTAATTCAAAAAGGGCTGCCATGTCTTATAAAAATCCTCTATTTTATGGTGCAACATACCATTAAAAAAAGTCCAAAGGGCTAGGCTCCATGACGAGTTATGACAACCCAACAGACCCAGGGGGTTTTCAGACACCCAACACAACACAACTTTTTTTTTCTGAACTCAGAGAGTAGGGTATTAAAGTGTTTTTTTCCTATGCATATCTGAGTAAGGTAGACTGGGAAGGCCCAGGAAAATTGAAACCTGATCCATCTCCAATTAGGTCCGCAAGATCCTCACCATCCCAGCGAACACACCGTTCCTATAGGGCCGGTGGAAGGTCAACAAGCAATGAGTAAGAGTGCCCATAGTCATTCTGTATTTAAGACATACTCCCATCTTGAATTTTGAGAGAGGATCTAGGGCCAGATAGACTCTATGAAGAATATTCAACTACATGGCAAGAGTCTTCTTACAGATCGAAATACTTCTTGCATTTTCACAAATATCCTCCCCTTTGTGTGAAGAGATCTCAAACCACAACTCTCTTTGCAGACCTCAGAAAGGCACAACGTCTCGTCTGAGGGCCACACTCCAACAAATGATAAAGGGTACAGACAGAGAGTGTGTTCTTAGAACTAAGCACCCTCTTCTCTGTATCGGATCTGTACGGGTCTATTAAAAGCGTGGTTCTTTTCTGAAAAACATCTCTGAGCTTATAAAAAGAAAACAGAATAGATCTCTACTTGGTAGTCTATAGTTACGACTTATTTGATCAAAGGACATCCTTGTTTCTCCCTCAGATAAATCATAAAAGCAAGATACACCTACGAGTTGCCCACAGTTTAAATATGGAATCCAGCATCCCCCGTCAAAAACACGGTACACCACGTTTTAGGGTAAGAAATGAGGTTTGGCTATATTGCACTCTCTCGGACACATTGCCCTTCCTACTTTAAAATTATTGATACTTATTGGGAAATGGCAATACTTCGTAATTGTCCTCATTTTGTCTATGAATAGCAATCTAATAAGAGAGCACTTTGCCAGAGAAGCTTCAATATCTAACCATATTGACGCTGTGACCTCAGTAACATCGGGTGAAGAAGAGCTTAATTGATAGCTTGTAATATCCGGTAGATCTACTTCCCACAAATTGCGGGGTCTTTGTAATTTGGTTAACTTGATAAGGGGTCGCTTATGGTGACAAATCAAAGAGCTACATCATCCATTTAGTAGCCTAAATGTTTGTCTGGGAAACATCAACAAAAGCATTCACACGGGGTATAGCAAACAAGGGAGGGAATTCATGTTAATAAGAGCTATCTGACCCAGCCAGGATATAGGAAGTGTCTCCTATCTTCGAAGGTCTTGTTTAATTTTATCAAATAAATGGACAAATCCCACATTAATATAAGTTCAAAGATAGGATTAATGATTTTTTTTAAGTACGAGCATCTCCGGAGTAAGAAGAACCCGAAAGACTGCAGCTAAGGTAAGGCAGTTTTTAAAAATTACTTACTGGTAGCGGAGAGCGGTATTTTCAATTTCACAGATAGAGCGGGAGCAGCGGAGGGAGTGACGAGGACCAGTGGGGCAGCCGGGAAGGAAAGCAGTGACCATATATATCAGCAAGGCGGCTGATATACTACTTTAGTACTGAGTGGGTGTTCAGATAAGTCGGGTATAGATGCTAGGGCAGTTGTTTGCTCCTCCTACAGAATGTGTCAGGTGGGAGACATGGCACACGTCTCCACTGGAAACATCTGCGGGAAGTGCAGCCAACTCCAGCTCCTGGAAAACCGTGTTAGGGAATTGGAGCTGGAGCTGGATGGACTACGGATCATTCGGGAGGCTGAGGGGGTAATTAAGAGGAGTTACCGGGAGTTGGTCACTCCTAAGGCTCAGGACAAGGATAGATGGGGTACAGTTAGGGGGAAGAAAAGGGAACAGACAGACAGTTCAGAGATCCCCTGTGGACATTCCCCTCAGCAATAAGTATACCGTTTTGGATACTGCTGGGGGGGATGACCTACCAGAGGAAAGCCTTCGCAGTCGGTTCTCTGGCACTGAGCCTGACACTGTGGCAAAGAAGGGAAGGGGGCAGAAGAGAAAAGTACTCGTGATAGGGGACTTGATAGTTAGGGAATCGAGAGGAGATTTTGTGGTCAGGATCGGGATTCTCGGAAGGTATGTTGCCTCCCTGGTGCCAGTATCTGGGACATCTCCGATTGAGTGTAGAAGGTTCTAAAAGGGGAGGGCGTACAGCCAGAAATCGTGTTACATATTGGCACTAATGATATAGCAAGGAAAAGGATCGAAGATGTAAAAATTGATTTCAGGGAGTTAGGTTGGAAGCTGCAAAGCAGGACGAACAATGTAGTGTTCTCTAGTTTACTCCCGGTGCCACGATATAGTGAGGCGAGGAACAGGGAGTGGGCGCAGCTTAACACGTGGCTGCACAGCTGGTGTAGGAGGGAGGGCTTCAGATATGTAGATAATTGGGATGCCTTCAGGGTAAGGTGGGACATGTACAAGAAGGACGGGTTGCATCTGAACTGGAAGGGGACCAATGTCCTGAGTGGAAAGTTTGCTCGAGTAATTCGAGAGGGTTTAAACGAGTATGGCAGGGGGGTGGGAACCTGAGCTGTATACCGGAGGTGAGAGTTGATGCACATGAGGCAATAGCAAGAGATAGACCAGCTGGTGGGAAGGATTTTCCTGGGAAGGGACCAAGGGATCAGTTAAAGCATGTTTGCTTTAACGCAATGAGTATCAGGAATAAACGTGATGAACTTAGAAAATGGATCAGTACCTGGTTCTATGATGTTGTAGTCATAACAGAGACATGGGTTTCTCAGGGGCAGGAATGGTTGCTGGATGTTCCATGGTTTAGAGCATTTAAAAAGAATAGGGAGGGGGGAAAAAGAGGAGGGGTGTAGCACTACTTATCAGAGAGCGTATCACAGCAACAGAAGCTTCCATTGGCGAGGAATATCTGCCTACCGAGTCAGTATGGGTGGAAATTAGGAACAGCATGGAAGCAGTCAGCTCGTTAGCGGTTTACTACAAGCCTCCCAATAGCAGCAGGGAAATGGAAGAAAGCACAGGTCGGCAGATTTTGGAAAAGTGTGGACGTAGTAGGGTTGTTGTAATGGGTGACTTTAACTTTCACACTATTGATTGGAACCTCCTTCGAGCAGAAGTTTTGAATGGAGCTGTTTTTTAAGGTGTGATCAGGAGGGTTTCCTAATTCAGTACGTTGACAGGCCGACGAGGGGAGAGGTCATTCTAGACTTGGTGCTCGGAAACAAGCCGCGGCAGGTATCAGATCTTGTGGTGGGAGAGCATTTTGGTGATAGTGACCACAACTGCCTCACATTCTACATAGTTATGGAGAAGGAGAGGATTAGGCAAAATGGGAGGATATTTAATTGGGGAAGAGGAAACTATGATGCGATTAGACATGAGTTAGGAAGCATGGATTGGAAGCAATTGTACCATGGTACAGGCACTATAGACATGTGGAGACTGTTTAAGGAGCAGTTGTTGCAAGTGATGAATAAATATGTCCCACTGAGACAGTGAAGAAATGATAAGATAAAGGAAGCTTGGATGACGAGAACGGTGGACTTCTCGTCAAAAGGAAAAAGGTAGCTTACATAAGGTGGAGGAAGCTCGGGTCAAGCTCAGCTGTAGAGGATTACAGGCAGGCGAGGAAGGAGATCAAAAATAGCCTGAGTAGAGCCAGGAGGGGGCAAGAGAAAGGCTTGGCAGAACGGATTAGTTTGAAAACAAAGGTATTTTACACTTATGTGAGGATTAAGAGAATGGTCAAAGAAAGAGTAAGGCCAATCAGGGATAGATTGGGAATTTGTGTGTGCAATCTGAGGAGGTAGGGAAAGCCGGAAATGAGATTTTTGCTTCTGTCTTTACGAAAGAAACGAACTTTGTAGTGAATGAAACCTTTGAAGAGCAGGTGTGCATCCTGAAAAGGATAGAGATAGAGGAAGCTGATTTACTGAAAATTTTGTCAAACATTAAGATTGACAAGTCTCCAAGACCGGACCAGATTTGTCCTCGGCTGCTTTGGGAAACGAGAAATGCAATTGCTTCACCACTTGCGAAGATCTTTGCATCCTCGCTCTACACTGGAGTCGTACCTGAGGACGGGAGAGAGGCAAATGTAATTTCTCTCTTCAAGAAAGGAAATAGGGCAATCCCAGGCAATTACAGACCAGTAAGTCTCACATGTGTAGTCTGCAAGGTGTTAGAAAGGATTCTGAGGGATAGGATTTATGACCATCTGGAAAAGCATGGCTTGATTAAATGCAGTCAACACGACTTTGTGATGGGCAGGTCATGCCTCACAAACCTTATCGAATTCTTTGAGGATTTGACTAGAAAGGTTGATCAGGGTCGAGCTGCGGATGTGGTGTTTATGGGTTTCAGCAAGGGGTTTGATAAGGTTCCCCATGGTAGGCTCATTCAGAAGGTCAGGAGGAATGGGATACAAGGGAACTTAGCTGCCTGGATACAGAATTTGCTGGCCAACAGAAGACAGCGAGTGGTAGTAGAAGTACAATATTCTGCCTGGAAGTTTGCAGAGAGTGGTGTTCCACAGGGCTCTGTCCTTGGGCCTCTACTGTTTGCAATTTTTATGAATGACTTGGATGAGGAGATTGAAGGATGGGTCAGCAAGTTTCCAGACGACACAAAGGTTGGAGGTGTCGTTGGCAGTATAAAGGGCTGTTGCAGGCTGCAGCGGGACATTGACAGGATGCAGAGATGGGCTGAGAGGTGGACTATGGAGTTCAACCTGGATAAATGCGAGGTGATGCATTTTGGAAGGTCGAATTTGAAAGCTGAGTACAGGATTCAGGATATGATTCTTGGCAGTGTGGATGAACAGAGGGATCTTGGTGTGCAGGTACATAGATCCCTTAAAATGGCCACCCAAGTGGACAGCGTTGTTAAAAAAGCATATGGTTTTTTGGCTTTCATTAACAGGGGTATTGAGTTTAAGAGTCGTGAGATCTTGCTGCAGCTCTATAAAACTTTTGTTAGACTGCACTTGAATACTGCGTCCAGTTCTGGTAGCTCAATTATAGGAAAGATGTGGATGCTTTGGAGAGGGTTCAGAGGAGGTTTACCAGGATGCTGCCTGGACTGGAGGGTTTATCTTATGAGGAGAGGTTGACTGAGCTCGGACTTTTTTCATTGGAGAAAAGGACGAGCAGAGGGGACCTAACTGAGGTATACAAGATGATGAGAAGCATCGATAGTGTCGTTAGCCAGAGACTATTTCTCAGGGCAGAAATGACTAATACGAGGGGTCATAGTTTTAAGCTGATTGGAGGAAGGTATAGAGGTTATGTCAGGGGCGAATTCTTTACACAGAGAGTTGTGAGAGCATGGAATGCGTTGCCAACAGCAGTTGTGTAAGCAAGGTCATTGGGGACGTTTAAGAGACTACTGGACATGCATATGGTCACAGAAATTTGAGGGTGCATACATGAAGATCAGTGGTTGGCACAACATCGTGCGCTGAAGGGCCTGTTCTGTGCTGTATTGTTTCATGTTCTATGTTCTATGTTCTAATATACCTAATTAGGAACCATGCCCATTACCCCCGGGACCATTGAAAAGGAAATCAGGATTCTCCCACAGCATTAGTTATTTCCCTGAGTTCGCCCATAAACATGGCCTCCGACTTTATAAAATCAATGGTGTAGCCGGAAAAGGCACCAAACAAGCTGATGCATTGCATGTGGTAAGGTTCCAAAACTGTGGGATTTAACAAAAAATTAAGACCATCATCTGCAGACAATGTAATCTTACTTGACTTCTATCCCACTTCTGGGGCATATATGTTTGGGTCCCTGCAGATGGCCTTCGCCAGTGGCTCAATCCCCAACTTAAAGAATACTGGCGAAAGGGGTTAACCTTGTCGACGGCCTTTAGAAATATTAATTTTACAGGATCGCACACAGAGGATCACTTTCAAGGACCCTCACCCACTTTATAAAATCTTTGCCTGTACCAAAACATTCTAACATATAGAAGAGATACGGCCACTCAACCCAAGCAAATTACTTCTCTGCATTTAAAGAGATCATTAATACCTGTATAATTTGCTGTTGACACGCTTGGATCGTATTGAGCAATCTGCTAACATTGTTGGAATATCTGCAGCCTTTTATAAGCCGGTGTGGTGCACTTTGACAATGGAAGGATAAATAGTTCCCATGCTTAATGCAAAGGACTCAGACAGAATTTTGAAATCAATATTTCGAAGTGAGATGGGCCTACGAGAAGCACAATCTTTTGGTTTCTTCCTTTTCTTAAGAATAAGAGAGATACGAGCCTCTCTTAAGGATGGTGGGAGGCAGTCGTGACTGTGAGAGTGACTAAAATGGTAAGCATCGGCCCTGACAATAGGTTTATAAATTCCTCATAAAATTCACTTGGATATCCGTCAGGACTAGGCGCCTTTCCGCCTGGAAGCTGCTTTGCGTGATTAGACCTTGGCTATTCACTCTACCCATGCCTCTCATGACATTATAAACTTCGACAATGTCACCCCTCAACCTCCTACAATCCATCTGATATTAACTTCGAGATAAAATGTTTAACAATAAGCACTTCAAATTTGAAAGAATTATAAAGATGACAGGTAAAGAAAACAGCCCAAACCTCATACTGTCAGTTTTGCTCTATGTTACAAAACTGAGGCAGCATGAAACTGTTACTAGTGCCAATAAGAGGTCAAGCACCTGAATTCCTTAGTGTGAAGGAGGTGATGATCTATAGAGTGAAGACCTATCTCTTGGTAGATCTATATAATACCACATGGTCAACATTCTTTCTCCTGTTCTCTCTGTGACCTTACGTGGTTGTCTTTTCTTTATCTTACATTCAGTTAGAGAGAATCCCTTTCCCCCATTCACATCTTAATTGAAACCCATTTTGCATCATCTTCTCGTTCACAACTGCTAATAGCCCGTTTATCTTATGCCACGCCCTCTTTTCCAAGTCATGCATCCCCCATACCGGCAAGGAATTAAAAAGCCCAGTTTCCAACCTTTTTCAGTTCTGAACAAGTCACACGGACTTGTAAGGCTATCTCGATTTCTCTGTCTCTGCAGATGCTGCCAGACCTGTTGGGTTTCTCCAGAAACGAATCGGCACAGCACAAATTTTCAATTAAAGAAATAGAGAAGGATACTGGAACTAAAAACACAGAAAATTGCTGGAGAAACTGAGAGCTTCGTAAAAGGGTCACTGGACCCAAAAGTATAACTCTACATTCACTACAAAAGACGCCCGCAGACCTGCTTTATTTCTTCAGCAATTTTTAAACAAGCTCCAATTTGTGAAAGCTTCTCAAACGCCCTGTCCAACACGGAGCGTCGTACCCTGGGAACTGAACGATAATGCAAAGTGTACACATTCATTGGCACTGAAACTGCATATAGCTCGCATCACTGACACCACATATCTCTTCATCATGGTCAGGGAGAAACAACCAGAGAGAAACACATTCAATTCAACCGCAGAAGATGATAATAAGATAAAGGAGAAGATTCAGATGAATATGTTAAAGGGTTTGAGTCATGTAACAAATTGGAAGCATGACACCAAGGAGAGACCCTCAGCAGAATGAGAGTAGGAAAATGGAAGTATTACCGCATCAGAAACCAGGTGATGTCACTGAGTTCACGGCTGATCGGTGAATGGGTCTCGATGTGAACTGGGGGACAGTCAGTAGAATTGAATTGCAGATATTGCAGCTCAAACTGGGCTATCACGTGATGCTGTTGACAACAGCAGCAATAAAAGTAGGATTATATTCAAACATAATCTGTATCATTTTCCCCAGGATATTCCATCAGTCTACAATTACCACCAAGCCAAGTGATGGTTCACTGATGTTTGTGGGTGAACATGTCAAGGTCAGGACCATGTGTACCTTAAGCTGATGACAAACCATTAAAGACACCGTACCTGAATGGTTTCATTCCAAACAGCAGAACTAACATCTGATAGAGAGGACGAAATGATCCCAAGACCAACAGATCAGATCGAAGCTCTGCAGTCCTGCCACATCCAGACATAAATACCGGTTTTTAATTTAAAAAACTTACTGGAAGAGAGGACACCAGAAATATCCCCATCCTAAATAATGGAACAGCCCTGTACATCAGTGAAAATGACAAGGATGTAGTATCTGCACCATCCTCAGCCAGAGGTGTTGAATCGATGATCCACGTCACCCTTGTCATGATGCCACAGAATCACAGATGCCAGTCGTCAACAAATTCGATTCACTGCACTTGACATGAAGAAACAGTTGGACACGTAGATACGACAAATTCAATGGGCCCTGAAACCATTCCCGCAATGGTACTGAAGACTTGTGCTGCACAACAAGCTGTGTCCCTGGGGAAGGTTTTCCATTCCAGCTCCAACTCTGACAACTCCCTGGCAATGTGGAAAATTATTCACACTATGTCCCGTCCCCTAATAGATTAATAATTACATTCTAACCATATAACACTCCCTCAGTGCCTTCACGATAATCACATTGGTGGGAGTTCATTTTGACAGAGCTGTCAAGCAGTACAGAAATATCCCCCTCAGTGTGACTTCCGATAGGTTCCTATGTGGACATGGTGCTGTTGTGGAAATGTCACTGGATTGCTAATCCAATACAGGATAATGCTCTGGCCATCGGGAAAGGTGTAGGCCATTCAACACATTGCGCCTTCCCCATTCTCGTTCATTGAGAAAATCTCCTCAATGCAATTATCCCGACACAGTGTTCATATCCATTAATATGTTTAAACATTGTGAAATATAAAATAAGAACTGTTGTAGTCCCTTCAGTCCATCAATCTTGCTCCTTGATTTAAGATACAAGCAGTTTTCTGATAACGCGGGTTTATTAAACGTGATTTGACTGCAGTGTGATTCGTGAATTGTGCACGCTTTCTCTATAAAGTGAGCTCCCGCTCACTGTGGCGCGAATCCTTGCCAGGCACCAGCTGAACAACAAAACCCAGCTTCAGGATCCTCTGTAATCAAAATGCACCCTCTGAGTGTTCAGCTAAAACAGGAATGCAATCCGCTCTGCAAAGCCTTGAACCTGAGCCTGAAATGGGGAAGTGTTCTCGCCAATTAGAAGGAACTTTATTTCAAACTGGGGGAGAATCTTGAGGAGAAATAGAATTCCATGTTGGCATCACGTGGTCAGTCAGCCCTGCGCGCTTTCAGGTGAAGAATTTGGTGAAAGTTGCAGGGATGTAGCCAGTGACTCTATTGTGAAAGTGTTGCGTTTACAGCACTATTTCATTACAATATATGATTCATAGGTTTAATTAGACTGTGCTAGTGTGTGTGTTAGACTAACTTTAATTTTGGTTTTTTACAGATATTTTGCAGTTCGCCCATTATTCTCTTTTCCCCACAGACCAAATTATTAATATTGCATGATCTTCTGCAACACAGTGCTGCACAGGAACACAGCTACCACGTTATTGAAGAGCAACCTGTAATTATATCTGATCCTCTATCTTCATACCATACCCTGCTCTCTCCCTATCCCTTTAGTTTCCAGAAATCCATTTTTATATTCAGAGCCTTGGTTTCCACAGTCTGATCTGGGAGATAACTCCCCAGGTTCGCCAGTCTCTGAGTGTAGACATTTATTCTCATCTCAATGCAGAGTGGTCTGTCTGTACCTAATACTGTGGCCCCTTGTTTTGATGTCCCAGCAAGGGAAATTGTCACCCCTGCTTCCAATCTGTCTTGTCCTGACAGAGTTTTATATATTTCACTGATACCTCCACTCATTTTCCTAAAGCCCATGGAAGTCAGGCCCAGCCACCCCAGATTCTGCTCCCACAACAGCGATCAGTCTGGTTATCTTCGCTACTCTCCCTCAATGTCAGGTTTGTCCTTTATTAGGTAAGGAGACGAAAACTGTACATAATACTGCACAGTGTTCGAGATGAGGTCTCACCAAGGCCCTGTACAGCTGCAGTAAAACACCCTTACTCTTGTATTTAAATCCCCCTGAAATGAAGGTGAATACACGATTTATCTGCCAATCTGCTTTCTGCTCCTGCAATATTGCTTTCAGTGACTGGTGTACAGGGATATCCGATCCTTTTCAGTGTTACAGCTCCCCACTTGTTGGGTCTGTGTACACTGGCCAGCGTGCCAATGCCATTACCAGTATTGACTTCATGATTCAGATCTCATTGCCTTACACTGACCTCGGGGGGTGGGCGCGGCTGCACAGAAGAAACAAAAATGCAGCTTAAGTTCCTTTATAGATCGACATTTTTCAACCAATTCCTTTTCAAATGATAGGCTCCAGTTCTGTTTTTCCCATCAAAGGTCACAATATCACATTTCCCCCGCCTCCACTCCCCATTGCTCCTCATGTGCCACGTATTTGCCCAGACACTCCACTTGTCTCAATCACCTTGGAGCTTTTTAACATCCTGCTCACCCACTCACAATCTGATATTGTTTAGTGCCATCTGCAAACTTGAAAATATTGTACTTGATCCACTGAATCATACATATGATGTATATTGGGAATAGCTGGGGCCCAAACCCCAACCCTTGCTATATCCTCCAAGCCTTCCATTCAAAAATACATTGTTTTATTTCTACTCACTGCTTTCTGACAGCTCTCCCATTCTAAAACCATATTAGTCCCAGTCCCATAGGATTTGAATTTGCATAATAGGCTTTATCAAAAATCTTTCTGAAAATGCACATATTTCATTGATTGCTTCTCTATAATTATGCTAAAGGCACTTTCTCAAATATGATTCCTATTTGATCAATCTCTGTTGACTTTGTCTGTGCTCATTACTTTCAGTTCCAATACTTCCTCTAAAACTGTTCAGGTGCTAATTTCATTCTATTCCCTTTTTCTAAACACACTAATGTTCACGAGTTTTGTTGGGAAGTTTTCTTTTTTGTTTCGTTTTCTTATGTGAAGACATAACTGAAGTATTTGGTCCACAGTTCTGCCTTTTCCCCGTCCTCAATTCTCTGGTATCAGACTGTAAGAAAGTTGCACCTTTTTTCCTGTAATTTTGCCATTGACATATGTTCAGAAGATATTACAAGCTCTATCTTAAAACCCTTGTTAATATACTCTTCAGGAACCCATCAATTCCTACCTTAAGCTACTCAATGATTGATTTTCCACAGCCATACAAACACAGAAGCACAGACTTTGTCCCATCAACAATACAGCACGGTCGACATTAGCCCCACTTTCTGAAACAAAACCGTAGCCGTGAATCTTATGGCATTTCAAGTTCACAACCGTGTATTTTCTAATGGTTGTGAAGTTACCATGACAATTCTTCTCTCAGGAAGTGCATTCCTGACCCCAGCACCCTCTGAGTGAAAAATAATCCTCAATTCCTCTCCACATCTCAAATCCTTCACTTTAAAATGTCCTCCATTGTTCTTAGCCATTTGACTAAAAGGAACAGCTGCTATCTATCCATCCTGTCCAGGTCCCTCGTAATCCTATCCTTCTGAATCTCGGCCGACTCAGCCTTCTCTCCTCCAAACTAAACAGCCCGAGCTTATCCAGCCTATCTCCATAGCTAATATGCTCCATCCCAGTGAACATCCTTTTGAATCTCCTCTGAGCCCTCTCCACTACAATGACATTCTTCCTGTAATGTGGCTCCCAGAACTACAATCAGTATTCCATCTTGGCTAAAGCAAACTTCCGCGTAGCTCTTATAATCTATGTCTTGATGAATAAAGGTTATGTCTACGGTCCCCTATGCTTTCTCAAATTGTGCATTAACCAGTTTAGTCACCTTCAGGGATTTGTGGAGAAGGACCCTCTGAGCTTCCTCGTGTGCTGCCATTCATTGAGTTCTCCCCTGTCCAGTTCCTTCTTCCAAAGTGCATCATTTCATATTCATCAGGGTTACATTCCATCTGCCATTGATCCACCCATTTGACCATTCCATCTGTATCTCCCTGTAACATAATGCCAACCACACGGCCAATCTTTGTATCAAACACAAACATAGTTGTCACACTCCCGCCACCCTTGTCTATATTCACAGCTGCATCATTTATGAATACCACAAATAATCAGATTAAAGATGACACACCACCAGGTTATAGTCCAACAGGATTATTCGGAGGCACTAGCTTCGAAGAGCTGCTTCTTCATCAAGTGGTTGTGCGCTTTGAAATCTCGTGCCTCTGAATAAACCTGCTGGACTATCACCTGGTGTTATGTGATTTTTAGGTTTGTCCACCCCAATATAACACCAACACCTCCGTTTCACAAATAATAAGGGACACAGCACTGATCCCTGTGATACACCATTGGACACCGGTCTCAGTCACACTAACAGCCTTCAACCACTACCTTCTGTCTCCTAACAGAAAGCTGAATTGGAAACAACTTGGCAAGTCACGAATGCTTCCGACCTGTTCCTTTGTTATTCTTTTCCTCCTGATACACTTGCTGAATATCTGGGAATTCTCCCTAATCTTGCCCTACCAGCAGGTTTCTATGCCCCTGTTTTAGGCAGTTCTCACCAAGTGAAGAATTTCCTCATTATTGCGGTCTTAAATGGTCTGTCCCTTAAACTGCAACTATTTGCCTTTAATGTGGAACTGACAGCCAGGGAAACGTCCTGTTTATTTCCAACTTGGCGTATGTTTCTTGAAGTTTCCAAGTTTCATTGTGACCCTCCTCTCATTCTTTCAAACTCTAGAACACAGGCCGAGATTCCTCATCAGGCAATCTCGCCATCTGAGGGATTAATCTGGACAATGTCCACTGCACTTTTTTGTGGTCAGTGTATTCTTTCTCAGATTGGGTCACCAACACTTTACACAATGGATGTAGGTTTTCTCGCTACATTTCCAGACGTTTGGTTATCTTACGAGGTAACATCTTCAGTGGACCTCATGCGAAACAATACTTAAAATTCCTGCTTTCCATTTATATGTTTGGATTTCTTTGTGTTGGTGATGGTATTTCCTGTGGCGAAGTCATTTCCTGTTCCTTTTCACAGAGGGTGGTTGATGGGGTCTAAAAACTAATAGCACATCGAGTTAGACATATGTCAGAAATACAGACGGATTTTCTCCATTGTTGCTGTTAATTCCTAAATATCCAGTATCACACGCTGTATATTAGATTCCAACAGTTTCCAACTTGCAGATGTTAAGTTAATTGTTCGGCAGTTCTCCAAACTATGTCTTCTTCCCTTTATAGATGCTTGGATCCCTTCCATCCATCTATAGTGCTTGGACCACATTTGCTAACTTCCATTTATCCACAATGGCTTCTCGCCTCTGCAGAATGCTCAGGAAAATGAAACACAGACATCGACTGTGCAATTGATATTTCTATTGCCGATTTATGTCTGACATTTTAATATGAAGTACATTAGGTGTGTCAGACATGGCAATGCTCAATCCAGTTACATTCTCAAATACCACCTTGTTACTGATATAAGTTGACTTTGTCTTCAGTTGCATACGCCCAACATGATCACTGGGTATTACTGGGTGATTTTGTGGATCTTCCTCCATGAAAACAGATACAAAGTAACTGGTTATTTTCTTGGCCATTTCCCTGTTTTTCACAATAAACTGTCCTCTCCCGATTACCAATTTCCATGTTTGACCTTGCTTTTACTTTGTTTCCTTTGAAATACAGATTGTAGATTTATGCAGTGTTTTTGTTCTTGTTTGTTAGCATTCATGTTCTGTTTTTGATTTCTTTATCAATTTCATGGCCCTTGTTTCTCGATCGTGAATGTGTGAGAATTCTCAAGTTTCCACAATGACTGAAATTCTTCCAAAGCCAATTCCTATGACTAATACGTTTTCTAATTTGTTATATTAAACATCATTGTGTCATTTTCCCTTTCTTTGGTGTTTATACCTGAAATAAATAGACGTATTATTCAGACTTTGCATTATTTCTATAAATCTCCTGGTCCTGATCAGATATATTCAGGAACACTGCAGGAGGGCAGAGAAGGAATTGAGGGAGCCCGGGCTGATATTTTTGCATCATCGCTGGCCAACAGGTGAGGTCCCGGGGGACTGGAGGGTTGCGAATGCTGTACCCTTACTCAAGAAGGGCTAAAAAGAAAAACTTGTGAACTATGGACCACTCAACCTAAAATCTGTAGAAGGTAACTTACTTGAAAAGGTCCTGAGAGATAAGATATACGTGCATTAGAAAAGACAGGGTGTGATTCTGAGCAAGATTAGAGTGTTGATAGAAAAGCACAGCAGAGCAAGCAGCATCCGAGGAACAGGAAAATCAACGTTTCGGGCAAACGTCTATCATTATAGTCAGCACGGCTTTGTGCATCGGACACCATAGCTCACAAATCTGTTCGAATTCTATGACGACTTGACCAGCAACCAGGTCAGGGTTGTATGCGTAGTCTATATGGATACAAGTAAGGCCTTCAATAAGCTTCCACATGGTGCGCTGCTCTGGAAGGTTAGATCGCATGAAAATTGAGGAGGACCTGCCAAATTGGATACAAAATTGGCTTGATGGTAGGAAGCAAAGAGTAATAGTGGAAGGATGCTTGTCAGACTGGAGGCCTGGGACTAATAGAATGCATCGGGGCGATGCTGGCACCACTATATATTACATATATCTATAATTTAGATGAGAATGTACGTGCATGATTTGTCAGTTTGAAGGTGACAATAAAATAGGCGGTTACATAGAGAATGACAAAGGTTATCAGAAATTTCAGAACTTACAGCAGTCCCTTGATCAGCTGGGGAAGTGGGCCGAGAAATGGTAAATGGAGTTTAATGCAGATCAGTGAAAGTTCTTGCATTTTAGAAACTCAAATCAATATCGGACTTTTATGGTGAATGGTTGGGTCTTAAGGAATGTGGTGGAACAGAGGATCCTTGAAATTCAGGTACATAGTTCTCTGAAAGTTGATTCAGATGTAGACAGGGCAATGAAGAAAACCTTTGGCACACTGGCATTCATCAGTCAGGGCACTAGGTAGCGAATTTGGGGAGCTATGCTGCAGAATACGGGGCACTGATGAGGCCACACTTGTAGCGTTATGTTCAGTTTTGGTAACTTTGCTATAGGAATGATGTTATTAAACTGGAATGAGTGCAGAAGAAATTTACAAGGATGTTGCCAAGGACTCAAAGCTCTGAGTTATAGGGAGAGGTTGGAAAAGCTAGGATTTTCTTCTTTTGTGTGTATGTGACTGGGGAGAGGATCTTATTGAAGGGTATAAGATCATAACAGCCATGTATAGAGTGAATGCACTCAGCCTTTACATCCCTGGAATGGACAATCACGGACTAGAGGGCATCAGTTTAATGTCAGAGGAGTAAGAATAAAAGGGAACCTGAGAAGCAACCTTTTCACACACGCATATGGAATGAGCTACCAGCAGAAGTAGTTAAGGTGGGTACATTCACAACATTTAAAATGCATTTTGACAAATACAGGATAGGAAAGGATTAGAAGGATACGGGGCAATGGCTGGGACATGGGGTAAGTGTGAATTGACACTTTGATCGGAATGGATCAGTTTGAGCCGAAGGGCCTATAGGACTCTATGAATCTAACAACCATTGCTTATCTCCCACTGAATGTTATTTTGTATTTTCTCAATTCACTGGAACAAACTTGACCCTCTCGGCTCCATGTACAAAATGCACAAACATTCTATATTGTATGCAGACGCCGTGTAAAATACAACATATTAATGTCACTATTCCTCCAAAGCTGCTTCAGAGCAAGGACATTGATTAGTCCTCCTGACCACAAAACACCAAATCCGAAAAAACTTGATCTCTAGTTTGGTTCAATACATACTCTTCAACACACCTGATATACATTTAGGGAATTTATTTTTCACAGTCACTTAGTTAACGCAGTTGAGATGCAACTTTAGACCATCCAATAAGAATGCAGTATTGATGATATTTGCATGTCTAAGTTTCAGATCATATAACGCTCAGAATTTCTGCAACAGTTTTAATTTCGATGTATAATACACCAATGTTTGCTTCTCTTTGTTATTTGTAAGCTCCTCTTAAACTGAATCTGAGGCAGATGGTCTGTGGCGTTATTGGTGATAGACTTGGTTAAGACATTCCAGAAGGGTCTCCTTGACGCTGTGATACAGGCCAAGCGTCAATAACCTTCTCCGCTCTGTCAGGATCAGGGTCACCATATTCTGTCTGCTCCTTCGCAATCCCAGTATACCTGTTATAGCACTGATCCCCGAACAAGGCTCACACTCTATTTCCAAATAAGGTTCAGGCATTTCCAAACTCACTATTGAATTCAGTAACTTTCGTCCTCACTTTCTCTGTCACCTGCACAATACCCCCCACACTAATAATAATAAATTGATTTACAACTGTCGACTGACTCATTCTGGACACCTCACCATTCCCCCCAGCCCCACATCCACCATCACTAACAGCAGGGTCACCCATTTCCACTCTCCCTCCCTCTCTCCCTTTCTCCTGTTCCAGCAGAAACTGACTGCAATCGGACAGAAAGCGGCCATCCGGGTGGTGCTGTGCCTTATATCTGTTCCCTCACACCCCCTTCTCCCGTCATGTGGGGAGGAAACTGACATGAGCCGGACAGAAACAAGATGGCTCATGTGGAGCTTCTGAAACATCCACTTCCCATCAATGGAGTAAAGAGCAACATTCAGTTCTCACTTTAAACCCACTGTCAGTCTCAACGTCAGTCCATTCACTCCCAAACAAAAACAGATACCTCACTGCACAGAGATGCAGACACTGAAATGCACAGACGTATTGGTAAACAGCCCAACATACTAACATGCACAACACTTATAAGGAGATGGGCATACACACACATTGCAACACACAGAGACGTATACAATTGCACACAAATAGACAAAAACACAGATAGAAACACAGAGGCTGATACATAGGTACACAGATGTAGACACACAAATACACAGAAAACAAGCACATGGACACACACATACGGACACACACATACACACACATATATATACACACACACACATACACACAGAGACACAAGCACTAGTGTCATTAAGACAAAAATCGACACGTTTTGGTTTATAAAGGGGTCAAGGATTCTAGGGAGAAGGCAGGAGATTGAGTTTGGGGTACATACAAGAAATTATTGAATGGCATATCGGACTTGATGGGCCGAATGGCCTCATTCTGCTCCTTTTCTCTTGCTCATGTGGTGTTATGCTGTCAAGTATTCACTTTCTGAGATTGCAGCAGAGGCTGGATTTGATACATATTTGACTGGAAAGAGTCAGTGGGAATGTGGGAAAGGTTTGGAGGGCAGAATGGTTTACGGTTATTCATAATTAGTCCAAAGATGTGCAAGTCAGGTGAATTGGCCATGCTAAATTGCCCGTAGTGTTAGGTAAGGGGTAAACGTTGGGGTATGGGTGGGTTGCGCTTCGGCGGGGCGGTGTGGAACTTGTTGGGCCGAAGGGCCTGTTTCCACACTGTAAGTAATCTAATCTAATCTAATCTAATTATTATTATATCCTTAAGTATGAAAAGAGGTAGTAAGTAAGTAAGTCAGATCGTTGATTACATTACACAGACCAGGACGAGGCCATTCAACCCGCCTGAGCGGCTACACAGGAACCGGGAATATGTCGCTCAAAGGAAATTGAGAGTAGAGAGAAATGTTTATTTTCAGGCTGCAAAGCTCTAACTGATGGAGTGCCTCAGAGATCACTGTGGGGTCATCAATGATCAACAATCTATATCAATGATCTGGAGGAAGGGGAGGGAATGGCTTGGAGCTCAATTAGCACGTACACCAAGATGGTCATTCATTGTGTCGTCAAATTGAGATACTGAGTCTGCAATATGATTACATACAGGGATGGTTAGTGTGCACACCTTCAGTAGAAATAACATAAGGTAAATTGTCTGATTTGGCATGAAGGATAAAATAATGGTAATCAATTTAAATGGAAAGAGATTGCAGAACTCTGTGATACAGGCAGTTTCCATGTTCCTGGGACATGAATCATGTGATGTCAGTCTGCAGATGCTGCAAGTGATTTGGAAGATAAGTGGAATGATGCTGTTTTTGACAAAAGGTTAAGATTTAATTTAAGGAATGTTTTACTGCATCTCTACAGGGCATTGCTGAGACCACATCTGATGCACTGTGTGCAGGTTTGATCCCCGAACACGAAAATAGAAGGATATAATTATTTTTGAAACTTTCAAAGAGGTTTTCCTTTTCTCATTCCTGGGATGCCGGCCTTTGGTTATGGGGGATAATCAGTTCCGATCTTAGCCTAGAAATAGTATTGAACCACCATGACTTTCAGAAAAGTGCATCAGTTGGATGCCTATTAGCTCTTGTCAGGGAGACGAAAGCAAGAGAAAATATTTGAAGAAAAAGATGCATTAATATTAACACACACACTATGAAGACACCTACCAATATTTCAAATTACACAGACACGTGTAAGCATGTCATCAAATTATAAAATGGGGACATTTTTTGAGATTGAATGGAATTGTGTACAACACGAGCAATGATGCCCCTGCATATAATCCATCATCAGGTTTTCCAGAGAATGTTCCAGGAGTGCATACATGGTCCAGTTTGGTGTTCAGTTGACATTATTGTATGTTTCAACACAGAGAGGGAGAAAATTGTTCCCTGACTGAGAAGCAACAGCCGATTGATCCCTTTCGCTTACTTTGTTCCACCAGATAGCAAAGTGTCAGTCTATAAAATCCCTGAGTTATCTTTGCCACTTGTAGTGGATTCCTGGTGAGGATTCATTGGAAACTCTCATATGCCCGAAACAAAGGGAATTCAGCCAAATCCAACTGTTCCAGAAAGAAATCCCACAACCAGTAGCTTATTTGAACAGAATAACTTCAAAAGCAGAATAACATTTGGAGCACTCTGTCATTTTGCTATTTGATATGAGTTCAACGTTCTGTGTCTTACATTTTTTTTCTAGAAAATGACCTACTCTGAAACCGATATCATTGGCCACATCATTAAACTGGTTACATTTAAGATTCGTGTAACCAGTGCAGGAGTGAGACGGAAAAGGAAACAGTGACCCTCCAACATTGGCTAGAACACAAATGAGAAATTTTCAAACGGCTGTCCAAGTGGAAATTCCGTCCAAGAAGTTTGTGGTGTCTGGATGTTTACATTTATTCAAAGTTGTATTTTTTGACATTTGACAGAAAAGTGAATGTAGAAAGTGGTATACAGACAGAAAAGTGCTGGGGAGATCACAATCACATGACCCATAATCTTTATGCATGGTGGAGCGGTGACAAAGTGTCTAATGGCACACTCCTGCTGCTCAGTCCTATGTTCCTATGTTCCATACAACCACTCACAGCGCCTGCAAGGAGCAGTTGGAGGCCACTTGCTCCAAATACCTGATACACCGTAACACAGCATCTCATTCAGTCCCTCAAGACTGTCACACACACACGGTTTAGTGTGGGTTGGAAAATGCTATTTGGAAATCCAGGCTGGGTTCGAAAGACGCCTCTGGCCTCTTTGCAGAGTGTCTCCTCACTGCAACTCGTGCTTTATTTGTTGGTCATAATACAGGCCCAGATTCACTGTGATACAACCCTCATATCTCACGCAGAGATGACTCACAAAATACTTTGCTCTGTCTGATTGTAACGTTCAATAACAGAACGTTTAGGAAACTTACAACCATTAACTTTGTAATTACAGAATATGAGGACATAAGGAACCGGATCAGCTAATTCGGACGATCAAGCCATTGTCTACCATCATTGCTGATCTACTATTGGCATTAACTCCTTTTTAATACCCAATTCTTCACATCCCTTAGCTGTCTGACAGGTCAAAAATCCATCTACCTCCTCCTTAAATACTTTCAGTGATGTAGGTCCCATAACTCGCTAGCCCAGATAATTCCTCACATTGATTACCCGCTGTGAGAGGAAAACATTCCCTACACATTCATCGTCACCTAATTGATATGAACGAGAGGTGAACACAGGGGCTCAGCAAACAGTGAATGGCTTTGATATCAAGTGAGTATTTGACTGAAGATGGCATCAGGACCACCCACTTATTTGAGCTGAATGGAAATCAGGTTTAACCTCCCACTTGTCTGGGTCTTTCAGAGTACAAAGACAGATGCTTGTGGTCGGTGGCCAACAGTCCTAACAGTTCCGGGATATCTCTGCAGGAGATCCTCAGGTTAGCCTCCTCAGCTCAAACATCTTCAACTATATAATAAGATCTGAAGTTAGGATGATGACTGAAGATCACACAATATTCAGGATTTTGTGCCCCCTCAGTTCCTGAACCAAGCTATGTCCATGTGCAGCAAGACCTGGACAGCATTCCGTTTGTGCTGTTAAAGTGTCGGTAACATTCATGTAACAGCACTGCCAGACACTGCACATTTCCACAGTTAATAGAGGAGCTCAATCAGCATCCCAGGCTGGTTGCACACTGATATGTGGAAGCTATTGAGCCCGTGGAAACTACTGAACAAGAAGAGGGACAGCCCATTCAATCCACCTGCGTATTCCACATGAAGAGAAGGGGTCTGGTCAGTACATCGAGCTGTTAAACAGGAACAGGCAGAGCCCAATCATACCCTTAAACCTGTTCCATGAGACCAGGAGGAGGCTATTCAGCCCCACGAGATAGTTATACAGAAACAGGAGGGCGTCATTGATATTCTAACATGACAAGCCAATGAAACCGAGACTGCATTGATCGGGGGCTCCATGGTGTTAATCATGATTCCATTGTTTGTAGAACGTGTGCTACCTTATCATGGTTTGCTTGCAGTGATAAGGGAAACTAAATGTTTTGTGTAAAATCTCAAGGAGGCATTTTCTATCTCCGAAAAGACACTCCCATGTGCTCTATGTAGGTCAGAAGCTGCTGGGAAGAGTTAACTCTTTTATAATGAAGGTACTGTTGCTGCTGTCGAGATTATGGATGGCATGACGTTCATTGCAGGATCACGCACCAATTGAACTGTAGTAACGTTGGGAGAGTTTTTTTTTCAAAAGCCTGAACCTCTCTCTCTCTCTTTCTGAATCGAAATAGGGAGTGGGGGCGGTTGGGTGGAACGTTCTCAGAGGCTCTTAAATTATCGAGAATCATGTAACCCGAGTGAAAAAAAATCCATGGAATTTATCACCGTAACAGTGTCTGTTTAGAACGTCATAAGTGATCGTGCATCCCCCTTAATGTTCAATGCAATCACCTTATTCTCTCACTGAACTCCACTCACTGTTCATGTTGCCATCATCCCAGGGATTAGTCTGATGAGACTTGAAAGAAAGTCTATCCACAGCACCCCAAATACTGCCTCAACACACTCAGGGATGATCACAATAATCCTTTTCTCTCACTTAGACATGGCCGTTTCCTTCCAGTGTTATGAAACGCCATTATTTCTCTATGCACTACGACTGACATGGAATTTATAAGTTCATTATATCTGTACGTCAGCATCAATAAAGCCAGCACCAGAGTTGCCTATGGAGATGTGCATCACACTCGGGGAGCATTTCAATGAGATCAAATACACCTAAAAGATGTAATGATCACCTGCCTGAATAGAAATGAGCTGTACAAATACGGGAAACAGGTAGAGGATGGGAGCTATCTTTACTTTTGTTCTTATCTCACAGGATGTATGCAGCCCTGGTCAA
Organism: Chiloscyllium punctatum; assembly: GCF_047496795.1. Classification (NCBI taxonomy): domain Eukaryota; kingdom Metazoa; phylum Chordata; class Chondrichthyes; order Orectolobiformes; family Hemiscylliidae; genus Chiloscyllium; species Chiloscyllium punctatum. The sequence goes on from NC_092769.1 coordinate 3,423,103, forward strand.
TCTTAAACTGAGTGGCTGGTTCAGTTGTTCCACAGGACAGTAAAGAGTAAAACACATTGCTTCGGGTTTGCAATGTTGTAATTCAGGATAAATTCTCCTGCTTAATTAAAACCAGCAACACAGAAAAGATTTATCCAATGCAGTAATGTGCGATAATTCTAGAGTCTAAGAACTATTTAAAGTAAGATTTAACAACTTTATTTCTTAAAGTTTTACAGAGAATAATAATCGAACGAATGTTTACAATAGACAATAGACAATAGATGCAGGAGTAGGCCATTCTGCCCTTCGAGCCTGCACCGCCATTCAATATGATCATGGCTGATCATTCCTAATCAGTATCCTGTTCCAGCATTATCTCCATACCCCTTGACTCCACTATCTTTAAGAGCTCTATCCAATTCTTTCTTAAAAGAATCCAGAGACTGGGCCTCCACTGCCCTCATCTTCTTCCTCGAACCTATCTTTGACCTTCCTCCTCCACAATACGAGTCAGAGAAGACTCCTAATTAAGATTTATGAACTGCAATGCTGTGAGCGGCACGGTGGCACAGTGAATAGCACTGCTGCCTCACAGCGCCAGCGACCCTGGTTCAATTCCTGCCTCTGGCTACTGTGTCTGCGTGGGTTTCCTCCCACAATCCAAAAATGTGCAGGTTAGGTGAATTGGCCATGCTAAATTGCCCGGAGTGTTAGGTGAAGGGGTAAATGTCGAAGTATGGGTCTTGGTGATATACGGGTCGATGTGGGCTTGTTGGCCCGATGCCACACTGTAAGTAATGTAATCTAATCTTATCTCAAAACCAGGAAGCTTTCGGTTCTTCTCCATCGTCCTGTCTTCTTTTCTTCTGATGGATTCTGCTTCACTAGTTGCTAATCAATGAATATAATTTTAAGGGAGCTATTTTTCAGGCAGTCTTTGCATGTTGGTAGCTTGGCAGCTCTGCTCTCAACTGTTCAATTTTCCACGGTCTTGTACCTCCAAACTATTGGATTGTGTCATTGGCTTTTAAGATTATCAATCTATTACATTCAAACTTGATTGGAAGTGGTTCATTTGGGGCATAATTTAAACTGTTTGGCTGAATTTGTGTCTGTCTGAAGACAATGAGCTCATCGAGTTGCTCGACCAAATGTTAAATTATATCTATTTTTCAGAAGACCTGGTGCTGTCAGGAAGTTTAACGGTGCAGTACACCCACATATTCATCACTGAAGTCACACGGAAACCTGATTAGGGAAGGTTGACACATTGACTTACCTAAAGGACTTCAGGCAAGCAGATGAGCTTTCATAACAAATGATAATAGTTGCTTTTAAATTCCACCACTTTCCTTCATGAGATATCAACAGACTATTATTCTGTGGCTCTAGATTATGAGTCAATGACTTGCCTACCTTAAACTGTCTTCCTGTACGCGCAGTGAATACGTCAAACATCCTCAAGAGCAATTATTTAGTGATGGACATGTGATTAGAAGGCACTTGAAACTGTTGCATCCAGATTGAACAAAGGCAAAAATCATGGTTCATTCAGAAGTTGCACTGAGCCTGCAGATGAGACTGAAATATCATGATGGTGGTTTTGGATAGGATTGGTGAGTGGGGAGGACATGGAGATGTAAATCCGTGAAGGACAAAATGGATTATGGAGTTTGAGAACGTTCTGTGTCCTTCTCGCGTATCAGTGAGTAAATTATAAATAGCAGTTTGATAGTTATAATTTATAAGGAAATGATTTTTTGTTTGGAACTGAAGACATTGACTTGCACTTTCCAAAATTTGTATATCATGAGCAGAAATTGATCTCAACCCAGTTTAGAAGACAAATATAATGACTTACCAGGAACACCAACTATCGCAATGATGGGATAGTAACCACCTTGAATAATCCAAAGGATAAACTGGATCCGTGATGTTAATGATATCCAAGGCCAAGAAAGCCAGTGAAGACGCGAGGATAAACTTCTCTCCATTGTTGGAACATTCTAGTGTAATGTTCTCAGATTCTGATCCATTGTTGGAATATTCCAGTCTAATGTTCTCAGATTCTGACACATTGTTGTACCATTCCAGTCTAATGTTCTCAGATTCTGATCCACTATTGGAACATTCCAATCCATGGTCCTCAGATTATGAATCATTATTGTAACGTTCTTGTCTAATGTTCTCAGATTTTGATCTCTCCTCCCGCTCTCTCTCTCTCATGCTGCTGATCCGTTAGTGCTTTCAGTGATGCTCGTACTCACACTATGTAATAGCACATTGAACAGAGCCCTTTTATATTTCAACCATGGAAACTCTCCACTGCCATAATTAGGATCCACTGAGATTGATATTAATCACAGTCACTGAACAAATAGCACCAGTTAACCCCTTTGAATTCATTAATGATTTTATTAAAATTCAAAAGAACTTTTAACGTTTACACATTTGGCATGGGATATGTGTGGGGGGTGAACAGGAAGAAATATTTGAGATGGTAGGTTGATTGAATGTAATCATTCAATCTGCCTTAAATATGACAGTAATGTCAAAGGATTGTCAGAACTGAAACACGTTTCTCGGCTTATAAATCGAGATATACAGTCTGTAACTACTGATCAGTGATTATAATGTCAGTAAAATATGTAGAGAACTTTTCTAGTCCATAATCTGACAGAAAATTGCTTATGACAACATGAGTGATAACAGACAAATGGCATGGATATGTTAACAGAGAATATGATGTGACACACAATTCAGATGGTTATTCAAGGATCGGAGAGGGCAGGTAAGGGTCTTGCTGTTAATGTCATCGATGTCAATCAACTGTATTAAAGTAAATTTCACTGGATTTCAATTGCAGTGTGATTATGATATCGGGGCATGGCTGCTGAGACTGGATGGAGGGATCATGATATTTCCCAGCCATCAGTATTGGAATTTTATTCTTCATAAATCATATTAAGATCAAATCCAAGGGTACATCTCCAATGAGGATTGAGGAGAGCCAATATTAACCACACAACCAGAAGACATTGGAACAGAAATTTGGCCATTAGGCCCATTGAGCCTGATCCGCCATTCCATGATGGCTGTTAAGCTTCTCAACCCCACTCTCACACTTTCTACCTGTAACCCTTGATCCCCTTTACAGTCAAGAACCCATCTGTCTCACTCCTAAATATACTCACTGACCTGGACTCGACAGCCCTCTGTCGCAGTGAATTCCATAGATTCACCGCTGTTTGGCCGAAGAGGTTTCGCCTTATCTTTGTTCGAAAAGATCTTCTCTTTCCACTGTCCCCTCGGGTACGAGTCTCTCCTACATTGGATACATCTTCCCAAAATCCCCTCTCTCCCAGGTCATTTAGTATTCTGTAAGTTTCAATTAGACCTCCTAACATCCTTCTGAATTCTACCAAATACAATCCCAGAGCCCTGAAATGTTTTTTATATGTTAAGCTTTTATTTCCTGGCACCATTCTCGTGAATATCTTTGGAAAACGCTCCAGGACCAGTACATCCTTCCTGAGATATGGGACGCAAAACTGCGCACAATAATCCAAATGTGGCATGACCAAAGCCTTGTAGAGCCTTAGAAGTACATTCCTGCTTTAATATTTAAGCCTTCTTGAAATAACTACCACCATTGTATTTGCCTGCCTAACTATTGACAAACTGCAAGTTTACCTTTCTAGATTCCTGGACTAAACTCCCTCACCTTTTTGCCCTTCAGACTTCTGAATTTGCTCGCTATTTCGAAAATAGCCCTTGCCTCTATTCATCCTGGCAAAATCTTTCCCACACTTTCCCAAATTGTACTCCATCTACCACATCTTTGCTCACTCTTCAAACCTGTGAAAGTCTTTCAGCAGGTGAAAGTGAGGACCGCAGATGCTGGAGATCAGAGTCAAAAAGTGTGGTCATAGAAAAGCACAGTCTGTCAGGCAGCATCCGAGGAGCAGGAGATTCGAAGTTTCAGACATAAAGCCTTCATCAGGAATGTGGGGTGGGTGGAAGGGGGCAGAGAGGTAAATGGAGGGGGGGGGGGGATATGGCGCTGGGAGAAGGTAGCTTGGAAGGCGACAGCTAGATGAAGGTGGGTGATGATAGTGATAGGTCAGAGTGGAAGGTGGATTTGATACTTGGGAAGGTAGATGGACAGGTAGGACAGTTCAAGAGGGCGGTGCTGAGTTGGAGGGTTAGATCTGGGATAAGGTGGAGGGAGGGGCGAAAAGGAAACTAGTGGAATTGTCCTTGAAACCGTGTGTTTGGAGGGTCCCAAGGCAGAAAGTGATGCGTTCTTCCTCCAGAAGTCAGGTGGCTAGAATTTGGCAATGGAGGAGGCCAAATGCTTGCAGGGCTTTGGCGGAGTGGTAGGGGGAGTTGAAGTATTCGGCCACAGGGAAGTGGGGTTGTTGGGTTTCTGTGTCCAAGAGTGTTCCCTGAACCCTTCTTTAAGTTGATATCCTGTCTCGCCAATGTATAGGAGACAGGAGCAATGGACTGACTAGACGAGGTGTTTGGATGCACAGGATGTCCTCTGCCTGATGTGATAGAATCCTTTGGGGCCTTGGCTTGAGGTAAGGAGGGAGGTGTTGGCACAGGTTTCATATCTCTTGCAGAGTCAAGGGATGGTGTTGGGAGTGGAAGGTGGCTTGGTGGGGGCGTGTGGACCGAACGAGGGAGTTGTGAGGGAATGATCTCAGCAGTATGATGATAGGGGTTGGGAACAAAGTATATCTCTGGTATTGGGGGTCTGACTGTTGGTGGCAGAAATGGCGGTGGATGATGCGTTGTATCCTGAGGTTGGTGGGATGGAAGGCGAGCATCAGAGAGTTTCTAACTTGTTGTCGTTGGAAGGGTGGTGTGCAAGAGCGGAGGTGTGGGAAGTTGAGGAGATGCACGAGAGCACCCTCCTGCAGCCGAACCACCTCTTCAATGCTACCTGTCCCTCTGTCTATCTTTGCACTGTTTGAAAGCTTAGCCAGAATGCCCTCAGTTCCTTCATATAGATAATGAATGCACAAAGTGAAAAATTGTGGTCCCAACAATGAGTTTTGTGGAACACCACTTGTCACTGGTTGCCATCCTGAGAAGAACACTTTTATCCCCACTCTATGCTATTTCTCAGGCAGCCAAACTCCTGTCCTTGGAAACACCTTGCCTCTAATACCATCGACCCATACCTTTCTCAATAGCCTCATGCATGGCACTTTGTCAAAGGATTCTTGAGTGCAGATGGATAACATCTATTGGTTCTCCTTGATCTAATCTGCTCATTACTCCCTCACTATTTCCTAGCCGGTTTGTCAGGCCAGATCTCCCTTTGATGAAACCATGCTGACTCTGTCCTATTTTACCAAACCCCTCCAAGTATCAGAAATCCCATCCTTCACGATGGATTCCAGGATGTTACCGACAACCAAGGTTAGGCAAAACAGTCTGCAGTTTTCCATCTTCTCCCTACCTACCTAACTCCCTTATTAAACGGGGTGTCATGTTAGCAATTATACAGCCACTTTGCCGTTTCCTGATTTTAGTCATTCCTGAAAGATTACCACTTACGCTTGCACTAACTCTTCAGCTATCTCCCTTACAAGGCTGGAGCGTAGTCCATCTGGTCCAGGTGAGCTATCCACATTCAGGCCATCCGTTTTTTAACATGCTCTTCTTGGTGATGACCACCATATTCAGGACTGCCCTCTCACTCTCGCCAATTCTTGAGAAATTACTCGTGTCTTCCACAGTGAAGACTGATGCAAAGTTCCTCAGCCATTTCTTTGTTTCCCACTACTGTATTTCCAGCATCATTTTCCAGTGGTCCATATACCTCTCTTTTGCACTTTATATATTTAAAGAATCTCTTAAAGTTTCCTTTATATTAATGGTTAGATTACCCCCATATTTAATCTTCTCCCTTCTTATTTATTTTTCCTTGCCTTCTGTTGGCCCCATTCTCCATTTTCCCTTTGCCCTTCACATTGCTTGCGCTTTTACTTATACGAAATCCCTGACTTCCCTCGTCAGCCCTGGTTGCCTCATCCTCCCTGTACCATGCCTTTATTGCTCAGCATGTATCTCTGCAGTGTCTCCTGAATTAATCTTGGAGTTTTCTGCCATTACTGTTCCGCTGTCTTTCCTGCTAGACCCCTGTTCCAGTCAATTCTACCCAGTTACTCCCTTGTGCCTCTCCAGTTGCCTTTATTCAGGTGAAATACTGTTAACTCTGATTCTACTCTCTCTCTCTGAAATTGCAGAATAAATTCAACCATGTTCTAATCACCACTTCTGAAGTTTTCCTCCACCTTAAGCTCCCTTATCTAGCCTGCATCATAAAATCCAGTGTCATCTGTTCCCCATTGGGCTCTGCCACATGATGCTCCAAAAAGCCATTCCATAGACATTCCTCAAATTCCTTTTCTTGGGATCCACTCCCAACCTGGTTTCCTATTCCACTTCCATATAGAAATCCCCCTATGATCACTGTAACTTTGTCTTTCCTAAAGATCTTTTCTATCTTCTGGTTTATCTTGCACCACAGCTCCTGACTACTCTTTGGAGGCCTGTGCAAGTCTCCAACTGTGGTTGGCTTATCTTTTGATTCCTCAATTCTACCCACGCAGATTCTCCACCATCCGACTTTACTTCCTTTCTTACTATTGATTTAATTTAATTTCTTATTAATAATGTAAACCCACTCCTTCTGCTACCTATCTTTTCGACATGATATATGTCCTTGAATATCCTGATCCCCTTGCAACCACTTCTCTGTGATGCCCATCACGTCATACCTACCAATTTCAGTCTGTGCCACAAGCTCATTTATTCTATTCCTTAAACTGCGTGCATTCAGATATAACACCTTCAATCTTGTATTAACGGTTCCTCTTCTCATTGTTATTTGTTTGTCCGGTGTGCTTGAAGTCTGATTGCTTACACTTTCCATACACTGTCTTATTTGCGTCTGTGTTGAGATTTTAATAACCTCTCCTGAGCTCTGCACATTTACCTCCTCTTTTCTAATCAAACCCTATAACGGACCCCCCACCCTGCCAACACACACACACGCACTCCTAATCAGTTTGGACCTCTGTCTACAGCCTTAGTTAGGATTCAATCGGACTCTGGTCCCAACACAAAATAAAGGGACAAAAAACAAGCTTTTCTGTACATACCAAAACATGAAAACTACAAAGATGCAAGATTGTTCATAAAGTACACTTACCATGTGGAGTTATATGAATTGAAATGAGAATTTAAAAACCACGGACGAGGTTTTTCAACCTTTATCAGTCATTATTTACCCACCGTTGAGATGCTGATCTTCCCCTGTCAGTGATCCCCCTCACTAAGAATCTCTCGCCCTGTCTCTCACACCGGGTCTAGAGGGACTACACGTTCCTGTTGGCCCAGTGTATTTAAATTAATTCACCTTCTACCTGGAACTAATCTATTGTTCTTTTGGATTCTCCTCAGCTTAAGCAACCCGGTTCTGTGATATTATTTGCGATAAATGATCTGGGATGACAGCATAGTGCTCACAGAGTACGGCACCAGACAAAGGTCTTGCAGTCTGTGGGAGTTTCTAAATGAAATTTCTGTGTATTTCTCCTCGTGCTGTCTTCTGATATAACTTCAGACTCGTCTGACACCTCTTGCTCTCACTCTCTCTGTCGCTCCGTTTTCTCTCCATTCCTTTTATCTCTCTTCACTTCCTTTTTTCTCTGTCAATTTTTCTCTCTCTCACGCACACACACACAAACACACACACATTCTGTTCTCTCTGTTGACAAATTGTGATGTTGGAGAGCTCGTCGGTGTACAATGGGCTAAATGGCCTCCTTCAGTGCTCTATCAATTCTGCAGTTCTCTGACCCACAATAAAGACTTCAGGTGCCTGGACAGACAAGCTGATCCTGAGAAAGACACAGTGCAGAATCATCCTTTATCTCTTCCTGTTGTCTGATGTGCAGCGGCCTTGAAATATCTGTTCAAAAAAAAATAGTAATTCCAGCAGTTGGGAGAACGCTCACGAGATGATTTTGCTGTCAGGATTTAACAAGCAATTCCCACGTACAAAGTTGGATTTGCCTGATAGCAGCTCCTCCCTATTGACACGTCCTAGCTCTGTCCGATGCTGACGTAATTTGCCTTCCGCCAATTCAGTAGATTCCCACAAGGTCCTGACATATCCGTGTTCACAGCTTTCTTAAGTCTGAAGGAACTGTGACCACTGTTTCTAAAATTATGTCCCACTGAAAGGACAGTCACCTGGCTAGGCTCATGAGCCTGTACGAGGTCCAGTGTGGCTCTTCCTCTCATTGGTCTATCACATATTGCTGCAGTTAATAAATTTTGCCCCGTCTAAGACCCTTGCTCTAATGGACTTCCAGTTATTATTGGGGATATTAAAGTCACTCACGATGACCACTCTTTTTAATATACCTTTCCTTAATCGACATGCATATCTGTTCCTCAATCCCTCCGTGGCTGTTGGAGAGATTATAGTAACGCAATGCTTGCATCCATCTTATTTTTGAGCTTGACCCATATTGCTGCAGTGGATGGTCCCTCCTGTATGTCCTGTTCACGTGCAGATGTAGCATTCTCCCTGATCAGTAAAACAACTCGTCCACCTCTTTTAGCTTCTTCTCTATCTCGCCTAAACCAATGAAACCCTGGATACTTTGAACGGCCAGTCCTTTCCCTCTCTTAAACAAGTCTCTGTAAAGCCGCAACATCATAGTTCCATGTATGGATTCAGGCTCCCAGTTCATCGTCCTTACCCATAACAATTCTTGCATTGAAATAAATACACTTCAGCCAAACTCCATCAGATCCTGACCTGATATTTGGTTTGAGTTTCCCTAATGTAAATTCTCCTCGTCTATTCTCTGGTAACAGGAGATGACAAAGGACTGTCAGGAAAGCGGAAAATATTGTAAACAGACAATTTCAGTTTCCTCCCTTATCCCTTCAATCTGTACATTGCATCCCACACTGTCCAATTCCAATAAACTGCTGGATAATTATTTTGTTTCAAACAACCGTCTCCAGCCTCTCACGGCACATTCTTCAACTCGCTCTGGACCTATTGGATTGAAAGTTTTCTGATCCCTCTCTCAACCAAATCTCTGTAATATTTGTATCATAGTTATATATACTCATCTGTCTTGTCTGCCACACTGCTCACATTAAAATCAGCATACTTCAGACTTCCAGTCCCATTGTGTTCACTCCCCTCTGCCAGTTTGATGCTGGTCTTAGTTGTACTGGGGTTAATCTCCAACTGCTCTTCAGTCACTGTGCTTGTGGATGTACTGCTCCGGCTCTCCCAATCCCTCCCCCACCACCACACCAGTTTAAAACCTCCTGAGTGACAATAGCAAACCTGCCTGCCAGGAGATTGCTGCCAGTTCACGTCAATCCCGTCCTTCTTGTGCATTTTATACTGACCCAGGATTCCCAATGACCCACAAAGCTGAAATTGCTGCCAGTTCAGCTGCATCCCGTCCTTCTTGTGTCTACCCTATCTACCCGGGAATCCCAATGATCCACATATTGGAAGTGCTGCCTACCCTACCAGCTCTTTGGCCATGTTTTTAACTTTACGACCTTCCTATTCCTAACCTCACTGGCACGTGGCATAATCTAGTCTCCCCAACATTCAAATATGCTTTCAGCACAACTCCAGCAAGACCTTTACTTTAAAATGGATAGACTTGACGATAAAAGCTTAAGTGTGATCTCATTAACCAGGAACGTGGAGCCCAACGAATCAGTCCTAATGATCATAGGATCTGATATCTATCACCTCCACCACACCTGTGTGACAAGATATACTTATGGAGCATCCATTTGTACATGGACGATGATAAACAGAAATTAGTCCAAAAGATCTGAAAATGTCATAACAGATGGGTGCCAGTCAGCCTGTTTACTCTGCTTTGCTGTTCAACTGGATTTTAGCTATACTGTTCCTTTTAATGGCTGGGTCTTTACCCCGGATCCCTAGCGCGTCAGAAATTGCCCAGTGTCTTTGTGCGCTCACTGCGTGAAGAGCATCTAGTGCCAGGTGATGGGGTGTGGGGAATCCCGGGGACGCTCGATAAAAGGCTGCTTGCAGTGACGGATGGACTCAGGGATTCAGAGAGACAGAGTAGGTAATCAGGGACATGCACTCACATAAGTAGCTGGGCATGATTCCTAAGCACTCAGGAAGCCTGACGACCAGAGCCACTTCTACAATAAACCCGTCATATTTGCAGCAATTCACCATCAAACACAAGCAAATATACTGTAGATGGCAGATACCTGAAACAAGCACAGAAACATACTGTGGAGAGAGAAAAGAAGCAATTCTCCCAATGCAGAGTTTGCAAAATCTCCAGAAAGACAGGGTCCAGAGATTGGAATTGAACCCGAGTCCCTGGCACTGTGAGACAGTAGTATGGTGTCACCACGCTATCCAATGATAGACAATAGGATTAGGGCAGTTACATTAGTATATTTTCGACAGTTAGTTAACAAGAATGCTCTCACGCAGCCTACCTAAGATTAGGAATCTTTTATACAGCAGCAGAGGACAATTCAAGAAGCAAAAAAGTGATGAACACGAAACATGTAAGCTAGCTTGCTTTAGAAAAGGAGATTGCAGGAGTTTTGTTAAGATATATAAAAGGGGAGAGTGAACATTGGACAACCAGAAATTGAGGCTGACTGAAGAGAAATGGAAAACAAAGAATTGGAGAATAACCTGAATAGGTACTTTCCGTCAATCCTCACAACGGTAGATATTATGAACATTCCAGACCTTAAAGCGTGTCAAGGGTGAGGAATGGATGTAGTGATCAGCGCTGAGGAGAAGGTACTGGGGAAGCTGTTATGTTTGAAATGGATAAATCACACAGACTGGAAGGATAACAACCAATGTTCTGAAGTAATTTGCAGAGGAGATTGTGAAACCAATAGTCGCGACTGTTCAGGAAAAACTATCATCAGACAGATTCCCAGAGAACTGGAAAATGGATAATGTAAAATCTCTGTGTAAGAAGGAAGAAAGGCAAAATACAGGAAATCAAAGGTCAGTATAGCCTGGCATCGGCCATTATTAGGGATTTAGAGTGCATTGCTAGCAATGACATTGCGGAGTACTTGGAGGTGCATGGTAAAATAGGGCTGAGTCAGCATGGCTTCATCAAGGAGTGGTCCCGCTGACAGGTCTGTCAGAATTCTATCAGAAGGTAATGAGCGGGTTTGACAAAGGGAGGATGTGATCTCATTTGCTAATAGGCAGTGGGTTAACTTTGAATCTGTGTTAAATTTACTGATGTTAATTTATTGGTTACAACTTGCAGAAGCAGAGGTACATAAATTTAAAAAAATGCAGAGGAACAATTCAATAGTAGATAAATAAAATAAGGATGGAGGGTCGGGTGATGTGTTTTTTCTACATTATGTGGGAGTTGTCGACCCCACTGTGGTTCCCAGTGACCATGTCTGGAGTAAATGTCGCATGCAAGAACAACTCTGGTTCTGAGGCGGTGAGCTGGAGTTTGAGCTTCAAACATTGCGAGGCATCAGGGAGGGGGAGGGTTCCCCGAATGCTGTGATTCAAGAGACAGTTACACTCGTTAGATCAACTGACTCAAATTCAGCCAGTGGTTAGAAAGCAGAGAGATTATCTCTGAGTGAGGCAGATAAAGGGATCCAGGACGTAGAATTGCTGGAGCCTCAGCCGCTGTCCGTGTCGAACAGGTTCAAGAGTTTTGTTCCCTGTGTGGATGGGATGGGGACTGCAGGGAAGATGAGCTGATTGGCCACAGCACCGAGTTGAGGAAAGCTTTCAAGTGGGGGAAAAGAAGAAAAATGTTAATGTAATTTGGGATAGTATAGTTAGCTGCATAGACACTGTTCTCTGTGACCCAGATTGAGAGTCCTGAATGCGGCGTTACCGACTGGTGTTTGGGTCAGGGATATCTCACCTGGGCTGCAGGTGAACTTCGAGTGCAATTATTTTGCAATGGACACATGGTAAGAATGGGCTTGAAACATCTGTATGCGGAGATTAACAAAGGCACAAATGATTGTTTATTCAGGAATTATACTGAGGCTGAGGAGGAGACTGAGATGTCATGTTGGTGGGACTGGACAGAAATGGTGAGTGGGGGGATATGGAAATGTAAACTTGTGCAGGAGAAAACGAATCAAGGAGAACAGTTTGTTTCATCCTCACATATTGGTGCATAATTTTTAAATAATCATTTGCTAATTATAACATGTAAGGAATGGAATCTTTGATTGGAACTGAAAATATTGACATGCACCTTTCCAAAATTTACATATCATGACCAACAATTCAGTTCAGACCGTTTCACTAGACAGAAGAGTGACTTACCAGGAACACCAGCTATAGCAAGGATAGGATAGTAACCAGATTGAATAACCATCAGTACATCTTCAATCCGCGATGTTAATGATAGCCAAGGCTGGGAAAGCCAGAAAAGTCCCCAGGATAAACTCCTGTCCATTGTTGGAAATTTCCATTTGAATGTTCTCAGATCTTGATCCATTGTTGGAACACTCCAGTGTACTCTTCCCGGATTCTGATCTCTCCTCCCTCTCTCCTTGAAGCTGCTGATCCCTGTTATTGGTGTGGATGATGCTCCCGCTAATACTATGGGATTACACATTGAACACATTGCATTATTGATAGAAGACTGAAACTCTCTGGGGACCCATAGGATCCATGCAGACTCATATAATCACAATCGCTGAACAAACAGCTCCAGCGAACCTCTCTCAATGTGATACTGTTTAACTAAAAATCAAAATAACTTTGAATACATGCATTCTGGATTCGAGTTGAGAGTGTGACTGAAGGAAGGAATGTTGGAGATGACATATTATTTGTTTGTAATCATTCAGTCCGCCTTGGTTATAGAGGTAATGCCAGAGGTTTAACTGAACATAAACATGCTTCTCTGCTCAAAAATGGAGAAATAAATCCGAGAATTACTGATCAGTCATTGCAAAATCAGTAAAACATTGAGAGAACATCTTCCGTCCGTGATCTGATGGCAACATGTGCCTAAGAAAATGTGAGTTTATAACAATCAAACGGCATGCATATGTAAACAGGGAATTGTTCGTGACAAGTACAATTCAGATTATTCCAGAATCAGAGAGGGCAAGCGTGGGTGTTGATGTTCTCCTTGTTAAGGAACTGTGATAAAGTGTCATTTACTTACTTCAATTACACTGTGATTATGACATTGGGGAAAAGACAGAAGATGGAGAGGACTAGGGGACATGGCTGATCAAACTGGGAAGAGGAACATTGCTGTTTCCTAATTATCAGTATTGGAACGTTACACTTTATAACTCATATGAAGAACAGATTCAAGGATAAATCTATAATGAGAAATTAGCAGAGACAATACTAATGAAATATATTTATGCAATGCAAAATACAGGGACAAAATGATTTTCTATGCAGAACAAAATATGCAAAGTATAAAGAGATAAATTTGTTAAAATGCACTCCTGATATTGAGTTATATAATTTGAAATGTGGATGTGAAAACTGGAAAAGTGATGTGCAAATTGTATCAATCATTATTTGATCCACAGCGGAGATGCTGATTTCCTTTCTGTCAGTGATCCCCCTCACTGAGATTCTCTGGCCCAGTCTCTCACACAGTATCTGGAGGTGGGGTGGGAGTTTTGGGTGGGGTTATCATTTCCTGCTGCTCATAGCAGTTTATTTTTTTAAAAATCCACCTTCACCATATAACTAATCTATGGTCTTTTGGGTTCTGTTTAGCTGTCAGTAACATAGCTCTGTGATATTATTCGAAAACAATGATCTGGGACGACAGCCAGTATCGGCAGAGTGGTCACAGGGTATGGCACCCAGACAAATGGATTGCAGTTCAGAGTAATTTCTAAATAAAACTTCCAACTTCTGTCTGTCCGTATTTATCTACCCTCATGCTGCCTTCTGATCTATCTGACTTCACTCTCATCTAACACCTCTTCCTCTCCCTCTCAGTCAGTCGTTCCCCTTTCTATCCTCTCCCAGTTTATCTCCATTCACTTTCTATTCCCCGGTTTATTTCTCACTCACGCCATCTATCTCCAAACGCTCTCTCTATCTCCAGTTGTGCAGTTGAAGAGCTTGTGACCCCACAATGGGTTGACTGACCTCCATCGGTGTTATAATAATTCGGCAGTTCTCTGATCCACAATAAATACTTTAGGTGACTGGTCAGATAAGCTGGTGCGGTGACAGGTACAGTGCACAATCACCCATTATCTCTTCCTGTTCTTCTCTGATGTACAGCTGCCTTGAAATGTCTGTGCAAACAAAATAGACTGAATGGAATTCGAGCAGTCCAGAAGACGTTCATGACGGTTGATTTCAATTAGGATTAAATGAAGGATGAGATTCTAGAAAAACCTAAGCAATGAAAGAGAAACAGGGCAACACAAGAAATAGCACATCACTGCAACCTGTTGCACCAAGTTGGCCTCATGGTACTATCGCTAGATTATCATTCCTGAGAGTCAACTCTTGTTCTGTGGACCCAGGTTCGAAACCTGCCACTGTGAAAGGTGGAAATTCCACTCAATAATTTTTTAAAAAGCTGGAATTAAGAATCTATTGATGAGAATGATATCTTTGCCGATTGTCAGAAAAGAAAAACCATTTGGCTTACTAATATCCTCCAATGATGTAATCTTGCATTCTCACTCCAGACCCAAAGCAATGTGATGACTCTCAGTCGCCCTCTGAAATGGACTAGCGTGTCATTCAGTTATACCAATCGCTACAAAATCTCAAAGAAATGAAACCAGGTGGACCAACAGTTATCGATCTGACCACCGAAAACGTCAGTTGGAAACATCACTGTCGGACCTGCAAAGTCCTCCTTACTAACACCTGAGGGCTAGTGCCAATATTGGAACAACTGCCTTACAGACTAGTCAAGCAACAGCCTGACATAGTCATGCTCATGAAATTATAACTGACAGAAATACCCCAGAAGCCACCATCACCATGACTGGATATGTCCTGGCCCAAGGTCAGAACCAATCCAGCAGAGGGGGCAGCTCAGTGCGATACATTCTGGAGGTAGTTGCTCTGCGAGTCCCCAAAATTAACACCACACCCAATGAAGTCCCATAACTTTCGATTAAACATGGACAAAGCAGCCTTACTGATTAACATGTAACGTCATTCCTCAGCTGGATCAGTACTCCTCCATGTTGAACAACATTTGGAGAAAGCACTGACTGTGAAAAGGGCTCAAAGTTTATTCTCGCTGAGGAATTTCAAAGTCAACCACCAAGAGTGGTTTGGCAGCAGCACAACTGATCACACTGGTCGGATCCTAAAGGACATATCTACTTGATTGAGTCTGCAGAAGGTAGTGAGGGAATGAACGAGAGGGTAAAAAAAAACATACCTGACCTCATCCTTACCAATCTGCCAACTGCAGATGCATCTGTCCATGACAGCATCGGTAAAACTGACCAACACACTGTCGTTGAGGAGACAAAGTCTCACGGTCACATTGAGAATAAACACTATAGTGTTGTGTGGAGCTATCACCATGCTAAATGGCACAGAGTTCAAACAGATCTAGCAACTCAAGACTGAGTATCCATAAGACGCTGTGGTCCAACAATAGCAGAAGAACAATACCCCAGCACAATCTGTAATCTCATGGCGCAGCATATAAACCACTCAATAATTACCATCAAACCAGAGGATTAACCCTAGTGCAATAGAGAGTGAAACAATGAGAAAAAACTGTTCCAGTATGTTCTGTACATAAAACTCAGGACAAATTCAAACCAGCCAAATACCGCCTCATCAGTCCACTCTCCATCATCAATAAAGTGATGGAAGGCCTCAGCAACAGTGCTATCAAGCAGTACCTGCTCAGCAATTAACCTGCTCAGTGACGCCCAGTTTGGGTTCCACCGGGGATACTCAGCTCCTGACCTCACCGCAGTCTTTGTTCAAACATAGAAAAAGGAACTGAATTCCTGCACTTGAAAATCAAGGCTGCATTCTTTCAAATGTGGCATCAAGGAACCCAAGCAAAAAGGATATTTCGAGTAAGTATTTCATTATTGGAGTTATACCTGACAGATAGGAAAACGGTTATTGTTGTTGGAGGTCAGTCTGCAGTAGTCCCTCAGGATAATATGGACGTAGGTTTGCTCCATGAGCTGGAATGGTCATTTTCAGATGTTTCATCACCAAATTAGGCAATATCTTCAGTTGCCCTCCGGATGAAACCTCGGTCTAAACACCTTCTGTTGTTTCATCAATGGCCTTCTCTCCATCATAAGGTCAGAAGTGGGGATATTCGACAATGACTGCACAATGTTCAGCACCATTTGCAAATGCTCAGTTATGGAAGCAGTCCATGCCTAAAGGCAACAGGATCTGGACAATATCCAGGCTTGGGCTAATAAGTGACAAGTGACACTGGCACCACACAAATGCCAGACAATGACTATCACCAGTAAGAAATTATATAACCACTTGGTATTCAGCAGCATATTTGTCACTAAATTCCCCTCCCCACCACACTATCAATACACTTCGGGTTATCAATGACCAGAAATTCAACTAGACTCGCCACATAAATATAAGAGCAGATCAAAGGCTATGAATATTGTGCGTTTAACTCACCTCTTGTCTTCCCAAAGTATGCTCACCAGCTACAAGACACATGTCAGGAGTGAGATGGAATACTCCCCAATTGCCTGAATGAGTGCAGCCACAACGACACTGAAGAAGCTTGACACCATCCAGGACAAAACAGCCCAATTGATTGGCACCATATCCACAAGCATTCACTCCATTCACCAGCTATGCTCAGTAGCAGCAGTATGTACTATCTACAAGACAGCATCTTTCAATCCTACAATCACTTCCATCTTGAATGACAACGGCAGCAGGCTTTGGCGAACACCACCACCTTCAAACTCCCTTCCAAACCAGTCAACATCCTGAGTTCGAAATATTTCACCATTCTTTCACTGTTGCTAGGTCAAAACCCTAGAATTCCCTCCCTCATAGCATTGTGGATCAACTCACAGCAGGTGGACTGCAGCAGTAGAAGAAGGCAACTCAGCAACACCTTCTCAAGGGGTAACTAGGGACGGAAAGAAATGGTGG
This sequence comes from Chiloscyllium punctatum, assembly GCF_047496795.1. Classification (NCBI taxonomy): domain Eukaryota; kingdom Metazoa; phylum Chordata; class Chondrichthyes; order Orectolobiformes; family Hemiscylliidae; genus Chiloscyllium; species Chiloscyllium punctatum. Next base: position 3,440,291 of record NC_092769.1, read on the forward strand.
GCCCATCCAGCGATTCCCAGAAGCAAAAAAAAAGTTTAAAAGGTTCCAAGTTGAACACCTCGATGTAACAGGTTTTCTGATTTGAAGATGAACAGGAAAGCAGTGTTTCTGATACTGAACATTTTCGACCTTTCTGTTATTAGAAAGGTGTTCAGTGTTCCATTGCATATTGTTGCTGAGTGTTGTGATAAATTGCACCTGTTTTATTAAATGCAATATTAGTGTGACTGGATTGATCCGTCAAAAATACCAGACTGAAAATGACAATCATCGTCGAAACAATGTACTCCCGCCAGATGAGACTCACACATAGCAGCTTATATTCAACATCTTACTGCGCTACTGCTAAACACTGAATCCTCCCACCGTCCATATTACAGGGGTTACCATTGACCAGAAGGTGAATTCAAATCAAAATACAGATACAACGGTTACAAAAGCAGGTCTGAGATTTACAATTCTGCACTGAATAATAGACCGTATGACAATACAGGCATGCTATATAGCAATAGATTTAGGCCATTCAGCCTGTCTCTTCACTCTGAAACTGTCTTATTTTGTCATAGTCTCTAAGACTTGTAGAAATATATTCTATACACCAACTGTATCAATATTTGCAGTTATCGCTCAGTTTCAATCAATTGCGCTCCCCCCCCCATTCTTCTAAATTCCTTTGAGTACAGACATAGAGCCCTCAACTGCCGCTCATATGACAAGCCAACATTCCCAGGATAGATCATGTCCAACACCCGTAGATCCTTCCCCAGAACAGCTTACAATACTCCAAATCCCGTCTGTCCATAGCCAATTACATTCTCAGGAGTATGTCTCCGCTCTTGTATTCTCACTCTCTTGAAATGAATGTTAACATTGCATTTGCTTTCCTAATTGCCAACTGCACCTGCGCATTAACCGTAACAGAGGACGATGACTCCAAACTCCTTTTGTGCTTCAGATTTCATGAATCCTTTTAGAACATAGTGTGTGCCTGTATTCCGCCTACTGAAGTGCATAATCTCACATGTTCCCATATTGTGTCCCATCAGCCATGTGTTTTCCCAGTGTCCTAAACTGTCCAAGTCTTTCTGCAGACTCCCCATTTCCTCAATATCACCTGTCCATCCATTCATCATTGTATCATCTGCAAACCTAGTAAAACTGCCGTCAGGTCAGATGGTTCACGTAAATAGTACTTTTTCACGACGTAAGGACTATCCACCATTGAAAAGGCACAACGCTCAAGATGGTTGACTCAATTTAGGTTTAAGCAGTGGATTGACTGGAATTACACCTGCAATGCCTTCACTCCTTGCACCACTGGCACTGACACCCTGCTCACTATTTTATTATGAATTTACCGCATTATTGGTGATACAGAACTTGATGGCGCACGATCCCAGTCTATTAATGGCAATCTGTCTCAATGCTGACTGTGTGGTGCTCACACCAACGAATGTCATTTTGTGTTGAAGACGACAGAGGGAGGTGTGCGGAGGAGATGTCGATCATAAATGACTGTGTGACTGTCACTGAGGGCTGACGCAGGCCGCGAAAGCCCCAGATGTACCTGTGTCTGTTGTCACCGCTGTAGGCAAGGTCAGCTTTTCAGTGAGTCAAATCAAAGAAAGTGATGGGCCTGGACAGTGTTCCTGGCTGAGCATTCAGATCCTGTTTGTACCAACTAGCAGAGGTATTCACATAAAACTTCAGCCTCTCCCTCCAGAAGCTGAAGTCCCAATCTAAATCAAAAAGGCTATCATCATCCTCGTGAGAAAGTACATGGAACGTGCCCTTATAGACGACCATCCAGTGGCTCAGTAATCATGAAGTGCTTTGAGAGGCTGGTTATGGCCCACACCAACTCCAGTCTCCCAGCCTGACGTGCTGCACTGTAACTTGCCGACTGATGTAACGGGTGCACAACAGATGCCATGTCCGATACTGCACGCATCACTGGAAGATCTGGACAACAAGGACACTTACACCAGACTCCTGCTCATTGACTAAAGCTCCACATTCAAAATCATTATCCCTTACAGACTAATCAAAAACTCCGCGACCTTGGTCTCGGTTCCATCCTCTGCAATTGGCTCCTCAGATTTCTGACCCACAATCGTGAAGATAGGTTAAATCCACCTCCTCCACAATAACAATGAACACTAAAGCTGCTGTTGGATGTGTTCTCAACACCCGACAATACTCCCTGTACACCTACGGCTGTACTGTCCTCCCTATACACCGATGGCTGTGCCCTCAGCACCTTACTCTACGCCCTGTACACCCACGGATGTGCCCTCAACCACCTACTGTATTCCCTGTACACCAACGGCTGTGTCCTCAGCCCCCCCCCCCCCCCCCCCGACTGTCCTCCATGCACACCAAAGTCTGTGCGCTCAGCCCCTTACTGTATTCCACGTACTCCCACGTCTGTACCCTCAGCCCCTTATGGTACTCCAGGTACACCCATGGCTGTGTTCTCACCCCCCCCACTATCCACCCTGTACACCCACGGATGTGCCCTAAACCAACTATTATACTCTTTGTAAGCCCACGGTTGTTTCTGCAGCCCCCTAATGTCCTCTTTGTAGAACCACGGCTGTGTCCTCAGCCCCCTATGTACTCCCTGTACAGCCACGACTGAGTTTCCAAATTCCAAACAACGTCAGCTACAAGTTCGATAATGATATCACTATAGCAGTACAGATATTTAACAATAACGTGTCAGAATCTAAAAAGGCAATAGAAAGCTTGATGTCATGGTGTATTGATAATGACCACTCTCTCGAATCCGGCAAATGTAAAGAACCGATCACTGACTTTATGAAGAAAGGAGGGGAACACACCCCATCTACATCAACCGTTTGAGTGAGTGCAGAGCATCAAGCCCCTCAGAGTGATGTTAACTTACAACCTGTCCTGAACTTCGCACATGGGTCTGACGGTCGGGAAAGTTCAACAATGCCTCTCCTTCCTGAGGTGATACAGGATATTCAGCATGCGCTACTTCTACAGATGCAACATTGAGAGCGTATTGTCCCGGTGCATAACAGCCTGGTACAGCAACTGCTCTACTTAGGATTGTTAGAAACGACAGAAGGTTGGGTGCACAGCGCTGACCAACACGGACTCTAACATCCCAACCTTTGATTCCATTTACGTGGCTCGTTGCCACAGAAAGGCTGCCAACATCTACCCCAGATTACTGAGGGAAGGGAGGCAGGAAATATCTGGGGCATTAACAGATATCTTTGTAGCATCCTTGAACACGGCCGAGGTCGTGGAAAACTGGAAAATTGTTAAACCCCTTGTTTAAGAAAAGTAGTAGGGATAATCCAGTCAATTATGGACTGATGAGACTGATGTCAGTGGTAGGGAATCTGCCAGAGAAGATGCTGAGGGATAGGATCTACTCACATTTGGATGAAAATAGTCTTATCAGTGATGGACAACATGGTTTTGTGCAGAGAAGGTCATGTCTTAACAATTCAATAGAATTTTTTGAGGAAGTGACAAAGTTGATTGATGAGGGAGATACTGTAGATGTCATGTACATGGACTTCAGGAAGGCGTTTGGTATGTTTCCCCTCGGTCGGGTAATAGGGAAAGTGAAAGCCACATGGTGCACTAGCTACGTGGAGAAAAGAACTGGCTGGGCAACAGGAGGCAGAGAATAGTAGGGAGAGGGAGTTTCTCACAATGGAGAACTGTGACCAGTGGTTCCATTTAAGATGTTTCTGGAAAGATACATGAATGGGTCGGGAACAAAGGGATACAGATCCTTAGAAAATGGGCGACAGGTTTAGATAGAGGATTTGGATTGGCGCAGGCTCGGACCACTGAATGGCCAGTTTCTGTGCTGGAATGTTTTGTTCTAAAATTATCAAAGACCCATCACACCCCAGTAATTGTCTCCCACAACCTCTTCCATCAGGCTAAAAGTTATGGAAGCTTGAAAACACAGAGCAGCTGGTTCATTAAAAGTTTATTCTTGACTGTTGTTAGACTGATGAATGTACTCTAATCTCAGTTAATACTGATCTTGTTCATGTTGATCTCACCTAGCGCGTGCGCTGGGCAGCGTAACCTGCATGCCTCTAAGACAAGTTTTACAGCCATTGTTCTGCACATCCTTGCTTACTATGATCAGCCTGTACACCTTGGTACAGGTCATAGAAAATGCACATCTCCCTCCCCCCACCTCACTCCGAGCTCTCTCTGGTCGTCACCCCCAGCACCTCCCTTTCCCCATCCCCAGCACACTGTGACCCCATCCCCAGCTCACTGTGACCCCATCCCCAGCTCACTGTGACCCCATCCCCAGCTCACTGTGACCCCATCCCCAGCTCACTGTGACCCCATCCCCAGCTCACTGTGACCCCATCCCCAGCTCACTGTGACCCCTTCCCCAGCTCACTGTGACCCCATCCCCAGCTCACTGTGACCCCATCCCCAGCACACTGTGACCCCATCCCCAGCTCACTGTGACCCCATCCCCAGCTCACTGTGACCCCATCCCCAGCTCACTGTGACCCCATCCCCAGCTCACTGTGACCCCATCCCCAGCTCACTGTGACCCCATCCCCAGCACACTGTGACCCCATCCCCAGCTCACTGTGACCCCATCCCCAGCTCACTGTGACCCCATCCCCAGCTCACTGTGACCCCATCCCCAGCTCACTGTGACCCCATCCCCAGCTCACTGTGACCCCATCCCCAGCTCACTGTGACCCCATCCCCAGCTCACTGTGACCCCATCCCCAGCTCACTGTGACCCTATCCCCAGCTCACTGTGACCCCATCCCCAGCTCACTGTGTGCTTTGTGTCTCACTATTTCTCTCACACTGTCTGTTTCCATGTATTTTCCTTTTCTCTGTCTTCTGTTTCTTTCCCTGAACTTAACATCTCCCCTTTTCTCTGTCCATGTGACTGTTTGTTTCTTGTTTTGTTTCCTTTCTCTGTTTTACTGACTGTCATTCTGTTTCTCTCGCTGTGTTTTCTCTCTCTCCTTATACGTGTCTGTCTAGTTCTCCCTCTTTGTGATGGTGATGGCTTCTCTATTGTTTTGAAGCATTTGATGGCTCTTTGGTTGCATGTTGGAAATATTGGTTAAATTTCAATTGTTGTCAAAACAGCAACCAGAACTTGGATATCCATTTAATAGCCAATTGCTACGGATAAATATTTTGGAACTGCCTCCCTGAGTGCTCTGCATACTGGCAACTGAAAGCATTCTATTCATGTGCATAATAGTGTGACGGTAACAGCTCTTCCCAGGACCAGAAGAAACTACAGACGGTTGTGTGCACAGCCCAGACTATTATGGAAGTCAACATTTCCTCCAATTACACTTCTCATTGTGAGCAAAAGGCGGGCAGCATCAAATATCTCTCCAAAACCGGTAATGATCTCATATAACCTCTTCCAAAAGGGAGAAGATACAGAGGCTTGAAAAGATGGACCAGCATGCTCAGGAACACCTTCTTCCTTACCTTAGTTACACTGACGAATTGAAATCTCTAATCTTTCAAATAATATTAATCTTGCGAAAGTCGACCTTGCTTTGCACACCTCCTGTGCAGCTGACACCTTGAGTGCCTCACTCTTTGCAAGTGCCATTGAGGCTCAAGGGCTTCTCAAGGGCAATCAATGAGTGAACTAATGCTGGCCCAGCCATCGATACCTGTTTCACATTAATAAATTTAAGAAGATGACGACACTCAGCGAAGACAGACAAGTGGGATGAAATCGCTTTAAACGTGATCTTAGATATATACAGGTTTCCCTCGGTATCTGAAAGTAGAGTGTTCCTACAAAACCTTTCATAAGCTGATATGTCTTAAAGCAAAGTAGCATTAATTAACGTGGGAAAAAATCATCTTTCTTGGTAAAAGTGAAAATCCTCTTCGGATTTCTTTTGGTTAGCGAAAACAGGACGTAATGGAGGTTTTTCGGAAACTGAAGTGGCAAAAAGAGAATTTTTGAAAAGGGGGTATACATGTACCAGGATGGGCATGATATTCAGGAAGATGGGAAAAGTTAAAAATAAATGAGGTGAATCTCACATTTTATTTCCATCCCAAATGATTATCATTCCATTTGTTTGTTCTTTTTCTTCTATCTCGTTCTTTCTCTATCGATTTAACTCACTCCTCCTCCCCTTCAAAACAGACTTCACTGTCACCAGCATTATTCACACTATTTTCCAACTGTTTTCAGTTCAGAAAAGGTCCCCAGCAATCTTTGTTCTTTTCTTTGCATTTCTCATGCAATATGAGATCTCCAGCATCTTCTTTTATTTGGTTTAATCTTCAAATTTGTTATTCCATGGGAAGTCGGCGTCTCTGCCAGGCTAGCACTAATTGTCCTGATTGTGAGGCCATTCCACAAGCCAATATAAAATCAAGAACATTGATATGGGTCTGAAGTCACACTTAACCCAGACCGAGTAGTAACATTAGATATCTTTACCGAAGGTCATCAGTGAAACAGCAAGATTTTCCTACAAAATGTGGGTTTTATGGTTCTTTTTCGTAAAATTCACTTTTATTCCAATTCTTATCATTTTCATTGACGTTCTGCCATCAGCTGTGGTAGGACTTGAAACAAATCGCTTGAAACAATGCCTTTCGTTTAATAAGCTTTGCTCCTGAATTACATCCAGCGACATTCCTACACTGAAACATTGTCCCAATCATGAAGTAACGTCCGAGACAAGAACAATTTTGTGATTGAAATACTTGTAACTGGAAAAGTGACATGAAGAGAGCTTGAAACATAAAGTCTGAATTTTACCAAAGTTCAGACAATGGTTTGTTCAGCCACAGCACTGACGCAGAGATGGAGACTGGGGATATTATGAGCTGGGAGTGGGCAGGGTTCGTGACAGAGAGATCACGAGACATAAATCAGTCAGGGCAAAAAGGGATCTAGAGGTTGTCCATAGTTTTTTTCTCAGATGTTTGTAAGAGAGTGGTCTGCAATTAAGATGAATAGAGACAGCAAGTTGAATTGAAGATAATAGTTTATTTCTTTGACAAATATAGATAACAGAAATTGCAATGAAGTTCAAAATTTTTTATGCCATTAATGATTGGACAGAGGTAGAGAACACCAACAATAGCGAGAATAGGTTAGGAACACACTTTCCACCCCGCCCAAAATAATAATCAGCACCGCTAATATCCGATATGGTAGAAATTCCCAGCAGAGGGAAATGTTGAAAAGACCCAAGGAAACCTCCTCTCCATTGGTGTAAATTTCCAGTCCATTATTCTCAGATTCAGATCTGTCCTCTCCATGTCGGTGCAGCTGCTGATCTTTGTTACTGTTGGAGCTGGTGCATCTGCTCCTACACTGGGATAGCGCACTGAGTAAAGCCCCTCACCAATAGGAGTGGGAAACCCTCCAGTGACACAGTTACAATGCATGGAGACTGACATCAATCACAGTCACTGAGGAAACAGTTCCAGCTTTCAATTCAGCACATTCAGTTCACAATATAACTGCACTGGACTGGATGCTGACATCGCTGGCTATTGGTCACATCTCCCATCACCAATTCCTTTAATGAAGTCAGTTGTGAGGGCGAATGATGGATCTTTTCTTATCACAGGTTAGATGACTCTGCTCTGTTGTACGTTTGCAATGCTGTAACTATCTTACCCCGAATTTCCGCTCCTCCACTAAAAAAAGAAACACAGTCAGCATGTTGTTACTGTGCTGATCACTCCCTCACGGGAACAAACCATCCAACACACTGTCACTGGGCACAGTTGCTCTGCACACAGACAGGAAGTGTTGGCTTCTCTGAATGTTCCTCTCCCTGCTCTAATACAGAAACGTTGGCCCTTCCATTCATAATATACTTCAGTAATTAATTCATACAAATTGACAAACATCTTAATGCAGTTTTATTTGCTGTAAAACAGTAATTTTTCCTCTCAGCCCAAAAAAAAGTGGAAGTATTCATTAAGACTTAAGAATTAATGAGTCAGGATTAGCTAGGAGATAGGGTGGAATGGGAGCAGTGGCTGAGGAGACCGCATGGGGAGTACAATGATATTCCCCAGTCATCATCACTCTTAACATCAGATAGAATTATATATAGTTCACAACAAGGAACGAGCCAACGTTTGTGAGATGCAGTGCTGAATGACAATGTGAGCTGAACAGTGTAATAGTAAATGTGATAAAGTGAACTATATTTTGTATACACACCATTTAATCATTGGGAACACAGATTGAGTAGGGTCACCGCACCTGAAGCATTGACTTTGATGTCTCTTCACAGATACAGCCAGAATTGCTGAGCTTTCCCTCCAAAATCAGTTTTTGTTTGAGATTGATCATATTGTTCACATCTGGCAGGATGCTTACAATTAAAAGCAGATGCTAATAACAAAATGTACAGTGGTATGGGGACAATACAGCTGAATAATAGTCGAAATATTCGCTCAATCCAAACTGGAAGAGTCAATGGGCTGAGTGCTCACCACCTTTGCTTTAATAATTCTATGTTATGCATTGAAAGCTTTTGGAGATTTGGGAGATAAGCTCGTTCAATGAAGGACACAGAGTGTTCCATCATCAATAATCTATCCCTATTATTTCATGAAGTTCAGCTGCCTCTAAAATGTATTTTCAAACAAAATAGATTTCCAGAGATTACAAGATGTTCAGAATATGTTTGTACTTTCTATCTTAAAGAAGAAACAGATTTCGTCTGTCATTCAGGTGTGACAGACACACCAACTGTAATAGAAACAAGAAAGTTACTCGTTGTCCAAATATTACCAAGGTCAACATGTAGACCTGTCAAGAAACATGAAATATAGAGAAAATGGAAACATGAAATACAAACAGAAAATGCTGGAGAAATGAAAATGATGAGGAAATATCTGCAGAGAGCAACAGAATTAACATATGTAATATGATGCGACACTGTTCTGAAAAGTCATATTAGCATCAAAGGTTATTTTTTTGCATCTCTGCTCAGATGTTGCCAGATTTACTGAGTTTTGATCCAGCTTTTTTGATTGCATTCTTCTTTCTGAGCTGTGACAAAGTGTCCGATCTGAATGATAGCAGCAAAGCTGTTATCTCAGTTGAAACTCGAGTAATTTGTTATGGACATTAAATGAGAAATTACGAAGTTCCTATTTATGATAGGCTTCTAAATATCGACGACGTATTGCATTGTGGGAACTTGCGATGAAAATGTTGAAACAAAACAGAACTTGCTGCAAATGCTCAGCAGGTCTGGCATCATCTGAGCAAAGAAATCAGAGTTAACGTTTCAGGTCTAGTGCCCCTTCCTCAGAACTGATGGTAACACAGAAAATGTTGGTTTATATGCAGAAGAGACTGGATAGCTCTTAATGGAGACTGTTAGTAGCTAACAATAGGTTGTGAGTAATAGAAGGCAATGTGACAACTCGGCCTGTAGTATGGGTAGGGCGCTAGGACATTGGGGAGTTCAGGCCCGAAAATTATTGAACTGGATTATGAGTCTAAAGGGCTGCAGGGTCAGCACATGGAAAATGAGATGTTCTTCTAGCTTGCGCTGAACTTGCCTGGAACACTGCAGCAAGCCTGACACAGAGATATTGGTCAGGGAACAGAATGGGCGGTTAAACTGGCAGGCAACTGAAAGCTCAGAGTCATTTGCAATGGTCACCCAGTCCACTCTTCATTTCCCCGATGTAGAGGAGATCACATTATTAGCAGCACATGTAGTAGACTGGATTCTGAGAAATGTTGGTAAGGTGCTGCTTCACCTGGAGGGCATAGTTGGTTCATTGGATAGTGATGAAGAGGGACGTAAATGGGAAAGTGTTACACCTCCGGCAGGGGAAGTGAAGTGGACCTGTGTTGGGAATTAATAAAAAGTAGACCAGTGTGTCCTGGAGGGAATGATCCCTCTAGAAGGTGTACAAGGGGGGAAGAGGTGAATATGTGCAGGTGGGGGCATCTCGCTGGAGGTGGGGAAAATCCGGCTGATGATCCTCTGCATGTGAATGCTGCTGTGATAGTAGGTAAGGACAAGGAAAACTCCGTTGCTAGAGGAAGGTGAGGGGTAGGCTTGAAGTGCAGCAGATGGGTCACACTGGTTTGAAGACCGTGTTGACAACAATGATGGGGAATCACTTGATTGAGGAACAAGGTGGACATTTCAAAGTCTTCCTTGTTGAAGTTAGTATCATCAGAAGCAACGTGGTGGAGATGGAGGAACTGGGGGAATGGCATTGAGTCTATGCAGGAAACCTGGTGTGAGGGCTTATACTCGAGGAAGCTGTGGGAGTCGGTGGGATAATACTGGATAGCAGTGGCTTGTCTATCCCCGCAAATTGAAGCAGAGATGTTGAGGAAAGGAAGGAAGGAGTCATAGATAGAGCAGATGAAAGTGATGGAGGGGTTCAAATTCCATGCGAAATCGGTGAACTTTTCCAATTCCAGACAAGAGAGTGATGCAGCCGCGATGACATCATCTGTGTATCGGACAATAGGTGCTGAAATAGAACTGGAACAGGGAATGGTCGACGTACCCCAAGAAAAAACAGGCATACGTGTGTGTCCATGCACTTCCTCTGTGTGGCAGGAGCAGGCTGAAACAATGGGTCAGCCCAGGCAGTTCTGTTTGTGAATTTTTGGGGGGAGATAGAAGCGAGCACTGCTATCAGAGGACCATCAAATTGGGGGCAGTTAGGGGGGAGGGGTGAGTGGGGCAGGAATCTCCCGATGAAATATGCTCAGTTATCATAGTTGATACAATGGCATGATGCGCCATGGTAGGATCATGGTGCAGGGGGAGATTAGAGGATGTATCTGAGAGTGGGCATTCAACATCTGCAATTTCGAAATCAGTTCACCAGATTAATTGGGACAGGCTGAGTAACGCAGTAAGAGTTGGATATAAGCACATGGAGTGTAGGCTGTTCAGACAGTAACAGGTTGGATTTGGTGAGGGGACTGCAGAGAAATTAAGACAACCAATATCATGTGGAGATTTCTCAGGTAAAGGCCTGAGCGAGGGGTCCAGGTGGAGGGAGAGTGTTGCAGCTGGGTAACGGTGTATATGGGACAGGGAGAGGAATCTTGCCGAAAGAAATGGGCACTGATGCGAAGACAGTGGAAGAGCTCAACTTAATATCATGCCTAAAATTCTTTAAAGTGGGGGCACAGCGAGGTGAAGTTCAGATATTTGCAAAGTACAGAACATTCAGCATCAGAGAGTGGGCGTTCAGGAGAGATGGTGAATAAACGACAGGAAGTGGAGTTGGGGAGGTCATGAAGTCAGAGGGCATGATATGGGAGGGGAGGAAGTTTCCAGTGGGTCAAGGGCATCTCCATGTTGTTGCAAATTGTGTGTCCAGTTCATCTGGTTAGCACAACGAATAAGCCGGTGAATAAATTAGAATTGTGGATTGGTAAAGCCTTGAGACAATATGATGCGATGCTGCTGCACAGAAAAAATGTTGATCTCAGTGGTACTGATACCGCACGATCAGTCCTCAGAAAGTAACTGATTGAAAATAATTGTGAAGGTAATCTTATTGTAACGTCCTGATTTCACTGGAGTGACACTCAAGCAGCAAGGACTTACTTTTTGTAGACTTTAGACCAATCTGAAAACATTATATATCTTGATGTTATTAACAGGACAAATTGATCCATGGTTTATGAATGCACTAGCAAGGGCAGAGTGTATTTGTCATTCCCAATAGCTCTGGCGAAAGTGTCATTGTTCAGTAAGGAAATTATCAGTGCAGAATTTCCTGCGATTCCCATTGACCACAGTTTAATCAGGATCTCTGATGTCACATGAGTCAAATACTACTTTGATGCAATGCAAGTTACTCTGACCTCATCTCAACTGACATTGGAAAATCAGTTAAATGAATAGAGAACAAAAGGATATTACACGGCCTGCCCACAATGTTTAAGGGAAAACTGATGCATGGCTTTCTGGTTCTGAGGGGAGGTTTGTCCTATTTGTGATGAGGCTGTTTGGTTAAATGCGGTGACAGAGAGACAGAAAGACACTCCACTCTGTACCCTGAGGAACAAAACCAACTTGTTCACGGTGTATCCCACAATGACAGAAACTCACTATTGTCTGTTCCTTTTGGACATTCATCATCTCAATTTCATCATTGACTGATGACAAATACCAGCACAGAAGTCAGCGGCTCCCATCATCCCAGTTTGGAAAGCAAAAAGGGAAAGGGATGGCCAGAGAAAGTGGGAGTAACTGGGGAATTGGAGTAACTTACAGTGGGAGAGGCAGAGGAAAAGTGAGAAGGGAGGTCATCAGTGGAAGAGTGTGTAACAAAAGGCAGATGAAGTTTTAGTGACAGGGAAAAGCTTGTTTTTGAGAAAGTGAGATTGGATGAGAAAACAGCACTGTTAAAGAAAATCGGGATCTGGATTCCATTCATAATGTAGAAAGGATTCCTATTATTTTCTCTTCTATGACTTGATTCTTGTTCAGGTTGGACATGTACTATATATTTCTATTTCTCCATCAATTGCAGACGACCACCTACGGTGGTGTTTCAATATTTGTGATTTTATTTGCAGTATATATTTGCTTTCATTTCAAGGTGGATATGAGGATATGATTTGATCTTCTGTAGTTTGCCCACAACATAGAATCTAATTGAATATTTATCCTCATCACACTCGCTAATTTAAACACAGTGAATGAGTCCATGTCCACCCTGCCCATGAAAAATTTCTTCAGCTCTACCATTTGCACGGAATGTTATAAAAAACAGTGCCATGCAAAGTGCTAATGTTCCACTTGCAAGGTCCCAAACCCTAGTTTATCCTAAATTATTTACAAGGTTTATAAATAAAACATGCAGAGGGGCAGAGTGGAAAAGGTGAATTCAACTCTGTGTCGAAAATGCTATTTGTGGCTCCCTCGCAAAATTTGTTAACTACATCACTTATAAATTCACCAAAATAGGAAAAGCAAGTGACTAGAATAGTCAAATCATCCTCTGAATAACATCTTGAGATCAGGAAGAAAATCACATTTTATTTGCGATATTCAGAAATGAGGATTGTGAGAATGTGGAAGGTGGGGAGCAGTGGAATGATGACCAATGTTATGGATGACACAAAGATGAGCTGGGTGTATCACAGTCAGGAGGAAAGTGTTAGGCTACAGGAGGATGGAAGCAGATTAGTCAGATAGTCAGATCAATGGCCTGATGAAATTTAACACCGATAAATTGGGAAGCTGCAAGACAAAAGTAACAAGACAAGTGAGTACTCAAAAGTGAGTATGAAGTAGGAGGGCTCCATTTGCTCGTTTTTTCTTTGCAGCAGGGAAGGTTGATGAGGGAACCTGGTACAGGTGTACAAGAGCATAAGGGGTATGGAGAGGATGAACAGACAACAGCTGTTTTCCTTAGTCAAAGGATCAAAAACAAAGGGACACACTTTTAAAGTGAAAAGCAGGAGATTGAGAGATGATTTATTGAATGGAATATGGAATATGAAATGAGAGGGTGGTATGAATCAGGAATGCGTTGTCTAGGAGGGTGGTTGAGGCAGGTAACCACAAAAACGTTTAATAAGCCTTTGGATGTGCACTTGCTGACAAAGACGTGATCGGACTGCTTTTCATTGCATGATTCTTTGCTGTGGCAGCCAAGAACACTCTGATATATTCTGAAACAATAAGCAATGGCATTTTCTGCTTTGTTCCTTTGATGGTACTCAGTAAGTTTATGTACTACAAACCAGCATCATCTCATGCAGCTTCAGCACTTACTCAACCAAAGTCAGCCCAGCCATCTCTGGGAACATCCAGTGTAATTCACATGCTGTGTGCAAGCATTGGCCAACAACAGCACTGATAGTGTTCTGGTAGTTTGCCACCATTATTATAGTCACAGCCATAACTTGAAGACAGCTTTTTCTCCATTATAATAGAGATCTTTAGCAATAAGGATATTATTTCTCTGAAGCATAATAAATTAATTCCCAGGTATTCACTTTGACAAACAGCAAGTTTTCCTGTTTTTTGCCAGTTGTTTGTCTCAGAATTCACCACCCCAAACTTTTCACACTTTAACATTTTCTTGTGCACTATCTCCCTGATCTCACACACCTCACTCCCTCACATCCCCCACACTCTACATCCTTATTGATGAATCTCTGAAAAACCTGCGCCTCATCTCGATAATTTATTCCAAATCCCAACTCACATTTTGGACTGATTTAATTCCTTCTCTCGACATGGTCATTAAACTGGCCGTGCCTGATGTCCCATTCACCTCGACCTTCTACTCAGTTCCTGATCTGCTGCTTTGGTTCTCACTCTCCTGGTTTATTCAAATCCATATGACTCGCACTAGCAAACCTCCCCACAAGGATGTTGGTGCTCGTCTACTTCTGATACAACCTGCCATTTTTGTACAGGTCCCCACCTGTTTTGGAAGAGATCCCAATGATCCAACAATCTGAAACACTCAACACTGAAGTAGCATGTTAACAACATGTTAAGCTATACTGTCTTCCTCATCCGTCCCTCTTTTCCACCTGGCACGGGGAGCAATCCGGAGATTACAGAGGATTGGTCTCTCTGTTTCTCTCTCCCTCTCTCTCTCTCCCTCTCTCTCTCTCGCACCTCCCCCGCCCCCCACACACACACATTCAGAAGAGAGACAGACAGACAGACACCACATTTCTTTGCAGAAGAATACAAATAACCCTAAAATAATCGGAATGATAACGGGATTGAAGGGTTTCGTTTAAGGGAGGATGAGAGAAATTGCGCTTCTTCTGAATATCAGTTTGCTCGCTGAGCTGGAGAGTTCATTTTCAGATGGTTCATCACTGTACTAGGGAACATTATCAGTGAGCCTCTGGTGAAGTGCTGGTGTTATGTCCCACTTGCTATTTATTTGTTTAGGTTTCCTTGAGTCAGTGATATAATTTCCAGTATTGGTGATTTTATGTCACATTCTTTTTCTCAGAGAGTGTTAGATTGAATCAAAATCGATGTGTTTGTTGATCGAGTTGATGGAATGCTATGCTTCTCGGAATTATCGTGCGTGTCTCTGTTTGACTTGTCCTAGATGGATGTGAAGACGCAGTCGAAATGGTGTAGTTTCTTATCTGTATGTAAGGATACTAGTGATAGTGGGTTATGTCTTTTTTTCTGGCTCTTTGTTGTTCATGTATCCAGGTGCCTAGTTTTCTGCCTGTTTTTCCGATGTAGTGTTTGTTACATTTCTTGCAAGGCTTATTCTTCCTGGAGCAGAACAAACAAATATGTGAACTTATTGCAGTGCTTTAAAGTATAAAAAGATGTAATACAGGAGTACTCAGTTTCCGTTAGTTGGCATTACAGCATCAAGGAGTTCTAATTTTAAGATTATCAGCAAAAGAGCCAGGAGTGAGAGAATTGTTAGGATTCGGAATGGACTGCCTGGGAGATTTGTGGATAAGCCAGACCTCTGTGGTGGGCAAGTTGTTGGAGGGAATCCTGAGTGAAAGGATGTACATGTATTTGGAAAGACAAGGACTGATGCGGGATAGTCACCTTGGCTTTGTGCGTGGGAAATCATATCTCACGGACATGATTGAGTTTTTTGCAGAAGTAACAAAGAAGACTGATGAGGGCAGAACAGTAGAGGTGATCTATATAGACTTCATAAGACGTTCGACAAGGATCCCCGTGGTAGACTGATTAGCAAGATTGTATTTTTTGGAATAAAGGAAGACGTAGCCATTTGGATACAGAACTGGCTAAAAGGTAGAAGACAGTGGGTGGTGGTGGAGGGTTGTTTTTCAGAATGGAGAACTCTGACCAGTGAAGAGTCACAAGGATCGATGCTGGGCCATCTACTTTTTGACATTTACATAAGTGATTTGGATGCGAGCTTACAAGGTACAGAGAGTTTGCAGATGACACCAAAATTGGAGGTGGAGTGGACAGCGAAGAGGGTGACCTCAGATTACAACAGGATCTGGGCCAGATGGGTCAATGGGCTGTGAGGTGGAAGATGGAGTTTAATTCAGATAAATGCGAGGTGATGCATTTTGGGAAAGCAAATCTTAGCAGGTATTATACACTTAATGGTAAGGTCCTAGGGAGTGTTGCTGAACAAACAGACCTTGCAGTGGAGGTTCATAGCTCCTTGAAAGTGGAATCGCAGGTAAATAGGATAGTGAAGAAGGCATTTGGTATGCTTTCCTTTATTGGTCAGAGTATAGAGTACAGGAGTTGGGAGGTCACGTTGCAGCTGTACAGAATATTGGTGAGGTCACTCTTAGAACTTTGCGTGCTATTCTAGTCTCCTTCTTATCAGAAAGATGTTGTGAAACTTGAAAGGGTTCACAAAAGAATTACAAGGATATTGCCAGGGTTGGAGCATCTGAGCTACAGGGAGAGGCTGAAGAGGCTTGGGCTGTTTTCTCTGGACCGTCGGAGACTGAGGGGTTATCTTATAGCGATTTACAAAATTATGATGGGCATGGATAGGATAAATAGATAAAATATATTCCCTGGGGTCAGGGAGCCCAGAACTAGGGGTCATAGTTTTAGGGTGAGTGGGGAAACATATAAAAGAGACCTAAGGGACAACGTTTTCACACAAATGGTGGTACTTGAATGGAATGAGCTGCCAGAAGATGTGGTGGAGGCTGGTACAATTGCAATATTTAAGAGGCATTTGGATGGGTATATGAATTGAACGGGTTTGGATGGATATGGACCAGTTGCTGGCAGGTGGGACGAGATTGGGTTGGGATAACTTGTCGGCATGGACAGGTTGGACCAAAGGGTCTGTTTCCATGCTGTACATCTCTATGACTCTAACTGGGTATGTATTTGGAAATGTGAATTTAACAGGCTGCAGATATAGGGCTGGCAAATGAGAGGGGCTTGGGAGACACTCCTGGAGCTGATGCACACACAGTGGCCAATGGCCTCCTCCTATACTTAGGTTTTGCACTCTATCATGTGTGAGATGTGAATAAAAGTTAGTCTCCGATTATTTCCCATTGTAAATGCTCGCGAATATCTGATTATTTAGTGCAGCATAAGTATTGCAATGCCAGCATCATTATATAGTCTAATTATTGGTCAGAACATGAATAGTTTAAATGTTCAAAGTTTGTGAGACGATTTGTAGCTCGGCTGCTCATTGTTGTGGTTCTATTCGCTGAGCTGGGAATTTGTGTTGCAGACGTTTCGTCCCCTGTCTAGGTGACATCCTCAGTGCTTGGGAGCCTCCTGTGAAGCGCTTCTGTGATGTTTCCTCCGGCATTTATAGTGGTTTGTCTCTGCCGCTTCCCGTTGTCAGTTCCAGCTATCCGTTGCAATGATCAGTATATTGGGTCCAGGTCAATGTGCTTATTGATTGAATCTGTGGATGAGTGCCATGCGTCTAGGAATTCCCTGGCTGTTCTCTGTTTGGCTTGTCCTATAATAGTAGTGTTGTCCCAGTCGAACTCATGTTGTTTTTTTTATCTGCGTGTGTGGCTAATAAGGATAGCTGGTCGTGCCGTTTTGTGGCTAGTTGGCGTTTATGGATGCAGATCGCTAGCTGTCGTCCTGTTTGTATTGTCTCCCTCTAAAACAAAATGCGGAGTGGTCTATTGACGTGCTGTTAGTTGCAGAGTAGGTAGTAATACTTTGGTTCCAGAGGCTTCAATGAGAAGCAGCTCAGCAAAAGTTGCAGGTAAGCTCAAGTAAAGTATTTTTAATGCTAGTCTGCCAGCAGTTGAGATGACAGTTGGGGCATTTGCATGTTCCTCCTCCGGGATGTGGGAGCTCAGGGAGATTTCCACTGTCCCTGATGACTACACATGTGGGCAGTGCAACCAGCTGCAGCTCCTGGGAGACCGTGGTCAGGAGCTGCGCCTGGCTGTTCTCCGGGTCATCCAAGATACTGAGAACTTCATAGATAAGAGCTTTACTGAGGTGGTAACGCCCATGTCCCTCCTTAGCCATGTTTCTGTAAAGACTATAATATCCAATTCCCATGTAAAGATCCACGCCCTGAGTTCATATGCATTACCTGTCAGCCCTGTTGCATTTAAATTAACGGA